>NC_090223.1:1979600-2601364 GCF_024489055.1 Chanodichthys erythropterus | reverse complement strand
CACTGCAGCGAAGCATCATATGCCGAGCACTGCAGCGGCAGTATCAGGGTGAAGCACTGCAGCGGCAGTATCAAAATTAGGCGGAGCACTGCAGCGGCAGTATCAAATTAGGCGGAGCACTGCAGCGGCAGTATCAAATTAAGGTGGAGCACTGCACGCGGCAGTATCATGTGGGGCCTTCTGCAGCGGCAGTGTCAAAATTAGGCGGAGACACTGCAGCGGCAGTATCATGTGGGCACTGCAGCGGCAGTATCAAAATTAGGCGGAACACTGCAGCGGCAGTATCATGTGGAGCTTTCTGCAGCGGCAAGTATCAAAATTAGGCGGAACACTGCAGCGGCAGTATCATGTGGCAGAACACTGCAGCAGCAGTATCAAGGTGGGCGGAAGGGCTACTGCCCAGCGGCAGTATCATGTGGAGCACTGCAGCGGCAGTATCTAAGGTAAGGCGGAGCACTGCAGCGGCAGTATCAAATTAGGTGGAGCAACTGCAGCAGCAATGTCAAATTACGTGGAGCATTGCAGCGGCAGTATCAAATAAAACAAGATTTGGCAGGCATAGGTTGGATTGAGTTTCGTGGGACGGCTATCCTAAAGAGAAGCAAGAGTTAGATGGGCTTGTTTAACAGCGAGGCTGAGGTCGGAGCAGATGTATAGAGCTGAAAGGCGATCTGAGGACCAACCCAGTAGTTTGATTTGATGATCGTGGACAGACAGCACTGGGCTGCCAGTGGTGGCTGCTCCTATGCGGAAGCGAGAGTAGAGATGAATACAAGTGAGCTTGGATGCACCCAGAGTGGGTGAGGATGTATTTAAGCTTTGCATTCTGGAACCAATGCCTAGTGACTGGAAGGTTGTTCTCCCATCAATGAAAAGCGGGTCAAGCGGAGAGGAGATCTGAGAACCTTCCTGTGTGCAAGGAAATAGGAAAGAGACTGATATGGCTGAATGGGTTGTCCAGGAAGATTAAAGATATGGATGAAATTACAGTTTTTTAATTGATCAGGTTTTGCTACATTTGAGGAGGAAACAGATGGTGTCCGTGTCTAAAACTTGGAGATCGGAGAAGGTTGAGGTGGATGGCTGGGTTGAATTTCTAAGAATTGGTTGTAATTTCAGAAACTCTGAGGAATCCGAAAAGAGCCCAGGGAACCCAGCTTTGCATCCAGAGGTTTATTTTCTTGCTGTATCAGGGGCATGGCTGACCAGAGCGAGGAGGTGAAAGTCAGGCATTTAGCTAAAAGATCAATGGTTAGAGGGTTGCCTAGGAATCCCAGGACGAGTGGGGTTGGTTTTTTGAATTCCTTTGATAAGGAGGTGCTTGATCTGAGGGTTTTGTTATGGCAGGGCATGGATGGCCATAGATTAGTTTTATAGAAAAAATTGAATGCCGCTAAGACCAAACTTTGATAGTAATGCCAGGTTGGATGGACTTAATCTGGTTGAGATATAGAGATGAATGAAAGACACTGAAAGGAGGGAAGAGTTCGGGAAAAAGGGCTGAGTTGTAGGAGGAATGAGGTGTTTTGAAAGCTCTCCCAAGCTGTCCAGTAGGAGTGTAATGTTCTGGGTGAGATGGCGTGGAATATTGAATCCCAGGGATGAGGTGTGGAGGATGTTTGAGTGGGTGAGCTACAGAGATCATCAAGTCTGAGACCTGAGGAGGAACTGGGGGTTGGGTGCTGGGTCCCGCCTCCGGGGGCTAATGCTCTGAATTTGCTGAAACAGAAAACGAGAGAGTGCATCAGCGATTTGGTTTTGGTGGCCTGGAATATGAACGGCTTTGAAGATGAACTGATGTACAAGCGGATAACCAGGTGAGGCGTCTCAAGAGAGGGCATGATTTCAGGGGTGGATTTGAACGGCGCTTTTGATTAATGCAGTGAACAGTGGCCAGATTATCACAGGGCATGAATTCTATTTAGAGAATACCAAGTTCGTGACCCCACAAAAAAGCAGCTATGACGACTGGATATAACTCAAAAGAGAGCTGTGAGGATGCGGCACGTTGATTTGACTCACGGGGAGAGCTCAGGAGGCAAGGTTGCAAAGCATGAACCAATGACTCTTGTACAAAACACTCCAGCCAACCTGAGGGCGGCATCTGTAAACAGAGGGAGATCACTAGAATGAGATTGAATGTCCTCGTAAAAGAAAGTAAGGCCATTCCATTGTTTTAAAGCAGCTTATGATCCATAGTTTCAGATCAGCGAGACAAGATGCAGGGTTAGAGATATGGTATTATCCAATTCCTGAATATGAAGATGCAAGAGACAGCAGTGGGAGATGAAGGGCGTCCTTGAGGCACTATACGCATATATGGCGTAGTTTAGAGTAGCCTAGCAGGGATAGCAAATCTCCGTTTGCTGCACTGAGGTAACTTCCAGCAGATTGGATGAGATAAAGGCGATTATCCTGTCTTCTATTTTTGTCTTTGGGAAGGGAAGCTTTGGAGATTTAACAGAGTCAAAGGTTAATTCCAAGGAATTCTACAAAGGATGTGGTAGGGCCTGATGTTTTCTCTGGGGACAGTGGAACTCTAATTTAGAAAAAGCTTCCTGAACTGTGGAGAGGTGAGGCAGCTGGAGGAAAGAAGTTCGGGGAAATGGTGAGAAAGTCATCCAGAAGAATGCACCAAAAAGGGACTGCGTAGCGTTGTTTGCAGGATCCATGCAAGGTAGCTTCCTGACAAGCATGTCAAAAAGTTTGGGACTACTTTTGCAGCCAAAAGTTAAACGCACTGAAAAATAGAATTTGCACTTTTCAGCGAATGCCAAAAAGGTGCCAGAAATCTTTGGATGAATGGGCATGACTTTGAGATGCTGGAAAGTGATGTCAACTTTTGCTAACCAGGCTCCGTATTTCACCTGCATTTTTGATTAGATTGATGGCTTGGTCTATGTTATGGTAGCTAACAAGGAGAATTCTTCTAGCGGGATGAGGCTGTTAATACTTGGATGAGTTCTGTTATGTGGAGCAGAGAGATCAATGATCATTCATTTTCCCCTGAAAATTTCCTTGTGGGCTACACACGATGGGACTAATCCGAAACAATTTGAAAGGCGGGGAATCAAAGGGGCCAATCATAAATCCAGACTCTCACAGCTCTTTGGCTATTAGGGTGTCAACTGCTTCAGAGTTCGGCTATTGCAGACTGTGAGGTTTTTTTTGCAAATAAGGCTAGTGGTAGGCAAGCTTTCCAAACCAGGATTAAAACCTTCCTTTAAACCTGCAAGTAGATACTGTGTGAAGTTTTGGTCTGGGTGATGCACCAGGATTCGAAATGCGCTAAAAAAGAGGAGACAATGATAGGAGAAGAAAGTACTTTTTCTAGGAATTCTTTATTGGAGTTTGCTGAGGAGCGATAGACAGGGCATACAGAGTGAGCATGCAGGCTCCACCACCAGAAATTACACACATGAAGATATTTGCAGCGTTGTCTAGTACAGACAATACTGATTGAAATTATTACATACTTGTCTGCCTGGAGGCTGAACCTGAAATTGCGGCTTTTGGAATCGCCCCTGGACTGTGGTATGTAAGATGTGGAATTTGCCAGTTGAGCCAAGTGCCTGGATTATGGCCCAGAATTGCTTGGAGGGGCAGGATTGAAAAGGGGGCACGTGGACAGACTCATGTGTGGCGGAATTACCACAAAACGCAAGAGACGCAACTACGGCAACCTTCAGAAAAACTGTATTGGCACAATGCATCAAGATCGAGAGCTCCCCAATAAGGACAACGTGATTCCACTATGGTGTGACTCATGAGACTCTTCGCATTTGGCTGAAAAAAGCCTGTAAAACAAGTGTAGAAATGGGTACCACTTGAAAGGAGTGGGGACAGTTCGGCTATGATGGTTAAAAAAAATCATTCAGCTCTTTAGCGCCTTTGAGGGGAAGACCGAACAAATAATTTCTATATATCTTCCAAAAGCGATACAAAATTCAGCCATGGTCATTGATATACGATTCGATTTGGGATTTGAATGCACACTTTTTAGCATTTAACGTAATGGGACCACAGTCAAAGGTGCCGATAGGGTTCACTTATTGACACAGGAGGGGAGGAGAGAAGAGAGATCCAATGTCCGCACCTGCTAAAATCTGGGCGTAGATGGGTGGAGACGGGTGGACAGATCCATGGCAACGGCATTGGGAAGGAACTGGAAGAGCAGATGCAGTTGAGAGTGCTATATGTTGGGAGGCGAGTAACAGTTCGAAGCAGTAGCTGGATGGAATAAGGCAGCAGAATAGGTTCTTCTTGGGGGGGGAGCACACTTGGATCGGCTCCGACAAGCGGATGAGAAGAGAAAGGGAAAGGGGGAGGCAAGACCGTTTGCAGAGGCAACCTCATGCTTGGGGTCTGCTCCGATAGCAGATGAGAAAGAGAATGGGAGGGGGGGCAGGACCGTTTGCGGAGGCAGCCTCACGCTTGGGTCTGCTCTGAAAGTGGATGAAGAAAGGAGATGGAAGAGGGGGGGTAGGGGGGGAGGAGCCGTTTGCAAAGGTAGCCTCAAATTATTTATTCCAAGGCTAGATGAATTAAACTGAGACTGAAAGACAGGAGGAAGAAAATGTTTGGAAGTGTGAACAGAGGAAGACTCACCTGTGGGCGGAGGAAAGGTAGCAGAAACGGTCGGAGAGGAGCGCGGAACTATTACGAGCGGCCGCGATAGACCGGCTGGAATGAGTGGCGGACGAGGAAGCAGAGCGCCCGCGGCTGCCGCCGCTGCTGCTGCTGATGCGGGCCCTTGAGGCAGGCGGGTTGGAGGCAAACCTTATAGATCGAGCACGCTGTTTTGCGTTGCTAACTTGCGTGTGTTGCTGGGGAGGATGTGGAGAGTTTTGGTGCGAGCGCACGCAGCAGATCGTGAAGCTGTACTTTTTGTGATTCCTCCCGGGAGAAATGGATACCCCGCGTTGGATAACGCTTGCCCTGAGCGCGTTGACGGAAGGGGTTGCTGCTGAAGAGGATGATGATGGTCGTTGATGATGATGGATGAGATGCATCACGGCGAAGATGCGGCACGAGCCCGGTGATGATCTGGAAGATGGAGGAGGACAAATTGGTCTTCTTGAGCGAGGGTGTGTTGAGCTGGTTTGTGGAACGATGAGACCGGCGACCTGGGCGATCAACAGGTGTGAAATATGATGTGAGAGGAGGATCCAAGCCTGTTTGGGGAAAAAAGTGCAGGAGTTTCTGGCACATTAGAAATCTCGTCGTCGGAGGGAAACAAGTTCGATTTCCCTGGAAGTTTTAGTCATGTGATGCTTGGTTTGGGCGGGCCAAAATGCCAAAAGAACTAACAACGGGGGAAGAGGTAAGATGCTGGTTTTGTATACCTCGGTATTAATTGGAAGATTAGATGGGCGTACTCACTCCCGAAATTACGTTTATTAACTTCACTAAGTGACATGAGCAGTTGCATTGAGCCCTTATGACCATGTGACGGCTTTAAAAAATTCATAACTGTGTCTGGCTGCATCTAATATTTTTAATAAAATGCACTGTACTTAAAAGTTCCAAGCAACAAAAATCATATTGCTACTCAGTATTTTTTTTTATTTTTTTTTTTTAGGTCGAAAATATTACAATATACAACAAACATTATAGGTGCAGTCGTAAGCCAATGGTAATAAATGTGAAGGTTGTGTGGTTTCGATTCTCATTGCAGACAGAGAGAAAATGACTGAGTGACCCAATCACTCCCTGGAAAAGCACCAAAGTAGATACATGTGTGTGTGTGTGTGTGTGTGTGTATATATGTGTGTGTGTGTGTTCTTGTTTATATTACATCGTGGCCCCACAATACTTAATAAAAACCTAGAAGTCTACCTCACTTTTGTGGGTCCATGCCAGCGGTCCCCACGAGGGAAATAGGATTAATAAACATACTTTTAAAAAGATGTTTTTTTGAAAATGTAAAAATGCAGAATGTTTCCTGTGATGGTTAGGTTTAGGGATAAGGGTACGGTAGGGGGATAGGAAGTACTGGTTTGTGTACAGTATAAAAACCATTACGCCTATGGAAGACCCCACTAAGATAGGTGCTGCCTGTTTGTTTGTGTGTGTGTGTGTGTGTGTGTGTGTGTGTGTGTTCACTGCACTCACTTCTCCTCGTGCACTAACTTGGATGGTTAAAGCAGAGAACAAATTCTGAATATGGGTTATCAATCTAGAGAATTGTGTCAGAATTTAAGCTTTATGCTGAAAACAAGCAAAGCATCCTTGCCAGTTGGGTCAGAAAGATAAAGTTTGATTAAAGGATTAAAAGGGGTCAAGACAAATCAGGTTTATTTTCATAACTTGAGTGGCAGGTGTTTTTAGCTTGAGTAAAGCATTAATCTCTGTCTCAGTTTTGATACATTCTCTTAAGGAATTGTTTAGAAACATAAAACATAAACTTTTTCAAACAGAAGTGGTAACACTTTAGTATAGGGAACACATATAAACTATTAAGTGTTGACTTTTCCCTCATTAAACTCCTAATCCTAAGGTTTGTTAAGTTTAGGTATTGGGTAGGATTAAAGGGATAGTTCACCCAAAAATGAAGAATCACCTTTCACCTTTAAGAATGTAGAATATGGTCATGCAGAATAAAGCATTAATATGCGCTTAATAAGTGCCAATAAAAAGCTAATATTCTAGTAATATGCACTGCTAATAAGCAACTTCAGTTACAAAGACCCTACAAATAAAGTGTTTCCACTGTGACACATTATACCCAAAATTTCTTCATACAAGTAAAACTGACCTTGCTTGACCTGACCATGTTTTTCTTGAGTGTTATCTGACATAATTAAGATTATTTTTTTCTGAAGCACATTTTAACTTTGAGATCTTTTAAACTATTTTTTTTTTTAAAACTATAGTGAAATAAACTGTATTAATGAATGAAATGTTTCAAGGTGTCTAAATAAATTTGGATTTGACTGTATATATTTCGAAAGTAAGAACATTTGCTATTACACCCAAAAAATGTCTGTAAGAGCCTGAGAGTGTCTGTATATGAGTTGTTTTGGTTTTGTTCAGTAAATGCAAATGATTAAATGCATGTAAATGCAAAATTTATGTACAAAAAATGAACTACAGTTTTCTAATAGTGTTAGAAAACATAAAATAATTTCAGATGTTACAGCAACTACAGTTACAACCCTTACTCGAAGAATAAGATTTTTCTTATTAAAGTTCAATTGTTTATATGTATATATATATATATATATATATATATATATATATATATATATATATATATATATATATATATAAATGGATTAATTACATTTTAGTTATCAAAATCATGTCAAATCAATTGAGTACAATCTAACTTTCTCATGTAATGAAATTGAACAGTTAATTAATACAAAGAAACAATGATTATTTTTGTTAAATTCAGTGCTGCACAACCTATGTACCTTCATATCTATATTTTTTTCTGCAGTGCAAATACATAATATTAAATATACATGCCCTCTTTTATCTTATTCTTGTTTTTTGTTGTTTGTGAAACATCCCCTTCTCCTCCATGCAATAGCAGCAGTTGTACAGAAATCAAAATTCATACCTGTAAGACTGTGGAAGTGAAGGTGCTGATTCTCCTGCAGTCTTGCTATGATTGACTGCTGCAGTATTTATATGACAGAGCAGTGGGATGTTCTGCTCAGTTCTGCTGTGTGATTGGTGAACAGGAGGAAGTAGGAGGATCTTTGTCTTCTGTAGGGGTTTCCATGCAGAATTTGTACAGCGGGGAATCCTCTAAGAGACAAATTGTTCAAATCATTCAAAGAGGTGCCAACAATCTCACCACACACTTTAACAATGTTTTTAAGATTAACTGACCCATACCAGCACACACATGAAAAATAACGGATTCAATAAAACAAGAATAAAAGTACTGTCCACATTAAAACCATGAAGCTTCCGTTGAAAATATAAGTGCTGATGGGCTTTCTTACACACTGCATCCACATGAGCCTCAAAAGTCAACTTTTCATCAAGTACAGGTGTTTAAACTGATGATCATTTATAACTGCAGGAGAGATGACTGTAGGATTCTTCCTAAAATCTATAATCTTCTTTAGTTTTAAATACGTTAGTGACCAAAAAGGACAAATGAGAACCACAGAACCATGATCAGGATCCTCGTTATTAAGGAGGGAAACGATCACTGAATCATCTGCGATCTTAATAATGTGACGCCTCTGTAGTTGTGTCTGACACTCGTCAGTGTGAAGCTCAAATAAAAGACTTGAAAGAACAGCGGTAGAGGAAAGAAGTACATCAGATAAAACACTGTTTACCTTCAGACGTTGAGACCTCTCGGTCAAAAAACTATCAGCCAACAAATCGACCCAGAATCAATATTATCAACACTCTTTAACCTTTCTGTGAGGATATGAGGCTGTATACAATTAAAAGCTGATGAGAAATCACTTAAAAATTAATCGAACAAAAGTCTTTGTGCCCTCAAGATGTGATAAAATCATATTTAACAGAGGTCTTATAGTCATTTACACCCCTGCTTGACCTGTAGACACTGAAGTGGATCTAGATTTGCCTGATCACTGAAAGAGACAGAAAATATGATCGCATTTAAGATCATCATTCCTCACATTTAAGAAAAGAAGAAACACTTCAACACGCAAGACAGCAGCAAACAAAGCAAATGACACTTAAAGCCGTCAGTAAAATATAATTGATATCAGTCTGAAGGTGGTCTGGATGACTCTAAATCAGCTGTGAACACGAAGACGAGGTTTCTTCTTATTTCTTAAACAGAGTCTTACCAGGAAGTGTTCGACCAGTCAGTAGTTCGACCTCGATAAGGTGTTTGGGGTGGTCCTTATATCATCACAGCAGGAATCAGCCAATCGGGTCCGGATCAATCAGGACCTCTGCGCAGGCCACACCTCCTCCTGCACAAAAACACTCAAAACATACATGGCAACAGTGCCTAAAGACATCGGATGAAACAATGACCTATACTTTGCTGAAAACCCTGTACACAATCATCTTCATGCCTTCTGTCCTCTCAGTGATACTTCATACTTTGTTTTTTTTTATCAAGCGAAATGTGTTTTGCTGTGAAATCTTTAATGGCTTTTATAAGGACTTTACAGGAGAAGTAAGTAAAAGTTTTACACTTTGTACAGTTTGTCATTTTTGCATGTCATTTAAAAAAAAAAAAGTTTTCATGGTAATGTAACAGGCCTTTGGGAACTTTTATTTATCTTTCATTTATTTAGTTTTATCATTGATAGCAAATATGAGCCGTAAAGTGTATGACTGTATGAAATATGATACTCAACACATGCATATACAGTACAGTGTACAGAACTCCATATGGAGGCTTGTAGTGACATTCGCAGACTCGTTTGATGGACGCTTTTGGTGGAATCTGAACAAATGTGAAGAAATATTGTCATTGAACTTCCCTCTTCCACTTCTGTCCAGGCCATATTAAACACTTTCACCCTCTTTTATCCAGATAACGCCATCATTTCCCTCTGTTCAACAAAAGCACTGCCCAGTTCAAAATCATGAAACAACTTCTTGTTTTCATATATGACTTGTTTAAAACGAATCAGAATCGTTCACGATTGACCCATCACTATATCAGTTGGTTTATGCGTGTTTAACTTGATTAACTCTGTAGGACTGAACTCAGAACAGATTCACTTCACTTCGTTACATTACTGCAGTAGTGATGAGGAAACTCTACAGAATGGAGAGAAGATCGACTGACACATGTTCCTCAAATCCAGCCCTGCAGAGTCTACCTCAAACTCACTTACTTGCAGTTTTGTTGTTGATCGTGACGTCACGGCAAACTCACTGTGTGTGTGTGTGTGTGTGTGTGTGTGTGTGTGTACATGAACACCAAAAGAGGAATCTAAATGACTCATTTCAAAACACTGTAACCAGTCCAATGCTGATGACTAACGTGTGTGTGTGTGTATTTGTTTCAAAACTTGCTGATATGATTAATGTTTCAGCAGAACAAGTAAAGCCGGAGGAACATCAGATTACAGCGGATCACATAATCTGATATTTTCTTCTTGAAAAACAAATATTAGGCCTATAGAGTAAAAAAAGTACATCCAATACTCGTATTTCTACTCTTATTTCACAGTCTCATAAACTAAGTAATTGTCTTTATTTTATTATAATTACCGGCACATTGTTCCTCTGTTTTTATTCTGTGTTATTGCTGCGTGGGAAATATAGAAAGTAAACAGTCATGCCAATAAACTATTTTGATATTTATCAGCTTTTTTGTTTGAAATTGGACATTGCTGAGAGTTTTTTCTGGTCATTTATGAAGGCAGCTCTCTAGGCTTTGAAGCAGAAGAACATCTTACTGAATTAAACGATCTGACCTTAAATAAACACAACAAAACCAAACAAACACAACCGTGGTCAGACAACTCATTTTTATTTGGACTTTAAATCACAAGACAGTAAAACCGTACACAGTTTGAGTCTTTCTCTTTGACAGTGTTGTACTATATTGCATTAAAGTGGTTGATTTATAGTGCTGGACGATATTACGATATATATCGTTACCACAAAATAAAATGTCTATCATTAGAGACTTTGCTATATCGTATCGTAATATATAAATGTATTGCACTATTGACACTTCAGAGTGATGAAATGCATGAATGAGAATATAAAGAGCGGGACGTGCTTGATGTTAAAAGAGTTATGAGTCTTTTGTGTATGTCGCTCAGAAAGAAAAAAATCTCTAAAAAGCCTTCAGGTCTTGAAGGGTAAAAGCCGCCCGGCTTATATAATAAAACTTTGCTTTCTGTGCAGTTGAAACGTGTATTTATATTTTTCATTTGCCACATTACTAGGGAAAGCTGAGAAAATTGGCTGTGGTGTTTCCTTTTGGCAAAAATATCAACACCCATAATGCACTTTTGACCCTCTGTCAATCTGACTGGTCGGGAATACAAAACTTCAAAAGTCTGCTGGATGATGTTTGCATGTAAATTTACTGATAATTTAATAATACATTTAAAGACAATGTCTATCAGAATTCAAATCGCCTGCTGTTAGTAATATTCCTTCTATGATACAAACTCTACAGGTTTATTAGTGAGGTCGAATGCCACAAATGCTCTTTATTTAATGGGTACATTCCTTTGCTTTTGCTTTACAGTCCATTTTTATTTTTGCCAGTCTGAGAAATTGTCTGTTATTAAGAGCAATATTGTTTCATGAATGATGCAAGATTTCATACATCATTTTAATGTAAGCGACTCATAGGGAAGTTGTACTCAACCATTGATTATTTCCCTCATTGTTAGAAATGAGTGAGCAGCTTCAGACAGTAGGGATGGTGTGGTGTTTGTGGCTCACTGGGTATCATTATCATCTTGTAGAATCATCAGTATCTCACAGCTGTTAGTCAGAGTACAAATATCAAGATAATCTGGATGAAGGTATATGATATTCTACAGGAAATCAGAGGCATCTGCTGCTCATCCGGCAGGACACAGACTCTATGGGTCATCAGAAGCTTCAAATAATGCTTAATGAAAAATACATGCAGAAATTATGGTGCAACCCAAACCTACAAGTGTGGCTTTAGTGGTTCATACCATAAAGCGCATGCCTTTCAGTATTCAGCGCTTAACACTTTTGTTTACTGCTTTCAGCTATAGTGTATATATCGACTGTCTGCACACAAATCATCTGGGGATTAGCTAGACTGAAAGAGGTGAATCCTGTTGTGGTTGTTCACAGCCTACAGTGAGTTTTCTCTGTCTCTGTCTGGCATTTGATTTCATGTGAAACTTTAGTTTTAGATGAGCTGTAGAAATGAAACTCACCTTGCATGCCGTGGCCCACGGTGGAGATATGATTCTTCACCCTTGATTTACAAAATCATGCACACAATTTACTAAAATGCTTCTAGAGGCAAGTTTGTGTGTGGAGGGAAAAGGCCTGATCCACAGAGTTCCAGGGGTCAGCATGGGCACCATGACTGGTCTGCAGCTATTCTGACACCTTTCTATCAGAACCAGCATTAACTTCTGGAGCAATTTGAGCTACAGGAGCTCGTCTGTTGGATCGGACCACACGGGTCAGCCTTCACTCCCCACGTGCATCAATAAGCCTCGGCCACCCATGACCCTGTCGCCGGTTCACCTCTGTTCCTTACTGGAGCACTTTTGATAGATACTGACCACTGCAGACCGGGAACACCCCACAAGAGCTGCAGTTTTGGAGATGCTCTGACCCAGTCGTCTAGCCATCACAATTTGGTGCTTGTCAAACTCACTCAAATCCTTACGTTTACCCATTTTTCCTGCTTCTAACACATCAACTTTGAGGACAAAATGTTAACTTGCTGCCTAATATATCCACACACTAACAGGTGCTGTGATGAAGAGATAATCAGTGTTATTCACTTCACCTGTCAGTGGTCATAATGTTATGCCTGATCGGTGTATATCAAAATATGTATTATGCATACATAAACATATATATTTATATGGGATATATTTATGTCAACATATGGAATCATTCCAATTTCTAATAGGTTTAATATGTTTTTACTTTATATGAGCATATATTACATACAGAATATTGATATTTCATATATGTACATATATATTACATTTCGGTATGGCTATAAACTGTGTATATATATATATATATATATATATATATATATATATATATATATATATATATACACACATATACAGTGGGTATGGAAAGTATTCAGACTTGATTGGACTTGATTAGGAAAGCCACACACCTGTCTATATAAGACCTTACAGCTCACAGTGCATGTCAGAGCAAATGAGAATCATGAGGTCAAAGGAACTGCCTGAAGAGCTCAGAGACAGAATTGTGGCAAGGCACAGATCTGGCCAAGGTTACAAAAACATTTCTGCTGCACTTAAGGTTCCTAAGAGCACAGTGGCCTCCATAATCCTTAAATGGAAGACGTTTGGGACGACCAGAACCCTTCCTAGAGCTGGCCGTCTGGTCAAACTGAGCTATCGGGGGAGAAGAGCCTTGGTGAGAGAGGTAAAGAAGAGCCCAAAGATCACTGTGGCTGAGCTCCAGAGATGCAGTCGGGAGATGGGAGAAAGTTGTAGAAAGTCAACCATCACTGCAGCCCTCCACCAGTCGGGGCTTTATGGCAGAGTGGCCCGACGGAAGCCTCTCCTCAGTGCAAGACACATGAAAGCCCTCATGGAGTTTGCCAAGATGGTGAGAAATAAGATTCTCTGGTCTGATGAGACCAAGATAGAACTTTTTGGCCATAATTCTAAGCGGTATGTGTGGAGAAAACCAGGCACTGCTCATCACCTGTCCAATACAGTCCCAACAGTGAAGCATGGTGGTGGCAGCATCATGCTGTGGGGGTGTTTTTCAGCTGCAGGGACAGGACGACTGGTTGCAATCGAGGGAAAGATGAATGCGGCCAAGTACAGGGATATCCTGGATGAAAACCTTCTCCAGAGTGCTCAGAGTGCTTGTTGCTCTTCCAACAAGACAATGACCCTAAGCACACAGCTAAAATAACGAAGGAGTGGCTTCACAACAACTCCGTGACTGTTCTTGAATGGCCCAGCCAGAGCCCTGACTTAAACCCAATTGAGCATCTCTGGAGAGACCTAAAAATGGCTGTCCACCAACGTTTACCATCCAACCTGACAGAACTGGAGAGGATCTGCAAGGAGGAATGGCAGAGGATCCCCAAATCCAGGTGTGAAAAACTTGTTGCATCTTTCCCAAAAAGACTCATGGCTGTATTAGATCAAAGGGTGCTTCTACTAAATACTGAGCAAAGGGTCTGAATACTTAGGACCATGTGATATTTCAGTTTTTCTTTTTTAATAAATCTGCAAAAATGTCAACAATTCTGTGTTTTTCTGTCAATATGGGGTGCTGTGTGTACATTAATGAACAAAAAAAAATAACTTCTATATATATATATATATATATATATATATATATATATATATACACACACACACAGTACATTTACGAACCCTTCCCTACGTCCTTAACATAACTTTTTGATCAGGTGACTCTTTCTGAAATCGTTCACTATGTTAAACAAGTTCAGTGTGGGCCAGTTAACCCTAAAAGTCAAAGATGTCAGAGAATATGTCATGTCAAATGTCAGAGAATATGGTCTTAACCTTAAAGCACTTTCATCAGAATCTATTCAGATTCAGATTGAGCTTCAGACCTGAGCATCATCAGAGTCCCATCAGATTCAGAGTGATTCAGTGAATCAGATTTGACCTTCATCAGAGTCCCGTCAGATTCAGAGTGATTCAGTGAATCAGATTTGACCTTCATCAGAGTCCCGTCAGATTCAGAGTGATTCAGTGAATCAGATTTGACCTTCATCAGAGTCCCGTCAGATTCAGGATCCCTGAAAGAACACATAATCATAAGCACATCAGAATAAATCATAGTCCATCTGTGAGCTTCAGTAAAAGTCTCAGTCTTTCTCTCAGTTTGATTCACTCACCTCTTGTCTAAATCATTGCAGACGGATGGCGCTGCCTTTGGAAAACATCTGAGAACAGATCGATACTTATTATTAAATATTATTATATTTACCAAAGTACTTTATATTTATTTAGGGAGATTTTTAAGATTTTAAGCCACTGCCTTAAAATCTTTAATCATCATTAAATATGACTACAGATAAAAGAGGTCAAATCATAAATTATCATTTCACTCATTGTTAGTCATGGTTTATATCAATCATAATTGAGCTTTTTAAATCTATTTTGAAGTCTCTCTGACACAGTTAAATCTTCTGGACTCACCTGAAGATCTTTTTCCTCAGCGTGAAACAGAGAAATGCCAGAAGAAAGAATATCAAGAGAACAGAAATCCACCACAACTGATCTATACAAGCCATATAGACAATAAAATCATAAATACATAAACCAGTGAAATTATATTCATAACAATGATGAATCAATATTAGATTTTAAAGGGTTTAAAGCTCTTGATGTTTTACCTGAGAGCTGGAGAGACGGGGTCACTTCATCCAGAACATCTTTAAAACACACAATGATCACAAACATCAGACAGTATGACAGAAAACAAAGGCCTGTTCACATTCAAACTGGATTGAGTCTGAATCTGAATCAGCGTTTTATTAGTGAATTAGACACGTTTATTAGCTGAAACACACCTGAGATTACAGTTGCTGCAGTTTCATTCCTCACTGAAAAACACATTCATAATCATCATGATTCGCTTACAGAAGATTCACTTCAACACAGAGTTTGATCTGAATCAGGACAGATTCACTTCAACACAAAGTTTGATCTGAATCAGAACAGATTCACTTCAACACAGAGTGTGATCTGAATCAGGACAGATTCACTTCAACGCAGAGTGTGATCTGAATCAGGACAGATTCACTTCAACACAGAGTTTGATCTGAATCAGGACAGATTCACTTCAACACAGAGTTTGATCTGAATCGGGACTGATTCACTTCAACACAGAGTTTGATCTGAATCGGGACTGATTCACTTCAACACAGAGTATGATCTGAATCGGGACAGATTCACTTCAACACAGAGTATGATCTGAATCGGGACAGATTCACTTCAACACAGAGTTTGATCTGAATCGGGACTGATTCACTTCAACACAGAGTTTGATCTGAATCGGGACTGATTCACTTCAACACAGAGTATGATCTGAATCGGGACAGATTCACTTCAACACAGAGTTTGATCTGAATCGGGACTGATTCACTTCAATACAGAGTTTGATCTGAATCAGGACTGATTCACTTCAACACAGAGTTTGATCTGAATCAGGACTGATTCACTTCAACACAGAGTTTGATCTGAATCAGGACAGATTCACTTCAACACAGAGTTTGATCTGAATCAGGACAGATTCACTTCAACACAGAGTTTGATCTGAATCAGGACAGATTCACTTCAACACAGAGTTTGATCTGAATCAGGACAGATTCACTTCAAAACTATCATGGTGAACAGTGTTCATCTGAAGTGTCTCAGCTGAAGGAAATAATACAGTATATCTGCTTATACCAATATGATGGTGGCGATATATCAAGCATCTCTAATTGTGTTTTACTCTCTCACCTCTGAACATGGTCTTATGACTGTGAAGAGACTGTAATGAAAGAAAGAAGCATTAGATGTAGTGTTAATGAAAGATTAAATATGAAATCAGATGAATGATGTGTTGAGAGAGAGACTGAGTTGATTTACTCCTGAAGCATCACAGATGATCTCATGAATCAGATTCACACAGCGAGACGTGACGATACGATCCAACGAGACAGACGTCACAGGATCGGCCAGTTTGAGGGGATTCATTGGATCTGCTACACACTGATCCTAAACAAATAAAAGACAATCAAATAATGTGTGTGTGTGTGTGTGTGTAATGTTGTAGTTTGAGGACAGAAACACACACTCACCCCTGAGAACCAGAACTGCTCACAGTCTCTATTGTGTGTTTGATTCAGTGAATCAGGAGGAAGTTTGAACACAAAACCATCTGCAGTCTGAATCTCTTCACACGACACAGAGATGTTGTACATGTTCAACTTGGAGGAAGCTGTTGTACAAATCACAGAACTAATTATTGCATATTATATACAAGTGTATTATTAGAGCAAACATCTAAAAACTTGTGGAAAGGTGCAATGATGTGCATTTAAAGCGGTGAAAGTTTTGGCCTCACCTTCTTACATTTTTCTTAAATTAATCATTAATTTCTCTTCTATAATAATTCTTAAAATAACTTCAAAAACACAAAATTATGTTTTGAAGACTTAAACAAATAACAAGAAACATGAAAAAATACATTCAGAAGTGCATTTTACTGCTGTACTTTACTGATCAACGGCAAATAAACATTTCTCTATTGACAGAAATATAGACTCCTGTTTCCCAAAAAAACATTGAAATCATAAGTATTGTATTACATTTTAAAATGTTTAAATTCTCCTAGTGGCTCCTGAAAGTGAAAGAATTATGCTGCCTTCACGTGGTCTCGGAATTATTATAAATAGATAAAAAAAATTGCACATGAACACCCTCCTATTTTGAAACTAAAGGTGCGTTCACGCGGCCTCGTAGAGATTCTAGCTTGTAAAAAGCGTCCACGTCCTCATAGAGCTCGTAATTACAGAAAAATGATGTCACAGCTCGTGCATGCATGCGCCTGAAATCGGAAGAATTAATTCATTCAACAAGGTGCTGCTTGCGGCAAACTTGTTTTCCACTAAATGAGTTATTTATGGTTAAATATGCTATAACAACGGGTGTGATATGAACATGTAACCGGACATACTTGACCCACTCCGAGCGTAGAGGTTTCGATTTAACTGAACGATCGTTCTCCACTACATGATGATGGTATTGTAAATATTAAAAAAAAAAAAAGTGATGTCATTAGCCTACTTGTTATGACAAAAGTTTGTTTAGCAAAAGCGGCAATAAAGTCGGCTACTTTTATGGGACTCAAACTGCGTCTACAACAAAAAGCAAACCATTTATCGTTAAAGCGTCTTATCTCGACGAGCTATCACATGGAGACAAAATTCATGAGGATTTTGATGTACAAATCATTCAAAAGTATTCGTCAGTCATTGTGGGAAGCGTTGGGCTCATGTTAACTTGTGTCACATTACATCGTACGACACCTGAATGACATTTCCTCGCCCATTTAGGGGAGAGCGGGGCTGGTTGGGTCAAGGGTTGGTTGGCACGCAGTTAAATCCCAGTACACTAGAGGGTGCTGCCACAAAAATCTAACATTAAAATGACTGCCCTCTTGACCAGACCACACCCATTTACTGAAATCATTCAACTGTCACTAACTATTGAGGTGAGACAACTTTTCTATTTTAGAGTCTCAAAACAAAAAAAGTTCTCCCCACTAAATATATTGTAGAACTGTGATAGATAGAGATACATAAAATGTAAGGATTTCAGTTTATAGAGATAGGAATCATCTATATTTTGACAGGAAATTTACAAGTGTCTGATTAGCTATGCCATGTGGCTAACATCATGTCAGTAAAGAGGTGTGGATGGGGTTGGTTGACACAATGATTTGGGGGTTGGTTGGCACATAGCCATTTGGTTAAAAAAATTATTAATTTATGTATTTTACATGTTAAAACATAATGAATATAATGTAATATAATATAATGAACTAACTTATGTATTAAATAATTTTCTTTTAGAAGTCAAAATGGTCAGAAAATATTTAAGAACAACGGAGAGAGGAAAGACTGTGTCAACCAACCCCATCCACACCTCTTTACTGACATGATGTTAGCACCATTGCATAGCTCATCAGAAACTTGTAAATTTCCTGTCAAAATATAGACGATTCCTATCTCTATAAACTGAAATCCTTACATTTTATATATCTCTATCTATCACAGTTCTACAATATATGTGGGGAGAACTTTTTTGTTTTGTTTTGAGACTGCATTATTTCTGTTACTCCTAATACTACACACTTCGGTAGAGTTGGTTTTATATTCGCACATTCGGACTTCTGATAAATTCAGACTTTCCAATAAATGTGCAATAAATGAATGTTTGCGAATTTTAAGCAGCGACATGATATTGACAACCAACGATTGTCAACTTACAACATTTTGAACAAATTTGTCCAATGTAGTGTGATTAACAAGGCTATTGAATACGGATGTCCGAATGTGCGAATATAAAACCAACTTTACCGAAGTCCAACCAGCCCCATACTGGGGGCTGGTTGGCACAAGTGCACAACATGAATTAATGATTAATTTTAAAGGAAATACAAATCATTCAAGCACATTAAATATATCTGTTGATTAGTTGAGATCATAACCTTTCAGTTGATACTGGTTAGACTATTTTCACATATAGCATGAATGAGAAATATGACAGAGAGTGAAAAGTGTGCCAACCAACCCCGCTCTCCCCTACATGTATTTTACACTAAAACATAAATTAATGCAAATTGCCGGTTTGGACAGAATGAAAGTGGTTCAAAAAATAAACCTTCCCAGTTATTATCAGCATGTTTGCACACGATTTTTACTATAACTTGATAATTTAAACAGAGACCTTCCCCGGCTAAATATATTTGCACAGGAACATCACGGCACTTTATTTAGACTCAGAGCATCGAACATGTTATAATAGTATACTAATTCTGTAAATATTTATATAACGGCAAATATAAATAATAATAATAAAAAAAAAACTCTAAAATGATAATAAATCGTCATTTAAAAGCACTTACCGTAACTGCAGAAACTGAGTGAAAACTGACGATGTGATCAGCTGTCAGTGTGTACAGTCTGCGGGAGAAAAAACCAAAACAAAACAAGTGCTGTAATTCCGAGAATCAGTGTCGCACACATAATTTCCCTCTAGTGGCCACTTATTATTATCTCAGATGTTCTTGCATAATAGCCTATTGGCCAGGCGCGTGCACGCATGCGAGATGAAAAATCTCAATTTGCAGATCATGTGAGTCACAGCTGCGGGAATATGCAAATTACTGAAGATATGACAATACACTGGAAGAACAAATAACTGTCACTTCTTTTAGAGCTTGTGTGTGTGTGTGTGTGTGTGTGTGTGTGTGTGTGTGTGTGTGTGTGTGTGTGTGTGTGTGCATGCATGTAGCTATTTCACTTGTCCAACAGTTTAGATTTACGAAGCTGACCGCGACTCGCTGTTTGAATGAATGGACAATGACAGTTTACACAGCAGGACTCACACTTATTAGCTATGAATTTTTATAAACAAAGCAGGTAAATATCGAGTATCGAGTGGATTAAAGACTCGCTGATTTACCTCGAGTCACACGCAAGAACCTGCTAATCACAGAAACGGCTCACAGTTGAAGTGTATTTAAATGTAAATCACAAGTTTAGCGAATCTTTGGGTGCAGAGAGCAGAATTACTCCTCTCCTGAAATATCCTGGATGAATTAAAGTGCGTTTCTTAGATGAAGTGGAGAGAAGGAAAGTACAGACAGTTTCACACTGATCTGAAGTCAGTCCTGCTGCTGTGAGTTACACACTTCAAGGTAGGCTATAGATCACTACATTGGAGCTGCTTCAGTACACAATGTACACTATACACGTACACTAGACAATTAATTTAGCCTATCCAAAACAGTAAGAGTATCAAAATATGCTAACGCTTTTTGATTCCATAACATATCATTCCTTTAAAAATAATAATAATAACAGTTGTTATTCCACGTTATACAGCAAATTCCATTTGTATTACTGAATCCAGGTTAGTAGCCATACCTGCAGCACGGGGATCCGGTGTTTAGGTGATGATGGGCTGCTGCAGATCACAGAAAGAGTCTGATTTACTGTCTGTGCGGCGATTTGCAGCGCGCTTGTGCTGTAGAATCACACATACATCATCACTCATATATGGGCATGTTCCTGCGGGGCACTCCCCGTCTCAGTTCACTCACATGATGTCTATCAGAAGTCAACTAAAGTCAACACAACAGGTTATGCGCGCACCCGTGCTTCAGTCAACCAGTGCGCAGTCGAATAACGGGCTGAAATACAGAGATTTTATTGGGGAATTGAAATGTTACGTCACAGACTGCGATGATTGGCTTCCCTTGAGGAGTAATTGTTTTTACAGTCTAGAAGGACAATCTACCAGGAAGCTTTTCACAGCTCGGCGCCATTTGCAATGTATAGCCTATGACTAATATACTCTAGCAACAAACTGTAGAATAAGTTTTGACTAACTCTTACTGCATGTACGCAAAAGTGCCATAAGAACAAGTTTTTATGTGGGGTTGAAAAGTCTTTGTGTAGACATAGAAAACAAGACCAACAAAAGTGTATTCACGTAAACTGTCTTCAGAGGAGGAAAATCAAGAACAGCAGATTCTCCTGCTTATTTCCACAGTGACACAGAGAGACCTGTTGAATCATCATCTGTTTGCTCATCATGACTGTGCAGTCTCTGGATCTCAGTGACACAATGTCCAATGATCAAGAAACTACTACATTGAATTCTTCTTTATATGCTTCATAGAAAGCAATATTGTTCAATGGTATACAGTATATTGGCCTGTAAGCATGTTAATGTATGGTCAGAACTGTAATTATATCTTTAGCAAATATATTTGGTGGTATCATGGTAACTTTGTTAATTTGTTGTGTATTTCAGTGACTTTGGTGATCTAAAATATGTTTATATGATAGATATTGAGTCAAATATGTTGGTCTAGACAGTTTTCATTCTTGTTTAAGGTCGTAATATCACTTGCACGTCTTTTGTTGCCTCACATCTTTACAGCTGTGTATCTTATCTTTCTTGCACAGTGCTGAGGGAACTTATTACTCATGTTTTGCTTTGGGGAAATGCCAAGTGGTAAAGAAACACAAGTGGTATGCATGAAAGGTGGATAGAGTAAAATTGCACATAGTTTTAAACATGCACATAGTGCTTTACTAATCAACCGAATATATTTGCAAACTTTTTATTCAATCCTTTGAACAGTTTATGAATGCTTTACATTTCAAAATAACTTTATAGCAGATGATTGTTTGAAAATGCTCAAAATTTGAGATGAAAAGTGCCAAAATGTTACAACAATCCCAGTCTCTTCTACTGATGAGAAAATATACTGTAGTGTCTCCTGAACATCCAACAGATCAGCTTTACTGACGACCAGTGTGTGTAAAACACTGAACATTACCCAATGTTAACAGATACAACTTTTGATTGTAATAATGTATTAGTAAATGTTGAGATGAAGTGTGAGTCTAACTGCGGTTTCTGTCACCAAATTAACCTCAACACTTCCTCTAACACACTCATTGTTATCTATTCATGTCACCTAGGCTATAACAGGTCAGAAGGTGATGAAAATGATGGTCATATAATTACTTTCAGTGACACATTACTTACCATGTTTTGATTTGGGGGAAACTCCCTAAAATTCAAAGAAACATGTCGATATGAACCACACCATCTCAGATAATCAGGATAAAATCAATTTGGCAACGATACGGTTGTTGAGTATGTGTGAAGATATTTCTTACCTGCAGGATCAGAAGATCTGAAGCGTGATGCTTACCATAAAATAAAATACAGTACGAAACATTAATAACCACTTTTTAAATGAAACACGAAGACGGCTGTGGCATTTGGCTTTAGCTTCAGTTAAAGTTGTGTGTGGTGAAACTATTCTTGATGCTTCTGCTTGACCTACAACACAAGCTCACATAGACAAAAATGAAGTAGGCTTGTATTTAAGCACGCAAACATGTGCGATTTAAGTTTTCAATCATAACTGAACACAGGACCACCATTCTTGATGAAAGTCACAGCTATCAGCCACACAAAAGACCTGCATTCACTGTTGCCTCCAACCTGAACAAACACCCGCCTCTTCATCACACCCATGACCACATCACCCACATGACTTCCAGGAATGAACAGAAAGGTGCAGACATCTCGCAGCACTCACCAGCATGAGCAGTGACAGCACTGACAGAGGGAATTAAGATGGCCGTGGTGTGATCGGATGAATTAAAGTGTTCACTCAAAACTGATCATTTACTCCCCCTCATGTCATCCAATGTGAAAAATATTGGACCCAACTGACTGACTTTTAATGTATGGACCAAAAAACAAAAAAAGATATTTCACAAAATAACCTCTTTTGTTTTTTTAAGAATAACACAATATTAAAATATCAACAGCAGCTTTATTTACATTTGTTCAAGAGAATGTTTTATCAATTCAAGACACAACTCCTCACTGAACCAGTAATAAACTACATTATAATGTGGCCTCAAAAAAATCATATATAGTCTGGATCTATATGAAGATAAAAAAAGGTGTTTAATTGCTCCAATCATGAGACATGTCCATAACTTGACCAATGTAGGTTCAAGACCTTGATACATAACCACATGAAAGGCACACGTACAAACAAACAAACAATTCACACAAGCACATGATTAAATAACTGAGCAAATAACAAGCAACACATTCAGAAATAATTAGCATGACCAAAAAGAACTACAAAGACCATGAACAAGAACTACAAAAGAACATCAACTAAAACAAAGTTTTGCTTCTTTTCAGAAATTTTCTTTTCAGAACAAATCACTGAAATGATTGTGATGATGGTTTAAAAACCATATTTATTCAGTACACATGAATGGCGAACCAAAAATGATTTGTATAAATATTTATACTGTTAAGGCTCCGGTATATTTGAAACAAACTTCTTTTTCGTTCTTCGTTTAGGGGTAAAACGAAGTTCGAAACGTGTGACCAGAGATATACTGTAAACGACCATCTAACGCCGCCCACACTGCTAAGATCGACGTTTAGATGAATATGTAAATATGTGCTGTGCACTTTCTTCACAGTAACAAAATAAACACAACAAAAATGAGAAAACAGTAAGCATTTATTATAGAAAGCATAAGAAAAGCGTCTGATCATAACAACATGGGAATGTTAGCACTAGTTGGTTTTATATTCGCACATTCGGACTTCTGATAAATTCAGACTTTCCAATAAATGAGCAATAAATTAATGTTTGCGAATTTTAAGCAGCGACATGATATTGACAACCAACGATTGTCAACTTACAACATTTTTCACAGTCGATCAAAATAGGCAAGTATTGTTTTAATGGCATATTTACCTGTGAATAATAAGACTATTGAATACGGATGTCCGAATGTGCGAATATAAAACCAACTTTACCGAAGTTCCAAAGTTGCACTCCAGTCACGTCACGTCTTCATATAGCACTTTATTCAATGGATTGCTTAAAATCAAGCAGCTTTATCAAACATGAAAAACAGTGTTAGTGCCTCATTTTTTTACAAGCACAACTTCATTTTGTACTATAAAGCAGCTATCTAGTCTGTTCATGTTTTCACCCGCAGAGATCTTACCTGAACAAACTCAACAGATCAAATGAGTCAGTGGTCCACGCGAGTGAAGGCGGAGCCTCAGCGCACACCTCCTGTTACGTTATCGTCACTGACCAATGGTAGTACGAAGGTGTTTTGGTGCTGGAACGAACTTTGCCTGAAAGTTTGCTTTGGCAAGCCGTTTCGAACTTCCAAAAAGAACACAAAACGAACTTTGTTTTGGCCTGATCTTGTTCGAAATGACGTCACATCAGTTCTTTCTTCGATTTCGTTTGAAGTATACCGGAGCCTTTACACCCCTATAGAGAAGAGGAGAATGTTTTTTTCTAACAAAGTGCCTTGCTTTAAGCTTGTGGGTTCATTAAATGCATGCAGAACAAGTGTCTTTAGCTGCTTCTTGAAGGTCGTATGGAGGTCAGCAGCTCATTTCAACAGAGAGGAACAGAGACAGTGAAGGGTCTGGAAATCCACTTTGTACTTCGTTGTGAAGGAAAAACAAGGCGGTGTAAGGGGAGTACATATTAAAAATGAGCTGTGATGTTGATTGAAAGCATCAGATGGTGATCATCATCTGGACACTGAAGATTTCTGCAGTGAACGAGGATCATCAGGTCCAACCTTTAGATCCCTGCGTGAAACACATTCAGATTCAGTTTGGATTCATCCATCTCAGCTGTAGGTTACTTCATCATCCATCTGTGTCACCTCTGAAATGATCATGTGATTCAGTGAAACACAGTTTCAAGCCTTTCTCTCAGTTTGATCACTCACCTGTTCCCTGGATCATCCTCATGCTCACAGGTGAGCCGCGCTTCCCTCTGAAAACAACAGACTGACACTTATTATTGCATACTTTGGTTTCTAGGTGATTTGTTTTGGATCCTTCAGAAAAACTTTAACTCGATTTTTCTTAAAACTGACTTTGCTGACTATGTACTTCAAACAGATGTAGCCTAGTCATTTTTTGTCAAATCATATGACATTTTGAAGGATTTTCAGCAGAGAATGTGACAATAACAATAACTCATTTTTGAAAATTTGATCATTGCGACTCATTTTGCCAGCACGGGTCACATGTATAAATTCATTATCTAGAAATTTGTTTACAAATGTGACAGATTCGTAAAAAATTTTTAAAGCTTGTTAAGATGTTAAGATGAAATGAATAAAAATATGATGATGACCTGAGCTCTTGTGAACTAGTGTCAGAGGTAAAGACTGATGTACGATGTTAGGAAAGATCAGTCTGGACTCACCTGAAGATCCTTTTACGCAGCATGAAACAGAGAAATGCCAGAAGAAAGATGATGACAAGAACAGAAATCCACCACAAGTGATCTATACAAGCCATTGACAATAAAACCATGAATACATAAACCAGTGAAATCATCTAATCACTAACAATGATGAATCAATATTAGAATTTAAAGGGTTTAAAGCTCTTGATGTTTTACCTGAGAGCTGGAGAGATGGAGTCACTTCATCCAGAACATCTTTAAAACACACAATGATCACAAATATCAGACAATATGACAGAAAACAAAGGCCTGTTCACATTCAAACTGGATTGAGTCTGAATCAGATCTGAATCAATGTTTTATTAGTGAATTAATTTATCAGCTGAAACTCACCTGAGTTTGGAGTCGCTGCAGTTTCATTCCTCACTGAAAAACACATTCACAATCATCATGATTCACTTACAGAAGATTCACTTCAACACAGAGTTTGATGTGAATCAGGTCAGATTCACTTCAACACAGAGTTTGATCTGAATGAGGACAGATTCACTTCAACACAGAGTTTGATCTGAATCAGGACAGATTCACTTCAACACAGAGTTTGATCTGAATCAGGACAGATTCACTTCAACACAGAGTTTGATCTGAATCAGGACAGATTCACTTCAACACCGAGTTTGATCTGAATCAGGACAGATTCACTTCAACACAGAGTTTGATCTGAATCAGGACAGAATCACTTCAACACAGAGAATGATCTGAATCAGGACAGATTTACTTCAACACAGAGTTTGATCTGAATCAGAACAGATTCACTTCAACACAGAGTTTGATCTGAATCAGGACAGATTCACTTCAACACAGAGTTTGATCTGAATCAGGACAGATTCAATTCAACACAGAGTTTGATCTGAATCAGAACAGATTCACTTCAACACAGAGTTTGATCTGAATCAGGACAGATTCACTTCAACACAGAGTTTGATCTGAATCAGGACAGATGTGTGTAATGTCTATAATAATGTCAAGGCAGATTCTCATAGTAATGAATGTGTATGAAGTGTATCAGAAGTGAATCTCAGTCATCATTTCCTCTCCTTCATGTCACTCCAAACCTCTGTGACTTTAAAACAATATTAAAAAATATCTGCTTTTGTGTTTGACAGAGGAAAGAAAGTCATTTAGGTTTGGAATGACATGAGGATATTTCAATGCGTCTTTAAGGATCATCTGTCCATCAGTTGTGTTGTGAAGTGTCTCTCACCTCTGAACACGGTCTCATGTGTGATCTGAAATGAAAGAAAGAATCATCAGAGCAGTGTTTATGGTGTTCATCAAGGATTCATTACAGTGTAAATGTGTGTTCATGTTGAACTGCAGCTCTAATGATTCATAATTAAATCAAAATAATAAGATCATCATTTCTGTGTTTAAAGGGGTGATGAACTGAGAGATCAAATTTTCCTTGAGCTTTTGACATATAAGAGGTCATCATACTCTAAGAATATCCTGTAAGTTTCAGAACGGAAAACTTCCTTGTTAGTCCAATAAAAGCTTTTACTGACACCAGGGGCCAGTTGAATAAAATTAGTCACTATATTAAAACTGTGTCTTAAAACAACACAGTTCATGACCCCTTTAAATATGAAAACAGATGAATGTTGAGAGAGATTGAGTTGATTTACTCCTTTAGAGTGACACTGAATCTCATGACGAAGTTCATCCACACAGTAAGACGTGACGAGTCTATCAGATGATACAGATGTCACAGGATACATCAGTTTGTGTGGATCTGAAGGATCTGCTAACAGATGCCCGTCCTGAACAAATCAAACACAAGAGGATCAAGTAATGCATTTGAGTGAGTATGATGGTGTAGTTTGAGGACAGAAATGTTTTGGTCAGAAATTACCAAATGTCCTCACAAAGATTAGTTGGGCCCCACAGAAACAAGATGTTTTATATGAGACTAAATGATGAATCAATATACTATGCTCCTTCACTACACTATCCATAAACCCACTCATTGAATCTGATTGGCTGAGAGCCGTCTCCAGCTGTACAATACTCCAGAATCAGCACTGGAACCGTTTCAGCGTTTGTGTCACTCCGCTTGCGGCGACTGTCATGGCGGCAGTCCATATTTTTTATAAATACTACTGTTATTGTCAGTTTTTAAAGTTTTTTAGATAAGAATGTAGTTGTTTAGACCTCAAATGTGATTTATATATAAACATAGCACCTGTTTGAGAATTTGTTTAGATACTGTCGGAGAAGCAAGTCAGCGATTGTTCAGTACTCATGTACCCACTGAGAACAGCTTCATTTCAGCCAGTCCTTCAGGATTTTACCACTGGCTCTTATAGTAGTTAAACACAAGATATAATTCATGTTGGGTATATGAAATGGGCAATCTTTGGTCTTATTAATCTATTACTAGTTCCTGAGTGAATCTAATTGGGTTAAGGGCTAAGTTAACTTTCATAATTTTATATTTAGGCTCTATTTAACTTACATCCTGTTCTAGAGCGCTGCTTTTGTACGTTTAACTGAATTGTATGATTGTGTTTATTTCCTATTGTCTTTTATAATGCCTATTGTATATATATATATATAAACAATAATATAAATAATATGCCATATTTGGTATTGCTAAATTTTTAAATATTGTTTGTGACATGGATTTCAGTGAAAGTTGCATTAACTCACCAATAGATGGCAGCAAAGACTGAATGCTTCAGTCCAAACAGACTTTTATTTTGAAAGGACTGGGTGAAGTTCAAAATTAAGTTTTGCGAAACACTGAGGCTTTCCCCTCAACTGTATCATAAAATGGTTTATTACTTGAACCTGTTCAACACGGTGCACACTAACAGCATCACAAGAAGCTGCCTTTGCATCCCAGATAACCCAGTCATTGTTGGACAGTATCGTAATACATCAGTTTGTGCTACGAAAACTAAATAAAGAAATACAAATATTTAGTCTATAGAAATATCAATCTTTCATGTTTCATTCTACTTACACATTGTATAAACAAATGAGTCAAAACACTATGTCACAACACTAAACAAGGAAGTTGGGAAATCCCCTTAACTGTTAAAAGGACAAAGATATTTTTCTTCAGCGGATTTCAAACTGATTTTTATAGTGGATATAATGGACATCGACCTGAAGAATAATGTTATATCAGACACAGGTAATTCTCGCTCAGGTGATCTCTCTCTCTCATAATGCTCTACATGATACAGTGATAATACACTAATACAATAAAGTGACTCAACGTTCCACGTAAAGTGACATTTTAGAATTAGTAACGGATCTTGGGCTCAACTGTTAAGCTGTCAACTTGAGATTTGAATCTGTGGCGGAAGGAAGTAGTTCCTCACAAAAGAACGCACGCATCAACAAGAGGCGGGATTTATCGTACAAACCAATCATATCCAATCATAACCAATTACATCCAATCATAGCGCGATGGAGACATTGCCTCCTCTCATGTGACTTTCCCCCATTCATTCTCAATTACCCCCCACAAAACCCACCGTGGTCTGATGATTTTCTATGGTTTTCTATGAGACGAAAGGGAGGCATGACTCCTGCTGTAACTTTACCTGCGGGTGTCGCTGTTGGGCAGTGTTCCTTTAGAAATACGAGTAACTTGCACTCTTTTTAAAGTCATAATTTGTAATATTTGTGTTATTTTCTCATCCTATTTTTTTGAGGAGGCACTGCCTCCCTTGCCTCCTCGGAGGAAACGCCCCTGGCACGCTGTGATTACCTACGGCTGAACCACAATTTGTGGTTTATGATGACACAAATGTGTATAATGACATGGGTATTACAATGGACACTTTTCGTGAACCAAGTTGCTTAAAAAACACATTAAACAGTGTTTTTAAATTCAAAAACTGCAGACAGTTGTCTGTGATGGGTAAGTTTAGGGGTAGGGGTAGTGTAGGGGGAGAGAATGTACAGTTTAAAACAGTAAGTACAGTATGAAAACCATTACGCCTAGTCCCTGTAAACCATATACACAAGTGTGTGTGTGTGTGTGTGTGTGTGTGTAACAGTCACCTCTGTATACCAGCTCTGCTCACAGTCAGGATCATTGAGTGTTTGATTCAGAATCACAGGCAGAATCACGAACACAAACCCCACTGAGGACTGAATCTCTGCACACGTCATGTTGATGATAGACATGATCCACTGCTGAAAAAGAGGGAAAACATTCATTTAATTAACAAGTACATACAGATACTTGTTAGATTCAAATCAAAAAACAAATCCTATTTTTGTCCTTGTCCTCAGCCAAATTGGAGCTACAGCTTTTATAGTTTTGTTACGCTAAAAACTGCTTTTCTATACTAAAACAAACATGAAATTATACATATATTCTACAAATAAATACTATTTTACAACTGTCCCCATGTTTTCGGTCAGTCCTGTCACTTCACATAAAACTCTACATACAGTAAAATGTTTGTGTAGCTGTCACAGATAAAGGTGAATCAGCTGATTGCTTTTTGAAAGGGTATTTTGTGTATTACAAATGTTGTGTAATGTATTATGAATGTTCATTTGGAAATTGTATTTTGTGTATTGAAATCATTTGGTAATAGCGACGCCTACAGGTGAACATTGTGTAGTGCTATAATCTGTCATGTGATCTAGCTAGCGGGGTGAATATTAGAACCACGAGGAGATGTACAAGAACAAAAAGGTGTCTGATCGAGAGAAGAATATTTGTTTGGGAAAAATGTCTCCAAATGTCTTTTAATGTCTCCTGGATTTCTGAGTAGAAGGCACAATGTTTATTTTTTGGATTTCATCTGTTAATTCGCAAATTAATGTGCTTTGTGTGTTGATACTAATTTAATAACCTACAAACTTGTAAACTGTGATATGGACATAAATACACACACATTATGCATCTAAATGATGTCGAATGATATCCAAAAGGTGTCACGATGTGCAGATGGTGTCGAAATAAGGCCAAGATGGCGTAATGCTGAGTTTTGCAAAGAAGACATTAAACGTTCAGACATCAGTTAAAGCGTGATTCTTTAAATCAGAAGAAAGCCTTCAGGAGCCGTTACAGTTTGCAATAGGCCTTTGAGGGTATGACTCAGAGGAAGTGACATCATTTGACTGAGGTGAAGCTGACACTGATCAAGGGTGAGTTCTATCATTGAATTTTATGATTTTAAGCTTGTTTATGTGTGTTTGTTTGAGGAGGACGAGCTAAAGGGTCAGGCGCTGTCACTGTAAAACATCCCAGAAAATAATGAAAATGTTTCAATCCAAAACATGTCTGAAAAGGCTCCTGAATTTCCTTGCCTGCATGTTAACAGTTTTTATGCTAGCATGCTAGCAGCCTGAGTAATGGCAGTTTAAAATGGCCGACCGTCAGGCCCTGTCACATCAGTCCCATCACATCACAAACATTACAAATAAATGGCATTGATATTTTTTATTACCTTTATTGCATATAATATGTATTTAATGCATGCCATAGCGAAACATTATTTGAATAAATAGACATTATACTGTAAATGTGAAGGTTTCTATGCTCATCTTTTACCTAGGCATGTGTAGCACAGCTTTTGAGGTTGCACTTTGTATATTAATGATATTTCACTTAATATTGCAGCTTGGTAATAATAGTGATACCATGGTAATATCTACATTAATACCTAGGAAATGACATGCAATTTTCGTTATTTCCATGTAATTTCCTAAGTAATAATGTAGAAATTACCATAGTATTACCCTGTTATTACTGAGCCGTAATATGATGTGGAACTACAGTTACTTTACATTGTGCTATTCAGTTAAATGACTATTGATTTCATTTGCTGTATCACAATAAAATGTACTTATCTATGAAGTTATTTTCCATAGAATGACACAGTAACTGAATAGAGTATAACCTTTAAATGACTGTTAAATGGTGGTTTCTCATAGTTTAACATGTCCTCCATATGACTCAATGTTCAGATTTAAGAATAAGATGTTTTTTCCCCCAAGATATCTCATAAGTGAAAGTGTATGTTTCTGGTAGAATGCCCCATTAATTAATTGTACACATTGCACGTTAGGAGCTTTTATAAGCTGTATCTATGAACTGAACAGATCTGTTTTCTGCTCAATATGACTGTGACTGAAGCCCAACTGAAGCCCAACACCAGTGCGCTCCATCCAAAAGAGTTAATATTTGCACGAGCCGTTCCTATGCGACACTGATGATAAAATGTGCGACCCTTCAGGATTCTTTTGAGGATATAGTAAAACGCTATGGAGAAAGTTGATCATGATCTAAAACAGCCACTAAAATGTCTGATGAAAAGAGGGAAAAACATCATCCTGCAACCTTTTTAAGCTCTTGAAGACCACATTGACTAGAATTTATCACGGTCTATTGTATTTATTGTGGAAAATTTTGACTAGTTGTTGAATTTATAACAGATAATCTGTTAAGGGAATATATTTTTCACTAAAGATTTATATTACAACTGTGGCATGTTGTAGTTTCTAACGGTGTTGCTATTTTTCATAACAAATGCTATAAAAAGAAAGAAAAAATGGTCTTAACTGTAATTATATCATTATTGTAACAAATGCTTTAGTTGACAATAACAAGAATTATGTTATTTTAATGTCGAGTACAAGTTAGAAAGAGCTTTAAAATATGGACCTTCTTGAATTTTTTGACTAAACAATTGATTTTGTTTAAGAATGTATGAATATAAATATTTGATTACTGTACTGTATTTTTCTATTACATTTATTTCTGCGTAATAAATCATCTGCAAGTGCTACAGTCATGGGAGGTCTCTGACTAAATACTGATACCTAGTCAAAAGTAATAGGTCATTATTATTAAATTGCAGCTATTTCCCCACAAAAGCTGTTTAATCAGTATAGTGAAGCCCCGTTGATTTAACTGAGAAGAGAAATATGTGATCAGAGATGATAAAGTGTTCTACAAATCAAGTTATACGATTAAAATAAAAACGCACTCTTGCGTTAATATATACTCATACACTTCTCATTGTCTTTGATTCTTAAAAAAGTAAATACTTCTTCTTAAAGATTTAAACTTGACATCTTTTACCAGGCACGTGAGTATCAACATTCATACAAACTGTACTGGTAGACTGTTTGTTTATGTTTGTATACATTTTTTTAGCTCTTTCTCAAATGTTAGTTTCATTATATTCCAGGTAAACGTCGCTTATTGTGATAATTTTGTTTTACAGTTATGCATATGTCTTAAGTTATGAATCATCATTCAAACAGCAACAATAAAAAACAATTTTAGCAGTACATTTATTGGATTAAACTGATAATTGAAGTTTCTATTTCTGTGATTTTTGTCCTTTCTGAAATTCCTCATTCAGTAACTCATCCCGGGGCTGACACTGGATCCTCCCGGGATAAAAAAAGAATGCTTCAACTTAACTATAACCATGCTAATCATAGAAACCTTAATCTGCATAAACTGGGTCATGATCATTGAATGTATTTTGAAAATATATTTCATACCTTAAATCGGCTCCTTCCTCAAAGTAAGTGCAGGAATCCTGTGACAGCTCTGATGTTGAATGCACAAGCCATTTATACCAGACCTTCGTGACGTCACCGCATAGATAAGCCCACTCAGAGAGCGTGTGGCTTGCAGAATAATCCTCTCAGAGAGTGTGTGGTTTGCAGAACATCCCTTTTTTAAGAGCGTTTGGTTTGCAGAATAATCCTCTCTCAGACCATGTGGTTTGCAGCACATCCCTTTTTTCAGAACGTTTGGTTTGCAGAATAATCCCTCTCTCAGAATGTTTGGTTTGCAGAACATCCCCTTTTCAGACCATGTGGTTTGCAGAATAATCCCTCTCTCAGAATGTTTGGTTTACAGAACATCCCTCCAGATGTTCTCAAGGTGTGTTTCTTTCATGATCCAGTATAATGAATGCAAGCAGAGATCGAGCGCCTCCTCGGTCCAGTCCAGTATATTCCAGTCCAGTTACATTCAGTGTAAGGTGTCGAACCGATTACTGTGAATGTTCCAGTCCAGTTCTGTTCCTCTGCTACTCAACCCCATTAGAAATCAGGAGTTTTCAAAGAGTGAGGTGCACTTCTTTAAGTTTCTCCAGTTTTCTTTCATCCGTGACTCGATCCACAAGCATCGGTTCCGGAGTCGAGTACATTAGATCAGAATCACATTCATCACCTGCATTCACCAACATGAGTTTTCTCCTCACAAACATCAGCTTCATGCTTATTCATCATAATATATCCATTTTCTCCCAGTACAGTGTTTCCAGATGAGCGTTTCTGTCGCTGGATCATCTGGACTGGAGCTGCTGGTCACTGAAAGAGACAGAAATATGGAGTATGATCGTATAAAATAAGTCAAGTGTATCTTTTTTCCTCACATTTTCATTCTTCCTCAAAAGAATGAAATACATCGACACACAAGACAGCAGCAAACAAACTAAATGTCACTTAAAACCATATCTTAGCTCAGCCTGAAGGTGGTCTGGATAGGAACCAAATGACTCTAAATCAACTTTGAACACAAAGACAATTCAAACTAACATGTTTCTTATTTCTCAAAGTAAACAGAATCTTACCAGGAAGTGTTTTAGATGTCAATGCCATTTAAACTCTCTCTCAGTACGAACAGGTCACAAAAACTCAGGATAACGCTTCTGAGAAAACAAAGAGCATTCAAAATGATGAAAAACAATCACAATACATGTTTATCATTATGAATAACACCAATAAATCAAGAAAGAAATATAAACTCACCAGGAGTCGAGCTGCTCAGATATACTTTCACTTTCGGCTCTAATGGAAACCGCTCCTCACTAAAGCAGTTACATAATCTTCTTCTGCAGTTACTCATTTCCCTTTGTCTAATTTCTGCGTGTTCTTCTCACCGAGACTGCATGAAATCTGCAAATGCTGTCTAACTTTGCCAAAAGAGTGATTTGAGATTGAGAAATATTTCACTGGCAAGATTACTCTCTAGAATTTACTCCTCGCTCTAAAACTTTTTCTAATTTTGAGCCTCTCTCTCTTTCTGATCTTGTAGATATAGTTCAGCACTTGAGACCGTTAGATGTCATTCCCTCTCGACAACGTCTCCAGGTTCTGGATGTTTATGCATCATAAATCTTGTTTAAAGCACGTTAATACGCTAATTACTTAAAAAGCCTATCCTGTAGTTCTTAGTAACTATCACCTGATATCAAAGATGTCTTTATTTTTGTCTAAAAATTTAGAGAAGGCTATTTATCATCAGCTGCTCTAATTTTTGAATGAAATGATCAATTACCAGTCAGGTTTCAGATCTAAACACAGTACGGAGTCTGCACTTTTAAAAGTGAACAATGATTTATTGCTCGCGAGTCAGGAAAGTGTGCAGTTCTCGTTCTCCTTGATCTTACGGCAGCATTTGACACAACTGAAGATGAACTTCTTTTAGGGCAGTTGTTTCAGATCCAGGGAAATGCCTTGTGTTCGGCTCCATTAGGTCACATGGTCACCTTAATGGGTATGGCAGTAGGCCTAATACATTTTTATTGCAGGATTAACAGAGATTTATTACTGCATAACAAATACTGTGTATTGTTAAATAAAAGAGAAAAGTATCCTAAATAAATTAAATCGATCTAGTTGATATATTAGTGCCATGTTAATTAAACGGCCCTGCCACAAGCCAATCACAGGGATTTCTGTTGAAAATGTTGACCAATCTGGGGTGTTTAAGTAACCGTAGTGCTCATATTAATATTTTAATGCATACAAACATCGTTTAGACATAAATGTACAGTTTATCTCTAAAGATTTGTCACACTTTTCGTGTTACTTTGGTGTTTAGAGAACGATATCACCGGCTGAGAAATAAGTTTCCCGTTATGTAGGAAAGCGCAGACTCTCGAGCAGCAAACCTCTCTTTACACAACATAAACAGAGGCATAGGTCGCCGTCGCTTCGCTCGAACAATATAGGTTCTCACTTGGTCTCTTTGAGAAGACTGTAACCTCGAACAGAGTGTTTTAGGTTTGCCCAGATGTCAGGAATAAAAGAAGGAAAAGGATACACATAGACGATAGAGTTGGAAGTCCCACACGACTTTATGCGTAGCTTCAAAAGATCTTCGCACTCTGCATAGATGAAATGTGAAGCTGGATTGGATGGATTAATACAAACTCAAACTAACAGAATGCATTTGTGTTTCATTATTTAAAGCGTGTAAACTGAGTTTCAGGAGGTGCATCTCCGGTCGCCATCTTCACTGTATAATCTGAACACAAAAGCTCATAAAGACGGTTTCTTGAGAACAGATAAACAAAAACTATCTCTGTATTTTCTCGAAATGATTCATAATATTACTAAATCAACATATGAGCATAAAAACACAGTGCTGCGTGGAATACAATCTCACAGGAGTCGAGCTGCTGTTCAAGTTTGTTTACTTTCACTTTCGGTTCCTCGTCATTTAATCCTCTCAGCTGCGGTGACGTCATCAGCACAGCATCACGTGATCCTATAGTGGAGACGCCTGATATTCTGGATATAATGGAGATTTAGCGCCATCTGCTGGACACTCAGACATCAACAGAAACTTCAAGCAGTAAAACAATCATGCCAATTAATTTATTTGAACTGTAATGAGTGTGAAATTTCTCCTGTTAAATTAGATCACATATTTAAAATAGATCACAGATTTAACTAGTCATTTACCTCTCAAAACTCACTAGTTCTGCTGCTTCATATCCTTTATGTTGCAGGGCGATGCTGAGGTGGGGATTTTTTAACAACATCCCAATATTAAACAGCTCAAACAAACAACACTCCCTTACAGATGAACATACAAATGACTGAAGGCAGAGTTATATGAAAACACTCAGAACTTAAATTAGCAAACAAGACTAGTAACGGCTAAGTGCTGGCGTGATTGTGGCCAAGTGTCGGCTCAGTTTCAGTACTCAGTCTCGGGCCATACCGAGTAATTCTTGTCGCCCTGATTGCGACTCAATGCCGGCAGTTTTGGCGGGCCAGTGTATTTGGGCCGATTCTGGGGCTTCATTCATCCCTCGTCTATCCCAAATCTGGCAATTGGAACTGGGCCAAGTTATTTCTTCCAACTTATCATAATGAAAAATATTTTGACAGCCATATCAGAAACAATTCTTACTAGTAAAAATCATATTTTTTGATATCATTAATTACTTTGTTACTAGTGCAAATGTCTATTCTTGATATAAAGAATTGAATTGGTACTAACAATGTTATTTTTTGATATCAATAATTAGATTTTTACTAATGATTGTTACTAATGTTGGTTTCTGATTGTTACTAGTAAGAAAGCCATTTTATATATCTGAAATTATACTGATATCAGAAATACATTTTCAGATATCAAAAATTCACATTTTTACTAGTAGCAATTCAATTTTTGATATCAAGAAATTACATTTCAACTAGTGACAATTGAATTATTGATATCAAAAATTACTATTTTTACTAGTAAGAATTGTATTTCTGATATGTGAAATTAGAATTTCAACTAGTAAGAACTCAATTCTTGATATCAACAATTGAATTTGAATGGCAGCCTATGGTGACATTTCACTAGTGAAAATACAATTACAGATATCAAGAATTCTAGTTTTTACTAGTGGAAATTCAAATGTTGATATCAAGAATACATATTTCTGCAAGTGATGACATCATTGTTGTTGTCAAGAATTAACATTTTTACTAGTGGAAATGTAATTCCTGATAGCAAAAATTGTCATTGTTACTCGTAGAAATTTAATTCCAGATATCAAGAATTAGCATTTTAACTAGTGAAAATTGAATTGTTGACATCAAGAATTCATATCCCGGGAATGATTAAAAGTCAATACGGCTTGCCTATTGCCATTCCCAGGATATAAATTGCTGATATCAAGAATTCTAGTTTTTACTAGTGGAAATATTCTTGATATCAAAAATGAGCATTTTAACTAGTGAAAAGTGAATTGTTGATATCAAAAATTAACATTGTTACTAGTGGAAATGTAATTCCTGATATCAAGAATTATCTTTTTAACTAGTGAAAATGGAATTGTTGATATCAAGAATTCATCCTGGGAATTAATAAAAGTCCAAATGGCTTGCCATACATTTTTTACTAATGTCAATTAATTATTGATATAAAAAATATGATTTTTACTAGTAAGAATTGTTTCTGATATGTGAAATTGGAATTTCAACTAGTAAGAAATCAAGTCTCACATTTTTACTAGTAGCAATTCAATTGTTGATATCAAGACTGATGTTTCAACTTGTGCCAAATGAATTCTTGATATCAAAAATTCACATTTTTACTAATATCAATGAATTATTGATATAAAAATTATGATTTTTACTAGTAAGATTTGTTTCTGATATGTGAAAATGGAATATCAGTAAGAAATCAAGTCTTGATATCAACAATTGAATTTGAATGGCAGCCTATGGTGACATTTCACTAGTGAAAATACAGTTACAGATATCAAGAATTGGAATTGTTAATATCAAGAATTTATTTGTTAATATCAATAAATAACATTGTTACTAGTGGAAATGTAATTCCTGATATCAAGAATTTATTTGTTAATATCAATAAATAACATTGTTACTAGTGGAAATGTAATTCCTGATATCAAGAATTGAATTGTTGCTATCAAGAATTGAATTGAACAGAATTCATATCCTGAGAATGAATAAAAGTCAAAATGGCTTGCCATTTGTATTTCAAACAGTAGCCTATGTGTGCTCTGCTCGTGTATGGGCACAATGAAAGGAGAGAAGCCAAACGAGTCTGACCCCAAGCCCGATCTGTACAAAACAAATTTTTCCCGAGCCCGGGAAAAATAATTGAAATATGCTATTAAACACCACTCTGTTTTCATTCACATTTAAAAAATCTTAAACATTAATAGCCACGCAATGTGGTTCAAGCATTTTAAAAATATTAAACATATGTGGTTCAGGTAATATGTGCATATAGTCTGCAAACATAAAACACAACCCTATATCTTTTTGTTAAATGTCAGTCTTAATGATCAGTAATAGCCATTATAAAAGTATACGCAAAAGGTAAAAGAAACTACAATAATAAATAAACAATTCAGTCAAATGTACAAAGTCAGCGCTCTAGTAGGCTACAACAGTAAAGTTATATAGCCTAAACATATAAAGTTATGAAACTTCACTTTCACTTCAACAAATTATAGATTCATGACCAAAGATCGCCCGTTATATATACAAAAGATGAATTATATCTCATGTTTAACCACTACAGAGACATCAGAGCCAGTAGCAATCATCAGAAGGACTAGCCGAGGTAAGACTCGATAAAAGGGGCGGATCAAGAACACATCCGAGGATTTGAACTGTACTAGGCTAGATGTGAACTTTGAATTGGATCAGAACTTGGGCAGCAACTGATGAATTTCACAAAAACAGACAAGAACGCATATTGAGAAATGGCTAACTATGAATGAATAAAGCATTTACAGTGGCAAGAAAAAGTATGTGAACCACTTGCAAAATCTGCGAAAATGTGAATAATTTTAATAAAATAAGAGAGATCATACAAAATGCATGTTATTTTTTATTTAGTACTGTCCTGAGTAAGATATTTTACATAAAAGATGTTTGCATTTAGTTCACAAGACAAAACAATAGCTGAATTTATTAAAATAACCCCATTCATAAGTATGTGAACCATTGATTTATATTTTCAAATCAGTTAAAGGATTATCAGGCTGCATAAATTAGGTCAGCCGGAACCGGGAACACTTCCTATAACTTCCTATAAATTGGATCTGGGCCGTATCCAGCTGATACCAAGGACCTGCGCCTTGACACGACCACAACGCAGCCCTGAAGTATCAGCAGAGATCGAGTCGACTAGATCATCCATTGTGAAGGCCTCATCAACACGACAGCCAGTGCCACAGTTCCTCAACAGACCGTCCATACCGGCGTGATGAATACGATCCTCAACTGGATGGAACTGAAATAAATACTTTTAATGTTGCGATCCTATCAGACTTATGATAGCAACCTGAATCGTAACAAAGCACTGTTCGCCAGAGGAGAACTGGCCCCCCGACTAAGCCTGGTTTCTCCCAAGGTTTTTTTTCTCCATTTTAACACCTATTTGCCACTTGTTTGCCACCTGATGTCACTTGTTGGAGTTTGGGTTCCTTGCCGCTGTCGCCTTTGGCTTGCTTAGTTGGGGACACTTGACATTTGATTTAGGGCTGCACGAAAAATGGTCAAACTGATAATCACGATTATTTTTGCTCAAAATTATAATCACGATTATTAATTACGTTTATTCTATCAAAAAGAGTAATGTAATTATGGCTATTTTGCAAGTTCTTTACCAACCTACAATTCACCCAAAAGGCCTGTAGGTGGCACAACGACTTAATTTAACCAACTATGATAACTTGGTTAGATGGTAAATCAATACAAAACATGGTTTTGGTGAGCGCTTTGTAATATGTATTCACATTAGATTTTAAAAGCAACAAAATTCGTTAAGACAAACCAGATTCAAATTGCCCGGCAAATTCATAAAGCAAAGAAAAATCATTTCTAGCTGATCAACATTATGAAAACTGGTAAAACCTTTAGGAACTTCAAAAGATAAAACAGCGAAACTCCTAATATTACTTCCAATATTTCCAAATTATGTTCATTTTCATAGAGCGGGCCAATATCGTGACGATTATTTAAAATCAATCGAGAGAAGCAGATATCGTTATCGTGATAAAATACGATTAATCGTGCAGCCCTAATTTAATTTAATTTGACTTGACATTTGATATTCAACAGTATTCTTGACATTTATTCAACAGTGCTTTTGATCTGCCTGCATTGACACTATTCTTTAAGAGGAAAAATTATGTACCAGTTATCACTGTAAAGCTGCTTTGACACAATCTGCATTGTAAAAAGCGCTATATAAATAAAGGTGACTTGACTTGATTCTCAATACTGTGTGTGGTTACCTGATGATCCACGACTGTTTTTATGTTTTGTGATGGTTGTTCATGAGTCCCTTGTTTGTCCTGAGCAGTTAAACTGAACTCTGTTCTTCAGAAAAATCCTCCAGCTCCTGCAGATTCTTGAGTTTTCAAGCATTTTTTGCATATTTGAACCCTTTCCAGCAGTGACTGTATGATTTTCACACCGAGGACAACTGAGGGACTCAAACTCAACTATTAAAAAAGGTTCAAACATTCACTGATGCTCCAGAAGGAAACACGATGCATTAAGAGCCGGAGGCTGAAAACTTTTGAACAGGATGAAAATATCCAAATTTTTCTTATTTCGTTTAAATATCATTGTTTTTCATTTAGTACTGCCCTTCAGAAGCAACAGAAGATACTTGCATGTTTCCCAGAAAAAAAGTAATAAGTACAATTTACCTTGATATTTGAATTCAAAAGTTTTCACCCCCCGACTCTTAATGCATCATGTTTCCTTCTGGAGCATCAGTGAATGTTTGAACCTTTTTTAATAGTTGTTTGAGTCCCTCAGTTGTCCTCAGTGTGAAAAGACGGATCTCAAAATCATTCAGTCACTGCTGGAAAGGGTTCAAATATGCAAAAATGCTTGAAAACTGATGAATCTGCAGGAGCTGGAGGATTTTTCTGAAGAACAGAGCTCAGTTTAACTGCTCAGAACAAACAAGAGACTTATGAACAACCATCACAAAACACAAAAACAGTCGTGGATCATCAGGTAACCACACACAGTATTGAGAATCAATGGTTCACATACTTATGAATGGGGTCATTTTAATAAATTCAGCTATTGTTTTGTCTTGTGAACTAAATGTAAACATCTTTTATGTTAAATATCTTACTCAGGACAGTACTAAATAAAAAGTAACATTCATTTTGTATGATCTCTCTTATTTTATTAAAATTTTTCACACTTTCACAGATTCTGCAAGTGGTTCACGTACTTTTTCTTGCCACTTTATATAGCACTGAACTATGTACTACTGTATGAACACAATCACATCAGGGGTCGCTCCTCATCCACAACCTGGATAATTCAACAGCAGACACAGAGCAACAGCGCCAACTATAGGTGGAGAAGGAGAGATTTGTGTATGAAGAGACTTTGTTTCTCAGCACATAAAGATGAACTTCTTATGATTTCAGACTGTGGTGATGTGGTTTCTCCACTGCATGGATCTTCATGTGTTTATTTAGGTAGCGTTTAATAGAGAAACTCTTTACACACTGATCACACGTGTGCGGCTTCTCTCCAGTGTGGATCATCTCATGTGTTTTCAGAGATGATGACCGACTAAATCTCTTGTCACAGTGTGAACACTTGTACGGTTTTTCTCCAGTGTGGATCTTCATGTGTATCTTCAGGTGACTTTTACGAGAGAAACTCTTTCCACACTGATCACACGTGTGCAGCTTCTCTCCAGTATGAATCATCTCATGTGTTTTCAGATGTTCTGACCGACTAAATCTCATGTCACAGTGTGAACACTTGTAAGGTTTTTCTCCAGTGTGGATCCTCTGGTGCCGTTTTAAACAGATTGCTGTAGTAAACATCTTCTCACACTCAAAGCACATGTACTCTCTCACACCAGTGTGTATTTTCTTGTGTTCACGTAAATATTGCAGCCACGAAAAACTCTTTCCACACACAGAACATGAATATGGCTTCTCCTTCGTATGAACTCTCAGGTGTGTCTTCAGAGCTGATTCAAGAAGAAATGTTTTGTCACATTGATCACATGTGAACGGTCTCACTCCGGTGTGGATCCTCTTGTGTTCTTTAAGGTTTGACGATTGATTGAATCTCTTCTCACACTGATCACATGTGAACGGCTTCTCTCCAGTATGAATTCTCATGTGAACATTAAGACTGTGTTTGGTTGTGAAACTCTTCCCACACTGATCACATGTGTATGGCTTCTCTCCAGTATGAACTCTCATGTGACCTTTAAGATGATGTTTGTATTTGAAACTCTTTCCACACTGAGTGCAGGTTGTAGATTTCTTGTCTCTTCTTTTCTTTAAAAATGTCTTTTCAGTCTTTGAGCGACTCAAAGGTTTTTCTCCAGGTTTGTCATGATGTTTCTCCTCCACTTCACTCAGATCTTCACTCTCCTCGCTCTCTTCCAACAGGTCTGAAATGAAAGAAAAAAAAGTGTCATTTAATTTTCAGTACATTGAAATGAAATAAAATGATATATATATATATATTTACACATACATACAGCTATGGAAAAAATTAAGAGACCACTCCAAGTTCAGAAATCAATGTTAAAGGGTTAGTTCACCCAAAAATGAAAATGATGTCATTAATGACTCACCCTCATGTCGTTCCAAACCCGTAAGACCTCCGTTCATCTTCAGAACACAGTTTAAGATATTTTAGATTTAGTCCGAGAGCTTTCTGTCCCTCCATTGAAAATGTATGTACGGGATACTGTCCATGTCCAGAAACGTAATAAAAACATCATCAAAGTAGTCCATGTGACATCACAAGTTTTTGAAGCATCAAAAATACATTTTGGTCCAAAAATAACAAAAACTACGACTTTATTCAGCATTGTATTCTCTTCCGGGTCTGTTGTCAATCCGGGTTCACGACTCTGCAGTGACGCTGCTGACGTGTTATCTGGTGCGCCCGAGCTTCGTTTACAGTCTGACGGAGACGCACGCTGTATTCAAGCTATTCTACATTGTTTGTATTTTTGTATTGCTATATTTTTTAAAATGGTGCGTAAGTGTGCATGTCGCGGATGTCCTAATCGCCAAAAACAACGACGTAAAAGTGCATTACCAACGCCGACAGATGAAAGGATTCAATGGAATCAATTCAAAGGAATCAATTCAATGGAATCAATTCAATGGAAAGGATTCCGGAAGAGAAGACAATGCTGAATAAAGTCGTGGTTTTTGTTATTTTTGGACCAAAATGTATTTTTGATGCTTCAAAAACTTCTAACTAACCCACTGATGTCACATGGACTACTTTGATGATGTTTTTATTACCTTTCTGGACACGATCCGGCCGTCTAGGGCTCGGTCGGACCGGAGACAAAAGTAAAAAAAACACCTTAAAAAGCCTCAAGCGGGCAACGGTTCCTGGTCTCCTGTCCCAGCGCACAATAACCACAAATTTCTCAAATCACAGTTCTTTTTATTATGATTATTTTGTATGAAACGATAATATTTTCAGGGTTTCATCGGAAGGGGGTTACAGGCCAAAACAACAAACAAAAGGAGAGCTAACTAAGGGTTTAGAAAATACTAACTTACCTGACCAAAGAAAACAACAAATAAAATACAAAGAATTTACCCTGGCTCCCTATCTAAACGTAAACAGGAGAAAACTAGATTGCACAAAGTAAAAGTGGCACTCCCCGACCGAAACGTAACCACATAATGAATAACAAAACTACGCTTTTTCAGAACGGATTAAACAAAGGGAAAACAGCAGAAGGTCTCAACTCTGAAGTGATAAATTAAGTAAGTGATCTCTGTCACACAACAATTTTAGGAGATAATGCTTACGAAACTGACATTAACAACGCTGGTCACACAGCAGCACAATAACTCTTTTAGTTGTCTGGGGCAGGAAACAGGATATAAAACACGCGTGGAGCTTCACGACGCGACAATACGGCTCACTCCACCGTCCTTGTTTGCTGCCTTTAAGCGCTCCAGCTCTTCCACCTGACTCGCCACACCTGGTCCCAATCAAGCGGCGCTACCAGAGAGCGAGAGAGAGAGGAGAGAGAGAGAGAGAGAGAAAGAGAGAAAGACAAAGCAACAGCGTGCACACAAGATCACATTCTACATTACAATAGGCTAATGTATACACTTATACAGACGTAACACCCCCACCCTTAGTTACAAAAACTAATTTGTAACAACTTTAGTTAAGATACAACAACAGTTTAATCACCACTAGCATATGCCCTGGATAACGCATCGGCTACGATATTTTCTGCACCCTTTTTGTACCGTATGTCTACGTTAAATTCTTGCAAGGTCAGCGCCCACCTCATTAATCGCTGATTGGAGTTTGACATACGAGACAGAAAGATAAGGGGATTATGATCGGTATACACCATTACTCGATCACCAGAGTTTAGGTAGACTTCAAAGTGTTGAAGAGCTAATAGTAGTGCCAATGCTTCTTTTTCGATGGTACTATATTTCTGCTGACATCTGGTGAACTTCTTCGAGAAGTAACTGACGGGATGTTCAATACCAGCATCATCAGTTTGCAGCAGGACCGCACCGGCACCACGAGCACTGGCGTCAACCTGTACACTGAATGGCAAATCAAAGTTTGGGGCAGACAGGATTGGAGCGTTACACAGCAGATCTTTTGCAGAACAAAAAGCGGATTCACATTCATCACTCCATGTAAATTTTCGTTCCGTTCTTAAAAGATCAGTAAGCGGGGCGACCACCATGGCAAAGTTCTTACAGAACCCTCTGTAATATCCGGCCATTCCCAAAAAACGTCGTAATTCACGTTTATTGGTAGGCGCAGGAAATTCGACAATGGCTTCGATTTTTACATTTATCGGCTTAACTTGCCCCCGCCCAACCAGTTTTCCAAGGTAAGTAACAACAGCCTTGGCGAATTCACATTTACTTAGGTTCAGCGTTAAAGACGCGTCAGCCAAACGTTGAAGGACAAGCTCAAGGGTATGTAAGTGGTCCTCCCACGACATGGAGTACACCACCACGTCATCAAGATACACTTCACAATTCTGTACTCCAGACAATACTGTTCGCATCAATCTTTGGAATGTGGCAGGTGCGTTGCGCATCCCGAAGGCCATTACCGAATATTGCATAAACGCATCAGGTGTCACAAAGGCAGAGATCTCAGATGCGCGCGGTGTCAACGGCACCTGCCAATATCCTTTCAGAAGATCTAATTTGGTAACATAACGTGAAGAACCCACTCGGTCAACGCAATCTTCTATCCTAGGAAGCGGAAAGGAGTCAGGTTTAGTCAAACTATTTACCTTGCGAAAATCAGTACAGAATCGGAGCGAGCCGTCAGACTTGGGCACAAGTATACAGGGCGAACTCCATGGGCTTTGACTGTCTACAGCAAAACCGTTACGCACCAGATATTCAACTTCATCTTTCATAACTTGTCGTTTGTATGGGTTAACTCGATAAGCGTGCTGTTTAACGGGCGTGCTTTGACCTACATCGATGTCGTGTACCAGCACATTAGTTTGTGAGGGAACATCGTTGAATAATGCTGGGTATTTTCTGATCAGAGCAGTGATATCATCGCGTTGCTCCTCAGACAAGTATGAGAGATGAGACGACAGGGTGGACAGAATGGCAGAATTTAAAAGCCTTCCGCAAGATATTTGAACATCTTTGTCGATCACATCTTCAGACACATCACTAGAGGGCAGATTGACAGAAGTTACAACAGACACATCTTTGATCACAGAATTTCTGTTACACTCATCCCTGGCAAAGTATGCTTTGAGCATATTCACATGGCAAACTCTGCTTTTGCGCCGCCGATCAGGAGTTAAAACTGTGTAATTGGTCTCACTAAGTTTCTTTTCTATTTTATATGGACCAGAGAAGCGAGCTTGCAGAGGAGAGTTTGGTACAGGCAGTAACAAGAGTACAGAGTCCCCAGGTTGAAAACTGCGAACGACACTCTTTTTATCATACCTAGTTTTCATTTTAGACTGGGAATCGGACAGATGCTGCTTAGCGATCTCCCAAGCTTTATGGAGATGCTCACGCAACGTACTCACATACTCAAATACTGGCATGCGGAGAGGATCTTTAGAAAGGAACCGTTCACTAAGTAGCTTCAAAGGACCTCGGACGGTATGCCCAAACACAAGTTCAGCAGGGCTGAACCCCAACGACTCCTGTACTGTACTTCTTATGGCCAACATTAACAGGGGTAAGCCATCTACCCAGTCTTTACCAGTTTCGACGCAGTAAGTGCGCAACATTGACTTCAGCGTCTGATGAAAACGCTCGAGTGCTCCTTGGGACTCGGGATGTGAGGCGCTTGATAACTGATGTTCAACTCGTAGTTCTTTAACAAGCTGTTCGAACAGATGCGATGTGAAATTTGTACCCCGATCCGTTTGAATCGTTTTTGGCAGTCCGAACATGGAACAGAACTTTACTAGTTCTTTAACGATCACCTTCGTCGTGATAGAACGCAAGGGCACGGCTTCTGGGTAGCGTGTAGCTGCACACATTATAGTGAGAATATATTGATGACCCGATTTTGCCTTAGGCAAGGGACCTACACAATCGAGTATGAGTCTTTCAAAAGGCTCTCCCATCACTGGAATGGGTTGCAGTGGCGCTTGGGGAATCACCTGATTAGGTTTACCAGCAAGTTGGCAGACGTGACAAGATTGAATAAATGCAGACACGGAGGACTTCATGTTGGGCCAGAAAAAGTGTCTAGCGATACGGTCATAAGTTTTCGTAACGCCAAGATGTCCCGAACAAATATGCTCGTGGGCCAGCTTCATTATTTGGGTTCTATAACCGGAGGGAAGAACGATCTGATAAACCCCATCAAGTTCAGAATCTAACGGTTTCCACCAGCGCATCAGCACACCCTCGTCCCAAAAATAACCTACCGTCGATTTTAGAACCTGTGCCTTGTCAACTGCAGCATTAATACACTTATTCAATGTTACGTCAAGTTTTTGCGCAATTATTAATTGTTCTCGGTCTACTTTCAAGGAAGTTTCATTTTCAGCGTCATTTGAGTGTGGTTGCGGCTGAACAAGCAATTTACATTCGGTGTTCTCCGGCGACGACACTAGGAATGAACTAGAAAGATCAACGACATCTCTGAATTTCTTTTCTTGCGCGCGCGTCACAGCGCATGACGGAAAAACAGAGGATAGATTTACAAGGGGGTCATTTTGGTCGTCAGCAGCAGGCTCTGCTGAGACAATCGGATACGGGAAAACTTTGGTTCCAGCCAGATCATTCCCTAAGATCAGACTCACACCTTCCACTGGCAATTGTGAATAAACACCAACGCTGACAGGACCAGAAATCAGTTCAGACTCCAGATAAATCGTGTGCAACGGCACTGAAGTACAGCCCATTCCCACACCACGGATGAGCACGTTAGTACCCGTATAAGACTTTGACGAGAACGGCAGCGTACCATCTAGAATCAATGATTGAGCAGACCCCGTGTCTCGTAACATTACAACCGGCTTAGGATTAGCATCATCAACAAGTGCTATTGTTCCCATTTGCAGGAACGATTTAAAAGGTGAATCATCGGATTTTAAATTCACGCACTCAGAAACCGATGTAAGCGCTACTCCTTTTGACTTCGCTTTCTGCTGCCACGCTTTGCAATTTGAAATTAAGTGGCCAGGGTCAAGACAATAGAAACATACTCTCTTTTGATCGGACCGTTTTGGAGCGTTTCTAGACGCATTAGAAGACCGGGGAGAATGGTCATCTTTTCCTTCCCTAAATCCGCGGCAGAGAATAATTTAGGCGCGCGTATGGGAGAAAATACGGTTTTGTGCGTGAGCACAAATTCGTCTGCTAGGATTGCAGCATCTGATAATTTGGAAACTTTTTGCTCATTCAAATGCACCACAATACCTTCCGGTAGCGAGTTCTTAAAATCTTCGAGCAAAATTAGTTCTTGCAATTCCTCAAACGTAGTAATTTTGGTAGAAAGACACCATTTTTCAAACAGCGCTCTCTTTTCACGCGCAAACTCCACGAACGTTTGCTTGGCTGTCTTTGAACAAGTCCTAAACCTTTGCCTATACGCCTCCGGTACTAATTCGTAAGCTCGCAAAACAGCCAATTTAACAATATCATAATTCAATGAATCCTCCACTGGCAAAGCCGCGCACACCTCCTGGGCTTTGCCAACGAGATTACATTGCAACAATAATGCCCACATGTCTCTAGGCCATTTTAATTTAGCAGCGACGCGTTCAAAGGCTACGAAGTATGAGTCTACTTCGGTTTCACGAAAAGGAGGTACCAACTTAATGTACTTACCTACATCGAAGTCAGGTTGCCCAACCTCAGAAGTACTGGAAGGGGGTCTGACGCGCGGTGATGGAACTGGCTGGTTACGCAGCCTTTGGACCTCCAACTCCAGTTTACGTAATTTAACATCCCGATCAGTTTTTAATTCTAGCTCTTTCAGTCGGAGTATTTGCGTTTCGTGCTCCTGTTTTTTTAACGCAAGATCTAATTCCTTTAGACGAACAGTCACCACCGGATCTACAAACTGAGAAGACTTTCTATCACTTACCGAATCTGCACCATCAGACGCGACTTCACCCTCAGTTTCCGCCTCGGAACCTCCTGCTACACGTTCAGGCAAAATACCCATTTCGACTAACTTGGCATACAACTCGTCTTTTATGACATGCTTCCTTTGCTCTTTAGAAACCAAGATATTAAAAAACTCAGCTATCACGATCAAGTCTTTTTTTCTGCAGCGGTCGAATTCCTCTAGCGTGGGCGACAGAGTAAATTTAATTAAATCGAACTCCATCTTAAATCCTACACTTCCTTCCCCACCGAAAATTCAAAGCAGCCAAGCAACGTTTCTAATATACGGGAGAAAAAAGAAAACGAGCGGACGAGCCCCCAATTGTCACGATCCGGCCGTCTAGGGCTCGGTCGGACCGGAGACAAAAGTTAAAAAAACACCTTAAAAAGCCTCAAGCGGGCAACAGTTCCTGGTCTCCTGTCCCAGCGCACAATAACCACAAATTTCTCAAATCACAGTTCTTTTTATTATGATTATTTTGTATGAAACGATAATATTTTCAGGGTTTCATCGGAAGGGGGTTACAGGCCAAAACAACAAACAAAAGGAGAGCTAACTAAGGGTTTAGAAAATACTAACTTACCTGACCAAAGAAAACAACAAATAAAATACAAAGAATTTACCCTGGCTCCCTATCTAAACGTAAACAGGAGAAAACTAGATTGCACAAAGTAAAAGTGGCACTCCCCGACCGAAACGTAACCACATAATGAATAACAAAACTACGCTTTTTCAGAACGGATTAAACAAAGGGAAAACAGCAGAAGGTCTCAACTCTGAAGTGATAAATTAAGTAAGTGATCTCTGTCACACAACAATTTTAGGAGATAATGCTTACGAAACTGACATTAACAACGCTGGTCACACAGCAGCACAATAACTCTTTTAGTTGTCTGGGGCAGGAAACAGGATATAAAACACGCGTGGAGCTTCACGACGCGACAATACGGCTCACTCCACCGTCCTTGTTTGCTGCCTTTAAGCGCTCCAGCTCTTCCACCTGACTCGCCACACCTGGTCCCAATCAAGCGGCGCTACCAGAGAGCGAGAGAGAGAGGAGAGAGAGAGAGAGAGAGAAAGAGAGAAAGACAAAGCAACAGCGTGCACACAAGATCACATTCTACATTACAATAGGCTAATGTATACACTTATACAGACGTAACAGACAGTATACTGTACATACACTTTCAATGGAGGGACAGAAAGCTCTCGGACTAAATCTAAAATATCTTAAACTGTGTTCTGAAGATGAACGAAGGTCTTATGGGTTTGGAACGACATAAGGGTGAGACATAATTTTCATTTTTGGGTGAACTTACCCTTTAAGAGGTCTCTTAATTTTTTCCATAGCTATATATATATATATATATATATATAAATATCAGAGGTCGCGTTAACCGAAAATTATCCGTCATTGACGGTATTTTTTTAACAATGATGAAAAAATCTGAAGGCCGTCCGTCACGTTGACAGATTACACTGAGGGTGATCTATTGTAAATTGTAACTGTAATTCCCACCCCTGTCCAGTTGGTGGCGAGTGCGCTCCAATGTAGCAGCAGAGCACTGGATCCAGAACAAAAATGAAACTGGCACGAATCTTTTGCTATCGTTTGATAACGCACAGGCGAGTACCCAGAAGATACAACTATATATGACGCCACATTAAAGAGCGCCAAAACGGTATTTATTGCTTGAATTTCTTAATGAAATGGACAGAATTTTAAATCTGAGACTTTGTTCCATATCAAAAGCAACACAAAGCTTTAAGCTTATAGCGATTTATTGGGTGGGAGGCGCACTATGTACTGTTCATTCATCAACTGAAAACAGCATATAGCCTGGGATTTACGAATTAATATTGGTCTTATGAATGTGACCAAAACAGCAAGGAGACATTTTAATTGTTTATTAATAAAGTAATGTTTTCTGAATTAGTGTCGGCTGCAAAGATGACGTTGACATTACTGACTCTCATCATCTCCTCAGTGGACGCGCCTAGAGAGAGAATGCACTTCATTCGGTTTAGTCTACATAATCAGAGAGCCTATTTATTTTCTTTTTGAATTATTTAGTTTTCGTTTAAGTAGATATTTAAAGCTTTCTATAGATATATTTCTCATGTCTGTGAGGCAAGAAGCCTATACGCTGAGTTTCGGTTCACGCGCCAGTGATGTCATGATTATATTTTCTGCTATATTTGCTTCTTATTTATTACATCCAGGCAATTGGTTGATGAAACATTGATTAAAATTAAGATACAATTTTTACAAAATGACATTCACTTTAAAGAAAGGTTTTTTACAAAACAAAACTTCATGAAGTGTTTAAAATCATGTCTGACCCACTCCATGTCTCCCGATATATTGCGAATCTAATGATGCATCTTACTCATGCTTTTCACTTTTCATAATCAAATAGATGAATTTAAAACATAACATAGGACTATTTAAACATAAATATGAAACTACGTTTTCTTTAATGGCTAACACGTAGCCTATAGTACAGTACAGAGAATTTCACATGTGAATTACCAATTCAAATGTGAACAAAAATAAAAGCAATTAAATGTGTTATTATAATTAAAAGATGAAAATTAAAATGACGGGTAATAATAGATTATGACGGATTTTTTATGACCCTGACAAAGTTAAAGTCTAACGCAACCTCTGATATATATATATATATTTTAAATACATGTCAAATCACTATCTTTGATAAAATAAAAACTATCGGTAACACTTTATTTTAAGGGTCCAGAATAATGCATTAGTTAAGCATTAATTAATGAAGAACTTATTCACAATAAAGCATTAGTTAAGCATAAATAAACTAGTAATTAATGATTTACTTGTTCACAATTATGCATTAGTTAAGCATGGACACAATAGTAATTAATGATTAACTTAACATATAGTTGTTACGGTTGCTGGTGCAGAGACGAGGCAGATCACGGATTTCCACAATGATACAATACTTTAATGAACAAAGAGCAGGAACACCAAACATACACGTTAACATAAACAGAGAACGGACAAGGAGTGAAGGGAGTGAGTGCAATATATAGGAGTGCTAACAATAGAGTCCAGGTGCAGGTGATTCGTGATGATGAGGAACTGACGAGGGAAGTGTGTGCAGGTGAGGAGAACAGGAGGATTCTGGGAAATGGAGTCCAGGGAAACAAGGGATCTGTAACAGTACCTCCCCCTCCCGGTAGGCGCGTCCTCGCGCCGTAGATGTAACAACCGGGAGGGGGGCGGGCGCCCTGGAGACCTCAAACCGGAGCAGGGGGAGGAGTAGACTGGAGTGGAGGTCTCCAGGGCAGGTCCAAAAACCATGGCGGGTCAGGAGCCGTGGGCAGCCATGGAGGGTCAGGGGCCGAAGGCGGCCATGGCGAGTCAGGGGCTGAAGGCAGCCATGGCGGGTCAGGTGCAGCGGGCAGCCATGGCGGGTCAGGTGCAGCGGGCAGACATGCAGCGGGCATACATGGCGGGTCAGGTGCAGCGGGCAGCCATGGCGGGTCAGGTGCAGCGGGCAGCCATGGCGGGTCAGGAGCCGAAGCCTTCGAGGCGTTGAGCCCAGGCGTCGCTGAAGGACTGGCGGGTGATGGCGGAACCGAAGGCTCCGCCGACCGGAGCGCAGCCGGAGCTCCAGAAGGCCGCAGTGGCAGCAGGAGGACAGCCAACAAAAAGAACACCGGGGGGAGTGAGGAAGCCAACTGAAACTGAGGGACGGAGTGACGGAGCGGAGACGGAGGAGTGTAGTCCAGAGGGAAGGGCAGGCTGACGAGTGCACAAGGTGTGAGTGGAGGCAGGATGGATACTGGTGACGCTGGTGGACTGATGGGTAACGGTGGAGCAGAGGGAGGTTGGAGCCGGGGTGTAGGTAATCGCCCAGAGGTCCGAGGTGGAGATCTGGGCGAGGGGGCTTGAGGCGAAGGTTCAGTGCTGAGACATATGGAAGGAGGCGGGAGAGGGAGGCAGGGAGGGGAAACAGTCTTTGGGCTGGAGGTTTCAAAAACACAGTTCATAGGAGCAGTTGGTTCGGCGGCGGCGGCTGGAGCGGCTGGCTCGGCGGCGGCGGCTGGAGCGGCTGGCTCGGCGGCGGCGGCTGGAGCGGCTGGCTCGGCGGCGGCGGCTGGAGCGGCTGGCTCGGCGGCGGCGGCTGGAGCGGCTGGCTCGGCGGCGGCGGCTGGAGCGGCTGGCTCGGCGGCGGCGGCTGGAGCGGCTGGCTCGGCGGCGGCGGCTGGCGGCTGGCTCGGCGGCGGCGGCTGGAGCGGCTGGCTCGGCGGCGGCGGCTGGAGCTGAGGGCTCGTAGGCGGCGGCGGCTGGAGCTGAGGGCTCGTAGGCGGCGGCGGCTGGAGAACTTTGCTCGGCGTCGGATACTGGAGAACTTTGCTCGGCGGAGGAGACTGGAGAACTTTGCTCGGCGGCGGAGACTGGAGAACTTTGCTCGGCGGCGGAGACTGGAGAACTTTGCTCGGCGGCGGAGACTGGAGAACTTTGCTCGGCGGCGGAGACTGGAGAACTTTGCTCGGCGGCGGAGACTGGAGAACTTTGCTCGGCGGCGGAGACTGGAGAACTTTGCTCGGCGGCGGAGACTGGAGAACTTTGCTCGGCGGCGGAGACTGGAGAACTTTGCTCGGCGGCGGAGACTGGAGAACTTTGCTCGGCGGCGGAGACTGGAGAACTTTGCTCGGCGGCGGAGACTGGAGAACTTTGCTCGGCGGCGGAGACTGGAGAACTTTGCTCGGCGGCGGAGACTGGAGAACTTTGCTCGGCGGCGGAGACTGGAGAACTTTGCTCGGCGGCGGAGACTGGAGAACTTTGCTCGGCGGAGACTGGGGAACTTGGCTCGGCGGAGACTGGAGAACTTGGCTCGGCGGAGACTGGAGAACTTGGCTCGGCGGAGACTGGAGAACTTGGCTCGGCGGAGACTGGGGTTGAGGGCCATTTCATCCCCTCAAATACAATTAAAATCCCCACAGGCACTGGAGCTGGCTCTGTGGGGACTGGAGCTGGCTCTGGAGATACTGGAGCTGGCTCTGGAGATACTGGAGCTGGCTCTGGAGATACTGGAGCGGGCTCTGGAGATACTGGAGCGGGCTCTGGAGATACTGGAGCGGGCTCTGGAGACACTGGAGCGGGCTCTGGAGACACTGGAGCGGGCTCTGGAGACACTGGAGCGGGCTCTGGAGACACTGGAGCGGGCTCTGGAGATACTGGAGCGGGCTCTGGAGACACTGGAGCGGGCTCTGGAGACACTGGAGCGGGCTCTGGAGATACTGGAGCGGGCTCTGGAGATACTGGAGCGGGCTCTGGAGACACTGGAGCGGGCTCTGGAGATACTGGAGCGGGCTCTGGAGACATTGGGGCCGCTTTCTTCCTCCTCCTCCGCTTACTGGGCCCAGTAGCGGAATATGGGTCCAGTCTGGGGCAGGCAGGGAGTTCGCTGGAAAGGTGTGCGGAGGAAGCCGGAGGTTGACTGACTGGCCCGGCCAACCGTGTTTCTGGATGGACCGGACGACAACACTGATCCTGAACCTCTTCCACAAAGAATTTGGAGCCATTTAACCACAAAATTAAATTGATAGTTTCGCTTAAGGAGAAACAAAAAACAGGTTCATCAAAACGGATAGTGTCGTCATCCAATCCATCCAAAAACAGGGAGATCAAAACTGCTTCAGGCCAGTCAGACAAATAAGCAAGCTCAACGAACTCCTCCACATACCTCTCCAGCGAACGTCCTACCTGCAGGAGCCCGATAAGGCGATCGCTGGCTGTCAGGGTGAGAGGCGTTGGAGGAGCTGGATCCAGGGAGCTGGGGAAAGTCTCCATTTTTTTTTTCCTGTGAAAATCCAACGTTTTTGGTCCGTTCTTCTGTTACGGTTGCTGGTGCAGAGACGAGGCAGATCACGGATTTCCACAATGATACAATACTTTAATGAACAAAGAGCAGGAACACCAAACATACACGTTAACATAAACAGAGAACGGACAAGGAGTGAAGGGAGTGAGTGCAATATATAGGAGTGCTAACAATAGAGTCCAGGTGCAGGTGATTCGTGATGATGAGGAACTGACGAGGGAAGTGTGTGCAGGTGAGGAGAACAGGAGGATTCTGGGAAATGGAGTCCAGGGAAACAAGGGATCTGTAACAATAGTAGGGTATATTAGCCATTATTTACAAATTATTTAACATTTAAAAGATACACATTTATGCTACAAATAAACAAAAATAACCTAGTAATAAATGATTAACTGATTAACTGTACAGTAAATGCCTTTTAGTCATTATCTACAACTTAATAAACCATATATTATTTTTGTGTAGTGATGCAATTATATTTCTGTGCCATTCTTTAAAGTTAACCGAACAATAAATGAGTAATTATGCTTAATTACTGATGGTTTTGCAGTTACAAATTGCTAAAATAGTTTAATAAAGACAATTTGACCCCTAAAGTGAAAGCTAAATCCTCATTAATTATGGCACTTATTGAATGATATTCAACTTTATTGACGAGAATAAGCCAATAATTAAGGCTAAGCATTTTTAGCCCATATTGTAAAGTAAAAGTTATATCCTCAATGAAGTCACTTATTGAATGGTCTCACTGTTATATAAGTATTAATACATAACTTTTACAGACACAAAACATACTTTTTTTTGTTTGGATAAATGGTGAAAGATACAACATGGATGTATTGGCAACATTTAAACGTAAATATATTACGCTTTTACAGCAGAAATACTTCAAATATTTACTAATCTTTTATATCATAAAGATGTTTTGATAAAAAATTAAATTTGGATCTGTTCCTCACAGTCGTATGATTATAAAGATGTGGATTAAATTGATGTCTTTTGTGAATTTATGTTGCGTTTTAGTGTATTTTCCAGTCCTGTGTCTGAGAAAACGCCTTTTCTGTCCTATGGTGAACAAAATAAGTATTACATGATAAATAATGGTTAGATGATAAACCTACAGATCTGTTATTGATTTTAAGGTTTTAAAGTGTAGTTTTGTTTAACGTAATTCTTTGAAATGCGTTTGCAGTGAAAGTCACGAACAGAGCAAAATAGTTTTACATTTAATAATTTTTAGTGCTATCAATATTGTACGTTTCAGTGTTTAAAACGTAAGTAAATGTACGTGTGTTTGGTGTTTACAGATTATTCCTAAACATAACAATGTTGTAAACAATCATTATGAAAGTTTCTCAAACTTCCCTTTACTGAGCTTTTGTTAGAAAAGAACATTAACTGTTTCTCTAAATGTGCAGAAGTGTTTGAATCTTTCTATCATGAATGTTGTTCAGCATCATGAATGAATGAAGAATAAACACCAACCTCTTTGTTCTTCAGTATCTTCAGTGTGTTTCATTCTGCAGGGTTCTGGATCACTCATGTTCTCACTGTCCTCTTTAATAAACTCAGTCTTTGCAGATTTCAGCTCTTCCTGATGCTCTGATGCTCGTCTGATGGGAATATTCCTGCATTTATTGATGAACTGCTGTGGGAGGAGCTTCACTGATGATGTGAGTGATGTGGGAGGAGCTTCACTGATGATGTGACTGATGTGGGAGGGGCTTCATTACGTGAACTGAAGTGGGCGGGGCTTCGTTTACTGAAATGCAGATTGGTTGGAGGAGCTGATCTGCCAAAATCAAAAATATATCAGTTACTGTGTTTAAATGTACAAAAGCAATTTTACATTGAAAACCCATTAAATGCAAGTGTCTATTTTAATGTTTCAAATTACTTTTGTGAAAACAAAATGTTTTAATGTTCATCATCATTCAGTGTAACAGATATATTTAATAAAATATATAAAATAATAAGAGATCATACTGAATTTAATTATATTTTAAATGATTCATTTTCTTGCTGACAAATAAGTGAAATCTAGTGGTTTGAAGGAAAGTGGATAAAAGTATAAAGATTTAAAATGACAATGAAAGAGTATTTTGGGCTTCACTGTGATCCTTAAATAGTGTTTGAATGTCAGAAAATGATTCTTGTTCTAAATATACCTGATAAATTGTTTTCTTTCTTTCTTTCTTTCTTTCTTTCTTTCTTTCTTTCTTTCTTTCTTTCACTATATTTACCCCTTTTATATTTGACCCTTAAACTAATTGCATTAATCATTTATATCTGTCTATTGTAAAGCAACTGATGCTAATTCAGAACTTTCTGTTTCTAATTCTAACTTCATTCAGTTTCTTCATTAAAATAATTACATATCTCTAGAAAAGTAGTAAAGAACTGTAAGAAAAACAGAAAGAAACACAATTTTGTAGTCATCAAATCCCCTCAGTCTGTTGGCAGCAATGAAGTGAGCTTTAAGTGTCAATTTACAGCAGATCTGAAGACATCAGCATAATAAATGAGGTGAAAACAGGAACTATTGACATGAAATAAAGAGTGTTTTCAGCAGTTTCTCTGTTAATATTGATGATCCTCAGACTATCAACAGTCATTCAACAAGACATTCAGATCATCTCACTTTATTCTGAGTGTTTGCTGTTAGAAACTGATTATTTGAGTCAGGATATATGAGAAAATCCTATAAACTTGGGTAAAGTTGGTTTTATATTGGCACATTCGGACATCCGTATTCAATAGCCTTGTTAATCACACTACATTGGACATTCAGTGGACATTCACAGGTAAATATGCCATTAAAACAATACCTGCCTATTTTGATCGACTGTGAAAAATGTTGCAAGTTGACAATCGTTGGTTGTCAATATCATGTCGCTGCTTAAAATTCGCAAACATTATTTTATTGCACATTTATTGGAAAGTCTGAATTTATCAGAAGTCCGAATGTGCGAATATAAAACCAACTTTACCCAAGTATCCTATAAAACTGCTCTACTGAAAGACAATTATTTCTCACAACACCGAAACAATCACACAAACGAACACAAAATCGCTCAGGTCTGAATGAATTCAACATATTTTCCTCACAGATCTCAAACTTTGACATTCAGTAACAGTTATTATCACTATAAAACATGAAACAATCACACAAACAAACACAAAATCGCTCAGGTCTGAATGAATTCATCATATTTTCCTCACAGATCTCAAACTTTGACATTCAGTAACAGTTATTATCACTATAAAACATTAAACAATCTCACAAACGAACACAAAATCGTTCAGGGTAGCGTTTCCCAAAAGCATCGTAAGCTTAAGTTGATCGTAGCTCCATTGAAACCAAATGTTGCAATTTTGAACAATAAACATACAAGGGCAATAGCATATTTTACATTATATATACATCAATTTAAACGTTATGAAAAAAAGAAAAAAGAAAGAAGAGAAAGTAGCAAAAATGTCAAGTATAAACAAGTATAGGCATTACAAATTATTCACAGAATAGATTTAAAGCTGCTGTAGGGAGTTTTTAGAAAACCTTGACTTAGCCTGAAAATTTGAACAAGCACAACTCACAGGTCACTCCCCCTTGCTCTCTGCTGCGCTACAGCCCTCCCTCCACAGCTCCTCCCCATCACAACGGAGCCTGCCGTGAACGCGCAGGCTAGTAAGGCGGATAAACAGTTATGGCACATTCACTGGTACAGACGAAACATCAACAATATGATTTACACTGACTATGGCCTGCCCATACTTTGACTACAAACTTGGTCCTCAAAACATTACGTATTTTGCAATACATGTAATGTAACTATATGACGTTGCACTATTTCTATAAGTAATAAATAGCTAGTATGATAATATAGCTAACGTTAATGGTAACTAACGTTACAGTATGCAAGTAAATATTCTATCGATATGTAATGCTAAATAAGGTTTGCTAGTACATTATTTCAGCAACATGACAAGCCAGTGAATTAGTAGGTTTCAATAGTTGCTTTGTGTAGCTGGTTTAAATATTACAATATATATAAAGAATAATGTTAATGAACTTCATGAAAACTTGTTATTTTCTTATATTCTCATGTTTGTGTTCAGAGTTATAATGAGGCATAACATGCATAATTAATTCTAGTAGGAACCGTTAATGCAGAATATTTTATGGGGCACATAATGGTGACGCACACAATACCTCGTGCGATGTGTGAACAGCGCCATCTTTAGAAGCACATTTGCTATTGACGAGGTCGGTTGTGTTTTCTCTCGCTCTTCAAACAAGAGTGCTGGTAAGGAGATTTCTCTAAGTGTAAACAATATCATCGATTAATTTCATGAGATAAATAATGTTTAAGTGTAATGCAAGACGGTGATGTCATGAAATGTAACGCAGTGAATTGTATTTTGAATATTTTACCGAGATTGGTTTTGCTTACTAGCTTTCTCCATGCTGTATGGACCACTGAAGGGGAGAGACGTGTATCCCAAAAAACATTAATTGTGCTCTGTGTATTTCTGCAGGTATGTTCGTTGTTTATTGTATTATATGTTGAGAAATGTTTGAAATGTGTTTACTATCGAGTTTATACGAGTTTGATAGATACAAAAAAAAGAGCGAGGTCTGTATGCAAACGTGACGTTATCAAATTTAATATTTTCAATTTAAATTGTGCAAAATCTGTAACTTTTCACATTTTCCCCCATTTAATTAATTTACTGATGTGAGTACGCGGTGAGGAACTATATTTTCTTTTTTTATATATATTTCATATGCCATATAATGGTGACATGTATTTTGTGACTTACTTTATTTGTTTGTTTTATCTTAATTATTTAATTTATTTGATTTTATCCTATTTGTCTTATGTTTTGTAACTGTTAATTGAGTAAATTGCCATCTTGAGAAGCACATTTGCTATTGACGAGGTCGGTTGTGTTTTCTCTCGCTCTTCAAACAAGAGTGCTGCTTTCTCCATGCTGTATGGACCACTGAAGGGGAGAGACGTGTATCCCAAAAAACATTAATTGTGCTCTGTGTATTTCTGCAGACCTGCTTCTTCAGAATAAACCTTCCTGAGACCTGCTCCACCTGTATTGTCATCTTTGAGAGCAACAAAACACAACCAGAGTAAAACTGCTACATAAAAATGGTGCCGTGACCTACTGGATCAACTGGATCAGCCGCAGCCGATCGCCGGAGTTGTGCAACGTGTTCGTGACGTATTGATGCTGCATCTGGAGATCGAGGAATCGATTTCACCATTGTTCTGGTAACTGTAATCAAAAAAAAAAAAACAGAGAGACCTTTTTCCGTGGACTGACATATTGAACTGTTGTTTTTTCCCCATCATACTTACTGGACATTGAATGAGGCCAGTTTTCTTTTGTGTTTATTCTGTCACTGTCATATATTTACACCATGGCCGGGGCATGGAAAGACTCTGATATGACAACGCCATATCTGGGGAGGGGCAGAGGGTTGTTGGGGGTGGAAGAAACTGCCGTTGGTAAACCTAGAGTGTTAGCTTATAGTCCTCAATCACATGATACCCTACTAGATCAACATATTGGGCCGACTGCCTCTACTCCTAGTAATGCAAATGATAACATTGCACAGCAGTTACGTGAACTTATTGGTGAATTAGGCAGTCAGATAGGTGATTCCATAGTCACCCGGCTATTAACTAGTCAAAGCCCAGTCACCCCTTCCAGTTCAGTCCCATTCAGTGCTGTTGCACCAGAACCCTCTAACGCAGGCCGAAATCTAACTAATGTCAGCCTGATAGTCAAGCCAGATGTCAAAGAGCCTCCAATGTTTAGAGGAGATGGAACAGACAAATACACAGTTCAAGAATGGATTGAGTTGATGGAATTGTATCTCCACAAAGCGGATTGCTCTGACACAGATCAGGTAGATGAGATACTGAGCCACCTGCTAGGCAGGGCCAAGAGTATTGTCAAGGTCAGACTCAAAAGCAGCCCTAACGAAGCCATCTCCCCTGAGACCATCTATGATGTGTTGAGACGCTACTTCAGTGAAAGTCCTATATCATGTCAACCACTTGCTGACTTTTACGCGACACGACCCAAAGTAAATGAGTGCCCTGTTGATTACTGGGTTCGATTAAATGCAGCTGCTGAATTAGCAGACAGCCATTTGCAGAAACAAGGAGAAAAGATGAAAAACATGAGTTCTGAAATTGCGATGATGTTCATCAGAAACTGTTCAGAACCAAACCTCTCTAGTATGTTTAGGTGTAAACCTATCAGTAAATGGTCAGTCATTGAAATTCAGGAGGCAATTGACGAACACCAAAGGGAAGTCCAGTCTAAAAAACTGTCCGCTGTCGTGCATGATGTTAACACCGTCCAAGTCGCTGCAGCTAAAGTATCAACCTACCCCCACGCTGTCACCAAGGGAGATGATATGAAGGCGGATGCTCCTGTTTATGTCCCTGATAGTCCTTTGAAGGCTGCTGAACCTGCAACTTCAGAAGCTGGCACTTTGGAGCGTGTCTTAAGTATGCTGGAAAAGGTACTAGAGCGTACAAGTCAGAATGCTCCCATCTCACAGCCGAGAACAACTCAGTGGCGCAGCTTTCCCCCGTGCAGAGTCTGCGGTGATAGGAATCATTCCACACGTTCACATTGTATGAGAGAAAGGAGATGTTTGTTGTGCTTGGAGATTGGGCATCAGCAGAAACAATGCCACAAAGTCGTCAGCCCTGCTGGTCCATCTGCTTCTGACCTGCACGCTCAGGGAAACTAATACACTCACGTATGGGAGGGGATTATGTGAGTGCAAAATGTCAAACCCTCAATGTGGATGATGATTTATATGTTTATGATGAATGTTGCAAGTCTGTCTCCAGTAACAGTGTCGTCCTATTCCAGAATGTCACAAAGTTGGAAAAGGCAGATAGTCTGTTCTATACTTCAGTTCTGTTGAATGACAAACTCACAGTCCAAGCTCTACTGGATAGCGGATCTATGGCGTGTACGATCAATGAAGAAACAGAGCGTGAACTTTTGAACATGGGAATGTCTGCACAAGTAGATCAGCCACATATGGACGTTCTTCTCATTGGCTGTGGTGGTGTTAAAGTCAGACCAAAAGGAGTCTATCAGCTGAAGATGGACGTGTATGGCAAGTTAGTGAGTGTGCCTACACTAGTCGTCCCGGGACAGAGAGATCAATTGATTCTGGGAACTAATGTCATTAAGTTCATACTTACTCAGCTCAAACAAACCTCTGGCTATTGGAATGTCATGAATCGTCCTGAAACATCTGGAGAACCTGAAATTGAGCAGTTCCTGAACATGTTGTCGGGCATTAACAGGTGGAAGGGTGGTGAAATCCCTGATATTGTGGGCACTGCAAAACTAGCCCAGGCCATTACTCTGTTGCCCAAACAAGAACACCTCGTGTGGGGTAAACTTCCATCAAACACCCCTATTTCTATGGGAAGTACTGTTGTGATTGAGCCACCTAAGGCGCAGACCCACAAGAAAGGCATCATGGTGGGAAGAGTCATTGCCTCTATGTCTGGTGATGGTTGGGTTCCAGTCAGGATCATGAATCCCTTTGATAAGGCTATTACACTGAGAAGGAACTCAAAAATAGCTGACGTCTTCCCTGTTGTGGCTGTTGAGGACCTCAATGTGCACCCTGATCGCAAGAATGATAAGCTGCTGAGTGTGCAGAACCAGAGCATCAATGGAGGCATCGATGGAGATTGTCCTGCTTTCGAGCTCCGTGAAAGCCTTCAGAAACTTGGTCTTGGCGATTTAGACATTGAGTCGTGTGAAGTATCCCACTATTGGAAGAGTCAGCTAGTACAGCTTATTAGGAGGCATGAGGACGTATTTTCCAAGCACAAACTAGATTGTGGAGAAGCCAAGGAGTTTGTCCACCATATTCGTTTGTCAGACGATCGTCCATTCAGGCTTCCATACCGCCGTGTTCCACCAGCGCAGTACCAGAAGCTAAGGAGTGTTCTTTCTGAGATGGAGGAACAGGAAATCATACGCAAGTCTAATAGTGAGTGGGCTTCGCCTCTTGTGTTGGTATGGAAGAAAAATGGAGACCTCAGAGTGTGTGTTGACTACCGTTGGCTGAACGCTCGGACTGTTAAGGATGCCCACCCCTTGCCTCACCAGGCGGACTGTTTGGCAGCTTTGGGAGGGAATGTGATCTTTAGTGCGATGGACTTAACCTCTGGTTTTTATAACATTGTAATGTCTGAAGAGGACAAGAAGTTCACTGCCTTCACGACTCCAATGGGCCTATATGAATTCAACCGTCTGCCTCAAGGGCTCTGTAACAGTCCAGCCAGCTTTATGCGACTCATGATCAACATCTTCGGTGATCAGAACTTTCTCACTCTCTTATGCTATCTTGACGATCTTCTTGTGTACGCTCCAAATGAAGAGGCGGCCATTGAGCGGCTTGAGCTGGTGTTTTCTAGGCTCAGTGCACATGGACTGAAGTTGGCGCCAAAGAAGTGCCATTTTCTTCGAAGAAGTGTGAAATTTCTAGGGCATGTCATTGACGGCACTGGAGTGGCAACAGATCCAGACAAGGTTAGCGCCATCTCTGCCATATCTGTATCTGATCTGATGATGCCGGATGGAGTGACTCCTTCACAGAAGAAGATAAAGTCCTTTTTGGGTATGGTGTTATATTATCAAAACTTCATTCAGAACTGCTCCAGTATAGCAAAGCCACTGTTTGCTTTGACTGCTGCACCCAGAGGGAAGAAGACCCCTGTGAGAGGCATTGCATCATTCAAAAGACTGAACCCCGATGATTGGAAGCAAGAGCACAGTGTGGCATTCGAAAAGCTAAAGACAGCCCTGTTAGAATCTGTTGTGCTGGCTCACCCCGATTTCAGCCGACCATTCATTCTATGTACTGATGCGTCTATGGATGGGTTAGGAGCTGTACTGTCACAGGTCCCGGAAGGAGAGATTAAGGCACGTCCCATCGCCTTCGCTAGTAAAGCTCTAACTCGTGCACAAGCCAAATACCCTGCTCATCGTCTAGAGTTTTTGGCTCTGAAGTGGTCCGTCTGTGACAAGTTTAGTCACTGGTTGAAGGGGCACGACTTTACTGTCTGGACGGACAACAATCCTTTAACATACATTATGACGAAGCCAAAGCTTGATGCATGCGAGCAGAGGTGGGTGTCCAAGCTGGCCCCTTATAGCTTTAGCATCCAATACATACCCGGCAGTAGAAATGTAGTCGCAGACGCCTTGAGTAGGCAGCCCTTCATCCGTGGGTGTGTCAGTCAGAGGCTGATGTCTGAGCCATACAGTGTGCTGTTGGAAGAAGCAGAGCAAGTCCGAGAGAACTCCATACAAGATGTTTTCAGGTTGAGTGCAAACACCTGTAATGTTGGACATTACCCCTGTGCAGGTTCAGAATTATGTTCACTCACCAGTGTTGAAGTGTCGGCAATCCTTGATGTTCACGCAGTGAGGGAAGTATGCGCGAGGGATAGAGTGGTCCAGTGGCTCACTCAGGATACCCACCAGTTGTTGTCTCCAGGTCCTAGTCCCCTGCCAGTTTTCTCATTGAGGGATTTACAGGAAAAGCAGCAGGACGATGCAACCCTGTCAAGAGTCTTGTTCTATGTAAGAAGAGGAAGAAAACCATCTAGACGTGAGAGAACTGGAGAAACTCACAAGGTGATTAAAACACTTAAACAGTGGGAGAAGTTCAAAATGCTTGACGGCATACTATACCGAGTGTGCAAGGATGTCCTGATGCGAAAAAGGAGATTGCAATATGTTGTTCCAAGTTCGCTGGTGAAGCAGGTACTTCAAGGCATCCATGATGAGGCTGGGCATCAGGGCCAGGGTAGGACGTTATCCCTTGCGAGACAGAGATTCTTCTGGGTCAGTTTGGAAAAGGATGTGCGTGAGCATGTTAAATGTTGCAAGCGCTGTGTAGTGAGTAAAACTCCCGAACCTGAAGGAAGAGCTCCTCTTGAAAGCATCAAAACATCGAGCCCCCTGGAATTGGTCTGCATAGATTTTTGGTCCACGGAGAATTCCAGTGGTCGCAGTGTGGATGTCCTGGTCATAACAGACCACTTTACTAAGATGGCCCACGCTTTCCCTTGTAAAGACCAGTCAGCGAAACAAGTTGCAAGGCTGTTGTGGGATAGGTACTTCTGCATATATGGCTTCCCAGAAAGGATCCATTCGGATCAAGGTGCCAATTTCGAGAGCCAGCTGATCCATGACCTGCTGGACGTTGCTGGAGTGAGGAAGTCAAGGACAACAGCGTACCACCCAATGGGCAATGGTCATGTTGAACGATTCAACAGAACACTGGGTGGTATGATAAGGGCGTTGCCACCTAGAGCCAAGCAGAAATGGCCACAGATGTTGCAGTCGTTGACCTTTGCTTATAATTGTACAGCCCATGAGTCGACTGGGTTTGCGCCCTTTTATTTGATGTTCGGCAGGGTTCCGAAACTTCCAGTGGATGTAATGTTCAGCAGCGTGGAGAGGGACGATGCCCTCATTGACTATGATGCATACGTGAGGAGATTGAGGGATGATTTGAAAGAGGCTTTGGCCCTTGCTCAGAAAAATGCTGAGGCCAGTCAGCGACGTCAGGCAGACCTATACAATAAGAGGACCAAAGGTTGCAGTATTGAAGTTGGGGATCAAGTCTTACTTGCTAACAAAGGCGAACGTGGTCGCAAGAAATTGGCGGATAAGTGGGAAGCCACCCCATACACAGTTGTTGCCTTGAATCCTCAATGTCACACCTACCGTATCCGCAACACCCACACTGGTCAAGAAAAGACTGTTCATAGGAACTTGCTCCTTCAGGCTAACTTTCTGCCAATTGAGGCTGAGGAAGATGAACCCTCATTCAGTGACGGCAGTGAACCAGCTGATGACTGTAGTGGAGTAGCTTTGAGTGATGTTGTAACGCCAATGTCTGAAAGCAGCAACGCAGATCGAACTGCCAGCTGGGTAGCAGGGACTGTAGCTCCAGATGATAACCTGAGCAGTATATCCTCTAAGACAAAGAGCGTCCCCCCATTAACAGTTGATCCTGAGTCTGCACAATCTGTGTTTCCAGCAACGCAGGAGGAACTCTTGGAATGTGACAGTGTTTCTGATCATTCAAGTAAAGGAGGATTGACTTGTGATACAGTATCTGCATCTGTGGGAGGTTCAATTGATGTTCAGACCTCTTATCCTGTGGATTCACTCCCTAATCAGGTGGTGACCCAAGTCAGAACCAGATTTGGCAGGCTTGTGAAACCTGTGAACAGGTTGATTCAGAACATGACCCAAAACATGAAGCCAAGCAGTTCAGTCAATGGGGTTACCAGGTCTTTATTGACATAAGATGATGAGACTGTTACATAGATTATATTAGTGTTTCTTTTGAGATTACTTAATTTACATCAAGTTGAGAAGACCAACATTCAGAAAACCTTCAGCTTCATTTAAAAGTAGCTGTCACATTGAAATCATAGTAGCGGTGTTTGGGGCACCCTATTCACAAGTGTTCTCTTAGTAGGCCTGATCACCCTGCTTAGGTCACTTTCCCTGTAGGTTGGGAAGCATATGTTGCTGTGTTGAGTGTATTGAATGTCAGTTGAGTTTTTATTCTGTGTGTGGCTTCTTGATCAGCTATTTATCCGTATTGAACAAGTTTTGTGAAGTTCAGCGGGGAGAATGTAGCTGGTTTAAATATTACAATATATATAAAGAATAATGTTAATGAACTTCATGAAAACTTGTTATTTTCTTATATTCTCATGTTTGTGTTCAGAGTTATAATGAGGCATAACATGCATAATTAATTCTAGTAGGAACCGTTAATGCAGAATATTTTATGGGGCACATAATGGTGACGCACACAATACCTCGTGCGATGTGTGAACAGCGCCATCTTTAGAAGCACATTTGCTATTGACGAGGTCGGTTGTGTTTTCTCTCGCTCTTCAAACAAGAGTGCTGGTAAGGAGATTTCTCTAAGTGTAAACAATATCATCGATTAATTTCATGAGATAAATAATGTTTAAGTGTAATGCAAGACGGTGATGTCATGAAATGTAACGCAGTGAATTGTATTTTGAATATTTTACCGAGATTGGTTTTGCTTACTAGCTTTCTCCATGCTGTATGGACCACTGAAGGGGAGAGACGTGTATCCCAAAAAACATTAATTGTGCTCTGTGTATTTCTGCAGGTATGTTCGTTGTTTATTGTATTATATGTTGAGAAATGTTTGAAATGTGTTTACTATCGAGTTTATACGAGTTTGATAGATACAAAAAAAAAAGAGCGAGGTCTGTATGCAAACGTGACGTTATCAAATTTAATATTTTCAATTTAAATTGTGCAAAATCTGTAACTTTTCACATTTTCCCCCATTTAATTAATTTACTGATGTGAGTACGCGGTGAGGAACTATATTTTCTTTTTTTATATATATTTCATATGCCATATAATGGTGACATGTATTTTGTGACTTACTTTATTTGTTTGTTTTATCTTAATTATTTAATTTATTTGATTTTATCCTATTTGTCTTATGTTTTGTAACTGTTAATTGAGTAAATTGCCATCTTGAGAAGCACATTTGCTATTGACGAGGTCGGTTGTGTTTTCTCTCGCTCTTCAAACAAGAGTGCTGCTTTCTCCATGCTGTATGGACCACTGAAGGGGAGAGACGTGTATCCCAAAAAACATTAATTGTGCTCTGTGTATTTCTGCAGACCTGCTTCTTCAGAATAAACCTTCCTGAGACCTGCTCCACCTGTATTGTCATCTTTGAGAGCAACAAAACACAACCAGAGTAAAACTGCTACATTTGCACAGCGCGTGACATTTTATCTGTATGTTATGCGGCTAGAGTTTTGACACCGAGTCAATGGGCTCCGACGAGGAATTCACACCCACAGCGACTTCGAGTCGGGCGGGGAGAAGAGGAAGCATCAGGCAGGGGATGGGCAGGCCTGTTTTGAAATGATCTTAGTTGTGTAGTTCTTAAAAAATGAAACAAATCAAGCAGGGATACTTACTTGTCAAGCAGAAATGTGGCTGACTCTGCATCGGTTTTTAATCCTTTCAGGACACGTAGCTCCCTCCACCTCGGAAAAGCCGCTCCGATATTTACCCTCGTTTTATCTAATTCTTTCTTTTTGGCTTTTTTTAATCATCGTCATCTGTCTTTTTCCGTTTACCCGTCTTTATTTTGTGAGCAGGTGCCACTCGAGAAATTGGCAGTTTGGATTGTTTGTCCGGCATGAGCAAAGCTGCGGCACACCGGTAATCTTGAATTTGAACGCTGGCGCTGTGCATGAGAGGGGTGAGATCAGCGCGCACGCGAGCTTGATTGACACTACTAAGACACTCCTCCTGGCTCTGATTGGTTGTTTCTTACCGTGAGCGGTGTATTTCTGCAAATGGCAATAGGACCACTGGGAGGAGCCAGAGGAACTTGATTTTTTCACAGATTATCTGTCTCATATTCTACTGTCAGGACATAATGACAGATTTAACAAATATGTAAAAAATACATTTTTACAAAAGTTACCTACTGCAGCTTTAAGGCTTTAAAATAATTTACAGTTTTTTTGGCTTTGTTATTTTTTGTTTCTTTTAATGTATACAAGTAGTGACCAATTTCTATTTTAAAATGCGTAAAATTAGGCTTTTTCCCTCCCCATTTACATTTGTGGATAAAGAATGTTCCATATATAATGAGTAAATTCACAATGTACCAAAATTTGAAATCACCAGTATTCTCATAAAAAAATAAAACATCTTTTACTTTAAGTTGTAATTCAATATTAGTACTATTTTTCACAAAAAAAGCCAGATCACACCAAAATAGTTTTGTATAAATACAATTATAAAATAAATGTACAATACTCTCATTTCCCTCTTTGCAAAAACCACATTTCAGGTCAATATCTTTACAAAACTTTGAAATTATCTGTTTTACAGGATAAATGCGATTAACTATTTTAAATGATACCTCCCTAATTTTATTGGTGATACAAAAACTTCTGGAAATTGTAAAGGTCTCTTTCCAATTGACATCTTGAAATTGTGATCTCCAAAATCCAATAGCTAATGGAACCGTGGAAATTTGGCACACTGTTCTGAGATAATTATTATTAATTTTTTTGTCATTTAAATGTATACCTTCCAGTTTAAGACTAAGATCTAAGTTTGGTTTTTCATTTATATTATTTTGTAGTAAATTTATAAGTTCTGAGGGAATAGCATTGATTATTATCATAAACTCACTGACAGGTATAAAAAATGAAAATTTTCTTAAGAATTCTGAATAAGTACGTAAATGACCATTACAATTCAATACTTTTTCAATTACTTTTTATTCAAGTAATGATGTTTATTTTTCCATATAAAATTATATATATTTTTGTTTATCTCATTAATGATACGTTTTGGAACATCTATGGCCATTGCAATGTAAACTAGATAACCCTTCAGACTTTGATTATAAAACTCTCCCATTTAAGGATAAGTCTCTCATTAGCCAAATGTTGAATTTCTTTTGAATTTTATTAATTAATGGAGTATAATTAAGATTTACTCTTTCTTTTTGGTCTCTGCAAATCTTAATTCCTAAATAAGAAAAATGGTCTTTAATTGGAATGCCATATAAATCTGACAAGTTACAGGGTCTTTCTTTTAATGCAAATAATTTTTACATTTTTTTACATTTATAGACAACCCTGATACTAAATAGAACTCATTAAGACATTCTAGAGCCAATTTTAATTCTTTTATGTCTTTTAGAAAAATTGTCGTATCATCTGCTAGTTGAGAGCATTTAATTACATTATTGGCCAACTGAATACCTTGAAACGGATTCATTTTAATATGAAGACACATTACTTGCATGATCAATAGAAACAACAGAGGAGATAATGGGTCTCCTTGTTTTACACCTCTACCTATATTAAATCTAGGAGTGGTCCCCAAATGTAGTTTAATAGAACTATTGCAATTACTGTATAATGTACGAACTGCACGGGTAAAGTTATTGCCAAAACCAAAGAAGTCAAGAACATCAAATATAAAGTTGTGGTTTACAGTATTGAATGCTTTATAATAATCTATAAAGAGAATATAACTATTATCATTTAAAAGAAAATCGTAATCAATCAGATCCAGTATTAATCGAATATTATTGCCAATATATCTTCCACTTATGAAGCCAGATTGAGAGTCATCTATGATTTCATTTAAAACTAACTTTAGTCGATTTGCAAAAATATGTGAAAATAATTTAGTGTCATTATTGATCAAAGTTATTGGTCTCCAATTCTCTATATTTAGTAAGTCTTTACCTGGTTTAGGAATGAGGGTAATCAATCCTTGTAACATAGTTGGCAACATGTCTTCTTTTTCCAATATTTCCTTGAAGACATATAAAAGAAATGTTGAGATATCTTCTTTAAATTCTTGGTAAAATTCACAGGTCAGACCATAATTACCTGGTGCCTTATTAAGTTTTTCAATACATTTTTGAATTTCTTCAAGAGTGATGTCTTGATCACAAATTATTTTGGAATTTTGATTTATAATTTTAGCTTTTTCTTAAGTGGATCAAGAAAAAGAGCAGTATTACTTACATTATCATTTTGTGTATATAAATTTTTATAAAATGTTGCAACATAATTAGATATTAAATTTGGATCCATTGTAAGAGAATCATTAATCTTAAGGTTTTTTTAAGGTAGAAAAATCTCCATTTTTTTTCTTTCAAGGTTGAAAAAATATTTAGAATTGGATTCACCTTTTTCTAACCACTTTCTCCGTGACCTTATGAACGCACCCTTAGCTTTATATTCATAGATTTGTTCTAATTCCAATTGTAATTTTATTAAAATATTTTTATCTTGTTCACTTTCTACTTGTTTATCATAGATGTCGGTTATACTTTGAATTAAAACATTTTCTCTGTTTCTTTTGGTTTTGGCTATTTCTTTACTTCTTGAGATTGCAAATTTTCTAATTTCGTATTTCATAATTTACTAATTTATTCCAAATAAGCCTGATATCTTTGCATTATTGTAGCATCTCTTTATCAGACATTTAACTTTATCTTTAAATTGAGTATCTTCAAGCAGTGAATTATTTAATTTCCAATAGTTAAAATTGAATCCTCGAGTTCTTGTATCTCCAAAGTTTATAACTATGTGAATCATTTTATGGTCACTGAAGACTGAGGGCACAATGTCAATCTCTTGAATTTGACCTCCAAGTTCCTCAGAAGTCAACCAAAAGTCGATCCTAGATTGTAAAGATTTATCTTTATTACTCCAAGTGAAGTCTATCTTATCAGGAATTCTGTGCCTCCATTCATCACAACAATTTAACTGGGAATTTAAATTAAATATATCAGTGTATTGGGATAATCTACTAATACGAGGAGGAAAACAATCCAAAAAAGGGTCATTAATGGTGTTCTAATCACCACCTAAAATCAACTGTGCTCTAGAGTATATTTTTAAGAAATCCATTATTTCTTCCCTAAAATTTTGCAATAACAGCCGATTTTGTAAGGTATGATTGTCACAATAGATGTTCCCCAAAATTAAGACATTATTTTCATTTTCTACAACCAAAATTAACCACCTTCCACCAGAGTGAGCTTTACTTTTTAGAATTTTCCCTTTATAATTACCTTTCAAAATTGCAACCCCTGCAGATTTATTACTCCCATATGCCAACCAAATATCACTATCCCAATGATTTTTCCAAAAAATAAAGTCAGACGTTACTGCATGAATTTCCTGTAAAAAATAAAAGTCAGCCTTAAATCTTTTAAGAAATAAAAAAAATTGCCTTTCTCTTTAACCCTTGTGCGGTCTTCAGGGTCTTTTTGACCCGCAAATGATGTTTGCTCAAATTAAAAAAAAAAATTCTCTTTGTCCAAATTGTAAAATTCACTTTATAAAAGGCCCAGATTTCTAACTTTCATTCATGTCAATAACATGGATAATTTGACATGGTTTAGTGTAAGATTTTTGCCCATCTTTTGAAAACTTTTTTTACTTTGTCAAAGTTTAGCATTTTTTGTGCAGGGCAAAATCAGTTTTTCAATAATAATTTTATAATAAAAATAATAAAATAATAAAATAAATAAATTTTATTTTTGTGTGTGCGCGCATGTGTGTGAGGATGTCCATTTTGTATTGGGGATGTTTTTTGCATTTTTGGAAGTGTGCCACTTCATTTCTGTCTATGTGTGTTGTGCGTTGTTTCTGATTTTGAGAATGGATTTTGTCCAGTTTCTAAGTGGGGTCTCTATGGGTTACATTATTGATGATATTATTGAAAAAAACAGATTTTTTTTTTCAGTACAAAAAATGCTAAACTTTGACAAAAAGTAATTTTTATTGTTATAATTGTGATTTCATAACATTTAGATATGAATCCAAACTTGTAAAAAGACATCTTTCAGTCATTCAAATAGCACACTGTAAACGATTTCCGTTGTTTTCACAGTATTATACTGTGTTCTCAACAGTTCCCTACTGTAGAATCTGAGTACAGCATATTACTGTAGATTTTGTCGTTTTCACAGCTTGTTACTGTATTATTAACAGTTTCCAACTGTATAAGCTGTGTACAGTATGTTACTGTAGATTTTCAATGCATTCTGGGAAAATATTAGCCTACTGTATATCTAAATACAGTAGGCTACTAAATGACCGCGAAAAACAACCAAACACCTCCTCACGCATGACAGACTCATCATGAAGATGAAAGCCCACAACAGTATGGTAGGTTAACTTTTCTCTTTTTTCACTTTGTTTTATTCTGATGTTAGATATAAAGCTACGTTTTAGTTAATACATTTCCATAAAAATACATGAGTAAGCATTCATTTTCTGGCATTTTCCTCCTGCAGCGTGGTGAAGATTAAAGTCCGAGGACGGAGTAGCCTACGTGAAATTGGTAGGTGGGTATACTTTAAAACACATGTAATTGCCTTATCTGTTTTATACAAATGTTATTTGCAAAGTATAAATATGTTTTAGTTAATAAATATATGTATGAACATCGGACCGGGTGAGCATTTCCCATTTAAGCGGCATTAATTTTCCTCCTGCAGCGGCGCTGGCAGACCGGCTGGACCATCGCGAGACAGGCGGGAAGAGCCGTTGTGAAGACAAAAAGCCTACTACCTGAAATTGGTAGGTCAGTTTTAAAACGCATGTAGTCGCCTTTTTTGTTTTGTACCAATATTGTTTGCAAGGTATAAATATGTTTTAGTTTATAAATATCCGTAAGAACATCGAAGCGGGTGCTCATTTCCCTGTCAAGCCGCACTAAGTAGCTCTTTCCTTCCGCAGCGGCGCTGGCAGAGACCGGCTGAACTAACGTGAGACAGGCGGGAAGAGTCGTTGTGAAGACGAAAAGCATTCGTGAAAATGGTAGGTCAACTTTAAAACGCATGTAATCACTTTTTTTGTTTTGTACCAATGTTGTTTGCAACTTCAAGGTATAAATACTTTTGGTGCAGGCGCTCATTTCCCAGTTAAGCCGTGCTGACAGCATTTTTTCCCTGCAGCGGCGCTGGCAGACGGGCTGAGCCATCGTGAGACGGGGGGAAGAGTCGTCGCAATAAAGAAGACCATTTTCTTTATGGCATGTGGTTTTAAGATGTAAGATGATATGTATTCACTGGTTATTGTTGTATACTGCTACTAATTAAGTACTTTAACTCTTCAAACTTTATTTTTACATTTCCAACATTTATTTTCCACTGGCACAATGTGTTAATGCGATTTTAGTGGTATGAATTTAATTGTATTTTGTTAATTGATGAAATTAATATGCTGGTAAATTTCTGTATTGAATTTCAGAAATGTAAAAGATGAAACCTAAATAAAGTTGATCTGAAGCAATAATTTGTGTTATTGAATATATAACAGTTAACTTAAAATAAATAAAAATTAAAAAATTAAAATAAAGTACAGTATAATGATGTACTTTATTTTACAGTATGATTAAAACTACTGTAGTTATTTTTGCGGTAATTTTACTGTTGTATTAAATACAGCAACTACTGGATAATTGTTGCCAGTAAGTTACTGTTAATTTGACAATAAACATTTTACAGTGCACATAGCATATAGTGGAGCTTTACAGCCATCTACTGGTAAAAATGATAGTTTTTTTACTTTTATAACTGCATTTTCCAAAAGATGGGCAAAAATCTTACACTAAACCATGTCAAATTATCCATGTTATCCACATGGGCTTCTACTCCTGCTTCGCTACTGTTCGGACGCTCTTGCTTACAGCTCCGCGCTTTGCTCTATTGCTTTTATATTTTATCTCCTAATTTTAACTACAGCAAATAGGCACAGTGCTCAAACGACAAATCTTGGCACCAACAATCTTTTTAACTGGAAGAATTGCCACAAAAAAGGGGAATTTTTATCCAACCAGCCTCCCACTGACGGCAGCCATCAGCTTACATTCCGGAGAAGGGAAAACACAGCTGCCTACATCCAAAAGGATTAGAAATAATATGCCTCCTCTGGTTGAAGAATCTACCTGCTGCACAAACTGACACAGACTTCTACAAAGGATTGCAGTTCTTGAAACAAAGTTACTTGCGGGACTACCAAACCAGAAGGAACACACAACAGAGCTTCATCATGGACGTCCTCAGCACACAGTCGGTGAGTCCCATGAATCTAATGCCCCTAAACAGACCATACTGAGTGCCGAAATTGATCAACATATTAATCGATGGCACACACAGGGAGCGAGACCCAAAGGCACTCGAGACATCAGATTGTCACGAGTATCACATATTAATGCAGTAGCATCCTCTACCCCAAACACTAGCTCCCTACCACCGCCAATACATCTGGAGAACAGATTTGAAGTGTTAATGAATGTGGGTGAGGAATCTCCAGACATGATGAATGTGGGTGAGGAATCCCCAGACATGATCGGACACAGATCAAATCAGCCAGCAGCTAACACTGATGCTAACTGCCGCTCAAGGTTGAACAGATGGCTGCAAAAAAACTGCAACTTAAAAGGACTGAATTTCATCGACAACTTCAATCTGTTCTGGAGTCAGAGACAACTGTTCACTCATGATGGCCTGCACCCAAACAAACTGGGCTCAAGAGTGCTAAAGGACAATATCTACTTCTGCCTCCATCATCCTTCAGCCGTGTGTGCAAATCCACTCAACCTGAATGGCACAAACACACCTGGACAGAGTACAACTGACCACAGGACTTCATTTCAGCACCTGAATGGACATGTGGCTGACACATCCCACAAGGTCAATGATAACACTACGTAGCCACAACAACCACTGCTCACGGACACAATCCTGACTGAGCCCTGCCCACAGAGCTCACCGAGAGACAGTGACGTGTTAGAACTGCTCCAAGATTCAGCACCCAAGGACGACTTTCGGGAAAACAGCCAGGGAAGCCAGGACAACATATTACAGCCTCCGGTAACACCAGAGCAACAGCCCCTCTCACCGGACACGTTATCCCTTTCTCCAGCATCCCCTCTTCTGTGCTTCTCAGAGAAAATGGAGGAACTGGTATATGCTGGGACCAAACTCTCCCACTCTTTTGCTGCAAGCCCCCAGATATCAACAAAAAAGCGTCAAGCCCTGAAACCACCAAAGCCTGTGGGCCCAGCTCGCCCTCCCCCTCCTCCTGCGAGAGCTCTTCGGCCCCTGCCACAACGCCAGGGCCCTCAACCTCCTCCATCTGTTCTAGGTGAACCAAAAACAACCGATAACAGCTCTCAGTGATGTGTGTCGGGTCCCCGCTATGATAACAGTGACTTAATCAAATGTTTACAGAACAAGTGGGAACCCAGTGTGCCTGTAGCTTTCTCTATTTCTGTTTTATTACGTGATAGAAAGCCTAAGGCCTTCTCAAACCGTTTGGCAAACCCATTTAATCTGCTACCTATTACACGTCAAACTAAGATTACTGTAGAGACAGAAAGTAAGACTGTTAAGTTAGCACTTTTAAACTTCCGCTCACTTAAAAATAAATCACTTCTAGTCAATGAATTAATAACCACAAACAACCTAGATTTTATTCTTCTAAATGAAACATGGCTTGAAGACAGCTGCAGTGCAACAATCCTGAATGAAACAGCCCCTCCTAACTTTACTTTTATGAGTGCCTGCAGAGCTGTTAGGAGAGGTGGAGGTGTTGCTGCTCTATTTAAAGATGTCTATCAATGCAAGCAAGTGTCATTTGGTGATTACTTGTCTTTTGAATACTTGGGTATTGTGTTAAAAGGTGCTCCTCGCATTCTACTTATAGTTATCTACAGGCCTCCAAAATACTCTCCAGCCTTTGTGGAGGACTTTACAGAACTGTTATCAGCAATTTCCTCAGAGTTTGACTGTTTTGCTATTACTGGGGACTTTAACATCCACATAGAAAATGCAGAATCCAATATGGCAAAAGAAATCATAACTGTTTTGAATACTTTTGATCTGACTCAGCACTCAAAAGTACTTTTAACTCAAAAGTACAGAATGTTATTGATAACATTGCTCCTGTGAAAGTCAGGAAGAAAAGTGGCAGACAAAAAGCACCATGGAGAAACTCAACAGCAGTGCAAAATATGAAAAGACAATGCAGAAAAGCTGAGCGCATGTGGCGAAAGACAAAACTTGAAATCCATTATAACATCTATAAAGATATTCTTCATGCTTTCAATGTGGAATTAGGCAAAGCTAGACAGACCTTCTTCTCAAATATTATAAACAAAAACTTAAACAACACCCGCACTCTTTTTGCTACTGTAGAGAGACTAACAAACCCCCCAAGTCAGATTCCCAGTGAAATGCTCTCAGACAGCAAATGCTGTGAGTTTGCTTCCTTCTTCTCTGAGAAAATTAATAATATCAGAAAGGCGATCAGCACATCCTTGAGCTGCACTGGGGTAAAGCAGATCAGATCACAACATCAGAAAGCAGCTATTATGTCTGTTTTCGAAGCAATTGATGGTAAAATTATGGAAGAAACAGTACAGTACCTTAAAACATCAACCTGCGCCCTTGACACACTTCCCACATCTTTTTTCAAAAGAGTGTTTAACTGTTTAGAAGCAGATCTCCTAGAAGTGGTACATGCCTCACTTCTCTCTGGGACTTTTTCAAAATCCCTGAAAACTGCAGTTGTCAAGCCCCTCCTGAAAAAGAGCAATCTGGATAACACCATATTGAGCAACTACAGGCCAATCTCAAATCTTCCTTTCATAGGCAAGATCATTGAAAAAGTTGTTTTCAATCAGCTGAACAAGTTCTTAAGCTTGAATGGATACTTTGCCAACTTTCAATCTGGTTTCCGACCGCATCACAGCACAGAGACAGCACTCATAAAGATAATAAATGATATTCGCCTTAACACAGATACAGGTAAATTATCAGTGCTGGTTCTACTTGACCTCAGTGCTGCGTTTGACACTGTCGATTACAACATTCTTCTTGACAGGCTCGAAAACTGGGTTGGGCTTTCTGGGATGGGCCTTAAATGGTTCAGGTCATACTTAGAAGGGAGACGTTATTATGTGAGTATCGGTGACCATAAGTCTGAGTGGACATCCATGACATGCGGAGTCCCTCAAGGTTCAATTCTTGCACCCCTCCTGTTCTATGCTGCCACTGAGCCAAATAATGAGAAAGAACCAAATTGCATATCACAGCTATGCAGATGACACCCAGATTTACCTAGCCCTATCACCTAACGACTACAGCCCCATTGACTCCATGTGCCAATGCATTGATGAAATTAAAAATTGGATGTGTCTAAACTTCCTTCAGTTAAACAAAGACAAAACTGGAAATCATTGCGTTTGGAAACAAAGATGAAGTTCTCAAAGTGAACATGTACCTTCACTCTAGGGGTCAAACAACTAAAAATCAAGTCAGGAATCTTGGTGTGATTTTGGAGTCAGACCTGAGTTTCAGTAGCCATGTAAAGACAATAACTAAATCAGCATATTATCATCTCAAAAATATTGCAAGAATTAGATGCTTTGTCTCCAGTCAAGACTTAGGAGAAACTTGTTCATGCTTTCATCACCAGCAGGGTGGATTATTGTAATGGGCTCCTCACTGGTCTTCCCAAAAAGACCATAAGACAGCTGCAGCTCGTACAGAACGCTGCTGCCAGGATTCTGAGCAGAACCCGAAAACATGAACACATCACACCAGTCCTCAGGTCCTTGCACTGGCTTCCAGTTGCATTTAGAATTGATTTTAAAGTACTGTTACTTGTTTATAAATCACTCAATGGCCTAGGACCTCAATACATTGCAGATATGCTCATAGAATATAAACCTAACAGATCACTCAGATCATCAGGATCAAGTCATTTAGAAATACCAAGGGTTCACTCAAAGCAAGGAGAGTCTGCTTTTAGCTGTTACGCCAGCTGCAGCTGGAACCAGCTTCCAGAAGAGATCAGGTGTGCTCCAACAGTAGCCACATTCAAATCCAGACTCAAAACACATCTTTTTATCTATGCATTTGCTGATTGAGCACTGTGCTATGTCCGAACTGTTTGCACTTTATTTTATACGTATTATCTTTTTATTCTTTTAATTCCTTTTCCTATTTTTATTTCATTTTTAATGTATTTTATATCTTTTATGTATCACCTTGTTATTCTGACTTTTAATGCATTTTAAATATTGCTGTCTGGTTGAAAGAGCTGGGAGAATTAGGAAGAAAGTGATTAGGTTAAAATGGTAAATTTGGATAAGGGGACAAACCATGGGGAAATTTAAGCTGTAGTGCATGGTTAAGATATCTCTGGATTACAGTCAGGACACTTTCCAAAGGGGGAAATTTCCAAAGGGGAAATTTGAACTGCGTTGCATAGATAAGATATCTCCGGAAGGGGGATTAGGGCTGTGTGGTGCAGTTTGAGGTGTCTTGGCAAAAGGGGAGATTGAAACTGTGTTTATCAGTTTGAATTGCCTTAACAGGTAGCAATCCTGTCGTGTGAGGAAGATCCATTCTGATCCGCTCTGATGGATAGATCCGTTTAGATCCACTCTGATGGACAACAACAACAACAACAACAACAACAAACTCCCTAAGACTTCCTAGCTCTTCCATCCAGATAGCAAAATTCTCTGTTTTTACTGTTATTTCTATTCCTTATGTTCTATTTTTATTATTCTTTTTTATGTAAAGCACTTTGAATTACCACTTTGTATGAAATGTGCTATACAAATAAAATTGCCTTGCCTTGCCTTGCCTTCTTCAGTATCATGATGTTTCATTCTGCAGGTTCTGGATCACTGGATCTCTCGGTCTTCTCCTTCCAGATGCTTTCTGGTTGTTCTGACAAAAACAAACAAATTTCATTTACAACAAACACAATGTAACACACATAATCAATATTAAGTAATGTTGGTGTGTCCTGGGCTAAACATCTGATCAGAAGGATGGTGAACAGTCTTGGGTGTGACTAACTTACACAGAAGACATTTTGTTTCTCAACACATAAAGATGAACTACTTACCTGTGGTGATTACCTGTGGTCTCCACTGCATGGATCTTCATGTGTATCTTCAGGTGACTTTTAATAATGAAACTCTTTCCACACTGATCACACGTGTGCGGCTTCTCTCTGCTGTGGATCCTCTCGTGTCTTTTCAGATTTGATGACTGATTGAATCTGTTGTCACAGTGTGAACACTTGTAAGGTTTTTCTCCAGTGTGGATCCTCTCATGTGTTTTCAGAGATGATGACTGACTGAATCTCATGTCACAGTGTGAACATTTGTAAGTTTTTTCTCCAGTGTGGATCATCTCATGTCTTTTCAGATTTGATGACTGATTGAATCTGTTGTCACAGTGTGAACACTTGTAAGTTTTTTCTCCAGTGTGGATCATCTCATGTGTTTTCAGATATGATGACTGACTGAATCTCTTGTCACAGTGTGAACACTTGTAAGGTTTTTCTCCAGTGTGGATCCTCTGGTGCACGTTTAAATAGTTTGCTGTAGTAAAAGTCTTCTCACACTCAGAGCACATGTACTCTCTCACACCAGTGTGTGTTTTCTGATGTGCATGTAAATATTTCAGCAGTGAAAAACTCTTTCCACACACAGAACATGAATGTGGCTTCTCCTTCGTATGAACTTTCAGGTGTTTCTTCAGGTCTGATGACCCAATAAATGTTTTGCCGCACTGATCACATGTGAACGGTTTCTCTCCAGTGTGAACTATCATGTGACGATCAAGACTTTGTTTGTTTGAGAATCTCTTCTCACACTGATCACATGTGAATGGCTTCTCCCCAGTGTGGATTCTTATGTGAATCTCAAGATGATGTTTGTGTGTGAAACTCTTCCCACATTGACCACATGTGAACGGCTTCTCTCCAGTATGAACTCTCATGTGAACATCAAGACTTTGTTTGGTTGAGAAACTCTTTCCACACTGAGTGCAGGTTGTAGATTTCTTGGCTCTTCTTTTCTTTAAAAATGTCTTTTCAGTCTTTGAGCGACTCAAAGGTTTTTCTCCAGGTTTGTCATGATGTTTCTCCTCCACTTCACTCAGTTCTTCACTCTCCTCCTTCACTTCCATCAGGTCTGAAATGAAAGAGAAAATGTTTAATTTTATTATCAGAACATTAAAACTCAAATAGAAAAATATGAAGTGAAAGGACAAAGTGAGGCCCAAATTATTCACAGAATTTTGATAAATTTCTAAATTTCTAAATTAATTATGCACATCCCTGAAAATCTCCACAACTTAGGTACACTGATATTCCAATTATTACTTGTAATCATTATAGGCCCAAATCTCATGTTTCTGTCAAGAGAACTATTAAAAATAGCAGTGTTTACACTGTCGGGCTAGAAGCACAAGTTTCCATTGCCACTTCCAGGGTTTGATCAAGCCTCGTTCATCAGAGTTTTTCAGCCCGCAGAATACCTTGAGTCAAAGTGGGCCAACTCGGGCTTAAGAAGTGTTTATGAACAAAGGCTTTTATCAGAGTTTGGAGAGAGTCAAATCATATATAACCATCATGTATTTATTTGTTTGCATATTTATCTGCCAATATATCTTGTGTCTTTATACGGCTTGATATCCATATCTCCACAAATAGGCTAGCTCTGGTTTTTGGGAGCTCCTGTTGCTCTGGCTGAAATTTTAACACTACATTAATTGGGACTGGATTGCTCAAAGCTCCTCAAATCGGATAATTTGGTGGAAAAATATAGCAATGATTATTCTTTCTCAGGAAATGTGATTTAAACTTATGAGAATCTATATATAGGCTACATATATATCCTTAAATGCTTCTGTAATAAAACCCGTGTTGTTTTGTGCTGTCCTGTATTAGCCTACAAATAAACAGACACGACTGAATAAGTAGACCTATGTGATTCTTTCTTTTGTGAAATAACAGTAAATACAACTTTATTTTTGTATGATTAATGTGCAATCCACACAAATGAATTAATGATGATCAATCTATCACTTTTTATTGTTAAATGTGGCCAATGCTTGGGTTTTAAATATTTAAAATAAAACAATAAAAAAGGTAAACGGCTGCTTTTATCAGGTTCGGCTCGCTGGAAGCCCTAGCACACACTGGCCCGACACACTTATCTCATGTAAAAACATTAAAAAATATATACAACAGTGCCATAATGCTGATACCAAACTTAGTAATTATTAAGGACCGGTCACACTGGACTTTTTCTTCCATATTATTGCTGAAGTTAAAGTACCTGAAGTACTATCATGAATGAATGAAGAATAAAGACCAACCTCTTTGTTCTTCAGTGTCTTCAGTGTGTTTCATTCTGCAGGGTTCTGGATCACTCATGTTCTCACTGTCCTCTTGAATGAACTTTAATAAAACAGATTTCAGCTCTTCCCATTTATGGGGGAACTGTTGTGGGAGAAGCTTCACTGATGATGTGACTGCTGTGGGAGGAGCTTCACTTAAAACATTAACATAAACACAGAAATAATCCTACATATCTGTAGTCATCAAATCTTCTCAGTCTGTTGACAGCAATGAAATGAGCTTTAAGTGTCAATTTACAGCAGATCTGAAGACATCAGCATAATAAATGAGGTGAAAACAGGAACTATTGACATGAAATATGGGTTGAGCTCTTGACTGTCCTAGTACAGCTGTTATCACTTTAAAAGTATTCATGTGAATTAAATGTGGGACAATGGCCTTCATCATCATTACAGTATGCTAATGCTCTGAATCAGATGCGAAGGGATCGTCATTATGCTGATTGAGGACTGTTGTGTCTCTTACACCTCTAATCTGTGCCATCTTCACAGGACACACATGCTATAAAACACCACTATATTTCGTTTTCATTTAAAAAATCTTAAACATATTAATAGCCATGCATGTAGTTTAGGCAACACGTTCATCGATTATCTTCACTGCATGTATATTTATAACCAAACAAACTATAAAACACAGCTCTCCCTCTTTTTGTTTACATTTTAAAAAAGATTAAACATGTGGTTCAGGTAATATGTGCATATAGTCTGCAAACATAAAACACAACACTGTTTCTTTTTCTTAGTTTTAATGATCAATAATAAACATTAGAAAAGTATAAGTAAGGCACAAGAAGCTACAATAAGAAATAAAGCAAACAATTCAGTCAAATGTACAAAGTCAGTGCTCTAGTAGGCTACAACGGTAAAGTTTACCTACAAATGATAGATTCATGACCAAAGATCACCTGTTATATATACAAAAGATGAATTATATCTCATGTTTAACCACTACAGAGAGTACAGAGTACTAGCCGAGGTAAGACTGTAAGACTCGATAAAAGGGGCGGATCAAGAACACATCCGGGGATTTGAACTGTACTAGGCTAGATGTGAACTTTGAATTAGATCAGATCTTGGGCAGCAACTGATGAATTTCACAAGAACAGACAATAACGCATATTGAGAAACGGCTAACTATGAATAAATGAATGAATGAAGCATTTATATAGCACTGAACTATGTACTACTGTATGTACACAATCACATCAGGGGTCGCTCCTCATCCACAACCTGGATAATTCAACAGCAGACACAGAGCAACAGCGCCAACTGTAGGTGGAGAGGAGAGATTTGGCTGAGTCTCTTCTGTGTCTCTTCTCAGCACATAAAGATGAACTACTTATCATGATCCCAGACTGTGGTGATGTGGTTTCTCCACTGCATGGATCTTCTTGTGTTGCTTCAGGTGACTTTTAATAGAGAAACTCTTTCCACACTGATCACACATGTGCGGCTTCTCTCCAGTGTGGATCTTCTCATGTGTTTTCAGATTTGATAAACAACTGAATCTCTTGTCACAGTGTGAACACATGTAAGGTTTTTCTCCAGTGTGGATCCTCTGGTGCAGTTTTAAACTGTTTGCTGCAGTAAAAGTCTTCTCACACTCAAAGCACATGTACTCTCTCACAGCAGTGTGCGTTTTCTGATGCGCATGTAAATATTGCAGCAGTGAAAAACTCTTTCCACACACAGAACATGAATGTGGCTTCTCCTTCGTATGAACTCCCAGGTGTTTCTTCAGAGCTGATTCCAAGACAAATGTTTTGCTGCATTGATAACATGTGAACAGTCTCACTCTGGTGTGGATCATCATGTGTTGTTTAAGGGTTGATGAGTGAATGAAGCTCTTCCCACATTGATCGCATGTGAATGGCTTCTCTCCAGTGTGGATCCTCATGTGTTCTTTAAGGCGTGATGATCGTCTGTAGCTCATCCCACATTGATCACATGTGAACGGCTTCTCTCCAGTGTGGATCCTCATGTGATCTTTGAGGCTTGATGATTGACTGAAACTCTTCCCACACTGGTCACATGTGAACGGCTTCACTCCTGTGTGAACTATCATGTGACGCTCAAGACTTTGTTTTAGTGAGAAACTCTTTCCACACTGATCACATGTGAACGGCTTCTCTCCGGTGTGGATCCTCATGTGAAGCTCTAGACCAGATTTCTTTGGGAAACTCTTTCCACACTGAGTGCAGGTTGTAGATTTCTCGGCTCTTCTTTTCTTTAAAAATGTCTTTTTAGTCTTTGAGCAACTCAAAGGTTTTTCTCCAGGTTTGTCATGATGTTCCTCCTCCACTTCACTCAGTTCTTCACTCTCCTCCTTCACTTCCATCAGCTCTGAAATCAAAGAAAAAAAAAGTGTAATTTAATTTAATAAAAATCAAAATAAAAAGGTAATAAAACTGAGACTTGCTGTGATAGACAACTGCTATAAAATATCCCAATCATTTTGATGCATTTACATTTTCATAAATTAATTGCATATGTCCCTGATTAACTTTAACATTAATCTTCCAGCTGTACAGACTCACCGGTCATCTCAACGACACAATCCAGAGGTCTGGGTTAAGGTATAATGTGTGTATGTCTTTTCAGCGCTCATGTGATGTTCACTTATTTTTTTTTTAATTTAGTTTCAATTTTACTTTAGCTCCACACTTAATCTGACTCCAATTCCAAATGGTTATTAAAATTAAATATCACTATCTTCGATAAAATAAAAATGATCAATTTATGTACTTTTTTTATGATTTGTTTTTTTTATTCATTTGTCTCTAAAAGTACAATATTTTTATGTAAAATAAGCTTATTTATGTTATATTTAATATTTATTTTACATTACAAAAAAAATCATTCCAGTAAGACCAGACAGCCAAAACCTAAACTCTGGTGACTTTGGTGACATATGATGGTATAAAAATATCAAAAATATCAATAGCCAGTAAAAGACAAAGTAGGAAACCGAGAAATTATTTATTTCTAAAAAAAATATCAATAGTAGTGAGAACTACTCAAAAATATCTAATGTGATTATTAAGGACCGGTCACACTAGACTTTTCCTTCCACTGACTTCCATTCATACACATGTGAATGTGGGACACCAGAAACACAAGATCAAGTGAAGCTTGCAGTAAAGTGGAGTAGATTGAATATTTTGAAATGATTATTATTTGTTATTTATGTTTTAAAAGAGATTCACGGAGTGTGACATCATGTCATGATCGTTTCAGCGTCTGTAGAAAGTTCACATGCTCAAAGTCTAGACTGGCTGCATCTTTAAATGTGTTATTATCAGTGTCCTTCATGATTCACTCAACCCTGTTACTTCTGACATGATTTTCCTGCTTTCAAAAACACCCAGGAAATGACATCATCTGGGCTCTCTCTACAGCATGATGGGACAAGAAAATAATCTCAATCCATTGTCTCAGTTTTTACACAAATAAATGACTGCATTCATCAACCCTGTTACCAAAGTTACTGTAAGAAGAGATTTTGCTCAAGTTACACTCACAACCCTGTCAGTCATTCTGGAAAGTTCATTTACTTCAAACATTTTGGTGTTTACAGTTTATTCCTAAAAATAACAATGTTGTAAACTATATTGAAAATGCCTAAATTCTGGAAACACTCTGGTAAATTGTGAAGCAGATATAAAATAAATGTGAAATAAATATTTAGTTTGATCTGATGTTGACAATCAATATAAAAGTTTCTCAAACTTCCCTTTACTGAGCTTTTATTAGAAAAGAACATTATGTCTCATTTCAAAGTTCAACTGTTTCTCTAAATGTGCAGAAGTGTTTGAACCTCTGTTTCATGAATGTTGTTCAGCATCATGAATGAATGAAGAATAAACACCAACCTCTTTGTTCTTCAGTATCTTCAGTGTGTTTCATTCTGCAGGGTTCTGGATCACTCATGTTCTCACTGTCCTCTTTAATAAACTCAGTCTTTGCAGATTTCAGCTCTTCCTGATGCTCTGATGCTCGTCTGATGGGAATATTCCAACATTTATCAGGGAACTGCTGTGGGAGGAGCTTCACTGATAATGTGAGTGATGAGAGAGGAGCTTTGCTGGTGAAATGCAGTGGGCGTGGCTTCATTTACTGAACTGAAGATTGGTTGGAGGAGCTGATCTGCCAAAATCAAAAATATATCAGTTACTGTGTTTAAATGTACAAAAGCAATTTTACATCGAAAACCCATTAAATCCAAGTGTCTATTTTAATGTTTCAAATTACTTTAGTGAAAACAAAATGTTTTAATGTTCATCATCATTCAGTGTAACAGATATATTTAATATAAAAATGAATGTTATTTTGACCTGTACTTAATAAAGTATATAAAATAATAAGAGATCATACTTTCATTATATTTTAAAAGATTAAAACATTCTTGCTGACAAAAGAGTGAAATCTAGTGGTTTGAAGGAAAGTGGTAAAGTATAAAGATTTAAAATGATAATTAGAGTATTTTGGGCTTCACTGTGATCCTTAAATACAGTGTTTGAATGTCAGAAAATGATTCTTGTTCTAAATACTGACAAGATGGTTTCTTTCTTTCGCTATATTAACCCCTTTTATATTTGACCCTTAAACTAATTGCATTAATCATTTTGTAAAGCAACTGATGCTAATACAGAACTGTTTTGTTTCTAAATCTAACTTTATTAAGTTTCTTCATTAAAATAATTACATATCTCTAGAAAAGTAGTAAATAACTGTAAGAAAAACAGAAATAAACACACTTATTTGTAGTCATCAAATCACCTCAGTCTGTTGACAGCAATGAAATGAGCTTTAAGTGTCAATTTACAGCAGATCTGAAGACATCAGCATAATAAATGAGGTGAAAACAGGAACTATTGACATGAAATAAAGAGTGTTTTCAGCAGTTTCTCTGTTAATATTGATGACTATCAACACTCATTCAACAAGACATTTAGATCATCTCACTTTATTCTGAGTGTTTGCTGTTAGAAACTGATTATTTGAGTCAGGATATATGAGAAAAGACTATAAAACTGCTCTATTGAAAGACAATACTATTTTGGTAAAGGATCAGGATGTTCCATTAACTGCTCAAAATCTGAGATTCTGCCCATTGCTAAAGTGAAAATGAATGCTGAGCTATAGAGACCTACCCATTCAAACGTATAACCAAAACAATAACTAAAGCAGCAAACTGAAAAATCTATAAATGATCACTCCAGCATTATAACTCAAAATCCATCTGAAACAAATAATTTAACAAATAATTTATTTAGGTTATATTACTCAAATCACTACTCTATGGACAAAAATGCATCATTTAAAGAAATAGAATCTTTTCTGAGGGGTGTCTCATTGCCTCAGGTATCACCCAAACAATCATCAATTACAAAAAAACCTTTATCCATCAAAGAAATCACAAAAGCACTCCATTACCTACCAAATAACACATCACCTGGGGCAGAGGACTAAAGGGAATCCTCTAAGTTTTTCAATTTATGTTTCTCCCTTTTGGTTTAATTTAATCGCGTTACAGTCTCCCAACCCTAGACTTGGAGATCTTGTAAAAATGTAATAACACACAAACCATTTAAAACTCTAGTTTACTATGAATGCTAATCTTTATGCAAAATTAGACTCCCATGTTATTTATGTTCTCCATTTGACCATGCATTTTATTTATGAATTTGCACTCTTATATACTCCAATTTATCATTTTGTTTTGAATGTAAGTTTAATTACAGGAATTCCAGTATTGAAAACAATATCAGTTCCCATTCAGTCGGTCACGTTCGACGTACGTCGGACAGACCGACGAATAGGAATCTCGCTAGAGAGGCCAATCTACTTCGAGTGTAACTAAACGAGCCAATGCACATTGGCATGCAATCATATGCATCAGCTGCTCGCCTCGCAGCGCGGGTATATAATGAGCAGCAGGTGCGTTGCATCTTCAGCTTTTCGCTTCGGAGCCGAACGGTGTTTGTTCCTGTTCTCTGCAAGCGAGTGTCTGCTAGAAGACGAGTCAAGCTTTTGGTTGAACTTCTCTTTTTTTCCGAGTGCGGGCGAACAGCACAGCAGCGGGGTCGACGTCCTCTCTTTTTCTGTTTCGTTTGCCGTTTTTGAGCAAATAGCTGTTTGACAGCGTCAGAAGGCTGTTCTCACGGCCGGTACGGTGCGCTTTTGAGCGCTGAAAAGCCGTTTTTACGGCTGGTAAGAGTGAGCGCCTTCAAAGAGAGAGAAAGCACATGACAGGCTGCACACAATCCCTGTCTGTGTTGCGGTGGCCGTTCCCCTGCGTGCTTCAGCACTTCTAAAAGAGTAAAGTCCCTGAAAGAGCTTACACAAGTAGATTCGCGTCTTTTTAAAGACGACATCCTACTTGTGTTTCTGGATGCGATCGTTCCTGTCCTCACTGACGGCCACGATCACCGTTTCGCATGTCTGGGCGCGTGCTGAAATGATGTTCGTGGGTGTTCATGTTTTCATATGAGAACATGATCACGTCGACACGCCGGTCGTGACTCTTCTTTCTCCGGGAAGCTTGAGTCCCCTCTGTTGTTGGCCAGCTGCCGCTTGTGTGTAAAAGCACAGCCGCGGCTCTGCCCGACACTCTGGGAGACCGCGGAGATCAGCGAGAGCAAACCTCTCGCTCCTCTGCGTGTCGTGTGCCGTCGAGCTGCCGGGCTGCAGCGCGGGTTGTCACGGCAACCCAGCGCTCGCTCGGCGCTCTAGATGCGCGGTTCCCTTGCGTAATCTCCATTGTAGCGCCCTCTCTGGTGCACCAGAAGAGGTCTACTTTGCTGATATGGCTTGGGTGACATGAGGTTGAGGGGTTCCTTCGGGGAACCAACCCCCTAGGGCCCCTCCCTCTCTAGCGCATTGCAAGCTGTGCAGTTTCTGGATTGGACTGCTGGTCCTTTTCATAGGGGAACCTAGCATTTCATTCAGAGCTCCAGCTGAGGGACAGACGTCGATTGCAGCATCGGAGAGAGTGCTGTTATGCTCTGGAAATGAGGGTGACGCTGCCCACTGTAATGGTGTGTGCTTATGCTGACTCAGATTCAGAGTTTACAGCCATGCTTTCCTGGGTCTTCCAGATGTGCATGGAAAACTTGGCAGTATGGGGGTATATTGGTGCCATAAATATGGAATGCCAAAGGTGCCAATCTGCATAAGTTTTTCCTCTCTCACTACCCTCTTGGATGGGGTGGCTGTACACAGACCACACCCACCCTGCATGTGAGGCCAAGGCACTCTTTTTGCATGAGGGTAGTTCTGTGCTGGGGTTGAGCTGCGCTTGTTGACTAACCGTGATCAAAGTCACGGCGCAGGCCCTCAGCCAGACGATGTCCACCTCCGTGGTCCAGAAGTGCCCCCTGGCTTACCTTGTGAGGTGTGAGAGGTTGTCAAGCTAAATGCTTTCTCAATGCTCCCATCTTACGAGGTGGCCTTTCGGTGACACTGTCGAGGACTGAGCCCAGCGGTTCTCCTCAGTTAGTAGCGGATAGGGGAGCTTCCCATGACAAACCATTGAGTTCCTCTTGGGCCGCCCCTCAGTCTGCTCGTCGCCAAGGGTGTCGTCCCCTGCAAGAAACTCCGGCCCAGCAGGCTCTGCTGTATCCATTGCGGGGAGATGACGCCTCCCGTCTCTGCAGCTGTTTAACTGGTTGGTGAGAATCACCCCTGAGACGGGCGACCCAGAGATGGGTGGGGCTGCTCTTCCACCCCTGGAGGAGGGCCAGGTGGTAAATCCTTTATTGGGTTTGTTTCTGTTCCGCCACTGACCCAAGAGGCAGCGGTACCCAAATTTTAAAGAGCAGTTCCTCCATTTCCAGGTCTGAAGAGGGTTTGGAGAGCAGTGGGAGGAGAAAAACCTCACCACTCTCATCCCCCTCTTCTGTCGCCAGTGGACAGCAGCGAGCAGCGGGCAGCCAAAGCCTCGACTGCTCCCTCTGTCCATCCGTGGAGCCAGGTAAGTGTTGCCTAGCACACTGTGACGCCGCTTCGGGCCGCCTCACAAAGAGAGCCCCCCGAGCCGCGTCCCTGTGTTCCACCTCGCTGCCCTGCTGCGGGTACACCGGTGGTCCCTTTGGTCCTGCTTGTACGGTCTCTGCGAGCCGGGTTAGCGCTCCCCAGTCCGTCTCGCTGGCTCCTTCGGACCATCAGGGTCGGCTTTGCGATTCAGTTCGCCCGGCTCCCCCCCAAGTTCAGGGACGTCCTCTTCACTACAGTGAAAGATGCCGATGCCCCTGTCCTGCATGCGGAGATCGCAGTCCTACTGGCGAAGGACGCGATAGAGCCGGTCCCTCCAGCCGATTTGAGGTCGGGGTTCTACAGCCCCTACTTCATTGTACCCAGGAAAAGCGGCGGGTTACGACCGATCTTGGACCTGCGAGTTTTGAATCGGAGCCTCCACAAGCTACCATTCAAAATGCTCACGCAGAAACGCATTTTCGAGTGCATCCGTCCCCGAGATTGGTTTGCAGCGATTGACCTGAAGGACGCGTACTTCCATGTTTCAATTCTTCCGCGACACAGGCCATTCCTGAGATTCGCGTTCGAAGGTTGAGCATATCAGTACAGAGTCCTACCCTTCGGGCTGGCCCTGTCTCCCCGCGTCTTCACGAAAGTCGTGGAGGGAGCCCTTGTTCCCATGAGAGAACGGGGTGTTCGCATTCTCAACTATCTCGACGACTGGCTCATTCTAGCACAGTCCCGGGATCAGTTGTGCAAACACAGGGATTTGGTGCTCAGACACCTCAGCCAGTTGGGGCTTCAGGTCAACTGGGAAAAGAGCAAACTCGCCCCGGTGCAGAGGATCTCTTTTCTCGGTATGGAGTTGGATTCGGTCGAGCAGATAGCACACCTCACAGAGGAACGTGCTCGGTCAGTGTTGAACTGCCTGAATACATTCAATGGCAGGACAGCGGTCCCACTGAAGTTCTTTCAGAGGCTCCTGGGGCATATGGCGGCTGCTGCGGCTGTAACACCGCTCGGTCTGCTTCATATGAGACCGCTTCAGCACTGGCTTCATGGCCGAGTCCCGAGATGGGCGTGGCAGCGCTGCACATTCCGGGTGCCAATCACTCAGGCGTGCCGCCGAACCTTCAGTCCGTGGTCGGACCCCTTGTTTCTTCGGGCAGGAGTGCCCCTAGAACAGGTGTCCCGGCATGCTGTGGTGTTCACAGATGCTTCTGCCACCGGCTGGGGTGCCACGTAATACGGGCATGCAGTCTCAGGGGTTTGGACGGGACCCCATCTGCATTGGCACATCAATTGCCTCGAGTTGCTGGCAGTACGCCTTGCTCTGAGCCGCCTCAAAGGCCTGCTTCAGGGCAAGCATGTACTGGTCCGTATGGACAACACTGCGACCGTTGCGTACATCAACCGTCAAGGTGGTCTACGCTCCCGTCGCATGTCACAACTCGCCCGCCATCTCCTCCTGTGGAGTCGGAAGCATCTGAGGTCGCTTCGCGCCATTCATGTCTCCGGTGTGCTCAACCGTGTGGCCGACGAGCTATCACGAGCTGCGCTGCCAGGAGAGTGGCGACTCCACCCCCAGGTGGTTCAGCTGATCTGGAGAGAATTCGGAAAGGCTCAGGTAGACCTGTTTGCCTCACCAGAAACCTCCCACTGCCAGTTGTTTTACTCTCTGACCGAGGGGACACTCGGGACAGATGCACTGGCTCACAGCTGGCCCCGGGGCCTGCGCAAATATGCGTTTTCCCCCAGTGAGCCTACTTGCACAGACCCTGTGCAAAGTCAGGGAGGACGAGGAGCAGGTCTTGTTAGTTGCGCCTTACTGGCCCAACCGGACCTGGTTCCCAGAACTCTCACTCCTCGCGACAGCCCCTCCCTGGCCCATCCCTCTGAGGAAAGACCTTCTTTCTCAGAGACGGGGCACTCTTTGGCACCCGCGTCCAGACCTCTGGAAACTCCATGTCTGGTCCCTTGGACGGGATGCGGAGGTTCTAGGTGACTTACCCCTGAGGTACTTAACACCATCACTTCGGCACGTGCACGGTCTACGAGACGTGCTTACGCCTCCAAAGTGGAACCTGTTCGTCGAGTGGTGCTCTTCTCGCCGGGAAGACCCCCGAAGATGCTCGATCAGAGTCGTGCTTTCCTTCTTGCAGTAGGGTTGGAGCGTAGGCTGTCCCCCCTCCACCCTCAAAAGTCCATACTGCTGCTATATCCGCTTACCACGACCACTTAGATGGCAAATCTGTTGGTCAGCACGACCTGGTCATCAGGTTCCTTAGGTTTGCGAGACGGTTAAATCCTTCTCGTCCCCTCTCCATACCCTCTTGGGACCTCACTCTGGTGCTGAGAGCACTTCAGATTGCTCCCTTTGAGCCTTTGCTGTCAGTAGACTTAAAGATTCTGTCTATGAAGACTTTGCTGCTGGTGGCATTGGCCTCCATCAAGAGGGTAGGGGACCTGCAGTCATTTTCGGTCGACGAATCGTGCCTGGAGTTCGGGCCGGGTGATAGCCACGTGGTACTAAGACCCCGGCCTGGCTATGTGCCCAAGGTTCCTACCAGTCCCTTCAGGGACCAGGTGGTGAGCCTGCAAGCGCTGCCCTCGGAGGAGGCAGACCCAGCCCTGGCTTTACTCTGTCCAGTCCGCGCTTTGCGACTGTACATAGACAGAACCTAAAGCCTCAGGACCTCAGACCAGCTCTTGTCTGTTATGGAGGCCAGCAGAAGGGAAAGGCTGTCTCCAAGCAGAGGATGGCCCACTGGATAGTGGATGCCATCGCCCTGGCTTACCAAGCTCAGGGTGTGCCCTGCCCGCTCAGGTTGCATGCTCACTCCACGAGAGGTGTCGCATCCTCCTGGGCGCTGGCTCGTGGCGCCTCGCTGACAGACATTTGTAGAGCTGCGGGCTGGGCGACACCTAACACGTTCGCTAGATACTATAGCCTTCGTGTCGAGCCGGTCTCCTCCCATGTTCTCGCCACAGGTCAGAGGCACGGAGAGGCCCCGGCTTAGTGTCGGCTTGCTGCGCTACATGCGCTTCTTTTCTCCAGAGAGTCCCTACAAGGCAGACCCTGTCGAGTCCTCCGATATCCCTTCGGCAGCCGACGTGGCGGAGCGTCTGGCGCCAGGCCTATACTCCGTTGTATCCTTGAGAACCGGGTTTAGGCTGGGTTCCATATGTGTGACCCTACGGGGATCCCATATGGTTGGTTCCACGGTTGCTCCTAAACGAAGCCCGTGTCTTTCCCTCTGGGAGAACCTACCCTTCATCGGGTTGGAGTCACCCCAGCTCTTCCATATGTAGCACAGCCCTACAGGGTTAGTCCATATGTACTTCTCCACATAACTCCTTCGGGGAAGGATGTGGCTTCCGCAGCGTTCCTTTCCCAGCGAAGGGTACGCTTTCCCAGCGTTATCCAATAGTCTCACTGAATGGGTTTTGGGGAACAGCAGTGATCGACTCTCTCTGTGTTAGCCCTGTCCCACCATCCTCAGGCAAGGGGGTTCAGGTGGCTTGCAACAGAGCGCTGGAAGGGGGCAGCTCCTGTGGCGCTTTGGTAGGGATTCCTATTCGTCGGTCTGTCCGACGTACGTCGAACGTGACCGACTGAATGGGAACGTCTCGGTTACAAAGGTAACCCTCGTTCCCTGAAGGAGGGAACGGAGACGTACGTCCCGTCGCCACAGTCGCTGTACCCCGCTGATGCTGCCGCCTATCCGGTTCGGCTCCTCAGCGAAAACCTGAAGATGCAACGCACCTGCTGCTCATTATATACCCGCGCTGCGAGGCGAGCAGCTGATGCATATGATTGCATGCCAATGTGCATTGGCTCGTTTAGTTACACTCGAAGTAGATTGGCCTCTCTAGCGAGATTCCTATTCGTCGGTCTGTCCGACGTACGTCTCCGTTCCCTCCTTCAGGGAACGAGGGTTACCTTTGTAACCGAGACGTTCTTCTCTAAGTAAGATCTTTCCAGTATGGTGTGTTACATGTTAAAAATTTAAATTCTTTAATAAATCTTGCTGTCTGTCTGAAAGAGCTGGGAGGATAAGGAAGAAGGCATTTGTGAAATTTGGATAAGGAGACAAATCATGGTGGTTGGGCTATCTGACTCTGTGATACTTGGAAAGGATTTCTAAGGGGAATTGCAATCACTTGCAAAGGCAACATGATTATCTGTGACTTCACTCAGCACTTATACACTGTTGTTCTCATGTTGATTTAATTGATTCTACTACTCTCATTTGTAAGTCGCTTTGGATAAAAGCGTCTGCTAAATGACTAAATGTAAATGTAAATGTAAATGATTATCACATTCCGGAAATCAAAACACATTCAAAGCTGTCTTTGAATGTGGTCTTTGAAGGTCAACTGGCCGTCAAGGATTACTCCAAGATTTCTGGCCAAATTTGATGGGGTAATTGAGGATGTGCCTAGCTGGATGCTGAAATCATGATTTAGAGTCGGATTGGCAGGGAAGACGAGAAGCTCAGTCTTAGCCAGGTTGAGCTGTAGATGATGTTTTTTCATCCATGCCGAGATGTCTGCCAGACAGCTTGAGATTTGTGCAGCTACTGTGGGATCATCTGGTTGGAATGAAAGGAAGAGTTGTGTGTCATCAGCATAACAATGGTAGGAGAAACCATGTGCCTGAATGATGGGACCAAGTGATGTAGTGTAAATGGACAAGAGGAGGGGTCCAAGAACTGAACCCTGAGGAACTTCCTAGCTCTTCCATCCAGATTTGTTTGTTTTTAGTGTTATTTCTTTTTCTTTTTCTTTACTTTTATTTCTATTTCTTTATCATTATTATGTATTTGGTTCTTCATTATGTAAAACAGTTTTATTTAGCATTGTGGATGAAATGTGCTATACAAATAAAAAAAAACTTTGCACAATGAATGTTGTTATTATAAAATCATTCCATGTTTCATAGTTATAGTTAATTCATAGTTATTAAGCAGCAGTGGTTGATGAAGATGACTGTCATTAATGTTTGTTTTTCTGTTATTTTCCATGTCAAATTATGAGAAATAACAGATTATGGTCTAATCTCACATATCCTGACTCAAATAACAGTTTCTAACACCAAACATTTAGAATGAAGTAAGATGATCTGCTAATGATCTGAATGTCTTGTTGAATGAGTGTTGATAGTCTGAGGATCATCAATATTAACAGAGAAACTGCTGAAAACACTCTTTATTTCATGTCAATAGTTCCTGTTTTCACCTCATTTATTATGCTGATGTCTTCAGATCTGCTGTAAATTGACACTTAAAGCTCATTTCATTGCTGTCAACAGACTGAGGGGATTTGTTGACTACTAATATGTATATTTGTTTCTGTCTAATGATAAGAACTGTTTTTCTTATCATTATACTTGGAAGAATTGACATTATTTTTATTTGGTTGCTCATTAAAAATAAAAACTAAGTAACTGATATATTTTTTTTATTTTGGCAGATAAGCTCCTCCCACATCACTTCAGTGAAGCTCCTCCTACACCACTCACATCATCAGTGAAGCTCCTCCCACAGCAGTTCCCCAATAAATGTTGGAATATTCCCATCAGCGGAGCATCAGAGCATCAGGAAGAGCTGAAATCTGCAAAGACTGAGTTTATTAAAGAGGACAGTGAGAACATGAGTGATCCAGAACCCTGCAGAATGAAACACACTGAAGATACTGAAGAACAAAGAGGTTGGTGTTTATAAAAAGATTCAAGCGCTTCTGCAAATTTAGATATGCAGTTAATCTAATTTTCAACAAATGGTCAGTAAAGTGATATTTGAGAAATGTTCATATTGATTGTCAACATCAGGTCAAAATATACAGTATTTTAAATGTTTTATTTTACATTTATTTTAGATCTGGTTCAAAATTTGCAACAATGTAACCAAAATTTTAGACAAAAAAAAAGGTATAAACCATAAACTGTATCAAGTAAATGAATTTTCCAGATTGGCTCACAGCGTTGAAAACTTGACTTAGGAAAAAGCTGATTTATAGCTATTGGTAATAGTTCTCACTACAGAAACATGGTGATTTGTCTATAATGTTTTAAATTCTAATAATTGAAGATTAGTGTACCTCATTCATGCTAAGTTTCAGAGATATGTAATTAATTGATAAAATGGCATCAAAGTGATCAGAATATTTTATAGCAGTTGTCTACTTTGGTACATGAAGGCTCAATTTATGCCTTTTCACTTCAGACCTGATGGAAGAGAGCGAGGAGAGTGAAGAACTGAGTGAAGTGGAGGAGGAACATCATGACAAACCTGGAGAAAAACCTTTGAGTTGCTCAAAGACTAAAAAGACATTTTTAAAGAAAAAAACAGCGGAGAAATTTTCAACCTGCACTCAGTGTGGAAAGAGTTTCTCAACCAAACAAAGTCTTGATGTTCACATGAGAATTCATACTGGAGAGAAGCTGTTCTCATGTGATCTGTGCGGGAAGAGTTTCACATACACACAAAGTCTTGAGAATCACATGATGATCCACACCAGTGAGAAGCCGTTCACATGTGATCAATGTGGCAAAACATTTCTCTGGGCATCAAATCTGAAGAGACACCTGAAAGTTCATACAAAGGAGAAGCCACATTCATGTTCTGTGTGTGGAAAGAGTTTTTCACAGCTGCAAAATTTACATAGACATCGGAAAACACACACTGGTGTGAGAGAGTACATGTGCTTTGAGTGTGAGAAGACTTTTACTACAGGGAGCGATTTAAAACTGCACCAGAGAATTCACACTGGAGAAAAACCTTACAAGTGTTCACACTGTTACAAGAGATTTAATCAGTCATCACATCTGAAAACACATGAAAGGATTCACACTGGAGAAAATCCTTACAAGTGTTCACACTGTGACAAGAGATTCAATCAGTCATCACACCTGAAAACTCATGAGAGGATCCACACTGGAGAAAAACCTCACAAGTGTTCACATTGTGACAAGAGATTTAGTCGGTCATCATCTCTGAAAACACATGAGATGATCCACACTGGAGAAAAACCTCACAAGTGTTCACATTGTGACAAGAGATTCAATCAGACAATAAATCTGATCACACATGAGAGGATCCACACTGGAGAGAAGCCGCACATGTGTGATCAGTGTGGAAAGAGTTTCTCTTTTAAAAGTCACCTGAAGATACACATGAAGATCCATGCAGTGGAGAAACCACATCACCACAGTCTGAGATCATGATAAGCAGTTCATCTTTATGTGCTGAACAACAAAGTAGTTTCATTACAGCCACAATAAGCAGCAGGACAGTTTTGTGGTTGCTTAGTATCTGCTTGGAACATATATCAGCATTATTAGAAGTGTTTATTATTTACCATTATAATATTATTCTCATTATTATGAGATGTAATAAACCAGTATTTAAAGTGTTTCATTTGGATTTTGTTTGTAACATTTATCTGTAATTTCTTGAACCGGCTGAAGATTCAAACACATTTCTTCCGATGATGATATTTCCAGTGGCCCCTTCCCAGATCCTATTTTCCCAGCTGCATCAGCCTGACCTGATCTTTCCTCTCAGGAACCTGATGAATCTGGATCTTCAGCTGGAGACTCTCCAGAAGCTACAACAGAATGATCAAATCACTGTTAAAACAGACTGTATGGATTCTTCCATTAAGATCAGTGTGACAAACTAACAAACTGCCAGATGTTTCTGTTATTAATGTTATTTACAACATTCACAATAATAAAACAACCTACAATTGTCTCTGTCCTCTTCATTCGTTCCAAGATAAATGTCCCAAAATTTCCTTTAATCTTCTGCAGTATTTCTTGTACCTGAATGATGTATTTACTCTTGATATTGAAACAGTAAAATCTTCCTCCTCATTCAGTCAACAGTTGCTCGAGATCAGCATGATCTTTCAGTTTTAGATGTTCGTCAATGCCTGTTTCAGATCCTCCAGCTGAACTTCAGGAGCAAATAAACACTTCATGAAATCCAGGATCTCTTCCTCATTTCCCACAGGTTCCTCTAGAGGAACAGTGAACAGAACTGAACTGAGACCTGCTGAACATCCAGAGACCAGCTGCTCTTTCATCATCTCCAGCTACTCTTTATTCAGATCTGGATCCAGTTGATCTGGATCCAGTGAATCACATGCACCTGTTTCTCTCCAATCTTTTTTTTTTTACCATCACACAAGCTCTTTAAACCTTGTTTCAACAAGTATAGAGCTTCCTCCTGATGAGCTTTTCCCAGAACCATTTCTGCCCATCAAAAGAATCCGGATCACTGAGCTGGTCTCTGAAATGTCTGAAATAAAAACATGGAATATGACATTCAAGTTACACTGTAATTCTTCTCAGTGGAGGTCAAGAGTAAGAAAATAGAAATGTTTATGTTTCACAAACAAACATAATATTGTTTTGTTAAGTGTGTAAATGAGTCATAACTGTACTCATTAAAAAAAAAAAAAAACTCTATATGAAGTGACAAGTGATCAAATATCAAATATGCTGATCTATAACAATGATAAATCAATATCGGAATGAAATATTGTAATGTTTGACCTGAGAGCTGGAGAGACAAGTCACTTCATTCAGAACATGTTTAAACATACAATGATGACAAATATCAGACAATATGACAGAAACAAATGCCTGTTCACATTCAAACTGAAGTGAGTCTGAATCAGATCTGAATCAGTGTTTTCTTAGTAAATAAGACAAATGTTTATCAGCTGAAACTCACCTGCAGTTTCATTCCTCACTGAAAAACACATTCACAATCATCACGCTGAAGATTCACTTCAACACAGAGTTTGATCTATTTGTAACAGTGGCTGTTTCAGAGAATAAGAGTAGAATCCAAGCACAGTGAACATTTATTGAAACAAACATAATACAAGTTATTGATGTGACATTTAACACCAAAGCTTCAAAGCTTTTATCAAAAAGTGAACAGTGAAGCAATGTATCAGACCTTGATTAGTTTTACTATAACCATGTGATCTGTCTCATCTGAAGCTTCGTTTTTTAGTATTAAGTATTTTGATAATTACTTTTTTGTTATTACATTGCATTTCTGTTTATTTTATAGGTTTTATTTTTAAATATCCTGAGGCAAGTTTTGTTAGAGACCCCAACTCAGTCACTTTTAAATTCCACTAATTGCATAACCTGCCGTTCAGTGAGAAGTTAGAACTAACTTACCATTTAATTGAGGTGTAGAAAACACTGGGACATGCCATTATGTAATGATATATGATTTTGATTAAAAATAAGCTACTTTGAGCGGTAGACATTTGAGCTTGAAAATAGTCTTAAAGGGACTTTGATAGTCTTCAAGCCATTGAACAAACGTCTCTTCCACCATGTATTTTCCCTTACTCTGTTGGTGATGCAGGGAGTCTTGTGATTGATTGTCAAGCCAGCCAATCAGAATTCAGCAGCCTCATCTCTGATTGGCTGGAATTATGGAATATTGTAATGCTGGGTTGTGTTGAGCAAGTGAGCCGTCTGCGATTAGAGAATAGCGATGGGCATTTCTGGCAATTTTTCATTCCGATCATCAATAGGTTTGATGGAGACAATGAAAATATCTGAAGACTGTTAGAAAAATGAGTGTTAAAAATAAAAATATGACACGAAAACCTGTCTATGAAAACTTGATTATGATGCAGCAATGCTATTAATAAGGAAGCATTTATAAGGAATAGCTGCCTGATGTGAGTGACATTTTTACTAGTATCAATTATTGATATAAAAAATTCCATAACATAATTTTTACTAGTAAGAATTGTTTCTGATATGTGAAATTGGAATGTCATAAAGGGAAATATGCTATAAAACACCACTCTTTTTTGTTTTCATTTAAAACATCTTAAACATTTTAATAGCCATGCATGTAGTTTAGGCAACACATTCATTGATTATCTTCACTCCATGTATATTTATAACCAAATATGTGCATATAGTCTGTAAATAAAACAACACTGTTTCTTTTTGTAAGTTTTAATGATCAATAATAACCATTAGAAAAGTATAAGTAAGGCAAGAAGCTACAATAAGAATAAAGCAAACAATTCAGTCAAATGTACAAAGTCAGCACTCCAGTAGGCTACAACGGTAACGTTATGAAATTTCACTTTCACTTCAACAAATAATAGATTCATGAGACCAAAGATCACCCGTTATATATACAAAAGATTAATTATATCTCATGTTTAACCACTACAGAGACATCAGAGCCAGTGGCAATCATCAGAAGGACTAGCCAAGGTAAGACTTGATAAAAGGGCGGATCAAGAACACATCCGGGGATTTGAAAATTTCTTTGGCTAGATGTGAACTTTGAATTGGATCAGAACTTGGGCAGCAACTGATGAATTTCACAAGAACAGACAAGAACGCATATTGAGAAACGGCTAACTATGAATAAATGAATGAATGAAGCATTTATATAGCACTGAACTATGTACTACTGTATGTACACAATCACATCAGGGGTCGCTCCTCATCCACAACCTGGATAATTCAACAGCAGACACAGAGCAACAGCGCCAACTATAGGTGGAGAAGATAGATTTGTCTGAGTCTCTTCTCAGCTGTGGTGATGTGGTTTCTCCACTGCATGGATCTTCATGTGTTTCTTCAGGTCACCTTTAGTGAAACTCTTTCCACACTGATCATACATGCGGCTTCTCACTGCTGTGGATCATCTCATGTCTTTTCAGATTTGCTGACTGACTGAATCTCTTGTCACAGTGTGAACATTTGTAAGGTTTTTCTCCTGTGTGGATCATCTCGTGTGTTTTCAGATGTTCTGACCGACTGAATCTCTTGTCACAGTGTGAACACATGTAAGGTTTTTCTCCAGTGTGGATCCTCTGGTGCAGTTTTAAACTGTTTGCTGCAGTAAAAGTCTTCTCACACTCAAAGCACATGTACTCTCTCACACCAGTGTGCGTTTTCTGATGTGCATGTAAATATTTCAGCAGTGAAAAACTCTTTCCACACACAGAACATGAATGTGGCTTCTCCTTCGTATGAACTCTCAGGTGTTTCTTCAGAGCTGATTCCAGAAGAAATGTTTTGTCACATTGATCACATGTGAACGGTCTCACTCCGGAGTGGATCATCATGTGTTCTTTAAGGTGTTGTGATCGGGTGAAACTCTTCCCACACTGATCACATGTGAATGGCTTCTCTCCAGTATGGATCATCATGTGTTTTTTAAGGTACAATGACTGATTGAAACTCTTCCCACATTGATCACATGTGAACATTCTCGCTCCGGTATGTATCCTCATGTGTTCTCTAAGAGTTGATGAGTGTCTGAAACTCTTCCCACACTGATCACATGTGAACGGCTTCTCTCCAGTGTGGATCTTCATGTGTTCTTTAAGGGTTGATGATTGACTGAAACTCTTCCCACATTGATCACATGTGTGTGGCTTCTCTCCTGTGTGAACTGTCATGTGAACATCAAGATGGACTTTTTGTGAGAATCTCTTCCCACACTGATCACATGTGAACGGCTTCTCTCCAGTATGAACTCTCATGTGAAGCTCTAGACAAGATTTCTTTGTGAAACTCTTTCCACACTGAGTACAGGTTGCAGATTTCTTGGCTCTTCTTTTCTTTATAATTGTCTTTTTAGTCTTTGAGTGACTCAAAGGTTTTTCTCCAGGTTTGTCATGATGTTCCTCCTCCACTTCACTCAGATCTTCACTCTCTTCCATCAGTTCTGAAATGAAAAAAGTCATTTGATTTTCAGTACATCAAAATAAAATAAAATAGTCATAAAATAAAATAGTCATAAAATTGAGCATATATCCCTATATCCCGATCATTTTGATGCATTTCCATTTTCATAAATTAATTGCATATGTCCCTGAAACTTTAACATTAATCTTCCAATTGTTCAGACTCACCGGTCATCTCAACAACACAATCCAGCGGTTTGCAGTTTTAGATTGTATATTTTTACATTTTTGAAATGATTATTATTTGTTATTTATGTTTTAAAAGAGATTCACGGAGTGTGACATCATATCATGATCGTTTCAGCGTCTGTAGAAAGTTCACATGCTCAAAGTCTAGACTGACTGCATCTTTAAATGTGTTATTATCAGTGTCCTTCATGATTCACTCAACCCTGTTACTTCTGACATGATTTTCCTGCTTTCAAAAACAGGATTTCTTAAAAGTTAAGACACTAGTGTTTTTCTTTAAGAGTGGTTCTAATTTTTTAAAGTATGTTACATAAAAAGGTAGATCTGTGTAATTTGAATTGGAAAAAATAACATTTATTACCTATTGGTTAACTGCAAGTTGGTCAAACTAGTTCTTAAAACACAGTCTTAATATAGTGATTCAGTTTATGCAACTGGCCCCAGGAAGTGACATCATCTGGGCTCTTTCTAGCACATGATGGGAGGACAAGCAAATAATCTCAATCCATTGTATCAGTTTTACACAAATGAATGACAGCATTCATCAACCCTGTTACCAAAGTTACTGTAAGAAGAGATTTTGCTCAAGTTACACTTACAACCCTGTCAGCCATTCTGGAAAGTTCATTTACTTAAAACATTTTGGTGTTGACAGTTACAATGTTTGTTTCTATCATGAATGTTGTTCAGCATCATGAATGAATGAAGAATAAACACCAACCTCTTTGTTCTTCAGTATCTTCAGTGTGTTTCTTTCTGCAGGGTTCTGGATCACTCATGTTCTCACTGTCCTCTTTAATAAACTCAGTCTTTGCAGATTTCAGCTCTTCCTGATGCTCGTCTGATGGGAATATTCCAGCATTTATTGAGGAACTGCTGTGGGAGGAGCTTCATTGATGTGTGTGATATAGGAGGAGCTTCATTGATGTGTGTGATATGGGAGGAGCTTATCTGCCAAAATCAATTAAATGTAAAAAAATGATTTAACAAAGAAAACCAGTTAAATGCAAGTGTATTTTAATGTTTCGAACAACTTTTGTTTTAAAAAACAAAATAATTTAATGTTCCAACATCATTTAGTGTAACAGATCACAGATGTATTTAATGTAAAAAGGAAACAACAGTTATTTTTTACCTGTACTTAATAAAATAAATAAAATGAGAACTACATTTAGTTACATTTTATATGATTAAAACTTACTGGTTTGAAGCATAGTGTATAACTATACACTAAATAAAGTATAAAGATTTAAAATGACAATTAAAGAGTATTTTGGGCTGCACTGTGGCCATTAAATACAGTGTTTAAATGTCAGAAAATGATTCTTGCACTGAGTACTGACAAGTTTTTTTGTTTTTTAAACCCCTTTTTGTATTACACCCATAAACTAATTACAATAAGAATTTATATCAGTCTTTCGTAAAACAACTGATGCTAATTCAGAACATTTTATTTCTAAATCAAACATTATTCTGTTGACAGCAATGAAATGAGCTTTAAGTGTCAATTTACAGCAGATCTGAAGACATCAGCATAATAAATGAGGTGAAAACAGGAACTATTGACATGAAATAAAGAGTGTTTTCAGCAGTTTCTCTGTTAATATTGATGACTATCAACAGTCATTCAACAAGACATTCAGATCATCTCACTTTATTCTGAGTGTTTGCTGTTAGAAACTGATTATCAGTGTAAGGAGGATACTATTTATCACAATATGACATGGATAAAACCCCAAAAATACAAAACAAACACCAATGGCACCATTACAAGATATATAACTACAGCAGCATAACATTCATAAGAACAATTTGATTTTCTAGTAACTATATATATATAATGCATTAATGTAATTAGATGGAAAAAATTTAAACAGCACCAAAAAGCAATTTAATGTTTCTTCCAGAGTCTTTCCGGCAACTTTTATACATTTATTTCTCATTTTAAAATATCTTATGTGGCTCATTAGCTATAGGGTCAATGTATTTAGCACTTTCTGTTCCAGTGTTTTGATAATGTAAAGTGATAAAGTTGAAATAAAGTCCAAATCTGTTAAAAGAGTAGAAATAAAATGGCAGCAGCAAAACTAGAGATCGAAACAATCACACAAACAAACACAAAATCGCTCAGGTCTGAATTAATTCATCATATTTTCCTCAATGATCTCAAACTTTGACACTCATTAGCAGTTTTCACTATAAAACATGAAACAATCACACAAACGAACACAAAATCGCTCAGGTCTGAATGAATTCATCATATTTTCCTCACAGATCTCAAACTTTGACATTCAGTTACAGTTATTATCACTATAAAACATGAAACAATCACACAAATGAACACAAAATCGCTCAGGTCTGAATGAATTCAACATATTTTCCTCACAGATCTCAAACTTTGACATTCATTAACAGTTATTATCACTATAAAACATCGAAACAATCACACAAACGAACACAAAATCACTCAGGTCTGAATGAATTCATCATATTTTCCTCACAGATCTCAAACTTTGACATTCAGTAACAGTTATTATCACTATAAAACATGAAACAATCACACAAACGAACACAAAATCGCTCAGGTCTGAATGAATTCATCATATTTTCCTCACATGCTGCACTAAATGTTTATTTCAGCAGGAAGACGACAGAAAAGACACACAAGTATCGCTGTGCTCGATGAAAACAACACAGAAATGAGCCTGTCGCTTGATCAAACTGTATAAAATGTGTTTGATGATCGTGTAAATATGAGAAATACCGTGAACTGCTCGACTCTCCTCAGAAGACTCGACGCTGAAACTGAATGAGAGGAAGGCGCGCGCGAGCTGTGACGTCATCGGCCGCCAACGGTAGAGTCATTCTATGAAACGGGTGCCATTTCCACATTGCATTTTTCAAAATTTTCATTATGAATAAACTTTTTTTTTTTTTTTTAAACTAACCTACAAATTGAAAGATATGTTAATATTTCTGACATTTCAGTGTTTTAAGCTTCTAATCTTCTTGATTGATGTAAGAAGTTTCCCAGATTCTTCTCAAGGTCTCACAGCATTTCTAAGCTAATCAAAGTGAGTTACGAGAACATTCTTGCAATAGACAGAATAGTGACCACAGAAAAACCAGCAACAGTGGCACTAAGACACGACTACCCATGAAAAACAGCCTCCAACAACTGCAACAAACATACTTTAACAGATCAGATAAAAACTCAGACACACTAAAACAAGGTGACTGTGAGAATACAAGCATTCGAGCCTCATAAGATCTGGAGAAAGGGCACAGTGGTGAAGCCCATCGACTCGAGATCCTACAGTGTCCAGATGGATTCTGGAAATGTTAAAAGGAGAAACAGGGACCATGGGACTCTAACCAAACAGAGACTGAAAACACAAAAACACTGTAACTGCTGAAGTCACAACTCACCATTGTTTTAGTGTTTGGAGTGAGAAGAACTGTTACTGAATGACTAATATTATTAAAATATATGATCCTAAATACTTTACAATGAGCCTATAATGAGCCATGAGATATTTTAAAATCTGTACTGCAATGTTAATAGAGATAAATATGAACAGATTGATACTGGAAAGTTATTGCTTTGCAAATATGGCTTTGTGCTGCACTTTATTTTTTAAAGTTTTTTTATTATTATTGTCAGTTTCTGCTATACAAAACTGCAACATGTTAAGGATTTAATTACTTTATTGAAATTAATGCAGTTATCATACATTCAGACTATATTTAGATTCATATGGACATATTATGTGCTGTAGTTATTTAGCTGTAGAGGTTGATGGAGATGAGTGTCAATAATGTTTTTGTATTATGTTTTATATGTGTCATATTGTGAGAAATATCAGTATTGTCTTTCAATAGAGCAGTTTTATAGTCTTTTCTCATATATCCTGACTCAAATAATCAGTTTCTAACAGCAAACACTCAGAATAAAGTGAGATGATCTGAATGACTTGTTGAATGAGTGTTGATAGTCTGAGAATCATCAATATTAACAGAGAAACTGCTGAAAACACTCTTTATTTCATGTCAATAGTTCCTGTTTTCACCTCATTTATTATGCTGATGTCTTCAGATCTGCTGTAAATTGACACTTAAAGCTCATTTCATTGCTGTCAACAGACTGAGTTGATTTGATGGTGTTTATGTCTGCTTATTTCAGTCTTTATGCTTTACTACTTTTCTAGATATCTGCAATTATTTTAATGAAGAAACAGAATAAAGTTAGAATTAGAAATAAAATGTTTAGCATCAGTTGCTTTTCAATAGACGAATATGAATGATTAATGCAATTAGATTGAGGGTGAAATACAAAAGGGGTTAATATAGCAAAAAAAAAAGTTTGAAAGAAAGAAAGAAAGAAAGAAAGAAAGAAAGAAAGAAAGAAAGAAAGAAAACAATTTGTCAGGTATATTCAAGAATCGTTTTCTGACATTCAAACACTGTATTTAAGGATCACAGTGAAGCCCAAAATACTCTTTAATTGTCATTTTAAATCTTTATTCTTTGCCACTTTCCTTCAAACCACTAGATTTCACCCATTTATCAGCAAGAATGTTTTAATCATTTAAAATATAATTAAATTTAGTATGATCTCTTATTATTTTATATACTTTATTAAGTACAGGTCAAAATAGCTGTTGTTTCATTTTTACATTAAATATATCTGTTACACTAAATGATGATGGAACATTAAAACATGTTTTCACAAAAGTAATTTGAAATATTAAAATAGACACTTGCATTTAATGGGTTTTCTATTTAAATTCACTTTTGTACATTTAATTCAGATGCTAAAATTTGATATCTGGTGTTAACCCTATAAAAACAAACACAGTAACTGATTTTGGCAGATCAGCTCCTCCAACCAATCTGCAGTTCAGTCAATGAAGCCCCGCCCACTACAGAGTCACTGTCAATGAAGCCCCTCCCACATCATGCACACCATCAATGAAGCTCCTCCCACAGTAGTTCATCAATAAATGCTGGAATATTCCCATCAGACGAGCATCAGAGCATCAGGAAGAGCTGAAATCTGCAAAGACTGAGTTTATTAAAGAGGACAGTGAGAACATGAGTGATCCAGAACCCTGCAGAATGAAACACACTGAAGATACTGAAGAACAAAGAGGTTGGTGTTTATTCTTCATTCATTCATGACGCTGAACAACATTCATGATAGAAAGATTCAAGCACTTCTGCACATTTAGAGAAACAGTCAAACTATGAAATGAGACATAATGTTCTTTTCTAACAAAAGTTCAGTAAAGGGAAGTTTGAGAAACTTTCATAATGATTGTCAACATCAGATCAAACTAAATATTTATTTCACATTATTTCAATATCTGCTTCACAGTTTGCAGTAGTGTTTCCAGAATTTAGGCATTTTAATATAGTTTACAACATTGTTATTTTTAGGAATAAACTGTAAACACCAAAATGTATGAAGTAAATGAACTTTCCAGAATGACTGACAGGGTTGTAAGTGTAACTTGAGCAAAATCTCTTCTTACAGTAACTTTGGTAACAGGGTTGAAGAATGCAGTCATTAATTTGTGTAAAAACTGAGACAATGGATTGAGATTATTTTCTTGTCCTCCCATCATACTGTAGAAAGATGATGTCACTTCCTGGGTGTTTTTGAAAGCAGGAAATCATGTCAGAAGTAACAGGGTTGAGTGAATCATGAAGGACACTGATAATAACACATTTAAAGATGCAGTCAGTCTAGACTTTGAGCATGTGAACTTTCTACAGACGCTGAAACGATCATGATATGATGTCACACTCCATGAAATTAAAACATAAATAACAAATAATAATCATTTCAAAATATACAATCTACTCGACTTTACTGCAGACTTCACCTGATCTTGTGTTTCTTGTGTCCCACATTCACATGTGCATGAATGGAAGTCAGTGGAAGGAAAGTCTAGTGTGTCCGGCCCTTAATAATTACACAGTTTTAGGAAAATAAATCAAATATCAGTCTAAAAGTTGATGTCAAAATAATGCTGTTAATATCACATTAGATATTTTTGTGATTGATCAAATATATTTAATAGTTCTCACTACAGAAACATGCTCTAATGTTTTAAATATAATAATTGAGTAAAGAACACAGGACTCTTTTCTCCTCTATTATCTGTGCACCCCTCCCTCATCCCTCATCCCTTCCTCTCCCCCTGATTCAAGACACTGAAAGTTCACTAAGAATGTCTGTAGTCCACATACGATGTTTCCTGTCAACTTATCTTTCCCCTTTCATGTTTGTAAAGGGTCACAAGGACCCTTTTATTAGGACAAATATGGACAATTTAAAAACAAAAATAACAATTTCCTTAATCTGAGCAGTTCTCAGATGCCTTAATCCTTGGCTACTTTGCCACCTGAAACACACACACACCACACACACAAATCGAATGGACTTGATTATACATTGTCATATGGTTAAAAAAAATAAACTTTATTGGCCCTGAACGGACAAAAGTTGGCACCATAGGAAATGAATGGGGAATACTATATTTCAGAGCAATGTTTTCTATATTTCTTTCTTAATATTATTTATAAAGAATTATTAAGCATTATTTAAGGAAAGGTGGCAGAGCAGCTATTTGGCAAATTCTGTATCCAGAAGACCTCCATTCAGTGCTGATTGTCTTAATTCAGTAAATCTAAATTTAATAACCATTTGATATTGGAGTCAGATTAAGCGTAGAGTTAAAGTAAAATTGAGACTAAATTCTAAAAATAAGGTGAACTTCACAGGAGCGCTGAAAAGACACACATTATACCTTCACCCAGACCGCTAGATTGAGTTGTTGGGATGACAGGTGGCTCTTTACAATTGGTTGATTAATTTTAATGTAATTAATTTCTGAAAATACAAATGCAAAAAAATCATCGAATGTTTTATAGCAGTTGTCCATCACAGCAAGGCTCAATTTTACGTCCTTTCACTTCACATTTCTCTCTTTAAATTATTTTGATGTGCTGAAAATGAAGTTTCTTCTTTGATTTCAGAGCTGATGGAAGTGAAGGAGGAGGAGAGTGAAGAAATGAGTGAAGTGGAGGAGAAACATCATGACAAACCTGGAGAGAAACCTTTGAGTCGCTCAAAGACTAAAAAGACATTTTTAAAGAAAAGAAGAGCCGAGAAATCTACAACCTGCACTCAGTGTGGAAAGAGTTTCACAGCAAAACAAAGTCTTGAGCGTCACATGAAAATACATACTGGAGTGAAGCTGTTCACATGTGATCAGTGTGGAAAGAGTTTCTCAGTAAAACAAAGTCTTGAGCATCACATGAGAGTTCATACTGGAGTGAAGCTGTTCACATGTGATCAGTGTGGAAAGAGTTTCTCAGTAAAACAATATCTTGAGCGTCATATGAGAGTTCATACTGGAGAGAAGCCACACACATGTGATCAATGTGGGAAGAGTTTCAGTCAATTTGCACACCTTAAAGATCACATGATGATCCACACTGGAGAAAAGCCGTTCACATGTGATCAATGTGGGAAGAGCTTCATACGAAAAGTACATCTTAAGGGTCACATGAGAGTTCACACTGGAGAGAAGCCACACACATGTGATCAATGTGGGAATAGCTTCACACGATCACAACACCTTAAAGCACACATGATGATCCACACCGGAGAGAAGCCGTTCACATGTGGCCAATGTGGAAAAACATTTATTGGGTCATCAACCCTGAAGAAACACCTGAGAGTTCATACGAAAGAGAAGCTACATTCATGTTCTGTGTGTGGAAAGAGTTTTTCACTGCTGTCATATTTACATGAACATGAGAAAACACACACTGGTGTGAGAGAGTACATGTGCTTTGAGTGTGAGAAGACTTTTACTACAGCGACCAATTTAGACCGACACCAGAGGATCCACACTGGAGAAAAACCTTACAAGTGTTCACACTGTGACAAGAGATTCAGGCAGTCTGGACATCTGAAAAAACACAAGAGGATCCACACAGGAGAAAAGCTGCAGACGTGTTTTTAGTTTTAGTTCATTTAGTTTATTCAGTCATCCATCCATCCAAAAAAAAAAACTTAAATTAAATGATACAATCCTTCAACATATCAAAGACAAGGACAAAGACCAAAAGGCTGAAGTCTGAACTTATTATGCCTAGCCCTCTCACCATAAAACAGAATATCAAGAAGAAAACAACGTCATACATAATATACTTTACCAAAAACATAAGTTAAAACAGAATTAAATAAGGTTAATCATCTTCCCATTGGTTCACACATTTGTAATAATAATAATCCTATTTACTAATCATTTATTCATTTTTTTTTTTTTTTATAATACTAATCCTTTATATCTTTCAATGACATTAGATTTGTACATTGTTTAAAATAGTTTTGCTGTATAACACCCTTTTAATTTCTCATCTAGACTATTCCACATATTTACCCCTCAAACGCTAATATATTTCCTTTTTTTATTTGTTCTCACATTGTTTTTTTGAAAAATGCCTATTCCTCTGAGGTTATACCGACTCTCTCTGAGCTTGAACATCTGGAGACTGTGAGGGAGCTGATGGTCGTATGCCCTACAGATCACAAATTTTCAAGGTACTTAATTTTATAAATAAGGGATTTGTTGATTCAAAATATTTTCCTGATTTACAATTCTAATAGCCTACTTTTGGAGTAAATAGATTGGATTAATATTTGATTTGTAATTATTCCCCCAAATTTCTACACAATAACTAAGGTATGGCAGAATGAGAGAATTGTACAATAGAAATAATGACTGTTGATTTACAAAGTTTTTCATTGTACACATTATAGCAATAGTTTTAGCATTTTTCATCTTTATGAAGTTTATATGCATTTTCCAATTCAAATGTTCATCAATACAGATCCACAAGAATTTATTGGCAGATACCTTTTCAATTTCTATATCATTTATTTTAATTTTGACTTCTTTTTTAATTTTCCTATTGCCGAATATAATATATTTAGTTTTACTTAAGTTCACTGATAGTTTGTTTATGTCAAACCATTTTTTAAATATCCTTAGCTCATTTTCAACAGTATTCAGGAGTTGCTCTAGATCTGTTCCTGAGCGGTACAGGCTGGTATCGTCAGCAAACAGAATACAATCTAGATTTTGTAAAACCTCGCAGACATCATTTATGTACATTATGAATAATTTGGGTCCTAATACCGAGCCTTGTGGGACTCCGTGTGTATATATATATTTTTTTTTTTTTTCCAGAATTTACGTTATTCCTTTGTACATATTGTAGCCTGACACTTAAATAACTTTTCAGCCATGCATATGCAGTTCCTCTGATACCATATCTTTCCATTTTTTTCAATAGCAATGCATGGTCAATGGTGTCAAAGGCCTTACTGAGATCTATAAATACCCCCACTGTATATTGCTTGTTTTCTCCACCAGTCCCATGACTGCCATCAAAGTAGACCTGTTAGACCTGAATCCATATTGGTGATGATTTAGCAATATATTTTTTTTCTAGAAATTTGTCAAGCCTTACCACAAACAATTTTTCTAACATTTTTGAAAACTGTGAGAGTAGTGAGATGGGTCTATAATTGGTGATCTGGTGTTTGTCTCCACTTTTGAAGATGGGTATTACTTTTGCAATTTTCATTTTATGAGGAAAGGTACCAGTAAGAAAGGACTGATTACAGATGTATGTGAGTGGTGTAACTATGCATTTTATGATGTATTTTACTAGCCTCATGTCTAAACCGGAACAGTCATTTTTGATTTTTGAATTTTCCTACAGTTTCAATTATTTCATTTTCATCTACACCATTTATAAATAAGGAGTTTAGATTAGCTTTAATGAGTTGTTCATTTATTCCATTTGTATCTTTTGGTTCAATGATTTTGTTGGACAAAGTAGGTCCTACACTAATGAAGAAATTGTTAAAAGCATTTGTAATTTCCTTTTATAATAAAATTATCTTTAACATAGTAATTGTGGAATTCTGCTTTTTTAGGCCCATTCTTGATTATAGTATTCACTACTTTCCAAATATCTTGGATGTTACTCTGGTACTGTTCCAATTTGTTATGATAATAGTTCTTCCTGTTTAATCTGATTATATTTATCAATTTATTTTTATACGTTTTATATCTATATTCTGTCTCTTTGGTTCTATGTTTCATATATAATCTATAGAGATGATTTTTCTTTTTACATGCATTCGCTATGCCCTTAGTAATCCATGGCTTATCTGGCCTGTTTTTATGTTTAGTAGGGACTTTTTGAGTAGACAGTGCTTGTCATAGAATTTGATTAGTATAGACAAGAAGGCATCATAAGCCTGATCAGGGTCTTCTGTTGCATAGACCTCGTCCCACGACAGCTCACACAGGTCCTCTTTGAGGGCAGTGATGGCTTCAGGTGTTCCGTGTCTTTTTAATGCATACGTATCTATTGTAAGTTTATCATCCTTTTGTAAAAGTTCATGAAATACTAAAAACAGGAAGATGAGCACTAATATCATTAATAAGAATTCCAGCTGTAATTTGGCTTTCCAGTAGGTTTGTGAATATATTATCTATTAATGTAGCCGTGTCAATTGTAATTCTAGTTGGTTTAAGGATAAGTGGAAAAAAATATTGCTATACATAGTTGTGATGAAATCAGCAGTTTTCTGACAATGGTTGGGGTTTAAATGATTAATATTAAAGTCACCACACACAATATGCACCTTATTTATATGTTTAAACAGTGCATCTACTTTTTGATTAAATATGTTCAGACATATATTTTTATTAGTCCTATTTAATGTAAACTGCTCATATCCTTCCATTTCTACATCACAGCCCTTCTCAGCATTTAACCATGTCTCAGATACTGCAATAACACTAAATTTATTAAACTGGCTCAGATATTCTTTAATACTACTATAGTTTTTGTACAAACTCCTGCTATTAAAGTGTATTATTGAAAAAGCACTATTCATTTTGACACACTTGAATTGCTCATCTGTATAGTATTCACAATTGAGTTTTGTGCTGTTATAGAAATTGTTATCCGGATCTATTTAAATTTATATGTTCATACTTAGTGTATTGTTCAGTTTTACTATAATATTCAGGACACCCTACTTCTTCTCCATCAGTGTCTCTAAGTTCATCCACAAATTCATCTCATTTATCTTGATGTGGATCTTTTCCCCAAGCACAAGGTTAACACACACACACACACACACACACATGTTTGTTTTTGTGAATTGTGGGGACTTTCCATAGACTTCAATGCATTTTACACTGAACAAACTGTACATTCTATCCCCCTACCCTGCCCCTACCCCTAAACCTAACCCTCACAGGAAACTGTGCAAACTTTTACTTTTTCACAAAAACTCATTCTATATGATTTATAAACCCATTTACATTGTGGGGACCGCTGGCTGGTCCCCACGATGTAGGTGAACTCAGGTTTATATTACATCATGGGGACATTTGGTCCCCACAATGTAATATAAACAAAAGCACACACACACACACACACTCACACACACACACACACACACACACACACACACACACACACACACACACACACATTTGTTTTTGTGAAATGTGGGGACATTTCATACACACAAATGTGGGGACATTTCATAGGCGTAATGGTTTTTATACTGTACAAACCGTATTTTCTCTCCCCCTACACTATCCCTACCCCTAAACCTAACCATCACAGGAAACTGGGCACACTGTGGGGACATGGGTAATGTCCTCATAAGTCACCCTCTCCTTGAAATACCTATGTCACACCCATGTCATTATACACATTTGTGTCCTGATATATCACAAAAACATGCCCCCCCACCCACCACCCACACACAAAAGAAAGAATTTACCAAAATAATATTCTTAATTCTCTTGACTACATCAGTCCCTACACCAAAAAATGGGGACCCACTTTATATTAAGTGGCCTTATGTTCTTACATTTAAATTAATCATTTGATACACTGCACTTATTGTGTATATACATTTCTACATTGTACTTATATTTTAAAAACACCTACATGTAATTACATCTGTAATTAATTTCTGATAATGATAATTTCTTCTTTTCTTTAAAAATGTATTTTTATCCTTTGAGCGACTCAAAGGTTTTTCTCCAGGTTTGACATGATGTTTCTCCTCCACTTCTCTACTCGTTCTCTTCAGGACTGAAATGAAAGAAAAAGTTTAATTACATTTTCAGTACATCAAAATACATCAAAGAGAGAAATATGAAGTGAAAGGACACTTTTTGCATATTTTTTATGCATTTAAACTTTTCATGAATGAGCTACCTTTATCTATTTTTAAAACATTACTGACAAATCCCATGTTTCTGTAGAGAACTATTAAAATATTTGATCAATGAGACAATTATCTAAAGTAAATATTTAACATTAAATATTATGCAGTATTGCCATAAATTTGGCCCCAACTTTTGGATTGATATTAATTTCTCTAAAAACTTTTATAATCATTAAGGTGATAGTTACACTACATGTTTCATTCTACTGACTTCAGTTCTACTTACTATTCGCTGTTCCATCAATGTTTCATGCCACATCACAATATTTCCTTTTAAAATTTACTACTTTCCATTTAAAATGTACTGCAAGATGCAGTTTCTTTCCAAACCGCTATAAGCGCCGAACCTGTTTTTAGTCTAAATGCGATATGTCTCAACCAATCAGAATTTGGTGAATGTTCGATGTAATCTAACATGGCGATTCTCTGAAGCGAGGGAAGTTTGTTTGTGCTCAGTCTTCAAAATGAGTGCTTTAAACTATGGAAATTAGTGCTTTAAACTTTAAACTGCTAATAACACTTTTGATGGCCCGGATGAGCCAGTGAGACCTACACCTGGGGGTAGAAAACGCCAACTGGACAAAGAAAATCACAAAAAAACAACACAAATTTTTACTATTTATTATTATTACTAAATATTGTTACTATTTATTTTATTTGGCTGATATTTTATTTCATGCATTTGCATTTATTTGATTTATATTAATATATATGAGTCCCTGATGCCACATGTTGCACGTTCTCTTGTTTTTTGTTTTGTTTTGTTTTTTAAAAAGACACAAACCAACAATTAAAAAAAAAAAAAAAAAAAAAAAAAGAATGGTTTGTAGTGTTTTGAAACAAAAAAACCCTTTGAATTTATAATCAACAATATTGTTGTTTCATTTAACAATCATTGTTTCACATGTTCAGACTGAGCCAGTAGACCATTTTAACAAGATAAATTGAATATTAACAAAATGTATGGGTCTAGGTAAAAAAAAAAAAAAAAAATGCCTTTTTCATGAAAAACACCTTATCTGCCCTAAATAGTAATTAATATTAATATGCACATTTATTAATATGACAGTATGCACAGTGAGACACAGGCAGTCATTTGCTCAGTTTCTAAACGAATCAGCTATTTTGAATGAATCATTTGAATCAATGATTCAATGATACATCCTTTCATTCATTTATAAAGACAGTCAATCACTCACTCAATCATTTGAATTAATGATTTAATGCATCACTCATTAACCTACTGTTGGTTGTAGTGTCATATTTATTTATCTCTGGCAGACCTAAACCAGCCAATAGCACATAAACAGTAAAGACTAGGGAAACAGCTACGGACAATGGGCATGCACAAAATTAATATGCGGTCATTTAATTACTGTATTTGCATTATTGTTTAGGGTTGAGGTAGGGGTAGTTGTTAATAAACACAATCTGATAAGTAGCAATTTAATTTACTATTATTTTATTGTGAAATTGTGCCTCACTTCCACCGTTGCTGTATCCCTTCTAGACACAACCCCCATAAAACATTATAAAAAATATATATATATATCATTTTTTGTCAATATCACACACCCACCTAAATGTCACAGCATGTCCTCTTTGCCAAATTAAAATAAACCAACATATTTGTGTGCTTTAGTAGATACTGTAGATACTGACCTTAAAATCTACTGACTTACAGTAGCAGCTGCAATTCAACAATCACATAATATATACGGAATCCAATCAAAACATCACCATCATAAAATAAGTTTGTATGCAGACTATATTCTTTTATATATCACAAACCCATCTTCATCACTTCTGTCAGTTCATAATCTAAGTAATTTTTGTAAAGTATCAGGATACTCAATTAACTGCTCAAAATCTGAGATTCTGCCCATTACTGAATTGAATTGAACAGGAATGCTGAGCTATAGAGACCTACCCATTCAAACGTATAACCAAAACAATAACTAAAGCAGCAAACTGAAAAATCCATTATTACCTCTATAAAGGATCATTCCGGCAATATAACTCAAAATCCATCTGAAATAAATGATTTATTTAGGTTATATTACTCAAATCACTACTCTATGGACAAAAAATGCATCATTTAAAGAAATAGAAGAAAGCACTCTATTGCCTACCAAATAACAAATCACCTGGTCCAGACGGCTTCCCAGAGTTCTGATCTCTCCTATGTTTCTTAAAACTTCTTACATTTCTCTCATTCTAAAACTGAACAAGGATCACCATCCAAACTACCATCCAAAATCATTAATTAATGTGGATTTAAAATAATTAGTAAAGCACTGGTGGGCAGACTACAACGTAGCGTTTTACTCAAAGTTGAACATTCTTCAACTCAAAGTGACCAGTAAAAAACACAGAGCTCTCAGTGCTTGAGCATGAAAAAGACGCACAGTGCCTCAGTACGCTCCTGGTGTTTAAAAAATGCGGCGTTCCCATTGAAAACAATTGAAAAAGTATGCTAGCAGCTGGAAAAAACGCTTTGGTGGACACACAGCCTTATGATTGTATCTTTAGATGCAGAAAAGGCCTTTGATAGGGTAGAATGGTCCTTTCTCTTCACTGCACTTAGTCACTTTTGTTTTAAATCATATATCATCAGCTGGATTAAAACACTCTATAATACACCAACAGCATCGGTCATAACTAATGGTATTACATCAAATCAGTTTTACTTAAAAAGAGGTACCAGACAAGGCTGCCCACTGCTACTCGTTGCTCTTTTCATTCAACTCTTGGCAGCTGCAATACAACAATCACATAACATATATGGAATCAAATCAAAACATCATCATGTAAGGAACCCTGCATCGGCCCAAAATCGTAATCCGACACCCCCGGGCGAAGGTTAACGTGTGTATGCCTTTTCAGCATCTCTGAATGTTCACTTAATTTCACTCGTTTAATCTGGCTCCAATTTCAAATGATTATTACTCTTAGGTTGTGTTTCCAATTAGAAATTCATCATTAGTTAGGCATCAATTTAGATATTTGACGATTCTGGATATCCTATATTTCAATTATTCAGTCATTAGGGACCCGATGCCACACAGAGATACTCACCCCGGGATTTTGCGGTAAACTCACGGACATAAACTCGCCAGTCTGATCTTCGTCAGAGGATGTAATAAGTTGGCTAATACATTTAGTCGGTTGCCTACTGCTCACTCAAACAAAAGTGAATCAAAAGGTCTTCAGATGAAGTGCCTACTGGTTCTTCATTCATGCGCCTTCAGTTTGTTCTACCCTGGACACAGATTTACGGTAGCATTAGCCTCCCATAATTTACTGGTAATAATGATATCGGGAGAATCCAGAGTGAATCAAATATAACATTTTATTTTTCAGGTAAAAGTGTATCATGTCAATTACACAAATAACCAATTAAAGCCAATTCAGAAATGATAAATGCATAACATGGGTTACTCAAAGAAATGCATAAACACAGTGACGTGTGAGTGTCTTCACACATCTCTGAGGGGCCTCTGGCTACAGATGATCCCAACTGACTGCTTTGCTTTTTGCATTTTATACCAGAACCAGAACAAACGGATTGTAAATATTTATTACACCAACACCTGTTTTGGGGGAGAGGAGAAGAAACACCACCCAAAAAGAGGACAGAATTTTCCTTAGTTTTCAATCTTCTTAAACTGTTTAAAGTCTGAGATTCTGCCCATTGCTGAATTGAACAGGAATGCTGAGCTAGAGAAAGAGCAAAAGTAAGTAATCCTTTTGTTTGTTGTTTTGGCTAGTCCCTCTTCTGAAGAGTGTCTGCTTCCATTTTTCCTTGACCATTTTTCCTGCCTTGATTCACATTTCTGGTGCAGAGGACTGAAGGGAATCCTCCAATTTTTTCGGTTAACATTTTTATTATATTGATTTTTTTAACAAATGTCAGTAAATGAAGCTTTGAGAAACTTTCATATTGATTGTCAACATCAGGTCAAAGTAAATATTATTTTAGCTTTTATTTTAAATATATTTTACTCACCCAAGATTTTCACTTGCTGTTATATTTGCATGTATGTTACTCACATTTTTATTAGGGGCCAAGCACCAAAGGTGCGTAGGCACCTATTGTATCTGTTGGCGTTCTTTTTTTTTCTTCTTCTTCTTCTTCTTCTTCTTCCGCTCTTGAGTCTATGGCAGCCCATAGAACCGTATGGTAACCCACCAGCCACCAGCTGTTCAAAGTTGCTCTCATGTTTATGTTAACTTTTGAACTGTAAGAAACAAAAATCTGATTCCTTGGGTCAAGACGTTCCCTTTCAAAGGCTACACTCTAAGCTGCACTTTATTCAGCGCTGTGGGAACGTCTTTAGTCGTGACCAGCTGTGAATATATGTGTAAAACAACGTCAATGAAATTGACCTATATTTATAGCCTTGCGAGACGTCATCGGAATGCGCCATGAGCGAGGCTATAATTAGATGTGCCACCTGTACATCAGCAGGTCTTTTGTCTTCAGAGACCATACTGTGAAGTGTGTGTGTGTGAAGCAGCTCTGCTCAAACTCTTTCTTTCCTTCATTTCTTTGTTAGGAGTTAGATTTGACAGGCAGTGCGCAGAACTTTCTCTCCCTTTGTTCCTTTTTCAACTCTGTCTGACAAGTGAAAGTGAACACACATATATGATATTATATATTGAGAGAAAGTCATCGCTGAACAAAGCAAACGGTGTGTGTCTCCGTGTTCGCGGTCCATCTCCGAATCGGACACACGCCAATATTGTTTTGTTTGTTTGGGGAGAGCACGCTGCCCTTGCGTTGTAACGGGGCGAGTGCAAGCATTGTGAATGTTCACAGTTAAAGTGCTTCGCGTTCGCTTTGCTTATTTAAGGGGCAGCACCCACAATGTGATCGTGGGGCTCGCGCGATCTGGCTGAGGAGCGAGAGACGGGGTTATACTTATTGCTCTCACTCTCTCTCCGGATCGCAATGTCCTTCACCGAGACCGAAGCGTGCTCCTGCGCTTCTTCGGCTCGGGCGGAGGACGATTAAGTGTTTTCCATTGGAATGGAATATGAGTTTGTCCGTCTCTGAGCGTTCCTCCTGTGATAAAGTGAACTGCTCTGGACGGTCATTCAAGCAGTGACATAAGCAGACCCCAAACATTTCTAATATAGTAAATGTGTTTTGTACCCGTGACGCCGACTCAATCGACTATCGCGGGTGCAAAGGCACGCGTTTATACGATGCTGTCTCAGATTGGAGAGACGCTTGCATGCTATCTCTCCCCTGGGGGCGCATCATCAGAGGCGTTTCACAGCGAGTCAGGCTGTTACTGCACTGTACACAATGGCTGTGTTTCAGGCATTTCAGACTGATCTATGGAAGTTTTAAGCACAGCCGTTCATTCAGACCGTGTTTACTTGTCTGGTAATTGGCTGCATTTAATTCTGAGGAATTTATTAAGTGAAATGGCCTTTATAATATATGTTTATATTTATATATTTAATTATATGATATATATATATGCATATATAAGCAAAATAAATAGGTTCTCCATGACGTTAACTCGTTCATGGGGAAACCTTATTTTTCTTGTGCCTTCAATGTCAACTTATTTGACTATCGTGGGTGCAAGGGCGTGTGATTTAAACAATGATGCTCCAGTTTGAAGAGACGCTTGCGAGCTATCTCTTCTCTGGAGCTCATAGTCACTTAAAGAGACGGCACTCCCCACCAAGCTATGCATATTAACCTCCATACTGGTGGGAAGGTGTTTTGATCTGTGTATCAGACTGGTACTGCTGCACACTATGGCAGTGTTGCAGGTGGACCAGGCTGACCTGCTAAGAAGGCTGTGGCGATTTGTGCTTCCCCTTATAAATCTAGGGACCAGCTCGTCATGTTCATCAGCCTCATAATATCTAACACCCGCCCCTTCTCAATATCTTCACATAAACCCTCCTTCCCCGCCACCTCTGGAGCAGCGGGGGGCAGCGGTTTTCAGTGACATGTTAGGTGTTCCGTTGATTTCTGTAACATATCAGGACGTGGAACATCTAACATCCCCTCAACGGAAGTATCAAAATTAATGCCCATTTCAGAGAACCTGGCAGCGTGGAAACTACTGCCAGGGGTGTCTGTGTGGGTTCTAAAGACAGTAGAATTAGGATACAGAATCCAATTTATTTGTCATCTTCCGCGTTTCAACGGTGTGGTCTCCACTACCGTGAAGCCGGGGCAAGCAACTTTACTGTCATAAGACTGCAATCTCTGCTGGAGAAAGGGGCCATAGAGCATGTTCCCCCTCTAGAGAGAGAGTCAAGTTACTACAGCAGATACTTCCTAGTTCCCAAGAAGGACGGGGGGCTGCGTCCAATCTTAGATTTTCGAGGCTTAACCGTTCAGTCAAAGCTCTCGAGTTCAAGATGTTAACCATAAAAATTATCGTGTCGTAAATCCAACATGACGATTGGTATGTCACGATCGATCACAAGGACGCATATTTTCACATAGAAATATTGCCGCAACACAGGAGGTTCCTGAGGTTCGCTTTCGGGGTCAAAGCTTACCAATATCGGGTTCTTCCATTCGGCCTAGCCTTTGAACTACATAGACGACTGACTAATACTAGCACAGTCACAAGAGATGGCGTTACAACACAGGTGTTGTACTAGCCCATCTAGTTTCTCTAGGGTTGAGATTAATGAGAGGAGGTGTCTCTGTCCTACCCAGAGAACGACATATTTAGGGGTCATATGGGATTCGACCATGATGCAGGCACGATTGTCTCCCGCTCGAGTCGAGACCATTCTAACCACCCTGAACAATGTCAGGCTAGGCCAAGATTGCACTGTTCTGCAGTATCAAGAAATGTTAAGTCTCATGGCATCAGCGTCCTCTGTGATTCCTATGGGCCTCTTGCACATGAGGCATTTCAGTTGTGGCTCAGAGCCGAGAGGTATTGTCTAGGCAATGCTCTACGGTAAATAAGGGCAAGGGCACGAGCTGAGTTCTTCGTGCACTTTCTAAAATCCATGTTTATGGTAAGTCACGCGCTAATGCTTTGTGCACTTTCTAAAATCCATGCTTATGGTAAGTCACGCGCTAATGCTTCGTGCACTTTCTAAAATCCATGTTTATGGTAAGTCACGCGCTAATGCTTCGTGCACTTTCTAAAATCCATGTTTATGGTAAGGGTTACGCGCTGCGGCTTCGTTCCCTTTCTATGTGGCTCAGACCTCGGTTCTTCACCCTGGGTCCCACTCTAGGTGCGTTGATGTTGCAAGATGCCAACAACAGACGCTCCCTGTACGGGCTGGGGAGTGGCCTTAGGTGGCTGTCCAGTCCAAAGGGATATTGTGAGGTCATCATCTCGATTGGCACATCAATTGCCTCGAATTGACGGCTGTATTTCTGGCCCTGAAGTACTTCCTCCACCAGTTAAGGGGTTACCATGTCCTAGTGCGGGTGGACATTACTGCGGTAGCCTCTAATATGAATTGCCAGGGTGGCCTGCGTTGCAACGTCTAGACAGGCTGGTGCAGCGCATTCTGCTCTGGGCTCAGGACAAGTTCCTGTCCCTCATGGCGATTTATATCCCCAGATATCTGTCCAGACAGAGCGTACCGACGGGGGAGTAGAAACTCCACCCGAGGTAGTCAAATCTGGTAAAGATTTTATGAAACAGATGGACCTCTTCGCCCCAATAGGCAGCGCAATGTCCACTCTATTTCTTTTGGAGTCACCCAGCTTCCCCTGGGTCTGGATGTGATGAACAAATGTGGCCTAGAATGTGCCTGTATGTGTTTACTCCGGTTTCTGTGCTCCCAGGAGTTCTAGCAAAATTTCGCCAACAAGTGACTTGCCTCTTTCTGATAGCACCACGTTGGCTGAATTGAATATGGTTCTCAGAGATAATATCTCTCCTCGACGGCTCGCCTTGGGCGATTCCGAGCAGGAGGGACCTTCTGTCTCAGGTGCAGGGGACAATATTTCATCCCTGGCCAGAGATGTGGAATCTTCATGTTTGGCCCCTGAGGGGAACCAACAGAAGGACACAGGGCTTTCACCTGAAGTTATCGAGACTATTTTAAATGCTAGAGCTCCTTCGACTAGAGCAAGTTATGCCAACAATGGGGTGTCTTTGAAAGATGGTGTACTGCACACAATGCAGATCCAGTAAATTGCCAAATTGCTACAGTTCTGGACTTCCTGCAGGAAAAGTTATCGACGGGTACATGCCCCGCCACTCTCAGGGTTTATGTGGCCGCTCTCTCGGCTTGCCACGCTCTGATCGACGGTGTGCCTTTGGGGAAGCATGTCCTGCTCTCTCGCTTCGTTCGAGGAGCTAGGCAGCTTAAGCCCACTTCTAGAACCAAGATCCCTTCATAGGACCTAGCAATAGTCCTAGAGGGCCTGGTTGAGACCCCCTTTGAACCGTTAGAGTCAGTTTCTGACAAGCTGTTAACTCTGAAAGTGTTTTTTCTTATGGCTATAACTTCTCTCAAAAGAATTGGGGATTTGCAGGCTCTGTCCATTGTGCCATCCTGCTTAGACTTTGCCCCAGGAATGGTTAAAGCGATTTTGCATCCTCATCCTGGCTATCTGCCTAAAGTTCCTTTCTCGAACTTGCATCCGGTCACACTTGAAGCCTTCTGCCCTCCGCCATTCACAATGCCGGAGCAGGAGAGACTTCACAGACTGTGTCCAGTCCGTGCTCTTCAGACTTACGCCACTGGCTAGTGCGGTGGACATAAGTCAGAGCAACTGTTTGTTTGTCATGGCAGCCATAACAGGGGTGCGGCCGCCACGAAACAGACCATGTTACTTTGGGTGAGAGATGCTATTGCCCTTGCCTATGAGGCGCGTGGTCACACTTCGCCAATGGGCATCAGGATTCATTCCACCAGGGGGGTTGCCTCTTCTAGAGCTTTGGCGGGGGGCGCCCCCTTACAAAATGTTTGTGATGCGGCAGGTTGGTCCTCTCCGCACACATTCATAAGGTTTTATAGTTTGGATGTTCATGTTACTCCGGGCTCTCATGTCCTTGAGTCGACGTCACAAGCTAGTGTCTGAGACTCTCTGCGCTTTGTGACACACTTCACAGCCAGGTGGTCCGGACACACAGTGCGGCGGCATGGGTATTCTCGTTCCCACAGCGCTGAATAAAGCGCAGCTTAGAGTGTAGCCTTTGAAAGGGAACGCCCCGGGTTACTTCACTGTAACCCTGTTCCCTGAAAAGGCGGGAACGAGAAGCTGCGCTTCATTGCCGCACTGAGATGTCCCTGGACTACTCTTCAGACAGAATATCTGCTGATGTACAGGTGGCACATCTAATTATAGCCTCGCTCATGGCGCATTCCGATGACGTCTCGCAAGGCTATAAATATAGGTCAATTTCATTGACGTTGTTTTACACATATATTCACAGCTGGTCACGACTAAAGACGTTCCCACAGCGCTGAATAAAGCGCAGCTTCTCGTTCCCACCTTTTCAGGGAACAGGGTTACAGTGAAGTAACCCGGGGCGAATGGATTGCACCCTATGACGTCATTTTCCATCATGAAAATTTTCACTGATTTTTTTTTGCTCAAAATACTTTTTTATTTGAAAGACAAACATTTCTCCACAAAACTCAGTTCACACGTATCCGAAATTCCCTTTTGCATGTGCATAGAGAACTTGAAACCCAAGTCTGTGCAGTAGTGAGCACGAGGTGCAGCCCTGATATCAAGGTCCTGCCCACACTCAATCAAAATCAGTTAATACTGCAAAACATCACTTCATGTCTGTGTGAAATAAACAGATCCGGAAATGTAGAAATTAAAGTTAAGGCTCCAATTTACTTCCGAAGATCTAGAGAAAAGTCAGTTGGTGCTTAAGTGACGACTTCGCTCAAAAAAGCTGTAATCTCAGCTGTCAATTGTGACATCACACACACCGCGTTTTTATTGTATCAAATAACTAACTTAAAAGAAACTTATTTAAAGAAAGAACACTTTAACTAACATCAGAGTTATAAAAACTGCTTAAAATGACAGAAACCTTCTTTACTCTGTTTTATGAGATTGCACTGTACAAGGTTTGTGTCAGTGTCGTTGTTTACAGCAGTACACGTTCATCTAATGGAGATGTAACAAAACTGGCGATGAGGACAAATGCTCTCTTATCTTCCGTGACACTCATATGTAATGTTATTCAGCTGACCACGGCTGCACACGATTGCACGTTTGCTAACAGGCAAGCTAACAGGCAAAATGCATGCAAAGCCAAATGCGCCAGGAGACTCAGTTAAATGTTCTCATTCTTCATGCTATTGTTTGTAGGGAAGAGAAACTATTTTATCCCATTGCATGATCATTTGGTGTTTCACTTCAGTTTCGTAGTATTCCGTTCACAATGTTGATCTGGTTACCGTGGGAACAGTGTCGCGCTGCTGCTTCAGCCATCATATGGTAGAAAATGTCCAAATAATAAAATAAAATAAATTCTTCAACAAGGTTACAGAAGTTAATCCATTTCTTTGTTGGAAGGGTGTACATGTAACTGTAGTTTTAATGTTGTCTTTGTAAAAATTCCCTTTCCCATATTTCCACAGAGGAGAATCGGAGTGTCACATTCAGCGGACAGACACCCTTTTTTACAGTCTATGACAGACATCGACACACTGTATTTTTTATGATTTATTTCAACAAATGACAACCAATATCAAATCCATAGAAGCTCATGAACAGTTCTGCAGTGGCTGTGTGCGAGTTATACACATTCACAAGCCGAGTGAGAGTCTTACACAAATGTAATGTTAATTATTACACCAAACAAAATACAAAACATTCAAAAACACTCCGCTATGTGATTATTTTATTGAGTGACAGAGAGTGGGTTCAATCAGTAACATTATTAGATCTGCGTTTCCCCCGAAAACCTGCTTCCCTCTGTAGACGCCATAGGCTGCCATTCAAATTCAATTGTTGATAAAATGTTAATTTTTGATATCAATAACTTGATTTCTGATATCATGAATGTGATTGTTACTAGTAAGAAAGCCTTTTTAGATATCTGAAATTATATTTATATACTTATGATCTCAGACTGTGGTCATGTGGTTTCTCCACTGCATGGATCTTCATATGTATCTTCAGGTGACTTTTAATAGTGAAACTCTTTCCACACTGATCACACGTGTGCGGCTTCTCCCAGTGTGGATCTTCTCATGTCTTTTCAGATTAGATGACTGACTGAATCTCTTGTCACAGTGTGAACACTTGTAAGGTTTTTCTCCAGTGTGAATTCTCTGGTGCAGTTTTAAATCACTCCCTGTATTAAAAGTCTTCTCACACTCAAAGCACATGTACTCTCTCACACCAGTGTGTGTTTTCTCATGTTTATGTAAATATGACAGCAGTGAAAAACTCTTTCCACACACAGAACATGAATGTGGCTTCTCCTTCGTATGAACTTTCAGGTGTGTTTTCAGAACTGATTCCAGAAGAAATGTTTTGTCGCATTGATCACATGTGAACGGTCTCACTCCGGTGTGGATCATCATGTGATCTTTTAGGTGTGATGATTGTCTGAAACTCTTCCCACATTGATCACATGTGAACGGCTTCTCTCTGGTGTGAACTCTCATGTGATCCTTAAGATTACTTTTGATTGAGAAGCTCTTCCCACACTGGTCACATGTGAATGGCTTGTCTCCAGTATGAACTCTGATGTGAACATCAAGACTCTGTTTTGTTGAGAAACTCTTTCCACATTGATCACATGTGTGCAGCTTCTCACCACTGTGGATCCTCATGTGAATATCAAGACTATCTTTCCTTGAGAAATTCTTCCCACACTGATCACATGTGAACGGCTTCTCTCCAGTATGGATCCTCATGTGTACTTTAAGGTGTGCAGATTGACAGAAACCTTTCCCACATTGATCACATGTGAACGGCTTCACTCCAGTATGAATTCTCATGTGACGCTCAAGACTTTGTTTTGCTGTGAAACTCTTTCCACACTGAGTGCAGGTTGTAGATTTCTCGGCTCTTCTTTTCTTTAAAAATGTCTTTTTAGTCTTTGAGCGACTCAAAGGTTTCTCTCCAGGATTGTCATGATGTTTCTGTCAGGTATGGAAGGACGAGGACTCAAATGCAGGGAAGAGGGCTTTTATTTATAATAAAAAATAAAACAAAAACACAACAAAAACAACCCCGTGGGGGAAAACAGACTTGACTTGACTTGACTTGACTTGACTTGACTTGACAAAAGGAAACACCAGGAAAAATATGACAACGAACCAGCCCAGGACTGCAAACACAAGGAGAATAAATAGGAGAGCAAACAAGGCAGGTAACAAGGGAGGACAGGTGGGGCAAATCAACCAATAATGAGGTAACAAGGTGGGCGGGGTCAAGACAATAGACGTGAGAGCACATGGCACAAAGAAACACATGACAAGCCATGTGCTCACACCAAAACAAAACAAAGACACAAGCACATGGCCAATGAAGACAGATCACAAGCCATGTGCTTACACAAGACGAGACATGAACACGTGACTATGAAAACTCATAAGCCACGTGTTCACACAAAACAAGACAACATGAGAGCACGCAGCCCGTGAAACACAGACTGCGTGCTGCACAAGACAACACCACAACATGAAAGCACGCGGCAGGTGGAAATCACCGCGTGCTACACAAAACATGAGACAAGAGCGCACGGCAAGTGAACATACACACAAACCGTGCGCTCACAATAAAGACAGGACTGGGAGCGCGAGTGTCCGAATCCCGACACGAAACCGAAACCAAACTAGACACGAGTGCCGGGATCCGAACGCCACGCTCCCAACATGAAACAAGGCACGCAGACAAGAGAGCGCACAGCCCCGAGAACCCTCGAGACCGTACGCTCACACAAAAACCCGACAAGAACGGGAGTGTCAGAGCTCTGTCACAAAACCAAGAAATAAACAAGACTGAAGTGACAGAACCCTGACACTACCCCCCCTCTAAAGGGACGCCACCTGGCGTCCCTACGAGGGACACAAGACAAACATGACAACATACACGACACAAGACAAAAAACACCAACAAGACAACATGACAGAACATCAGAATACAAAGACAAAGAGGGGAGGGAGGGAGGGGAGCCAAGTCAGCCAGCAAAACAAAAACAGAATGTCTTAAGGAAACCAGGGAGGGACGGGAGGGTTGAGCCAGGGAGGCTCAGGCAGGTCTGGGGTCCCAGCTGAGGGCCAGGGAGGAGCTGGAGGGACAGACCAGGGCGGGACCGGCGGGACAGACCAGGGCGGGACCGGCGGGACAGACCAGGGCGGGACCGGCGGGACAGACCAGGGCGGGACCGGCGGGACAGACCAGGGCGGGACCGGCGGGACAGACCGCTTAGCTGGTGCCGGCAGGGCAGACAGCTGGGGTGGTGCCGGCAGGGCAGACAGCTGGGGTGGCGCCGGCAGGGCAGACAGCTTGATGATGGCCTCCATGGCCGTATCAGGGATAGCAAGCTGCTCTGGGACAGCAGCAGGCTCAGGCTGGAGCTGCTCTGGGACTGCAGTGGGTTCAGGCTGGGGCTGCTCTGGGACGGCAGCGGCCTTGAACTGGCCGACAGATCCAGAGTCAATCACACCAGTGTGCATCCTCCAGGCACGCAAGACCACCAGGACATAAAAGGCTAAGACCACCTTCTGGGCCATAACCAGACCGACATGAAGAGCGGACTGCTCCAGGACGGCAGCGGCCTCGGGCTGCTTCGGGACGACAGCGGGCTCGGGCTGGCAGACTGGACTATGGTCGACAGACCCTGAATACATCCTCCAGGCACGTAGGACAATCAAGGCGTAGAAGGTGAAGACAGCCTTATGGGCCATGGCAGGACTGACCGAAGGAGCGGACTCACTGGCTAGGGCGGACTCAATGGCTGGAGCGGGCTCTGGAGCAAACTCACTGGCTGGAGCGGGCTCTGGAGCGGACTCACTGGCTGGAGTGGACTCACTGGCTGGAGCGGGCTCTGGAGCGGACTCACGGGCTGGAGTGGGCTCTGGAAAGGCCTCCGGGCCTACAGCGGGCTCTGGAAAGGCCTCCGGGCCTACAGCGGGCTCTGGAAAGGCCTCCGGGCCTACAGCGGGCTCTGGAAAGGCCTCCGGGCCTTGAGGGTTGGAGGAAGGCTTCTTTCTCCTCTTCCTCCTCTTGTGAGGGTGAGGCAGTGGCACTGTGCCTACCTCCTCTGTGGGCGCTGCAGCTTCTTTGGTCAGCTCTGGGGGTGCTGCAGCATCCTTGGTCGCCTCGGGGGAGACTGCAGCGGTCACAGCCACCACTGGAGAGGCTACAGTGGCTTCAGCCACCTCTGGGCAGGTGGCAGATGAGGCTGACCTGTTCTTCCTCCTCCTCCCTCTCCCCGAAGAGGTCATCGGAGGACTGGGGACCTGGCAGCTTGTGAGGGGAATGGGAGGTGGACCAAGAGGGGGAAGGCCACCCTCCTCTCCGCGGTTGTAAACAAACCCCACAAACTGCCAGAAGGACAAAATCCCCAGCATTCCCATCTCCCAGGCGCTGACGGGCTCATTAAGGCTGCTGTTGAAAATGTCCTTGAGCGCTGCGTCGTTGATGTTGAGCCCCTCCGCTGTGAAAACGAACAGGTGAGCAAACTCCTTCACGCTGGCTCCCCCTTGCTGAAGAGAAAGGAGCTTGCGGTGCTGATCCACCATCAGCTGAGCGGAGGGGCTGGGAGATGGGAAAAGGAAGATACCCATCCTTCTGCTGAGTCCTCAATTGGCTGGTTCGTTCTGTCAGGTATGGAAGGACGAGGACTCAAATGCAGGGAAGAGGGCTTTTATTTATAATAAAAAATAAAACAAAAACACAACAAAAACAACCCCGTGGGGGAAAACAGACTTGACTTGACTTGACTTGACTTGACAAAAGGAAACACCAGGAAAAATATGACAACGAACCAGCCCAGGACTGCAAACACAAGGAGAATAAATAGGAGAGCAAACAAGGCAGGTAACAAGGGAGGACAGGTGGGGCAAATCAACCAATAATGAGGTAACAAGGTGGGCGGGGTCAAGACAATAGACGTGAGAGCACATGGCACAAAGAAACACATGACAAGCCATGTGCTCACACCAAAACAAAACAAAGACACAAGCACATGGCCAATGAAGACAGATCACAAGCCATGTGCTTACACAAGACGAGACATGAACACGTGACTATGAAAACTCATAAGCCACGTGTTCACACAAAACAAGACAACATGAGAGCACGCAGCCCGTGAAACACAGACTGCGTGCTGCACAAGACAACACCACAACATGAAAGCACGCGGCAGGTGGAAATCACCGCGTGCTACACAAAACATGAGACAAGAGCGCACGGCAAGTGAACATACACACAAACCGTGCGCTCACAATAAAGACAGGACTGGGAGCGCGAGTGTCCGAATCCCGACACGAAACCGAAACCAAACTAGACACGAGTGCCGGGATCCGAACGCCACGCTCCCAACATGAAACAAGGCACGCAGACAAGAGAGCGCACAGCCCCGAGAACCCTCGAGACCGTACGCTCACACAAAAACCCGACAAGAACGGGAGTGTCAGAGCTCTGTCACAAAACCAAGAAATAAACAAGACTGAAGTGACAGAACCCTGACAGTTTCTCCTCCACTTCACTCAGTTCTTCACTCTCCTCCTTCACTTCCATCAGTTCTGAAATAAAAGAAAAAAGATGTCATTTAATTTTCAGTATATCAAAATAAAATAAAATAAAAAGGTCATAAAATTGAGACTTGATGTGATAGACAACTGCTATAAAATATCCAGATTATTTTGATGCATTTACATTTTCATAAATTAATTGCATATGTCCCTGAAACATTAACATTAATCTTCCAAATGTTCAGACTCACCGGTCATCAGAAACACAAGATCAAGTGAAGTTTGCAGTAAAGTGGAGTAGATTGTATATTTTAACATTTTGAAATTATTAGTATTTGTTATTTATGTTTTAAAAGAGATTCACAGAGTGTGACATCATATCATGATCGTTTCAGCATCCGTAGAAAGTTCACATGCTCAAAGTCTAGACTGACTGCATCTTTAAATGTGTTATTATCAGTGTCCTTCATGATTCACTCAACCCTGTTACTCCTGACATGATTTTCCTGCTTTCAAAAACACCCAGGAAGTGACATCATCTGAGCTCTTTCTACAGCATGATGGGAGGACAAGAAAATATTCTCAATCTATTGTCTCCAAATTGTACCAAAGTTACTGTAAGAAGAGATTTTGCTCAAGTTACACTTACAACCCTGTCAGCCATTCTGGAAAGTTCATTTACTTCAAACATTTACAGTTTATTCCTAAAAGTAACAATGTTGTAAACTATATTGAAAATGCCTAAATTCTCACAAACACTGTGAAGCAGATATTGAAATAATGTGAAATAAATATTTAGTTTGATCTGATGTTGACAATCATTATGAAAGTTTCTCAAACTTCCCTTTATTGAACTTTTGTTAGAAAAGAACATTATGTCTCATTTCATAGTTTGACTGTTTCTCTAAATGTGCAGAAGTGCTTGAATCTTTCTATCATGAATGTTGTTCAGCATCATGAATGAATGAAGAATAAACACCAACCTCTTTGTTCTTCAGTATCTTCAGTGTGTTTCATTCTGCAGGGTTCTGGATCACTCATGTTCTCACTGTCCTCTTTAATAAACTCAGTCTTTGCAGATTTCAGCTCTTCCTGATGCTCTGATGCTCGTCTGATGGGAATATTCCAGCATTTATTGATGAACTGATGTGGGAGGAGCTTCACTGATGTGTGTGAGTGTAATGTGGGAGGAGCTTCACTAATGACGTGGTGTTATGTGGGAGGAGCTTTTGATGATGTGTGTGTGTGATGTGGGAGGAGCTTCATTGATGATGACCTGTAGTGGGAGGAGCTGATCTGCCAAAATTGAAAATACATCAGTTACTGTGTTTTTAGGGTTAAAGTCCAGATATCAAATTTTATATAAAGATTTAAAATGACAATTAAAGAGTATTTTGGGCTGCACTGTGATCCTTAAATACAGTGTTTGAATGTCAGCAATTGATTCTTGTTCTAAATTTTCTTTCTTTCTTTCTTTCTTTCTTTCTTTCTTTCTTTCTTTCTTTCTTTCTTTCTGTCTTTCTTTCTTTCTTTCGTTTGCTATATTAACCCCTTTTGACCCTTAAACTAATTGCATTAATCATTTATATCCATCTATCGTAACGCAACTGATGCTAATTCAGAACTGTTTTGTTTTTAATTCTAACTTTATTCTGTTTCTTCATTAAAATAATGAAAGACATCTAGAAATGTAAGAAAAACAGAAATAAATACACATATTTATTGTCATCAAATCCCTTCAGTCTGTTGACAGCAATGAAGTGAGCTTTAAGTGTCAATTTACAGCAGATCCGAAGACATCAGCATAATAAATGAGGTGAAAACAGGAACTATTGACATGAAATATGGGTTGAGCTCTTGACTGTCCTAGTACAGCTGTTATCACTTTAAAAGTATTCATGTGAATTAAATGTGGGACAATGGCCTTCATCATCATTACAGTATGCTAATGCTCTGAATCAGATAAGAGGGGATCGTCATTATGCTGATTGAGGACTGTTGTGTCTCTTACACCTCTAAACTGTGCCATCTTCACAGGACACACGCTTCTTCACTACATACTATTGATCTACTAGTGTCTTCTAACATGTTTGGTCTCATCTGACAGCTTATAGACTGAACAGAACTGTGCTGAACTTAATAGAGATATTAAAGTATCCTAATGAACAGTCTAGATACTACTGCTGAAACATTCGTTGAGGGGAATATGTTAATGCTCTCTCTCTCTCTCTCTCTTGATCACCAGCCATTATCCTTCAGGTTTATGGCCTTCTGGTTTCCTGTAAGTTAGTTTTGGTGTAGGTATTTATTTTTTATTTTTTTCTAAACAGTATGTTGTTCAGTTCTACTATCTGTATATTTAAACATGGTGTAATACAACTAAAGCAACAACTTTTCCGGCTTTAAAGGCTTTGAGAATCTTTCCTTTTATTACTGATAAAGTTGAAAGCTAAAGTGTTTATAACTTTCTTTATTCTGGTTAAATAATTTCTCGTCCTATTAGTTCCAAGAAAGATTGATTATTTATATTTGAGTCAGATAAATAACTTAACTTTGCTCATTATCCTTCAACTGCTTTTTGTTCCAATTACTGGTCCAAAATAGCCAATAATCCTCACAAAAAGAACTGTTTTATCAGCAGCTCTGTTAATATTAATGATCCTCAGACTATCAACATTGATTATTTGATTCAGGATATATGAGAAAAGACTATGAAATAACTGCTCTATTGAAAGATAATACTGTTATCCCATATTTAAGATATCAAAGCAGTGTTCAGTATTAAACTCATACGAATCACAGTTTGTCCAGTATAGGCTGCATGTAGATTAGAGAGGAAGAATTAAAATGTGAACTCAATGTAAATGACATTTCATTGCTGTCAACAGACTGAGGGGATTTGTTGACTTGAAATATGTACATTTATTTCTGTCTTTATGCTTCATCATACCATTATTTATGCTTGGAAGAAATAATATTCTTTATATTCTGTTGTCAATGAGCATAAAAAACATACTCAGTAACTGATTTTTTTTTTTTATTTTGGCAGAAAATCTCCTCCCACGCTAGGATTCATCATCAGTGAAGCTCCTCCTCCACATCAATTCTCCAAAAAATGATGGAATATTCCCATCAGACGAGCATCAAAACAGAATGAAACACACTGAAGATACTGAAGAACAAAGAGTTGATGTTTATTCTTCATTCATTCATGATGCTGAACAACATTCATGTTAGAAAGATTCAAGCACTTCTGCACATTTACATTCAGATTTACTGTTGTATTTCTCTTATAGAAGTTATTCATACTTATAGAGATTCTTCTTCTTATAATAACTGTGGTAACAGGGTTGATGAATGTGATCAACACTGTACAGTTTGTGTAAAAACTGAGACAATGGATTGAGATTATTTTCTTGTCCTCCCATCATGCTGTAGAAAGAGCCCAGATGATGTCACTTCCTGGGTGTTACAATTTTAAGAAATCCCATTTTTAAAGTAAGGAAAATCATGTCAGCAGTAACAGGGTTGAGAGAATCACGTAGAACAAAAATTGTTAAAGTAAAACTAGTTAAATCTGCAGTTACTCTAGGCAAGGCAAGGCAAGGCAATTTTATTTGTATAGCACATTTCATACACAATGGTAATTCAAAGTGCTTTACATAAAGAAGAATAATAAAAATAGAACATAAGGAATAGAAATAACAGTAAAAACAGAGAATTTTACCGCAATATTTAAAATGCATTAAAAGTCAGAATCAAGATGATACATAAAAGATATAAAATACATTAAAAATGAAATAAAAACAGGAAAAGGAATTTAAAGAATAAAAAGATAATACGTATAAAATAAAGTGCAAACAGTTCGGACATAGCACAGTGCTCAATCAGCAAATGCATAGATGAAAATATGTGTTTTGAGTCTGGATGTGGCTACTGTTGGAGCACACCTGATCTCTTCTGGAAGCTGGTTCCAGCTGCGGCTGGCGTAACAGCTAAAAGCAGACTCTCCCTGCTTTGAGTGAGCCCTTGGTATTTTTAAGTGTGTTGATCCTGATGATCTGAGTGATATGTTAGGTTTATATTCTATGAGCATATCTGCAATGTATTGGGGTCCTAGGCCATTGAGTGATTTATAAACGAGTAACAGTACTTTAAAATCAATTCTAAATGCAACTGGAAGCCAGTGCAAGGACCTGAGGACTGGTGTGATGTGTTCATGTTTTCGGGTTCTGCTCAGTATCCTGGCAGCAGCGTTCTGTACGAGCTGCAGCTGTCTTATGGTCTTTTTGGGAAGGCCAGTGAGGAGCCCATTACAGTAATCCACCCTGCTGGTGATGAAAGCATGAACAAGTTTCTCTAAGTCTTGACTGGAGACAAAGCATCTAATTCTTGCAATATTTTTGAGATGATAATATGCTGATTTAGTTATTGTCTTTACATGGCTACTGAAACTCAGGTCCGACTCCAGAATCACACCAAGATTCCTGACTTGATTTTTAGTTGTTTGACCCCTAGAGTGAAGGTACATGTTCACTTTGAGAACTTCATCTTTGTTTCCAAACGCAATGACTTCAGTTTTGTCTTTGTTTAACTGAAGGAAGTTTAGACACATCCAATTTTTAATTTCATCAATGCACTGGCACAGGGAGTCAATGGGGCTGTAGTCGTTAGGTGATAGGGCTAGGTAAATCTGGGTGTCATCTGCATAGCTGTGATATGCAATTTGGTTCTTTCTCATTATTTGGCTCAGTGGCAGCATATATAGGTTGAACAGGAGAGGTGCAAGTATTGAACCTTGAGGGACTCCGCATGTCATGGATGTCCACTCAGACTTATAGTCACCGATACTCACATAATAACCTCTCCCTTCTAAGTATGACCTGAACCATTTAAGGACCATCCCACAAAGCCCAACCCAGTTTTCCAGCCTGTCAAGAAGAATGTTGTGATCAACAGTGTCAAACGCAGCACTGAGGTCAAGTAGAACCAGCACTGATAATTTACCTGAATCTGTGTTTAGGCGAATATCATTTATTATCTTTATGAGTGCTGTCTCTGTGCTGTGATGTGGTCGGAAACCAGATTGAAAGTTGTCAAAGTATCCATTCAAGCTTAAGAACTTGTTCAGCTGATTGAAAACAACTTTTTCAATGATCTTGCCTGTGAAAGGAAGCTTTGAGATTGGCCTGTAGTTGCTCAATATGGTGTTATCCAGATTGCTCTTTTTCAGGAGGGGCTTAACAACTGCAGTTTTCAGGGATTTTGGAAAAGTCCCAGAGAGAAGTGAGGCATTTACCATTTCTAGGAGATCTGCTTCTACACAGTTAAACACTCTTTTGAAAAAAGATGTGGGAAGTGTGTCAAGGGCGCAGGTTGATGTTTTAAGGTGCTGTACTGTTTCTTCCAAAATTTTACCATAAATTTATTCGAAAACAGACATAATAGCTGCTTTCTGATGTTGTGATCTGATCTGTTTTACCCCAGTGCAGCTCAAGGATGTGCTGATCGCCTTTCTGATATTATTAATTTTCTCAGAGAAGAAGGAAGCAAACTCACAGCATTTGCTGTCTGAGAGCATTTCACTGGGAATCTGACTTGGGGGGTTTGTTAGTCTCTCTACAGTAGCAAAAAGAGTGCGGGTGTTGTTTAAGTTTCTGTTTATTATATTTGAGAAGAAGGTCTGTCTAGCTTTGCCTAATTCCACACTGAAAGCATGAAGAATATCTTTATAGATGTTATAATGAATTTCAAGTTTTGTCTTTCGCCACATGCGCTCAGCTTTTCTGCATTGTCTTTTCATATTTTGCACTGCTGTTGAGTTTCTCCACGGTGCTTTTTGTCTGCCACTCTTCTTCCTGACTTTCACAGGAGCAATGTTATCAATAACATTCTGTACTTTTGAGGTAAAAGAATCAAGTAGAAAATCAACAGAGTCTGCGGATATGCTTGGTGTTAAAGATATAGCCTTCATAAACAGTGCACTAGTATTCTCATTTAAGCATCGCTTTTTGCCCGAGACAGATCTAGCTTCAACAGTCGGACAGATCAATATTTCAAAGAAAATACAGAAAAGATCAGATAGTGCTACAGGGAGTGCAGAATTATTAGGCAAGTTGATTTTCTGATCATATTTTTTTTCCAAACACATTTTACCAATTCCAATCCACATCAATCTTAATAACTACTATTAATATTGTTTTTAATCATTTATAAGTGATATATAATTGTTCATGAAGGCTGGAAATGAAAAATGCCCTATATTCAGGTGTGCAGAATTATTAGGCAGGTTTTCTTTTACAGATAAAATGAGCCAAAAAAGAGATTTAACTCAGACTGAAAAGTCAAAAATTATTAAATACTCATGAGAAGGACGCAATAATGTAATACTAAAAAATGCTCATTGGGTCAGTGGGGTCATACAAAAACAGCTGGAGAAGAAAAGGCACGTTAACTGCAAAATAATTAAGAATTAAGGTGAAGAATTAAGTGTGAAACCATCAGGAACCCTTTAGTCTCCAGCGCCACCATTTCCCAGTACTGAAACCTACCTGGAGTCTTCAGAAGTGTGAGGTGTCAGGATCTCAGAGACTTAGGTTAGGTGAAGAATCCTAAAAAGCGACATGCTCTTAATAAGAATCACAAGCTGAAGTGTTATAAAATACATGAAGACTGGGTTTTTATAGGACTTATAGACAGACAGCTTGAGAGTGACTCCTGAAGGACCAGCACCACATCCTCTTGTACCACTGTTTGAAGAATTTATCTTCCAGAATCTGGCAGTAAGTTTTGGAAGATCATTTAGTCCATCTCTGCAAGATGGACATTTCAGGATAAGAGATGGACTAAAAGTGTCAGAAAGTCTTTTATTTCCTGTCATTTTATTTGAAGCTGTAGTGATGTCATTTCCTTTCTGAGCGCATCACATCCTCATTCCCGACTCCGCATTCTGTGGGATGGTGGCTCGCTTGTGCGTAACCTAATCGAAAGTAAGTTTCATCCTGCACTAAGATGCAGATATTGCCATCGGATTTGTTTAGATGTTGTATACTCTCACCTGTTTTCATGTAACGTATATTATACGCATGGTTTGATACTTCCGTGTGTATTTCTTTAGTTAATAGGTATCCCGTGACCATGTTATAATCCTTGTTAGACTGGAGATTGTTTCCTTTACATTATTTCAGCCTTAAGCTGTATTCTTGAGTGCTATATTTCAGTTCTTATGCCCTTTAGTCCTACTGCTAAATCGTATTTAGCCTCTGTGTCGCTGTCAGACGCACCTAGAGTGTAATTCAACACTTCCTGGCCATGCGCCCCTCAGGTGCTGGGCGAATGGGGTGCAGATGCGCTCACTTCCACTAGAGGGAAGCGAAGACCACCAAATCCATTTAGTATTCCTACTTTGCCTCATTAACCTTTCGTATGCCTGTATATTAGTTGTTTATGACTCCTTTCAGGTTATTTGACCAAATTATTATATTTCAGTATTCTGATTCAATGTTTATTATAACATTGGATATAACTGTATACCTTTGTACATATTTTTTATAATTTGTACATTGTGATTAATATTATTTCATTCTTTGTTTCTTTTATAGACCACACACATACACACACCCCACATATATACCTCTTTGTACATCAATGCTTGTACCCAAACTACAATATTAAAGTTTGCTGGAATAATTTCTCCGTGCCCTTCTCTCTGACCGGAGCCCTGTCAAAGGAAACTGCCAGACCAGTATTATCCCCTTCAGAGTGTCTGACTCTATCACAAAAAGTGAACTCCCACACCTTACTGCCAGATTCTGGAAGATAAATTCTTCAAACAGTGGTACAAGAGGATGTGGTGCTGGTCCTTCAGGAGTCACTCTCAAGCTGTCTGTCTATAAGGCCTATAAAAACTCAGTCTTCATGTACTTTATAACACTTCAGCTTGTGATTTTTATTAAGAGCGGGTCATTTTTTAGGATTCTTCACCTAACCTAAGTCTCTGAGATCCTGACACCTCACACTTCTGAAGACTCCAGGTAGGTTTCAGTACTGGGAAATGGTGGCGCTGGAGACTAAAGGGTTCCTGATGGTTTCACACTTAATTCTTCACCTTAATTCTTAATTATTTTGCAGTTAACGTGTCTTTTCTTCTCCAGCTGTTTTTGTATGACCCCACTGACCCAATGAGCATTTCACTGTCCAATGGTCATGCTTTAACTTTGCAATTTCTAGTATTACATTAGTATTGCATCCTTCTCATGAGTATTTAATAATTTTTGACTTTTCAGTCTGAGTTAAATCTCTTTTTTGGCTCATTTTATCTGTAAAAGAAAACCTGCCTAATAATTCTGCACACCTGAATATAGGGCATTTTTCATTTCCAGCCTTCATGAACAATTATATATCACTTATAAATGATTAAAAACAATATTAATAGTAGTTATTAAGATTGATGTGGATTGGAATTGGTAAAATGTGCTTGGAAAAAAAATATGATCAGAAAATCAACTTGCCTAATAATTCTGCACTCCCTGTAGATGACTTAGCTGACTGGTAATGATAATGTCTCTTTGCATGAGTGACTGTGAAGACTGGGAACTGGGAAGCAGACGACAGAAGACAAAGGACGAGAATCCACAATGGCAGGTAAGTACACAGGTGAGTGTCATGAAGGAGTCTGTTAGTTTATATAAAGACGAGACCAGACAAAGGAGTACAGGTTGTGAGGGTATTTATGGTGTGCATTGATGAGGGGGTGCAGGTGCGTTGAATCAGAATTTCGGGGAGAGTGAACAAGTGGGCAGAGCGTGCTGATCTGGTGACGATGGGTTGATTGTGGTCTGAGATGGCTGCGACTCTGTGACAAAAAGTGGTTTGGAGAGTGAATGGATGGATGAATTTGCAAGATTGCACTTTGACTTGCATTGATTTTGTTTCTCTTCTTACTGCTGTTCAGTTTTTTTCTCTTTTTTTGTCATGTCGCATCATTATACTTGTGCTAAATCTATGTAAATTGAGAAACTAATTAAATTTTCTTTCTTTCTTTCTTTCTTTTTTTTCTTCCTGTTACAGGATCCTACCCAGCCCCAACCATTCATCAGAAGGACTGTGAAAGCGGGAACTGTTTAAACCACCAGTGGCGGTTTCCACAGGATAGTTGTGGATGAGGGGGGTACTGATATTAACGTTGTATTCACTGTATTACACACTATAGTGTATATATATTTTTTTAAATTCACTGTGACCATTGACTTGACATTAACGGATGACATTGAAGATGTTTGCAGTGATCGAGTCTCAGACAGTGTCAGGTATTAATACTCCAGTACTTGTGCACACCCCTATTAAACGCACACACACTGTATCAAGGTATGATGTATATTGCAATGATGTATGATGTAAATGCAATAAATATTTTAATCATATACTGTTTTTTTTTTTTTTGTCAAGTGTTGTTACTTTTGGATTTTCTTCTATTATATGAACTATTAAAGAAAATTTATAGTATGATAAATGTGAGGATATTGATCTGGAAGAAATGGGGCCATAAAGAACCTTTTCATCAGTGGTTCTTTGTAGAACCTTTAAAAAGAGTTCTTTGTAGTACCAGAAAAGGTTCTTTATGGCACCAAGAAAAAAATGGTTCTTTAAAGAACCTTTCACAAAACGGTTCTTTAGGGAACCAAAAAAGGTTCTTCTATGGCATCGCTGTGAAACCCCCTTTTTGGTTCTTCCTGGCACCTTTTTTTTTAAGAGTGTGAAAGTTCATACAAAGGAGAAGCCATATTCATGTTCTGTGTGTGGGAAGAGTTTTTCACAGCTGCAAAATTTACTTAGACATCGGAAAACACACACTGGTGTGAGAGAGTATATGCTTTGAGTGTGAGAAGACTTTTATTACAGCAAACTGTTTAAAACTGCACCAGAGAATTCACACTGGAGAAAAACCTTACAAGTGTTCACACTGTGACAAGAGATTCAGTCAGTCATCACATCTGAAAACTCATGAGATGATCCACAGCAGAGAGAAGCTGAACAACAAAGTAGTTTCATTACAGCCACAATAAGCCGCAGGACAGTTTTGTGGTTGCTTAACGTCTGCTGGGAAAAATACCATTATTATTAGAAGTGTTTAGGATTTATTATTTACCATTATACTATTATTCTCATTATTATGAGATGTAATAAACCAGTATTTAAAGTGTTTCATTTGGATTTTGTTTGTAACATTTATTTGTAATTTCTTGAACCGACTGAAGATTTGAACACATTTCTTCCGATGATGATATTTCCAGTGGCCCTTTCCCAGATCCTATTTTCCCAGCTGCATCAGCCTGACCTGATCTTTCCTCTCAGGAACCTGATGAATCTGGATCTTCAGCTGGAGACTCTCCAGAAGCTACAACAGAACAATTAGATGAGTGTAACAAACTAGTGACACTTAGTGAACAAACTGCCATATGTTTCTGTAATTAATGTTATTTACAACATTCACAACAATAAAACAACCTACAACTGACAATATTTACTCTGCTGTTGTTCTTCTTTATTCGTTCCATGATAAATTTCCCAAAACTCTCTTCAATTTTCCACAGTATTTCTTGTACCTGAAGGTTTGATTTACTCTTGATACGGAAACAGTAAAAACATCCTCCACATTCAGTCTACAGTTGCTAGAGATCAGCATGATCTTTTCGATTTAGATGTTCATCAATGCCTGTTCCAGATCCTCCAGTTCTACCAGAAAGACTCGGGAAGCAAGATAACATAACAATGAAATTTATTAACAACCAGAAGCTACAGAATAAGATAAAGTTTTTTTGGCCTCCATCCGTAGCACACATCCGAAGGGTTGTAGGCTCAGCATATCCTGCTCGGAATTAAGGCAAGGTTGTAGCCGACCCCCACGGGGGTATGGACAGGGATCGTCCTGGTGGTGGTGGGGAGGATGGAGGTGGAGATTGGCGTCAGCATCTGCGAACTCAGATAAGTGTAAGTACCTATGCTTTATACCCAAGTGTTCGATAATGATTGGATAGATCTGATCTAGTGGATGACATAACATTTGAGTCTTCCCAGCAGAACTTACGCTAGAGCTTTTATTCTAGCTTTTATTCTTTTATTATTAATCTCCATGTGTGAACAGAATCATGATGTACTTCTGAACTTCAGGAGCAAATAAATACTTCATAAAATCCAGGATCTCTTCCTCAGAGCATAACTGAACTGAGACCTGCTGAACATCCAGAGACCAGTTGCTCTTTCATCATATCCAGCTTCTATTTATTCAGATCTGGATCCAGTAGATCTGGAAAAATAATTACATGCACCTGTTTCTCTCCCATCTTTTTTACCATCACATGTTTCAGATGCATACTCTTTAAACCTTGTTTCAACAAGAATAGAGCCTACTCCTGATGAGCTTTTCCCAGAAACATTTCTGCCCATCAAAAGAATCTGGATCACTAAGCTGGTCTCTGAAAGGTCTGAAATAAAAACCTTGAATTTGACATTCAAGTTAAATTGTTATTCTTGTCATTGCAGATCAAGAGGAAGAAAAAGAAAAGAAAAATGTGCATGCTTCACAAACAATCATAAAATATTTTTTTGCTAAGTGTGTAAATGTGTCCTGACTGTAATCATTTAACCCTCTGGAGTCTGAGGCTGATTTGGGGCCTGGAGAAGTTTTGACATGCCCTGACATTTGTGCTTTTTTCAGTTGTTCATAAACATATTAATGGAAAAAGTGTCATTACACTGTATTCAGCACAAACTAGGCTACCATAATATGTGAGGAACATGTGTGTACATGTTTGTGTTTTTGAAGGAATAACATTTATGCGTGGTTATTGAAAAAACAAAAAACTTAAGTCACTGAAATAAGGCCAAAAAAAGTATAGTAAATCTGTGTTCACAAGACTTCTGGGTATTGGAGATTGTAAACTAGAGTTTTTGCTTCAAAATTATGTAAAAATTATGCTGTCTACTCCTTCATATAAAACAATATATTGATTTAGTTTTTGTAAGACACTTTTTGCCAAGAAACACAGTATGCGAGGAGGCGTGAATCACCACTGAAAATGGGCCATTCTCACCTGAGAAGACAAAAGAATTGGATAGTAATGAGCTGAAATGACTTGCATATTAATGAGGCATTTCAGTCAGGTAGGCTGTGAAAAAAAACCTTCTGTGATGTCTCAAGATCATTATGATATATGAAACATACAGAAAAATATTATTACAATATAAAGTAATGGTTTTATATTATACTTTAAAATATAATGTATTTCTGTGATGCAAAGAGTCTGAATATAGGCTTTTAGTTTAAAAGCATGCACATTTGGAGAAATATTGGATTCTCATATGCTTATGTAAATTTTCTATACAGAGGAGTTATATTAATTTAATATTCATTGTCATTACTATGAGCGCTGGTGTTTTCAATTCATCCTTGAAGTCGGAGGGCGCTCTGTGCATTTTTAGTCCACAAATTCATCTAAAAGAAGAAGAGGCTATTCCATGAATGGAGTTTCCAATACATACTGCAGCCGGAGGGCGCTAAAGAAACAAAAACTCATCTAAACTTCATCTGTACTGTAGAATAAAAGAAAACAGGAACTAACTGCATGTCTTCTAGAGCTCGCTAACCATGACTTTTACATCCAGATAAACACTTTTCAAGACAATAAATACACGATTGAGACGCTGAATGCATGAATTGCCTCTGAATTTGCGTCTGAATAGCGCTGGCTCCGTGGGCGTGGCCGCATTAGCGGATAATGAGCTGAATCACGGACTTCTGACATGGCTCTCTTTTCATACAGATTACATAAACACAGAAGGTTTGTTTTCGATTTGACTTATATAATTTAAAACCTGACATCTTAACGTTTTTTTAGACATAAGTTTAATTTTTCTGTGATTAGTATTCACTAAGTTACAGTTCATTTTCTGAGAACTATCAGATTGGAGTTCGTTCAGAGGGAGAGGAGAAATCACGCATCATGTTAGTTTTCTTTATTTTACAAAAAGCACAACATTGTGTTTTTACTCTGAGTGTACACAAATAAAAGAAGATATTCTATAGTTTCAATTGATATATTACTTATGTCTCTATGACAAAAAATGACGGAGTATTTTAAGTCTGTTTTGCTGCCTCAGAGTGTTAAATAAAAACTCTATATGAAGTTACAAGTGATCAAATATCAAATCTATAAGCTGATCTATAACTGTAACGAATCATCACTCTGGCAGGGATCCATTTGCATGCTTTATTAATAACACTCGTTGTCATAAAGGCAGGGTCAGACAGGAGCAAACAGGTATACATGGAATAGGCAGAATTGTAGTCAGAACAGGCAGATGGTCAGGGCTGGCAGATAACACTCAGAGAATCAGTAGAACAGGCAAGAGTCAAAGGCAGGCAGCAAAAGGTCGATAACAGGTAACAGCAGAATCAGCAACAGGTAATCAGACAGTAAGATAACGCTCGGTAATGTTCACCACGGCAAAACAAGACTTTGCGATCATGTGTGGTGTAAGTGGGTCTTAAATAGTCCAGGTTATTGAGAACAGCTGTGCAGTAATCATTCCAAGGCACAGGCTTATGGGAAATATAGTGTGACAGGCAGCCTAAGGAGTTAGTATTCTGGAGAAGGCTCCCTCGGATGGTCAGAGCCCCCCCCTTGTGAGCGCCTCCTGGCGCGAGGATGTGGCTGGCGTCGAGGTCTTCCACGAGGCCGAGGAGCCGGTCTTTCTGGATGTGCTGCGTGGAATTCCTCCACCAGGCTGAGGTCCAGGATATCATCCGCATTGACCCAGGTTTGTTCCTCCGGACCGAACCCCTCCCAGTCTACTAGATACTGGAGCATACGACCTCAACGCCAGGAGTCCAGCAGTTCACGGACCTGATAGATCTCATTCTCCACTTGGATAGGCGGGGGACCCTGGTCACAAGACACCTCTTCTCCCTCCTCGCCGGGACCATCGGCAGGATTGAGCAGCGATACATGAAACGTAGGAGAGATGCGAAAGTGGTTTGGTAATGCAAGTCGGAATGAAACTGGAGTGATTTGACGGGTAATTCTGAATGGACCAACGTACCTTGGACTGATCTTTTTACAGGGGAGCTTGAGGCGCAGGTCTCTGGTGGATAACCACACCCATTGCTCTGGCTGGTATGCGGGACCGGGACGACGGTAGCGATTGTTCTCTTAAGTGGCGGACAGCATGTTGGAGGTGAGTATGTGCTCTATCCCAGGTCTGTTCGCTTTGCATCATCCAGTCGTTGATGGCTGGAACATCGGTGGGTTCACCAGACCATGGGAATAACGGAGGTTGAAACCCCAGGACACACTGGAACAGTGTCATGCCAGTTGCTGGTTTGCGGATGGAATTTTTTGCGTACTCTACCCACATCAGATAACGGGACCAGTTGTTTTGATTGCGGCTGCAGTAACTGTGGAGGAAGTGTGTAAGTTCCTGGTTCATCCTCAACCTGACAGAACGCTGACCAGAGGCAGAATGTCCTCGGGCAGCCGTAGATTCTGAAGACCCATGTGCACAGTTGTCCAGCTGTCTGCATGGCGGTTGGAAGTTTGGGTAGTGGGATTAGTCGGCAGGCCTTTGAGAAGCGACTGATGACAGTCAGGATGGTGGTGTTTCCGTCTGAGATGGGTAAGTCGGTGATGAATTACAGAGCGATATGGGACCAGGGACGGCACGGTAGAGGTAGTGGCTGTAGCAGGCCTGCGGGAATTTGATGAGATGGTTTGTAAATGTTACAAATGTGGCAAGCTTTGACAAACTGAGTAGTGTGTGTGGGAAGAGATGACCACCAGAACCGGTTCTGCATGAGTTGTATGGTAGCGGCTATGCCCAGGTGACCAGAGGCGGGTGAGTTGTGAACCAGTTCTAGGACACTGGCGCGAAAGTTCTCAGGGACGAATACCTTGTCTGGAGGACAGACGGCAGAAATTTCACCCTCCGCGTTGGCCTGTTCCAGTTCGGAGATTATGTCCCACTGTATGGGTGCAACAATGAGAGAAGCGGGTATGACAGTTTCTGAAGTTGCAGGATTAGTGTCACCTTCAAATTGATGGGACAGAGCATCGGCTTTGACATTCTTCGACCCTGGGCGAAAGGTTACAGTGAAGTGGAATCTTGAGAAGAGTGACCATCGTGCCTGACGGGGATTGAGTCTTTTGGCGGTGCAGAGATATTCAAGATTTTTGTGGTCAGTTAGCACGCTGAATGGATGTACCGCTCCCTCCAACCAATGACACCACTTCTTGAACGCTGCCTTCATTGCCAGCAGTTCTCTGTCCCCCACATCATAATTTCTTTCCGCTGCATTGAGTTTCCTAGAATGGTAAGCACATGGGTATAGTTTAGGTGGGTTACCTTGGCGTTGAGACAGAACTGCTCCCAATCCAGTGTTAGAAGCGTCGACTTCCACTACAAATGGCAGAGACGGGTCGGGATGGTGCAGAATCGGGGCTGTGGTGAAACGTTCCTTCAGATGTTGGAAGGCGTTTCTGGCTGCAGGAGACCAGTGAAGATGGGATTGACCCTTCTCTAACATGGAGGTGAGCGGGAGGCTATGGTGCTGAAATCGCGGATGAATCGCCAATAGAAATTGGCAAACCCCAGAAAACGTTGTAGTTCTTTAATGGTATTGGGTTGTGGCCAGTTAAGGATTGTTAACATCTTTTTCTCAACCATAGCCACACCGTCCCGGCTGATGACGTACCCAAGGAAGGCTGTTACCATCTTGTGAAACTCACATTTCTCTGCCTTGGCATAAAGTTGGAACTGGATTAGATGCTGCAAGACTTGTCTGACCTGTTGCACGTGCTCCTCCATGGTTTCAGATTATATATCAAGATATCCTCAATGTATACGATGACAAATCGGTTGAGCATGTCTCTGAACATATCATTTATGAATGGAAAACGGACGGACTATTGACCAAGCCGAAGGGCATGACGAGGTATTCATAGTGCCCAGTCGCTGCAGAGAAGGCAGTCTTCCACTTGTCTCCTTCCTTGATACAGATCAAGTTGTAAGCACTGCGCAGGTCGAGATTGGTGAAGTAGCGGGCAGTGCGAAGTTGCTCCAAAGCCGCAGGGACCAGAGGAAGCCGGTACAAAAACTTGATAGTGATTTCATTTAATCCACGATAATCTATGCAGGGATGTAGTCCTCCATCCTTTTTCCCCACGAAGCAGAAGCCAGCGGAAGCCGGAGATGTTGAGGGGTGGATGCAGCCTTTAGCCAGTTCCTCCTCTATGTACTTCTTTATTGACTCCGACTCCGGTTGAGATAGAGGAAAGATGCAACCCTTGGGAGGTGTGGTTCCTGGAATCAGTCAATAGCGCAGTCATAAGGACAGTGAGGAGGTAATTGTGAGGCACGTACCTTACTGAAGGATAGTGAGAGATTGTGATATTCTGCAGGAAGTGACTGTTCCGAGATGGGTGCATCGGCTTCGCTGGGTTCCGTTGCTTGAATGGATCTGACATACAGAGGAGATGGGTTATTCAGACATTTTGCCAGACAGTTTGAGTTCCAGTGAATGATTTGCCCCTCTCGCTAGCAGATGTGAGGATTGTGATTGCGTAGCCATGGCAGCCCCAGGATGATGGATGACGTAGAGGTAGGGAGAACATGGAATTGAATTTTTCTGTGTGAAATATGCCTGTTTGCATGAAGATGGATTGAGTTATGGCTTTAACGTGTCCCGTTGTCAGGTTGGGTGGGTGGAAGGAGCGAGGACTCAGTATGCAGGAAGATAAGGGCTTTTATTAATAATAAAAAAATAAAACAAAAACACAACAAAAACTACCCCGTGGGGGAAAACAGACTTGACAAAAAAACAGGACTTGACTAGACTTGACTTGGCTTGATGAAAACACGACAGAATAAACGACAACGAACCAGCACAGGACTTCAAACACAAGGAGAATAAATAGGAGAGCAAATGAGGCAGGTAATGAGGGAGGACAGGTGGGGAAAATCAACCAATAATCAGGTAACAAGGTGGGCGGGGTCAAGACAATAGACATGAGAGCACATGGCACAAAGAAACACATGACAAGCCATGTGCTCACAACAAACAAAACAAAGACACAAGCACATGGCCGATGAAGACAAATCACAAGCCATGTGCTTACACAAGACGAGACACGAACACGTGACTATGAAAAACTCATAAGCCACGTGTTCACACAAAACAAGACAACATGAGAGCACGCAGCCCGTGAAACACAGACTGCGTGCTACACAACACAAGACAAAAACACAACATGAAAGCATGCGGCAGGTGGAAATAACCGCGTGCTACACAAAACAAGAGACAAGAGCGCACGGCAAGTGAAAGTACACACAAACCGTGCGCTCACAATAAAGACAGGACTGGGAGCGCGAGTGTCCGAATCCCGACACGAAACCGAAACCAAACTAGACACGAGTGCCGGGATCCGAACGTCACGCTCCCAAAATGAAACAAGGCACGCAGACAAGAGAGCGCACAGCCCCGAGAACACTCGAGACCGTACGCTCACACAAAAACACGACAAGAACAGGAGTGTCAGAGCTCTGTCACAAAACCAAGAAATAAACAAGACTGAAGTGACAGAACCCTGACACCCGTGCCCAGAGGTTGTCCGTCTATCGCCTCCACTGTTAGAGAAAAAGAGCAGGGAATTAATGTAATCTGATGTTGTTCGGCATAACTCTGGGTCATAAAATTTCCCGCAGCCCCGGAATCCAGTAGGGCACTCGCCTCCAGTCATATATCAAGGTTATGGGTACATTGACACATGTATCTGCAGAATAATAGGGGTTGGCATCACTCACTGATCATGGATTCTCGGGATGGGTGCGAACAGGACAGTTATTTCTCACATGTCCAGGATTGCCACAATACAAGCACAGGCGCTGAGTTAAACGACGGCTTCTCTCCTCTTCAGATAAATGATAGGCACCTGCATGGGTTCGGTGATTTCAGGTTCAACAGGTGATTGAGTACGAATGTTGCATCTTTGTCCTGCCCTGCGTGAGTGGATGAGGTTGTCAACCTGTATAGCAAGCTCAATAAACTGATCCAGACTCTTGCCATTATCGCAACAGGCCAGCTCTGTTTGTAACTCATGAGTTAAACCTCTTCTGAAGCATGTCTTTAGTGTATCACTCACCCATTTAGTTTGAGCCGCAAGTGTGCAGAAGGCGAGAGCGTATTCAGCTGCAGTTTGACGTCCCTGTGTTAATTCCATCAGCCGGTTACCAGCTCCCCTCCCATCACTGGGGTGATCAAACACTTCTTTAAATCTCTGAAGGAAATATTCATAGCTGGGAAAAGCAGAGCTGTCATCATTCCACACAGCCGTTATCCAATCCAAAGCCCTCCCCGTAAATAAGGAACAGATTAGAGCGATCTTACCAGTATCAGTTGAATACATGGCGGGTTGTTGATTAATGAAGAGCGAACATTGCAGATTGAAACCCTTACATCTGGTAGGATTGCCATCGAACTTTTCAGGGAACGAGAGGCGCGGATTCGGTGGTGACAGCGTGCCTGCAGTGTGGGTAATGGCAGCCGCAACAGGTGGTGGAGACGCCGCTGTCATCACGGGCTGGACGCCTTGCAGGGCTCTCACCAGTTCCTTGAGATTAGTCAGGCGGTTAAGCTGATGCTGATGGGCAGCGAGTTGATTGGCTTGGGCAGATGTAGAAGCACCCAGGTGAGTGAAAGCAGCTGGATCTTGTGCTGGCAAAGTTTTCTGTAAGGAATCATCACTCTGGCAGGGATCCATTTGCATGCTTTATTAATAACACTTGTGGTCATACAGGCAGGGTCAGACAGGGGCAAACAGGTATACAGGGAATAGGCAGATGGTCAGGGCTGGCAGATAACACAGAATCAGTAGAACAGGCAAGAGTCAAAGGCAGGCAGCAAAGGGTCGATAACGGGTAACAGCAGAATCAGCAACAGGTAATCAGACAGTAAGATAACGCTCGGTAATGTTCACCATGGCAAAACAAGACTTCGCGATCATGTGTGGTGTAAGTGGGTCCAGGTTATTGGGAACAGCTGTGCAGTAATCAGTCCAGTCACTCCGATGGTCAGAGGAGGGAACCACGGAGTTCGTCTCTGTGACAATAACAATGATCAATCAATATCAGAATGAAATGTTTTAATGTTTGACCTGAGAGCTGGAGAGACATGTTACTTCATTCAGAACATGTCTAAACACACAATGATCACATATATCAGACAATATGACAGAAACAAATGCCTGTTCACATTCAAACTGAAGTGAGTCTGAATCAGACATGAATCAGTGTTTTATTAGTGAATTAGACAAATGTTTATCAGCTAAAGCTCACCTGCAGTTTCATTCCTCACTGAAAAACACATTCACAATCATCATGATTCACCTGCAGAAGATTCACTTCAACACAGAGTTTGATCTATTTGTAACCGTGGCTGTTTCAGAGGATGAGAGTATAATCCAAGCACAGTAAACATTTATTGAAACAAACATAATACAAGTTATTGATGTGACTTTTAAAACTGAAGCTTTTATCAAAAAAACTAAACATCTAATAGTGAAGCACTGTATCAGACCTTGATTTCTTTTTACTATAACCATGTGATCTGTGACGTCTAAAGCTTTGTTTTCACACACAACCTTGGGACTGCTTTTTATTCTGATTCAAATAACATGAACTCTTGCGCAAGTGTCAGGTGTCATTCGCTTTTTTGATAAGAAAAAAATATAATACCAATAGATATTTAACAAGTTTGTTTGCCCATATAATCTTTAGGGTATTAGGTTAGCTAATTAGGCTTGCTGTCCACTGAGGAGGGGCTCGATGAAGCAGTTTCAATTCAAGCTCTGATATATCCCCCACAGTGAATAAATATAGGATATGATTACATAGGGCAAGGTACCTGAGATGAAGGTGGAGGGATGCTGGAACGGCTGAGACTGAAGAGAGGTAAGCAGCTACTTATATACTCTGGCTGTTGATTGGAAGATTTGATGGGCTCGCTCCTCCTTAAATTACTTTTAGGAAACTAATTTACATGAGTAGTTTTGTGCATGTTCAGTTTGTTTTTATTCCCAGTTCATAAGTACTTCAACTGACCATTCTATGATAATCTTCATTTATTTTGATAATACTATATGCCTAAACTTGCCCAGAAGTCAAGTCAAGTCACTTTTATTTATATAGCACTTTTTACAATGCAGATTGTGTCAAAGAAGCTTTACATTGATAACTGAAATATGATTTTGGCTGCACAGCAGCTCTTAGAGAATAGTGTCAATGCAGGCAGATCAGAAGCACTGTTATCAAATGTCAAGTCAAATGTCAAGTGTCCCCAACTAAGCAAGCCAAAGGTGACAGTGGCAAGGAACCCAAACTCAAACAGGTGACAAATAGGTGTTAAAATGGAGAGAAAAAAATCTTGGGAGAAACCATTTCTCCCAGAAATTTATTCACAGATTCGTTTATTCAAATTGTTTAAGTAAAATGACATGTGATAGACTTTTTCTATATAGTTTAATTATTTTCATTATTTTACATGCTTTTCATAGCACAAACTGATTAAATAAAAGTAAATCCAGGCAAAACTGATAAATCCGGATGTGGGCAAGAAAGGCAAATCAAAACTACCAACAAACACGTAAACGTAACAACCGTGGAAGGACAACACATATGTGGTTCAGGTAATATGTGCATATAGTCTGCAAACATAAAACAAAACACTGTTTCTTTTTGTTAAATGTCAGTTTTAATGATCAGTAATAACCATTATAAAAGTTTAAGCAAAAGGTATAAGAAGCTACAATAAGAAATAAAGCAAACAATTCAGTCAAACGTACAAAGGCAGTGCTCCAGTAGGCTACAAAATTAAATAGCCTAAATATATAAAGTTATGAAACTTCACTTTCACTTCAACAAATTATAGATTCATGACCAAAGATCACCTGTTATATATACAAAAGATGAATTGTATCTCATGTTTAACCACTACAGAGAGTACAGAGTACTAACCGAGGTAAGACTGTAAGACGGATCAAGAACATGCTGGAAATCTCAGAAGCATAGACCAGGAGACTTTGGGATCTCTTGAAGCAGAAGTTACTCTTTATTGAGAAACACACTGTGCGTTGCTGTGGTCATCGAAAATCTAACTAAGGCAGTGACTTGGTAGTTCATATACATTCAAGGGGGAGGGATACATAGAGTAGAGGTGTGGACAATCTAAACAAAGGATGCAAATGCAGTACAGGAATCAGATCATTTCCCAGCCATGATCTAATCAACATAAATGTGTCATTCAAATGCATAGGTGCTAATCCAATCAGTCTGACAGTATCACCCATACCTTTACATTATCATAGAGACAAAGGCACTGCTGTCTCTTGAGCTTGTCCTGGCAAATGGTCAGGATGTAAGATCCGCAGATCGTAAACAGATTCTTAAATTTGTAATTCCACAAACACATACGGGGATATGAAAATTTCTTTGGCTAGATGTGAACTTTGAATTAGATCAGATCTTGGGCAGCAACTGATGAATTTCACAAGAACAGACAATAACGCATATTGAGAAACGGCTAACTATGAATAAATGAATGAATGAAGCATTTATATAGCACTGAACTATGTACTACTGTATCTACACAATCACATCAGGGGTCGCTCCTCATCCACAACCTGGATAATTCAACAGCAGACACAGAGCAACAGCGCCAACTATAGGTGGAGAGGAGAAATTTTTCTCTCTGTGTCTCTTCTGAGCTGTGGTGATGTGGTTTCTCCACTGCATGGATCTTCATGTGTATCTTCAGGTGACTTTTAGTACAGAAACTCTTTCCACACTGATCACACGTGTACGGCTTCTCTCCAGTATGAATCCTCTCATGTGTTTTCAAATATGATAACGTATTGAATCTGTTGTCACAGTGTGAACACTTGTAAGGTTTTTCTCCAGTGTGGATCATCTCATGTGTTTTCAGATTAGATGACTGATTGAATCTCTTGTCACAGTGTGAACACTTGTATGGCTTTTCTCCAGTGTGAATTCTCTGGTGCTGTCTTAAACAGTTTGCTGTAGTAAACATCTTCTCACACTTAAAGCACACAAGATCCTTTACAGCAGTGTGTGTTTTCTGATGCGCATGTAAATATTGCAGCAGTGAAAAACTCTTTCCACACACAGAACATGAATGTGGCTTCTCCTTCGTATGAACTCTCAGGTGTCTCTTCAGGTCTGATGACCCAATAAATGTTTTGCTGCATTGATCACATGTGAACAGCTTCTCTCCGGTGTGAACTACCATGTGACGAACAAGACTTTGTTTTCTTGAGAATCTCTTTTCACACTGATCACATGTGAACAGCTTTTCTCCAGTATGAACTCTCATGTGAATCTCAAGATGATGTTTGTTTGTGAAACTCTTTCCACATTGAACACAAGTGAATGGCTTCTCTCCTGTGTGGATCAACATGTGTCTCTTAAGATGTATTTTTTGTGTGAAACTCTTCTCACACTGGTCACATGTGAACGGCTTCTCTCCTGTATGAACTGTCATGTGACGATTAAGATTACGTTTGTTTGCGAAGCTCTTTCCACATTGATCACATGTGAACGGCTTCTCTCCAGTATGAACTCTCATGTGACGATCAACACTATATTTAGTTGTGAAACTCTTTCCACACTGAGTGCAGGTTGTAGATTTCTCTGTATTTTCAGTCTTTGAGCGACTCAAAGGTTTTTCTCCAGGTTTGTCATGATGTTTCTCCTCCACTTCATTCAGTTCTTCACTCTCCTCCTTCACTTCCATCAGCTCTGAAATTAAAGAAAAAAAGATTCATTAAATTTTCAGTACATCAAAATAAAATAAAACTAGCTAAACCTCGCTAGATTCCAGTAAGACCAGACAGCCAAAACCTAAAAATGTGGTGACTTTGGTATCATATGATGGTATAAAAATATCAAAAATATCAATATCTACTCTAGATACTCTAGATACTCTAGATCTCAGTTTTTACACAAATGAACTACTGCATTCATCAACCCTGTTACCAAAGTTACTGTAAGAAGAGATTTTGCTCAAGTTACACTCACAACCCTGTCAGCCATTCCGGAAAGTTCATTTACTTCAAACATTTACAGTTTATTCCTAAAAATAACAATGTTGTGAACTATATTGAAAATACCTAAATTCTGGAAACACTCTTGCAAACTGTGAAGCAAATATTGAAATAATGTAAAATAAATATTTAGTTTGATCTGATGTTGACAATCATTATGAAAGTTTCTCAAACTTCCCTTTATTGAGCTTTTATTAGAAAAGAACATTATGTCTCATTTCATAGTTTAACTGTTTCTCTAAATGTGCAGAAGTGCTTGAATCTTTCTATCATGAATGTTGTTCAGCGTCATGAATGAATGAAGAATAAACACCAACCTCTTTGTTCTTCAGTATCTTCAGTGTGTTTCATTCTGCAGGGTTCTGGATCACTCATGTTCTCACTGTCCTCTTTAATAAACTCAGTCTTTGCAGATTTCAGCTCTTCCTGATGCTCTGATGCTCATCTGATGGGAATATTCCTACTTTTATTGATGAACTGCTGTGGGAGGAGCTTCACTGATGATGTGATTGTTGTGGGAGGAGCTTCACTGATGATGTGACTGCTGTGGGAGGAGCTTCACTGATGATGTGCGTGATGTGGGAGGAGCTTCACAGGTGAATTGCAGTGGGCGGGGCTTCATTTACTGAACTGAAGATTTGTTGGAGGAGCTGATCTGCCAAAATCAAAAATATATCAGTTACTGTGTTTAAATGTACAAAAGCAATTTTACATCGAAAACCCATTAAATCCAAGTGTCTATTTTAATGGTTCAAATTACTTTAGTGAAAACAAAATGTTTCAATGTGCCATCATCATTTAGTGTAACAGATATATTTATGTACAATTGAAACAATAGTTATTTTGACCTGTACTTAAGAAAGTATACAAAATAATAAGAGATCATACTCAATTTAATTATATTTTAAATTATTAAAACATTCTTGCTGAGTGAAATGAGTGAAATCTAGTGGTTTGAAGGAAAGTGGTAAAGTATAAAGATTTAAAATGACAATTAGAGTATTTTGGGCATCACTGTGATCCTTAAATACATTCTTTCTTTCTTTCTTTCTTTCTTTCTTTCTTTCTTTCTTTCTTTCTTTCTTTCTTTCTTTCTTTCTTTTGTTTGCTATAATAACCCCTTTTATATTTGACCCTTAAACTAATTGCATTAATCATTTATATCCATCTATTGTAAAGCAACTGATGCTAATTCAGAACTTTTTTGTTTCTAATTCTAACTTTATTCTGTTTCTTCATTAAAATAATGGAAGATATCTAGAAAAGCTGTAAATAACTCTAAGAAAAATATAAATAAACACACTTATTTATAGTCATCAAATCCCCTCAGTCTGTTGACAGCAATGAAATGAGCTTTAAGTGTCAATTTACAGCAGATCTGAAGACATCAGCATAATAAATGAGGTGAAAACAGGAACTATTGACATGAAATAAAGAGTGTTTTCAGCAGTTTCTCTGTTAATATAGATGACTATCAACACTCATTCAACAAGACATTCAGATCATCTCACTTTATTCAGATCATCTCACTTTATTCTGAGTGTTTGCTGTTAGAAACTGATTGTTTGAGTCAGGATATATGAGAAAAGACTATAAAACTGCTCTATTGAAAGACAATGCTATTTTGGTAAAGGATCAGGATATTCCATTAACTGCTCAAAATCTGAGATTCTGCCCATTGCTAAAGTGAACTGGAACGCTGAGCTATAGAGACCTACCCATTCAAACGTATAACCAAAACAATAACTAAAGCAGCAAACTGAAAAATCTATAAAGGATCACTCCAGCATTATCACTCAAAATCCATCTGAAACAAATGATTTATTTAGGTTATATTACTCAAATCACTACTCTATGGACAAAAATGCATCATTAAAATAGAATCTTTTCCGAGGGGTGTCTCATTGCCTCAGGTATCACACACACAATCATCAATTACAAAAAAACTTTATCCATCCAAGAAATCACAAAAGCACTCCATTGCCTACCAAATAACAAATCACCTGGTCCAGACGGCTTCCCAGCAGAGTTCTGTAGTCATTTCTGGCCACTAATCTCTCCTATGTTTCTTAAAACTCTATGCAAAATTCATGAAAAATGAATGGAATAATACAGCAACATATGAATACTGCTTACATTTCTTTCATTCTATAACCAAACAAGGATCACACCCATTGTTCCAACTACCATCCAAAATCATTGATTAATGTTGATTTAAAATAATTAGTAAAGCACTGGTGGGAAGACTACAATCTGTGATATAAATCATGATACACTCTGACCAGACTGGCTTCATAAAAGGGAGACACTCTTCAGAAAATACCAGAAGGTTTAAAAGTATAGTTGATTTCTATAACAATTCATCAAATGCACAGACCACCATTTATGATTGTATATTTAGATGCAGAAAATGCATTTGATAGGGTAGAATGGTCCTTTCTTTTTGCTGCACTTAGTCACTTTGGTTTTAAATCATATTTCATCAGCTGGATTTAAACACTCTATAATACACCAACAGCATCGGTCATAACTAATGGTATTATATCAAATCAATTTTACTTAAAAAGAGGTACCAGACAAGGCTGACAAGGCTGCCACTGTTACTACATCTCTTTGCACTTTTCATTCAACTCTTGGTAGCTGCAATAAGACAATCACATAACATATATGGAATCAAATCAAAACATTACCATCATAAAATAAGTTTGAATGTGGACAACAATATTTTATATATCACAAACCCATCATATCACTTCTATCAGTTCATAATCTGTTAAACCATTTTGGTAAAGGATCAAGATATTCCATTAACTGCTCAAAATCTGAGATTCTGCCCATTGCTGAATTGAACAGGAATGCTGAGCTAGAGAAAGGGCAATAGTAAGTAATCCTTTCGTTTGTTGTTTTAACTAGTCCGTCTCCTGAAGATTATTTGATTCAATTTTCCTTGACCATTTTTCCTGCCTTGATTCACATTTCCGGGGTAGAGGACTAAAGGGAATCCTCTAAGTTTTCAATTTATGTTTCTCCCTTTAATCACGTTACAGTTTCCCAACCCTAGACTGGGAGATCTTGTAACAATTTAATAACACACAAACCATTTAAAACTGTAGTTTACTATGAATGCTAACCTTTATGCAAAATTAGACTACCATGTTATTTATGTTCTCCATTTGACCATGCATTTTATTTATTAATTTATTTATGAATTTTTATACTCCAATTTATCATTTTGTTTTGAATGTAAGTTTAATTACAGAAATTCCAGTATTGAAAACAAGATCAGTTCTTCTCTAAGTAAGATCTTTCCCGTAGGGTGTGTTACATGTTAGAAATCTAATTACTTTATTAAATATTGCTGTCAGTCTGTCTGAAAGAGCTGGGAGAATAAGGAAGAAAGCATTTGTGAAATTTGGATAAGGAGACAAACTATGATAGTTGGGCTGTCTGACTCTGTGGTACTTGGAAGGGGTTTATAGTCAGGACACTTTCCAAAGGGGGAATTTCAACTGCATTGCATAAAGATATCTCCAAAAGGGGGACTGGGGCTGTGTGTCACAGTTTGAGATGTTGAAGAGAATGAAACTTTGTGTATCAGTTAAAAGTGCTTCCATAGGTAGAGCTAGACAGTTGTCCTGACATGTGATTTAGATCTGCTCTGATGGACAACAAAAAGCTCCCTGAAACTTCCTAGCTCTTCCATCCAGATAGCGGAATTAACTGTTTTTACTGTTATTTCTATTTCTTTATTACTATGTATTAGGTTCTTCATTACATAAAGCACTTTTAATTACCATTGTGTATGAAATGTGCTATACAAATAAAATTGCCTTGCCTTTATCACAATGAATGTTGTTATTATAAAATCATACAATGTTTCATAGTTATAGTTAATTTATAGCTATTAAGCAGTGGTTGATGAACATGAGTGTCATTAATGTTTGTTTTTTCTGTTATTGTCCATGTCAAATTACGAGAAATAACAGATTATGGTCTAATATCATATATCCTGACTCAAATAATCAGTTTCTAACAGCAAACATTTAGAATGAAGTAAGATGATCTGCTAATGATCTGAATGTCTTGTTGAATGAGTGTTGATGGTCTGAGGATCATCAATAAACAGAGAAACTGCTGAAAACACTCTTTATTTCATGTCAATAGTTCCTGTTTTCACCTCATTTATTATGCTGATGTCTTCAGATCTGCTGTAAATTGACACTTAAAGCTCATTTCATTGTTGCCAGCAGACTGAGGGGATTTGATGACTATAAATAAGTGTGTTTATTTCTGTTTTTCTTACAGTTATTTACTACTAGAAAGAAAGAAAGAAAGAAAGAAAAAACATCTTGTCAGTATTTAGAACAAGAATCATTTTCTGACATTCAAACACTGTATTTAAGGATCACAGTGAAGCCCAAAATACTTCATTTTAAATCTTTATACTTTTATCCACTTTCCTTCAAACCACTAGATTTCACTAATTTGTAAGCAAGAAGTTTTTAATCATTTAAAATATAATTGCATTTAGTATGATCTCTTATTATTTTATATATTTTATTAATACTGGTCAAAATAACTGTTGTTTCATTTGTACATAAATATATCTGTTACACTAATGATGGAACATTAAAACATTTTCACTAAAATAATTTGAAACATTAAAATAGACACTTGGATTTAATGGGTTTTCTATTAAAAATGGCTTTTGTACATTTAAACACAGTAACTGATATATTTTTGATTTTGACAGAGCAGCTCCTCCAACCAATCTGCATTTCAGTAAATGAAGCCACGCCCACTGCAATTCACCTGTGAAGCTCCTCCCACATTACTTACATCGTGAGGCTCCTCCCACATCACACACATCATAAATGAGGCTCCTCCCACATCACTCACATCATCAGTGAAGCTCCTCCCACAGCAGTTCATCAATAAATGCAGGAATATTCCCATCAGATGAGCATCAGGAAGAGCTGAAATCTGCAAAGACTGAGTTTATTAAAGAGGACAGTGAGAACATGAGTGATCCAGAACCCTGCAGAATGAAACACACTGAAGATACTGAAGAACAAAGAGGTTGGTGTTTATTCTTCATTCATTCATGATGCTGAACAACATTCATGATAGAAAGATTCAAGCACTTCTGCACATTTAGAGAAACAGTTGGATTATGAAATGAGACATAATGTTATTTTCTAACAAAAGCTCAGTAAAGGGAAGTTTGAGAAACTTTCATAATGATTGTCAACATCAGATCAAACTAAATACTTATTTCACATTATTTTAATATCTGCTTCATAGTTTTCAAGAGTGTTTCCAGAATTTAGGCATTTTCAATATAGTTTACAACATTGTTATTTTTAGGAATAAACGTAAAGTAACTTTCCAGATTGGCTGACAGGGTTGTAAGTGTAACTTGAGCAAAATCTCTTCTTACAGTAACTTTGGTAACAGGGTTGATGAATGCAGTCATTCATTTGTGTAAAAACTGAGACAATGGATTGAGATTATTTTCTTGTCCCATCATGCTGTAGACAGAGTCTAGATGATGTCACTTCCTGGGTGTTTTTGAAAGCAGGAAAATCATGTCAGAAGTAACAGGGTTGAGTGAATCATGAAGGACACTGATAATAACACATTTAAAGATGCAGTCAGTCTAGACTTTGAGCATGTGAACTTTCTACAGACGCTGAAACGATCATGATATGATGTCACACTCCACGAAATTAAAACATAAATAACAAATAATACATATTCAATCTACTCCACTTTACTGCAAACTTCACCTGATCTTGTGTTTCTGGTGTCCCACATTCACATGTGTATGAATGGAAGTCAGTGGAAGGAAAGTCTAGTGTGACCGCCCCTTAATAATTACACAGTTTTAGGAAAATAAATTAAATATCAGTCTAAAAGTTGATGTCAAAATAATGCTGTTAATATCACATTAGATATTTTTGTCATTGATCAAATATATTTAATAGTTCTCACTACAGAAACATGATCTAATTTTTTAAATATAATAACTGAGTAAAGAACACAGGACTCTTTTCTCCTCTATTATCTGTGCACCCCTCCCTCACCCCTCATCCCTTCCTCTCCCCCTGATTAAATGGTTAAAAAATTTGTTATGGTTGATCAATCCGCTGTCTCATTCTGGTGTCTGTGTGTTTGTGTGGGTGTGTCTGGTTGATGGTTCTGTGTGGGCGTCGCCGCTGATTGTTGATCAGCGGCAGCTGTGTGCAATCATTATCTGCCTATTTAACACCTTGTCTTTCGTCTCGTGTTTGTCAGATCGTTGTTTGGAATCCTGGTGTTGTGTCCTGTGCTCTCTCGTGTTTGTTTGTTCCCCGGAGTGGATTACCTCGTCGTTGTTTCCTGTTCCTGTTCTCCGTCGGACTCTCACTTTGGATTGCACTCACGGATTCGGACGCACGGACTCACGACACCATATCACCTCACCACAGGATTTCCAGCTGCCCATCGAAGTCCCTGCGTCACCACTCTCCTGCTACTGTCTCTCCTCGTTTAATGACTAACTCTGGTGTGAAGCTCTAATAAAGAGATTAACTTGCACTTGCATCTGTCATTCTTTCCGTGACAGAACGATCTGACCAACTATTGATGCAGCAAGTTCAGCAGCGTTGACGGAGTTCATCAATCACAGCATTTCTCGTATGGATCAACAACAGGAGAGTATCTCTTCAACCGGATGCGCAGTTCAAGCGCTGGTGACGCAGGTGTCCGAGCTCTCCCAGCAGCTTCAAGAACTTCGCGCTCCCACTGTGCCACCCACGACGCCGATTCCCCCCACACCTCCGGAGCGAATGGACCAGCCAGAGCCACGCCTCCCGGTTCCGCAGACCTACGCTGGTGAGCCAAACTTTTGCAGAGCCTTCTTGACCAGATGTTCCATGCATTTCTCATTGCAGCCACGCACATTTGAAAAAGAAGAATCCAAGGTGACGTTCGTACTGACGCTTTTGACTGGTCAGGCTGCTTTGTGGGGAACGGCGGTGTGGGAGAACCAGGACCCATGCTGCGCCTCGTTCCAGGCACTCGCCGCCGAGATGAAGAGGGTGTTTGACCGTGCGGTGGCGGGCAAGGACGCCGCCCGACAACTCACTGAGCTCAGACAAGGAAATCGCACGGTCGCCGAATACTCTATTGAGTTCCGCACCCTGGCGGCGGAGTGCCGATGAAACGAGGAGGCGCAGTGGGATGTATTCCTGCATGGGTTGGCCGACCGTGTCCACAGAGAGATCTACGTGTTGGACCTTCCTCAAACCCTCAATGGACTCATCGATCTCGCCTTACGAGTGGATGCTCGCCTCCAGCGGCTGGAGCGTCTCGCTCTTCCCAGTCCTGTTTCCCGTGGAGCGGAGGGACGGTCGGCCAGCTCAGCGGACACGGTCGGCCCTTCATCCGATCCTGAACCCATGCAGGTAGGGAGAGCTCGGCTTTCCCGGGAGGAGAGAGAAAGGCCGAGAAGTCCTCACCATCCACTCTCCTTCCGGTAAGACTGAGATGGGCCACACACAACCTCACCTGCCAGGCACTCCTAGACTCTGGGGCTGAGGGGAACTTCATGGACACCGGCTTTGCACGCAACAACAACTTACCCACCATTCTACTCAACCAGCAGATCACAGTCAACGCACTCAACGGACAACGGCTCCCCAACATTTCTCAGTCTACCGATTCCATTACTCTCGTCACGTCTGGCAACCACACCGAAAGCATCAAGTTTCTTCTCATGGACTCCCCACTGGCACCCATTGTACTCGGACACCCTTGGCTCACTGAACACAACCCCAAGGTCGACTGGCAGCAGCACTCCATCACGGAGTGGAGCACTCATTGTCACAGGTCTTGTCTTTTGTCTGCTTGTTCCACTGTGTCTGCTTCTGTGTTACAGGAAGAGGTGGTGGATTTGTCAAACGTGCCCACGGAGTACTCGGATCTGAAGGAAGTGTTCAGTAAGTCCCGTGCTGCTTCTCTTCCTCCGCACCATCCCTACGACTGTGCTATAGATTTAGTGCCCGGTAAGTCTTCGCCTAAAGGCAAATTATACTCTCTGTCCGCTCCCGAGAGGGAGGCCATGGAGAAATATATTTCTGATTCTCTGGCAGCAGGGTTCATCCGTCCTTCCTCTTCTCCAGCGGGGGCGGGGTTCTTTTTTGTGGGGAAGAAGGATGGTTCCTTGCGACCTTGTATTGATTACCGAGGGCTGAATAACATCACGGTAAAGAATACTTATCCTTTGCCGTTGATGTCTTCAGCCTTTGAGAGGTTGCAAGGAGCATCCGTTTTCACTAAATTGGACTTAAGAAACGCTTATCATTTGGTTCGCATCAGGAAGGGGGATGAATGGAAGACCGCTTTTAACACCCCTAGGGGGCACTTTGAATACTTGGTCATGCCCTTCGGGCTGTCCAACTCCCCGGCGGTCTTCCAGGCACTCGTCAATGACGTGTTGAGAGATATGGTCGACCAGTTCATTTATGTCTACCTGGATGACATATTGATTTTTTCTTCATCTCTCCAGGAACATGTGCAACATGTCAGACGAGTGCTTCAACGTCTGTTAGAGAATGGGCTTTTTGTCAAGGCGGAGAAATGCGATTTTCATGCACAGTCTGTTTCTTTCCTAGGGTACATCGTCTCGTCTGAGGGAGTGCGCATGGATCCTGACAAAGTTAAGGCTGTGGTGGATTGGCCTCTGACCGCCTTGACCTCCCCCAGAACGACCTTCAGGTGGTCCAATGCAGCGGAGGCTGCATTTACCAAACTGAAGAGTCGCTTCGTTTCGGCTCCCATTCTCATTGCCCCTGATTCCTCACGTCAGTTCGTGGTGGAGGTCGATGCGTCAGAGGTGGGGGTAGGTGCAGTGTTATCTCAGCGTTCTCCCACAGACGATAAGATGCACCCTTGCGCGTATTTTTCTCATCGTTTGTCTCCCGCCGAACGCAATTACGACATTGGTAACAGAGAGTTGTTGACAGTCAAATTAGCGTTGGAAGAGTGGCGACATTGGTTGGAAGGTTCTGGGGTACCTTTTATCATTTGGACAGATCAGAAGAACTTAGAGTATATCCGATCAGCTAAAAGACTTAACTCCAGGCAGGCTCGGTGGGCACTTTTTTTCGGACGATTTGATTTTTCTCTCTCGTACCGCCCGGGCTCCAAGAACATCAAGCCCGATTCTTTATCTCGCATTTTTGACCCTTCCGAACGCCCGTCTACTCCCGAGTGTATTCTTCCTGAGACATTAGTGGTCTCCACTCTTACATGGGAGGTCGAATCGAAGGTCTTGGTGGCCTTAGAAGGGGTAACGCCTCCGCCCGGTTGCCCACCGAATCGTTTATTTGTGCCGGAGAGGTTGAGGTCCTGCGTTATCAAATGGGGTCACTGTTCCAACGTAGCTTGTCATCCAGGGGTTAATCGTACCAGGTTTTTGGTTAAGCAACGATTCTGGTGGCCTGCCATGGCTCGTGACATTCGCAGTTTTGTTTTGGCTTGCTCGGTTTGCGCCACTGGTAAGACTTCCAACCGACCCCCAGATGGGTTACTCCAACCGCTGTCTGTCCCTTCGAGACCCTGGTTCCACATCGCGCTAGATTTTGTCACCTCCCTCCCACCCTCTCAGGGTTACACGGTCGTTTTGACCGTAGTGGACCGGTTCTCGAAGGCGACTCATTTCATTCCCTTAACCAAATTACCATCTGCTAAGGAGACAGCGGTAACTGTCGTTGACCACATCTTTCGGTTACATGGCCTCCCGGTAGATGTGGTGTCCGACAGGGGTCCCCAATTTGTGTCCAAATTTTGGCGAGAGTTTTGTAGATTACTAGGGGCGACTGTCAGTCTTTCATCTGGGTGCCATCCCCAGACCAATGGTCAAACCGACAGAGCCAACCAAGATTTAGAGAGAATGTTGCGATGTTTGGCTTCCAAGAATCCTTCCTCCTGGAGCCAACAACTCTCTATGATTGAGTACGCACATAATTCGTTACCAGTGTCTTCCACGGGCCTCTCACCGTTTGAAGGTAGTGTAGGTTACCAGCCACCTGTTTTTCCCAGTCTGGAATCTGAAGTCGCGGTCCCCTCCGCTCACGCCTTTGTCCAGAGGTGCCACCGCACTTGAAGTAGAGCCCGTGAGACTCTTCTGCAGGTGAGGGCGCGCACCAAGGCTAAGACTGATCGCCACCGGTCGAAGCCTCCCGTATACGTCGTGGGTCAAAAAGTGTGGCTTTCTACCAAGAATATTCCGCTCCGCTCCGTTTCTAACAAGTTAGCTCCCAAATTTATCGGCCCGTTCCCTGTCACCAAGATCATTAGTCCGGTGGCAGTCCGACTCAAACTTCCTCCAGCGTACAGGAGAATTCATTCCGCCTTTCATGTCTCCAAAATTAAACCTGTGTTTCATTCACATCTTAATCCGCCCACTCCGGTTCCCCCACCGCCGCAACTCGTAGACGGTGAACCCACTTATTCGGTCAATCGTATTCTGGACTCTAGGCGGAGGGGACGTGGATTCCAGTACTTGGTGGACTGGGAAGGTTACGGTCCGGAGGAGAGAAGTTGGGTTCCTGCTAGGGACATCCTGGATCACTCCCTTATCGATGATTACAATCGACAGGTTCTGGGAACGCCGTGAGGCGTTCCTAGGGGGGAGGGTACTGTCACGGTTGATCAATCCGCTGTCTCATTCTGGTGTCTGTGTGTTTGTGTGGGTGTGTCTGGTTGATGGTTCTGTGTGGGCGTCGCCGCTGATTGTTGATCAGCGGCAGCTGTGTGCAATCATTATCTGCCTATTTAACACCTTGTCTTTCGTCTCGTGTTTGTCAGATCGTTGTTTGGAATCCTGGTGTTGTGTCCTGTGCTCTCTCGTGTTTGTTTGTTCCCCGGAGTGGATTACCTCGTCGTTGTTTCCTGTTCCTGTTCTCCGTCGGACTCTCACTTTGGATTGCACTCACGGATTCGGACGCACGGACTCACGGACTCACGGACTCACGACACCATCTCACCTCACCACAGTATTTCCAGCTGCCCATCGAAGTCCCTGCGTCACCACTCTCCTGCTACTGTCTCTCCTCGTTTAATGACTAACTCTGGTGTGAAGCTCTAATAAAGAGATTAACTTGCACTTGCATCTGTCATTCTTTCCGTGACAAAATTCTAAAAATTAGGTGAACTTCACAGGAGCGCTAAAAAAAAACCCACACATTATACCTTCACTGAGACCGCTAGATTGAGTTGTTGGGATGACAGGTGGCTCTTTACAATTGGTTGATTAATCTTAATGCAATTAATTTATGAAAATGCAAATGCATAAAAATGATCAGAATGTTTTATAGCAGTTGTCCATCACAGCAAGGCTCAATTTTACGACCTTTCACTTCACATTTCTCTTTTCTTTCTTTAAATTATTTTGATGTACTGGAAATTAAATTACCTTATTTTCTTTGATTTCAGAGCTGATGGAAGTGAAGGAGGAGAGTGAAGATCTGAGTGAAGTGGAGGAGAAACATCATGTCAAATCTGAAGAAAAACCTTTGAGTCGCTCAAAGACTAAAAAGACATTTTTTAAAAAAAGAAGAGCAAAGAAATCTTTCACTTGCACTAAGTGTGAAAAGAGTTTCACAACCAAACAAAGTCTTGATGTTCACATGAGAGTTCATACTGGAGAGAAGCCGTTCACATGTGATCAGTGTGGGAAGAGTTTCACAAACAAAGAAAGTCTTAAGATTCACATGAGAGTTCACACTGGAGAGAAGCCGTTCACATGTGATCAATGTGGGAAGAGTTTCTCAGTAAAACAATATCTTGAGCATCACATGAGAGTTCACACCGGAGAGAAGCCACACACATGTGATCAATGTGGGAAGAGCTTCAGTGAATCTACAAACCTTAAAGAACACATGATGATCCGCACTGGAGAGAGACCGTTCACATGTGATCATTGTGGGAAGAGCTTCATACGAAAAGTACATCTAAAGGATCACATGAGAGTTCACACTGGAGAGAAGCCACACACATGTGATCAATGTGGCAAAACATTTGTTGGGTCATCAAAGCTGAAGAGACACCTGACAGTTCATACAAAGGAGAAGCCATATTCATGTTATTTATGTGGAAAGAGTTTTTCACGGCTGCAAAATTTACATAAACATCAGAAAACACACACTGGTGTGAGAGAGTACATGTGCTCTGAGTGTGAGAAGATGTTTAATACAGCTGAACATTTAAAACAGCACCAGAGAATTCACACTGGAGAAAAACCTTACAAGTGTTCACACTGTGACAAGAGATTCAGTCAGTTAGGAACACTGAAAAAACACAAGATGATCCACACTGGAGAAAAACCTTACAAGTGTTCACACTGTGACAAGAGATTCAGTCAGTCATCATCTCTGAAAACACATGAGAGGATCCACACTGGAGAAAAACCTTTCAAGTGTTCACACTGTGACAAGAGATTCAGTCAGTCATCACATCTGAAAAGACATGAGATGATTCACAGCAGAGAGAAGACGCACACGTGTGATCAGTGTGGAAAGAGTTTCTCTATTAAAAGTCACCTGAAGATACACATGAAGATCCATGCAGTGGAGAAACCACATCACCACAGTCTGAAATGAAGTAGTTCATCTTCATGTGCTGAACAAGAAAATCTCTTCTGTGTAAGTTAGCCACAGCCAAATCTGTCCTCTCTAGCTTTAGTTGGCCCCATGGGAGACATTTGACTGTTGAGGTGTGTGTGTTGGGGGCAACTGGTGATGAAGAAAAATGCCATGTGGCAATATTGATAATATTTCCATTTTAAACCATGAAGGCGAGCCAGTTGATATCACACAATCAATGTGCAAACCAAATGGATGTGTTTTGCTTTATAATGATCGCATTAGTTGAGCTGCATGCGCAATGGGCGCTGCCATGTTAGTTTGTGCCACACAGAGAATCGGATCTGTTAGATTTACAACCCGTGAATTTATCCACTTCTCCCAAAATACATGAAAGTAAGTGAGTGGGTGAACGGAGGAAGAATAGAGTAAGCTTTTAAGTTACTTTCACATTGTGTATCTGATATGAATAAAACATGTGGTCTAATTATTATGGAAAGTGTTGTTATTTCCACTTCTATAGACATCATAGTGTATTTTACAAACTCTAAATGTATTGTTTTGTTAGTACTCGTGTATTTAAATGTCTGAAACCTAAAATAATCATTATTTGGTTGTAAACACTGCATAAATGTGATAAATGAAAAGTGCTGCGGGCGTCCGTCTCTGGTTTAGCGCCAGCCAAAGCGCGCAAGCATATTTGAATTTGGCAGTTGATCACGTGATGCACTGAACATTCTAATCACACCGGTGTGATCGTACGCTCCTAGGACCAGCCAAGACTGATCACACCAGTGTGATCGTACACATCAAAGGGTTAAATGAGGAGTATGCCATCTAACTAATCTTTTATTATCCTTGCTGTGCATTGGTTATGTGGCGATGTGCTATGAAATTGCGGGGAAAATTAATTGCATTATTAATTTAATAATAAAAGTAGCATTCAAAACAATTACCTGTTTTAACGATTACCCGGCATAAAAACGATTACCTGTTTTATCCAAATCCACATGCATGTACTGTTCTGTTAAATATTCTCTTATTTCTTGGGCTTCACTTTCTGACTTTCTCTGTGTCTTGGGATTTTTCCATTGTGCAGCTCATGTGCCTACCTAGACAAAACAACAAGTAGTAGTCCTTGGACACACTGACACTCTCAAACGTAACCAGAAGTTGAAGACACACACACATTTACACACATACATTTTTTATTTGTTATTATATTTTGTGAAATGCTATACATGGTAAGGTTTACATGGTAAGTCGTAGGATTGGATGCTCAAGCCATCCTGGAGATTGTTGTTTAACCTATGTCTATAAATATGACCCTTCTTCCTGAATAAATCTGAGAATGCTTTGTACCACACTTGATCTGTGTCTGCTTGGTCATTCTCGCGAGATCTCGCGCTGCTGCTGCCACACATCACAGGGGTTGAGGCGCCTGTTTCTTAACTGATGACTGGAATTACAAATATACTACCTATTACTGAGATTTTGATCTAACAGTTTGGGGGCTCGTCCGGGATATTCCCAAGAAACACGGGACTGGGGGACTGAGAGGTCATCCTTCATCACAGGTAAGTTGTTTTTTAATAATTTCCTGTGGTGGTAGGATTGATTGAACTCATCCCATGTTATCCTTGGATGCAGCTCTAAGAGTTAGTCCAGGAAGATTTGTCTGGAAGGGTACTGTTTAAAAGCACAGCTACCTGGCAAATATTTTGGTAATCCCTCCGGTGCGAGGAAGATCCGTGCAGATCCACTCTGACGGAAAACAAAGTGTTAATGGGAATATTCCGGTTGACAAATTAATAAAATTGGCTGAATAATTATAATTAAAGAATTATAAAAAGACCCCTTTGGTGTGGTGTGGCAAATTAAAAATCAAAGCAGCTCCCAGTAAACGGGCAGACTGTGAGAAAGCAAAATGTGAACAAAAATCAAAGCCTGCTTTAATGTTTGTGAGACGGGGAAATCAAATTTCCACATGTCCTGCTAAGGCAAGTGACATTGAAAGTATATGTAACAATCTGCCTTCTCCCTCTCATCCAGTGAAAATTGTGCAGATTCTGGAATGTCATACACGTTATGCACAACTGACGGGTCCAGATTTTAAAGTAATACTCCTCAGAACTTTGGGGGATGATGTGACAGAGACAGAGATAATTGATGTGTCCCTCTGGAATGACTGGAAAAGGGAAAGGAAGGCGAGAGAAATGTCATTATTGTGGCAAACCTGGTCATTGGGCAAAAGAGTGCAGGAAACGAAATGATGGGGAAAGACACAGACAGGGAGAAACAGACAAAAAGGAGAATTAAAAACTCCAACCAAGAGTAACAAATACCAAACAGAATGGAATGGACTCCCCAAAAGGGATGCCTAAGGAGTGAAGGAACTCCAAGTACTTCTGCTCACTCTAAAGTATAAAAATAACAAAACTGATTTGCCAAATATTGAATTGAATGTAGATGGTAAAAAATATTGCCTGTGGTCACAAGTGATGGTCAACATTTTATGAAAATGACTTTGATAATGATTTTTCTTTTTCTTCCCTTCTGTGCTGATGGTGTCCACTGAGCCACACCCTCATCCTACTGTGTGAAGCTGAGAGTGAGGGAGAAGAGATAGCGTCACTGAAATGAGTAAATCCAAAACTGTGACACTGTGGGCTAAGCACAAGCTTTCATTAATGATAAACCATACACTGCGTTACTGAAAACAAAAACACCGGTCTATGTAAAACAATACCCTCTTTCTCCAGAAGGGCATTGAAACTGTGATTGAAAATTTGTTAAAACATGGCATTATTATTAAGACGCACTCACCATATAACACACCTTTTAATCCTATTCTCAAAGCAGATGGACAAAGTTGGCGACTGACACAAGATTTGAGAAAGATCAAAGATCTGATCTTTCACCAGTGGTACTGGATGTGCATACTGATATCTGAAGAGGTGCAGCCATTATTTTCATTTATGTACAAACAACAACAATTTACATGGACACGTCTTCCTCAGGGCTATGTTGACTCGCCTGCTGTGTTCTCTGCAATTGTGCACAAAACCCTCAGCAACATCAAGCTCCCACCAACTACGCTCATCTCAGCCACAACAACAGAGAACTGAACAGGCCTCCGTCATTGTCTGCTTCAAGAAAGAAAGTACAGTGGGTGAGACCACAAGTCTGTTATCTGGGACACATTATCTCAGAAGGCCATTGACACCAAGCCTCTCCACAACAAGTCATCAAGTGGACTGTTGAAATGAACTACAAAAAAGACTTCCACCTTTACGTGCACGAGAGCGAGGGCATTGCAGCAGGGATACTGGCCCAGGAACACGGTACAAGTTATCGCCCTTTGGCATATTTTTCCAAAACATTAGACATTACACAAGGTCTGCCTTTGAGCAGTGGCTGTTGCTGCCCTGATGGTATGAGATGCTGGAAAAACAGTACACATCCACTGACGTTACACACCTCACATCAGGTAAATGCAATTTTACATAATTTTAATACACATGACGGCACAGTGCAACTAAAAATTCAATGCCAACATCTGTGCCACACACTGCTGTCATTGCTTTGAGAGAGCTGACCAAACCACTGACAGCACTGATGAGGTACCTGATTGTTTGAAAACAATTGAAACTGAAACTGCTTGTAGGACCGATCTGTTAGATACGGCCCTAGAAGAGGGGGATAGTCTATATGTTGATGGTTCATGTTCTAAACCATCAGATGGTTTATAGTTATGCAGAAAAACATTATCATACACATCAGCACAGGCAGTGGAACTTGTTAATAAAATTGTCAAAATTTATACTAATTCTAAATACGCATTCTGATTTGATAGTAGATTTAATTAATGTAGTCAAGGTTAGGGGACATGCAGCAGGAGATTAAGAGGAAGCAAGTAAGTAATCAATTGGCCAAAGTCGACACTTGTGTTGCTTATACATCACTATCATGGTCTCTCGCACACAAGTGCTGCTAAGACAGCTCAGGCAATTAATGCTTTATCTGTGCAAAAACTAACATCCATTGACAGATTCACAAAGTGTCCAGAAGCTTTCCTATGTGCGAGGGAGAATGCAAAGAATGCAAAAAAATGATACCCAGATTTGGGATACCAAGTGTCATTTAAAATGATTATGGAACACCTTTTACATCCAAAGTAACACAATTATTGGCTAAAACTTTAACTATTGATTGATTTAACAGAACAATCAAAGATATATTAACTAAAGCGTGTTTAGAGACGGAAAAAATTGGATGACTGTATTGCAAGCTGTTTTAGCTGAAATACGAATGACACCATCCTCCACTACTAAAATGTTTCCTTTTGAAATTCTGATGGGTAGGCCTTTCCAGACACCATTGGTCAAAGGCCGCGCTGGCGTTTTTCTTCTTTAGGTGAAATGGAGGATCCTGGACGACTATGTCACGGAGCTGGTCGAAAAATGTAATTCTATTAATGGTGATGTTTCACTAACTCTTCCTCTCCCCTCAGAGAAACCAACACACAAGTTTGTGCAGGTGCTGATGAGGAGTCTGAAACCAGTCAAGATCGGAGAGCCAAAATATCTGGGGCCGGCCATGGTGATTGCAGTGACAAGGATGGGAGTGCTGACTGACCTGCAGCCGCAATTGATGCACGCGAGTAGACTGAAGGCTGCCACGTGCCAAGGGGGACGTTCAGATTAATTTGGAGAGTAAACATATGGCCGGAAAGGAGCTGAACACGCAGCGTTACGTCCATATGCGATCTGACTAGTTAATCTGGACCAGCATAACAACGTCAAGGACCATGGAAGGAGAGAGCAGTTCAGCAGTGTTGGAGAAAACTTTGACTGCAGAATGGGACTTGTAACAATAACTTTGAACTCGGCTATGCCTGCTGCCATGACATGGACACATGGACGACACAAAGGACTCTTTGATTTGTCATGCCATACACAGCGTCTGGTCCGTTGTCCCTCTAACTTACAATGCTGCCAAGACAATCAACATGAACTATGTAAAAAGGACAATGGTTCTCTAACTGGGCGACATACTTTAATTTGTTGTTTCCTGTTCTACTGTTTACTGTTTACTGATGATTTTACTGCTTTTATGTTTGGCTCCATGCATATTACAATCCATACAGGGAATGATTAAGACAAGTCTTGGAATATGTGATTATGTCTTTAGATTTTGCTTGCTATTATTTGAAAAACAGATTGATCAATTTTCTTTAAAGGGAAGCACTAAATCATAAATGATTTAAATATTTTTTTTATTTCTTGGGCTTCACTTTCTGACTTTCTCTGTGTCTTGGGATTTTTCCATTGTGCAGCTCATGTGCCTACCTAGACAAAACAACAAGTAGTAGTCCTTGGACACACTGACACTCTCACACGTAACCAGAAGTTGAAGACACACACACATTTACGCACATACATTTCTTATTTGTTATTATATTTTGTGAAATGCCATACATGGTAAGGTTTACATGGTAAGTCGTAGGATTGGATGCTCAAGCCATCCTGGAGATTGTTGTTTAACCTATGTCTATAAATATGACCCTTCTTCCTGAATAAATCTGAGAATACTTTGTACCACACTTGATCTGTGTCTGCTTGGTCATTCTCCTGAGATCTCGCGCTGCTGCCACACATCACAGGGGTTGAGGCGCCTGTTTCTTAACTGATGACTGGAATTACAAATATTCTACCTATTACTGAGATTTTGATCTAACATGTTCAATATTCAGTACTGCAATGTCCGAGTCTCTCCTGTCTCATGATGTTTCTCATGTGTACAGTGTTCATATTAGGACTTCCTCACACCTCAGTCATACAACGAAAAGGAGTCATGCCTCAGACTAAAGGGCATCAGTCATTAGACAAAACGGCATCGCGCCTCAGACTGAAAGGCTTCAGGTCTCAGGAAAAACGGCGTCAGGTGTCAGGTCTCGTACAATTAGGCATCGAAATAAACAGCCTCAGACCAAAGGCATCAGACAAAACGACCTCAGACTAAAAGGCCTCAGACTAAAAGGCATCAAACTCAAAGGCATCAGACGAAACGGACTTAGAAAGAAGCGAATTGCCCCACCTCAATGTGATGTCACGTGCACGCAGTGTTCTGTTAAATGTTACACTAAGTTGTATAAAACATATCCCACTGAGATTGTTTTGTAAATTTGTATTATTCAGTAGTTTTATTTGCATGTAGGCTATAAAAAGTTAACAAAATAACACATTGCAACTACCTTGCATTAGCCTAGTTCTGTCAACACTGCATTGGCTTCCTTTTAAACGTCGTATAGATTTTAAAATCTTGCTAATTACATACAAAGCACTAAATGGTTTAGCTACCCAATACCTGAGCAAGCTCTTAATGCATTATAGTCCTTCACATTTATTGCGATCTCAGAATTCAGGCCAGCTGATAATACCTCCCTTGTGAAAAAAAAGTATACTAAGTATACTTGCAGCAAGACTAATTATTAGTATATTTCAAGTGTGTTAATGATTAGTTCATTTAAAGTGTGTTATTTTGAAACAACTAATTTTGTACTAAGTATATTTAAGTTGAAATTAAGTAGTATTAAAATACAACTTTAAGTATATTTAGTATACTTATGTGTACTAAATTGGAACAACTTCAAGTATACTTAGTACACTTTAAGTATATGTCTGTTTAGGGACTAATTACATGCTTGATTAGTGATATTAAAGTGTACTTAATTTGTGTTATAAGTATACTTTACTTGTGTTAAAAGTATATATTTTTTGTTACAATATAAGTTGCATTATAAATATACTTTATTTGTGTTATAAGTATACTTTTATTTGTGTTATAAGTATACTTTATTTCAGTTATGAGTACACTTTGTGTTATAAGTACACTTTATTTGTGATTTAAGTACATTACAAAATAATTATGAGTGTCTTCACATTTGGCTTATTAAAAAAACAAAAAATTACACACTTTGCAGTCAATAACAATACACTGTGTTATTACTTATACTTTGTATAATATAGTCAACATTTGAAGCGGATCAAAACCTTTAATCAAAGTTGTCCTAACTTTTTTGATCCACTTCAAATGTTGATCCACTACTGTACTTTGAATTACATAATCTCACACAATACAGTTGTGCTACTATTTAAATACAGTTTAATACATTTTCCCAAAGTTTAATGCATTTGTTTTCAAGGCCATTCAATTAAATAAAATATAAGAACATCACTAATGAAGAGACATATTTCATTGACAAATCCAATAGTTTTTATTTAAACTTAATATAGATTCAGCATAACTTACCATGTTTTTCATTAAAGAAAAAAAAAAATATATATTGGACCATGGTAACCCTCTATACACAAATACAAATTACACATTATATTCCATTTTCTGATGATCTAACTCATTGTGTCCGATGGCACAATGATGACCGCAGAGACTCGTGAAGAACAGCATCTGTTGACAGAATATACAAAGATATAAGACACTTTATATGTTCAACCCTTTATTCACGTTTACAATAGTCTGTCTAAATCCTACATTGAACCAATACTATTTTTGAACAGTAAATGAGGATTAGCAGCAGGGAACTGTATCAGAATGGCATGTCGATATTTTAGGTACATAGTCAAGCATAAAACACTTTATGAATTAATATCGTACAGAATACGGGCCGATTTGACCAATCATATGTGCCATAAACCACCACACACAAACTCAAAAAGGAGATATCAAGCAGAAATATTGTTAAAGAAAATAAAATAAAGTTTGTTAACCGGTAGACTACAACTCACCTCCCAATAGCAGCACTTTTCTCCGGTTCTTTCAGGATCGCGTAGGCCATTAGATTAGCCAGTTGTCGTCGCCATCACGGTCAGTCTGCGATGTCACTTGATTGAACTGGTCAGAATCCCCAAGATTGAGCGATGTATTGCGCTTTCAGTTTTTTATTAAATAAATTATACATTGCAACATTATACTTCACCTGAGTGACTGAGCGAGGGGATTCAGACGACGACAGTGACGTCAGCAGCTCTGATTGGCTGAAGGCAGTGAGCAACAAAATCTGATTGGTCACAGACCAAGTTGAAGAGACATTTGAATTCCGATAAGTTTAACCACTCGACATATTTTTTTTCGCATTACTTGTGCTTCTGGTGTGTTGTTTAATATATTTGTGTGTACGATTGTAAAATGATTCTGCCAGTGTGAACTTAATAAACATTTACACATATTTGTAAATTATAGGCTACACTGCATATATTAAATGGTCTTGTAATGCATTCATACTGAAATAAATAGCACAAGTAATATAATGAATTCCAAGGATGAAGAAGTAAACTTAAAAAATATACTCAAATGTAACTTTAGATACACTACAACTTCAGGATATTAAATAATGTATTTGTTAAATGTACTTTCAGTGCATTGTTACAATGATCATTTTCAGCACACTGTTAAAATATACCTCAAATATATTTTTATAAAGTGCAAATAAATACACTTTTAAAAAATAAACTGAACTTACACTTCAAGTATATTTTTCTAAAATATATTTTTTAGAAAATATACTAAAGTACAATTATTTTAAAGTGTGTTAAAAGTTGCATTGTGAAAATATGATACTAATATAATTTTTATATATTTAATGATAGTACATTTTTTGTTAGTATATTTGCAGTGTACTATAGAAAAAGGGAATATATTTAAAATACAATAAAGTATACTTTTTTTTCACTAGGGCTAGAATATCAAAATCAACCACAGACGGTAGATCATTCTCCTATTTGCCACCTAAACTCTGGAACAATCTTCCTAGCATTGTTCAGGATGCAGACACACTCTGTCAGTTTAAATCTAGACTAAAAACACATCTCTTTAACCTGGCATACACATAACACATTATCAATTTATATTTTAAAATCCATTAATGGATTATTAGGCTGCATAAATTAGGTCAGCCGGAACCAGGAACACTTCCTATAACACCTGATGTTCTCGTTATATCAGAAGAAAAATGGCATCTACGCTAATATTAGTCTCTCTGTTTATCCCGAGATTTACCGTAGTCAACCGGATCTGGGCCATATCCATGTGAGATCGAGGACCTGCGCCTTGACATGTACCACAACGCAGCCCTGAAGTATCAGCAAAGATTGAGTCAACTAGATCATCCATTGCGAAGGCCTTGTAGCATATGTACAAATATTAGAATGGGCAATAAAATCTGGAATCTTCAGAATGCTGTTAACCTGCTGAACTGTGTTGTAAATCTCTCACCGGCTCTAGCCGGGCTGCGAAAGACGAGCACCTTTGGCACGTTCATGGACCCTCTGAGGTAAAACAGAGGGCCCCACTTCCTAGCTCTTGGGACATCAAAGGTCCCCTCATGTGGATTAAGTGCCTGATCACATTCCAACATACACCACACACATACAGACACACACAGACACACAAACATGCATTGAAGACTGTATGTGTAAAATATAATTATGCCTAAATGTAACCGCCGTTGTATGTCAAATTGCATTAGTTATTCCCACTGTATAAGCTTAGCTTGGATTGTAGTTGTGCTAGTGTAATTTCTAATGATACTACTGTCTGTAAACCATAACTTATTTTATATGCTTTTCTGATCTGTCGAGTTTGGTCCTGTTTTAAAGCTCTTGCTACCTCTCATTCACTGAGATATGTCACATAGTTGCAAAATGCATTGTTCTATTTGTTAATGGTACTATGAAGGAAAATGCACCCTGATCTAACATATCATAAATTATGCAAATCGTCTTGGGTTACGAGTGTAACCCTTGTTCCCTGAGTAAGGGAACGAGACGCTACGTCAGTGACGTGATGGGAATCCTCTGCATTTTTGTGTTCGTGAAGCACTATTGTATCTAACCAATGAGAGAACGCGACGTCAGAGGCGGGTGACGTCACGAACCGGAACCTATAAAGCATGCCCGGAAACAAAGAACGCTAGCTTCTGTGACATGTCTGAAGTAAGCGCTCCAGGCATGCTGGAGGTACGGCAACGTGACGTAGCGTCTCGTTCCCTTACTCAGGGAACAAGGGTTACACTCGTAACCCAAGACGTTCCCTTTCGTGGGAACTATCGACGCTACGTCAGTGATGTGATGGGAACGCTGTCCCAACTACGCCGTGCCTCCGAGTGCCTGGCTACTATCTTGTAAAACCAAAGCACCCGGAGTTCTACTCACATTCGAAGTTGTAAATGGAGGAAGATGGAAGGCCTAAAGTACGATGGAACCTGGGACTTTGGTGGGGACCTTAGACATATAGCCTGGTCTAGTGTGCAGGAACGCTTTGACCATTCCAGGTGCAAATTCCAAACACAAAGAAGCAGCTGAAAGTGCTTGAAGATCTCCTATTCTTTTAAGAGATGAAATAGCCAGTAGAAATATGGTCTTTAAAGGTGAGGAATTTCTCTGAAACTTCCTCTAGTGGTTCGAAGGGAGCCTCGGCTAACCCTTCTAATACCACGGCCGAGTCCCAGGCCAACGTCCTTGTAGGTACTGAAGGCCCCAGCCTCAGAGTACCACGGAGGAAGCGTATAAAAAAGGGGGTCTCGACCTACCGAGGAATCCCCCAGAGGACTATGGCCAAAAATGGCCGCATACACTTCCTCGTGGAGGGAGCTCTGGAGTGGAGTATGGTCTCCACAACCTCAGTTGGGAGAGCAGCATGTATGAGCCTGGCCCCCTCAGAGGCCAGGCCCACAGTCTCCATAGCTCTGGGCATGGATGAATTATCATGCTGCCCGCTTGAGACAGGAGGTCCTGCCTGAGAGGAAGCTCCATCAGGGAGCCATCTAGAAGTGGCACTAGGTCTGAGAACCATATTTTGGTTGGCCAGTACAGGGCTATCAATATTAGACTGACCCCTTCCTGGCGTATTTACTCCAGAACTCCCGGGAGCAGAGCGAAATGCATACAGACGCAGCCTCGGCCACGTCTGTACCATGTCATCCAGACCCAGTGGTGCTGAATGAGATCGGGAGAACCACAGTGGACACTGGGTCGATTCCCCTGAAGCAAATAGGTCGATTTCAGCTCGACCAAAGTTTTCCAAAGTGAGCTCCACACCTCAGTATGGAGACTCCATTCCCCGGGCCTCGGCCCCTGCCTCGACAGGGCGTCTGCTCCCACATTTTAATGCCCTCAGGTCTGGGAAGAAGTATTTTACTGCAAGAAATACCACCATCATTTCCAGCCGATTTAAGTGCCAGGAACTGATGGTCCTCCCAGAGACCCTGAGCTGAGCGACCACTCATGATCGCCCCCCAGCCCATGAGAGAAACATCCGTCGTAAGCATTACGCGACGACGAGAAGTCCCACACATGGGTTCTGGGACAGGAACCAAGGCTTTTTCCACATGACCAGAGCACGAAGGCATTGCCGCGTGACTTTTGATCTTGCGAAAAAGGATTTCCCCTCGGAGAAAACCCCTTGGTCCTGAGCCACCACTGTAAGAGTCTCATGTGCAGAAGGCCAAAAGTTATCACGTTGGACGCAGCCGCCATAAGACCCAACAGTCTCTGAAACTTTTACAGTGAATGACTGGTCAAGAGAGACCACCGTCGTGTTGTCCGTACGGACCAACACGTGGTAGCCCCTCAGGTCTGGGAGGAAGTGTTTCAGTTCTAGAGACACCGCCATCATCTCCAGCCGATTTATGTGCCAGGAGAGCTGATGGTCCTCCCTTAGACCCTGAGCCGAGCGACCACTCATGATCGCCCCCCCAGACCGTGAGGGAAGCATCTGTCTTAAGCATTACGCGACGACGAGGAGTTCCCAGCACGGGTCCCTGGGACAGGAACCAAGGCTTTTTTCACATGACCAGAGCACGAAGGCATCGCCGCGTGACTTTGATCATGTGAAAAGGATCTCCCCTCAGGGAAAAACCCCTTGGTCCTGAGCCACCACTGTAAGGGTATCATGTGCAGAAGGCCAATAGTAATAACGTTGGACGCAGCTGCCATCAGACCCAACAGTCTCTGAAACTGTTTTACAGTGAGTGACTGGCCTAACTTCACCCCATTCACGGCTCCGAGAATGGAATTCACACGAGCAGGAGACAGCTGCGCCTGCATCGTGGTAGAATCCCAGATTACTCCTAGATAGTTTGCAATCTGACTCGGAACCAGCACACTCTTTTTGGCATTGAGCCTCAGCCCAAGCTTTTTCATGTGCGACAGAACAACATCTCGATGTTGAACTGCCAACTGTTCTGTTTGAGCTAATATCAACCAATCGTCGATATAGTTCAGCACGCAGATGCCCTGGAGTCTCAATGGAGCCAGCGCTGCATCCACGCACTTCATGAACGTGCGGGGTGATAATGATAGGCTGAAAGGAAGAACCCTGTATTGGTAAGCTTTGTCCCCGAAAGCAAACCTGAGGAACTTCCTATGAGAAGGATGGATGGATACATGAAAGTTAGCATCTTTCAGGTCTATCACAACAAACCAGCTCCTCGGACCTGATCTGTCCCTTCTTTGGAACAATGAAGTATAGGTTGTGAAACCCTGACAGCTTGCTGGGAGGAGAACCCCTTCTATAGCTCCTTTTTGCAAGAGCGTCATAACCTCCTGTTCCATTACCAGAGACTGCTCGGGGCCACCACTGTGGGAAGGACCCCATTAAACTGGGGCGGGCGAGACCCGAATTTGTAACCCTTTTCTATTGTGAGCAGCACCGATTTTGAAATATTTGGGAGAAGTTTTCATTCTGCCTTATTTACAAAGGGAACCAGTCTCTCGAGACTGGCCTCTGGTGTTTTTTTTTTTTTTTTTTTTTTTTTTAATACTTGACTCGGCACCCTGAAGCGGCGAACCGGCAAGGAACAGCCGAATCAAATGATGACCGGCCCTCCTCGGAGGATCGGTGGAGACCGCTGCTCCCTGAAACACACTGGGTGGCAGGGTTAGCAGAACGGCCCCCTGAGGGCGCCAAAGAGGGATGAGTACCAAGTATTTTAATACCCAACCCTCTCTGGAGGGGACTGCCCTCCAATGTCCCGCGCCACTGGCATCAGGACTTCTTCGAAGCCTTCTTGGAAGTAATTACAGTCCGCAGATCTGTGTTACCCCACAAAGACTTCGGCTGTGTCGCCTGTCCCTGTCCCCAAGCTTTCTGCGGGGGACCAAGGGTGGCGACGCTTTCTTTTAAATTCCTCAGAATGTAATGTATTCAATATTTCATTTAATCCTCAAATTAAATGCAGCCAGTTCTTATATAAATATATATATTTTTGAACAGACTGAATATATTTAGAATACAAAAAAGAATTATAGCTCGTAATAATTCGCAAGGCATTTAGGGAAAGAGAGAAAGGGAAACTCCCGTCTGCTCAGATCCCTTAATATATAAATATATATACACATATACATACACACACATGCATAATTACGGACACGTGATACATGCGCAGCCTCGGCAAACGCAAGACCCGAGCCGTATATTCATTCTTGCAGACTTAATCTACGCGCTGCCTCGGCAACGCGAGATCCGAGCCATATATTCTTTAATTAAAACCCAATCCACGCGCTGCCTCGGCAAGCGCGAGATCCGAGCTTAGACTTTTATTCCCTCGAGAATAAAGCCCCTCATGGGCTGGAGATGAGGATGACGGTCCCTCATCACCACCCTCGACACCTTCAACATCAACCTCCTCGGAGGAAGATATATTCAGTGTCGGTGCCTCCCTTTGCGGGGAAGAAACCGCAGCGCGTGCTTCCACCACCAAAGGAGAGACACTAGATCTAGCAGGTAAGGGAAGCGATAAGGCAGAGCCCGTCTCTCCCCCCTCTGCTAGATCCATTTGTGAACCCCACGAGTGCAGCCTTCGCTGTGCCTCGGCAGCAGCGGGACCAGACCCGCGGAGAACACTCGCCGCGGCGCCCTCCTCAAAGAGCGCCCGGCGTGAGCGCAGCGCCCTGAGAGTGAGCCGCTCACAGTGCACACAGACAGCCCCCTCAAGAGCTGCCTGTGCGTGCTCAACTCCCAGGCATTTCACACACATCTCGTGTGTATCTCCCTCCACGATGAATCGCGGACAAGGAGGTGCACACTTAGTGAAACGCTGGCTTTTCTCCGTCATTTTATATATATATATATATATATATATATATATATATATATGTCTATTATGTGTCTTATTTCACTTGTTTAGAAACTCTTGTCCTCAGACAAAGAGATCACTTTCTGGCGAGATGGTAGACAGACAACAGTAAATAAGACAGACAAGATACAAATAGCGCTTACTGAAGACAACAGAAGCTAGCGTTCTTTGTTTCCGGGCATGCTTTATAGGTTCCGGTTCGTGACGTCACCCGCCTCTGACGTCGCGTTCTCTCATTGGTTAGATACAATAGTGCTTCACGAACACAAAAATGCAGAGGATTCCCATCACGTCACTGACGTAGCGTCGATAGTTCCCACGAAAGGGAACAAGCCACAAGACAAGACAAAGGAAAATTTGCCCGCCAACTTTGCACCTATGTCATTGGCTATTCCACCTCAAGGAGGTGTGTCGACTTGTCTGTCATAAAAGAGGAGCACCAGGATTTTCCTGTGTGTTCTCCCGATTGCCCTGAATCATCTCTCGCCCACTCAAGCACGTCTCTCCTGGACGCTTCCATCGCGCTCATCTTTCGGGACCACCATCTCACCGGCAAAACTAACTTTCACGTCCTCTGTTCAAACCCTCCTGCGGAAACGGAAGAAGCCAATGAACTGCAGCAGCACTGAACCGAAACTCATCACGCAAAACTGATGCAAGTACCGTTTCTGAGATAATGAAACTGATTTCTGTGCTGGCTCTCAAGGACTGTTAGCAAAAAACTGTTAGTAAGTTTGCCACCTCTCTTCTCTCTTTCCCTTTCTTTACTTTCACTTCTGTATATATGTATCTGCCCTGTGTATAGCCGTATAACCTCTGTAGTAGTAGTTTTCATATATATTCAACATATTGTATCCATGCTCGATTGTTCTTTTGCTCATTCAACAAAAACCAGGTCACATCCTATCCATCCTATCACGTTTGGATGCTAGAATAGGAAGTCTTTCTCGTGGCCAGAGAAAAACCTTCCTTTTTATAAGATTCTGTGAGGAGCTAACGGTTTGCTGGACAAACTAATAGTTTCTCTAAATGATTATTAAACCAGAACTAATCATAATAATGTAATTGATTATAATTCGTTGTAATTAATTCACAATATATGTTTAATTCCCCCTTGGGTCAATATATGCATCATAATTAATCATAAAGCTTTATGACTTATTATATTCATATATTTTACCCATAAATTGATTAATAACTGTACGATTTTGCTACAGCCTCATTGAAACGACAGCCAGTGGCACAGTTCCTCAACAAACCGTCCATACCGGTGTGATGGATACAATCCTCAACTGGATTGAACTGAAATAAATAATTTGAATACTGCGATCCTATCGGACGTATGATAGCTTGCGATCCTATCGGACTTAAGATAGCTACCTGAATCGTAACAAAGCACTGTTTGCCAGAGGAGAACTGGCCCCCTGACTATGCCTGTTTTTTTTTTTCTCCATTTTAACACCTATTTGCCACCTGTTTGCCACCTGATTTCACCTGTTGGAGTTTGGGTTCCTTGCCACTGTGGCCTTTGGCTTGCTTAGTTGGGGACACTTGACATTTGATATTCAACAGTGCTTTGATCTGCCTGCATTAACACCATTTTCTTTAAGAGCTGCTGTGCGGCTAAAATTATATACTGTAAAGCTGCTTTGACACAATCTGCATTGTAAAAAGCGCTATATAAATAAGCATCCAAAGCCCTAACTGGGCAAAGCAGATAACGTTTCTCCTGATCCGAATTTACAAAAGGAGGAGGACAGAAAGCCTGATGTACTATGGGACTTGGGACGTTGGTGGGGACCTTTGGCACATAGCCAGGTCTAGTGTGTAGGAAAGCCTTCACCATACCAGGCGCAAATTCCAGACACGAAGGAGCAACTGACAGTGCTTGTGAATCTCCTATTCTTTTAAGAGACGAGATTGCCAAAAAAAATATCGTTTTTAGAGTAAGGAACTTCTCTGATACCTCTTCTAGTGGTTCGAAGGGAGCCTCAGCTAACCCCTCTAACACTATAGCCAAGTCCCAAGTAGGAGTTCTTGTACGCACTACAGGCCTCAACCTCCGCGTGTCACAAAGGAAGTGTATGACAAGGGGGTCTCGACTCACCGAGGAATCCCCTATAGGAACATGATAAGCAGAAATGGCTGCTATATAAACCTTCAAAGTTGAAGGAGATAAACCTTCCAACAATTTATCTTGGAGGAACTGAAGCACAAGGCTGATAGATGACTGGACAGGGTCCACATTATGTTGACTACACCATATAGAAAACAATTTCCATTTATAAGTATACAGCTTCCTTGTGGAGGGAGCTCTGTAATGAAGAATGGACTCCACAACCTTGGTTGGGAGACCGGAATCTATGAGCCTTGCCCCTTCAGAGGTCAGGCCCACAGCTTCCATAATTCCGGGCGGGGATGGAGTATTGTGCCGCCCGCTTGGGACAGGAGATCCTGCCTGAGAGGAAGCTCCATCAGAGAGCCGTCTAATAGAGATATTAGGTTCGCAAACCATATCCTCGTTGGCCAGTCCGGGGCCACCAGTATTAGGCTGACCCCTTCGTGGCATACTTTTTCCAGGGGGAAATGCATACAGATGTAGCCTCGGCCACGTCTGCAGCATGGCATCCAGACCCAGGGGTGCTTGATGTGAGAGGGAGTACCACAGTGGACACTGGGTTGTCTCTCCCGAAGCAAATAGGTCTACTTCCGCTTGACCGAAATTTTTCCAAATGAGCTCCACCACCTCGGTGTGGAGTCTCCATTCCCCTGGCCTCAGCCTCTGCCTCGACAGGGCGTCTGCTCCCACATTTAGATGCCCAGGAAAATATGCTGCTTTCAGTGAGAGGAGCTTCCCTGGGCCCACAGGAGGATCCAACAGGCCAAGTTGCAAATTCAGCGAGACCGCAGACCCCCCTGATGGTTTATATATGAGACCACCGTCGTGTTGCCTGTGCGGACCAACATGTGATGGTCCCTCAGGTCTGGGAGGAAGTCTTTCAATTAAAGAAATACCGCCATCATCTCCAGCCGATTTATGTGCCAGGAGAGCTGATAGTCCTACCATAGACCCTGAGCTGAGCGACCACTCATGATCGCCCCCCAGCCCGTGAGGGAAGCATCTGTCGTAAGCATTACACGACGACAAGAAGTCCCCAACACGGGTCCCTGGGACAGGAACCAAGGATTTTTCCACATGACCAGAGCACGAAGGCATCGCCGCATGACTTTGATCATGCGAAAAGGATTTCCCCTCGGAGAAAACCCCTTGGTCCTGAGCCACCACTGTAAGGGTCTCATGTGCAGAAGGCCAAAAGGTATCACGTTGGACGCAGCTGCCATCAGACCCAACAGTCTCTGAAACTGTTTTACTTATTTGACTTACCTAACTTCACCCCAGAATGGAACTGGAGCTGGGGATAGATATGCCTGCATCATAGTGAAATCCCAAACTACCCCTAAGTAGTTGGTAATTTGACTCGAAGCCAGCACACTTTTCTTGGCATTGAGTCTCAGCCCAAGTCTCTTCATGTGCGACAGAACAACATCTCGATGTTGAACTGCCAACTGTTCTGTTTGAGCTAGTATCAACCAGTCGTCAATATAGTTCTGTACGTGGATGCCCTGGAGTCTCAGCGGAGCCAGTGCTGCATCCACGCACTTCGTGAACGTGCGGGGTGGTAGAGATAGGCCGAAGGGAAGAACCTTGTATTGGTAAGCTTCGCCCCTGAAAGCAAACCTGAGGAACTTCTTGTGAGAAGGATGGATGGATACATGAAAGTATGCGTCTTTCAGGTCTATCAACACAAACCAGTTCTCGGACCTGATTTGTGGGACAATCTGTTTGAGTGTAAGCATTTTGAACTTCAACTTTCGTACAGATCGATTTAACACACATAAATCTATGATCAGACGCAACCCTCTATCCTTCTTTGGAACAATGAAGTAACGGCTGTAGAAGCCTGACATTTTGCTGGGAGGAAGAACCCTTTCTATAGCTCCTTTTTGCAAAAGCGTCATAACCTCTTGTTCCATAACCAGAGACTGCTCTGGGGCCACCACTGTGGGAAGGACCCCGTTGAACCTGGGCGGTCGAGAACCGAAATGTATTCTGTAACCCTGTTCTACCATGAGCAGCACCCATTTCGAAATATTCGGGAGACGTTTCCATTCTTCCATAAATTCTACCAGTCTCTCGGGACTGGCCTCTGGTGTTTTTTGAACACTTGGCTCATTGGTCTGAAGCACACTGGGTGGCAGGACAGCCCCCTGAGGGCGGCGAAGGGGAACAGACATTTGATATTTTAATAACCGAACCCCTCCGGAGAGGGCTGCCCTCGTGAGTCCTGGACGGCTGGCATCAGGACTTCTTCTTCTTTGAAGCCTTCCGGGAGATAATGACGGTCCTCAGACCCGTCCTACCCCCAGAAAGCTTCGCCTGTGCTGACCACCCCGGTCCCCAAGCTTTCTGCGGGGGAGCACGGGTGGCCACACTGGCTTTTTGCTGCGCTCTGTGCACTGAGGAGCCGGCTATCGGCCGAGACTGCTCCCGCTCAGCAGCCTCGGGGGGATGAATCTCTGGAAGGCTGCTGAATGTTTACATGTCTCCCGGAACCTATCGACGACAGTTGACACTGCGTCACCAAATAGGCCCACAGGAGACAGCGGCACATCCAAGAGAATATTTTTGTCTTTTTCCTTAATATCAGACAAATTGAGCCACAGGTGCCTCTCCTCTCTGGAGAGCTAGATCTGTTGCTTTCCTGAGCTCCTGTATTGATTCAAATGATGCTTCCCCGCTTTCATTGATTCCCCCCAGCAGGTCAGCCTGATAAGCTTGCAAGATTGACATTATATGAAGGCCTGACCTGGTGCCGAATAAGCCTTGCCCACTAAACTCGATGTTGTCTTTAGAGGTTTAGTGGGCAACGTCGGGGTCTTCAGGGATGATGCAGACTCGGGCGAGAGATAGCTCGCAAGCATCTCTTCAACCCGAGGCATCGCCCCGTAGCCATGGTGTTTCAGCCCCATGATGTTACTGTATGTTGACGTTTGGGGGCTGAAAACATGGTACTGAACTGGTCTATTCCAACCTCCTCAGAGGAAGATACGTTGAGTGCCAGTGTCTCCCTCTGGGGAGAAGAAACCGCAGCGCGTGCTTCCACCACCAAAGGAGAGACACTGGGTCTGGCAGGTAAGGGAAGAGATAAGGCAGAGCCCGTCTCAACCCCCTCTACCACATCCATTTGTGAACCCCACGAATGCAGCCTTCGCTGTGCCTCAGCAGCAGCGGGACCTGATTCGCGGGGAACACCGGCCGCAGCACGCTCCTCGAAGAGTGCCTGCTGCAATCTCAGGACTCTGAGAGCGAGCCGGTCACAGTGAACACAGACAGCTCCCTCGAGAGCTGCCTGAGCATGCTCGGCTCCCAGGCAGATTACATACATCTCGTGTGTGTCCCCACCCGAGATGAATCGAGTGCAAAAAGGCACACACTTCCTAAACTGCCGCTTGTCCTGTTTTGTGTCTTTTTCCACCATTGTATAAAGTGTTTCTCAGTATATATATATATATATATATATATATATATATGAATATGTGCTTGCTGATTCTTGTCTTCAGACAAATATATCAGAACGTAATAAAGACAGACAACATCAAATAAGACACACAAGATACAGATAGCGCTTGCTGAAGACAACAGAAGCTAGCGTTCTTTGTTCTGGTTATACTTTATAGTTTCCTGGTCCGTGACATCACCCATGTCTGACGTTTCGTCTCATCATTGGTTGGATACAGAAGTGCTTCATGACGCAATCACGCAGAGTGTTCCCATAATGTCATTTGATGTAGCGTCGATAGTTCCCATGAAAGGGAACAAAATAACAACTTATTAAGTGATGGATGATTTCAAAACACTGCTTCAGAAAGCATCGGATCAAAAATGAATCAGTGTATCGAATCATAATTCGGATCGTGGGTCAAACTGCCAAATGGCTGAAACCACATGACTTTGGTGCTCCGATCAGCAGATTCGGTAATTCAGACTTGACAAGTGAGACTCAGGAGAATAAACAAATGTGGTTCAGGTAATATATGCAAGTAGTCTGCAAACATAAAACACAACACTGTTTCTTTTTGTTAGTTTTAATGATCATTAATAACCATTAGAAAAGTATAAGTAAGGCACAAGAAGCTACAATAAGAAATACAGCAAACAATTCAGTCAAATGTACAAAGTCAACGCTCTAGTAGGCTACAATGGTAAAGTTATAAAATTTCACTTTCAATTTAACAAATTATAAATTCATGAGACCAAAGATCACCCATTATATATACAAAAGATGAATTATCTCTCATGTTTAACCATTTCAGAGCAACAGCGCCAACTATAGGTGGAGAGGAGAGATTTGGCTGAGTCTCTTCTGTGTCTCTTCTCAGCTGTGGTGATGTGGTTTCTCCACTGCATGGATCTTCATGTGTATCTTCAGGTGACTTTTAATAGAGAAACTCTTTCCACACTGATCACACGTGTGTGGCTTCTCTCTGCTGTGGATCCTCTCATGTTTTTTCAGATGTCCTAACCGACTGAATCTGTTTTCACAGTGTGAACACTTGTAAGGTTTTTCCCCAGTGTGGATCATCTCATGTGTTTTCAGAGATGATGAATCATTGAATCTCCTGTCACAGTGTGAACACATGTAAGGTTTTTCTCCAGTGTGGATCCTCTCATGTCTTTTCAGATTTGATGACTGATTGAATCTCTTGTCACAGTGTGAACACTTGTAAGGTTTTTCTCCAGTGTGAATTCTCTGGTGCAGTTTTAAACAGTTTGCTGTAGTAAAAATCTTCTCACACTCAAAACACACATATTCTCTCACACCAGTGTGTGTGTTCTGATGCGCATGTAAATATTTCAGCAGTGAAAAACTCTTTCCACACACAGAACATGAATGTGGCTTCTCCTTCGTATGAACTTTCAGGTGTGTCTTCAAGGCTGATTCTAGAAGAAATGTTTTGCCGCATTGATGACATGTGAACGGTCTCACTCCGGTGTGGACCATCATGTGTTCTTTAAGGTGCGGTGATCGCGTGAAGCTCTTCTCACACTGATCACATGTGAACGGTCTCTCTCCAGTATGAATTCTCATGTGAACATCAAGACTGTGTTTGGTTGTGAAACTCTTTCCACACTGAGTGCAGTTTGCAAATTTCTTAGCTCTTCTTTTCTTTAAAAATGTCTTTTTAGTCTTTGAGCAACTCAAAGGTTTTTCTCCAGGTTTGTCATGATGTTCCTCCTCCACTTCACTCAGTTCTTCACTCTCCTCCTTCACTTCCATCAGCTCTGAAATTAAAGAAAAAAAGAGTCATTTAATTTTCAGTACATCAAAATAAAATAAAATGGTCATAAAATTGAGACTTGATGTGATAGACAACTGCTATAAAATATCCGGATCATTTTGATGCGTTTGCATTTTCATAAATTAATTGCATATGTCCCTGAAACTTTAACATTAGTCTTCCAGTTGTTCAGACTCACCGGTCATCTCAACAACACAATCCAGAGGTCTGGGTGAAGGTATAATGTGTGTATGTCTTTTCAGCGCTCATGTGATGTTCACTTGATTTTAAGTGAATTTAGTTTCAATTTAATTTAGCTCTAAACTTAATCTGACTTCAATTTCAAATTCAATTTATTTAATTTAATTTCAATTCAAATTATTAAATGCAGATTTACTGAATTAAGACAATCAGCACTGAATGGAGGTCTTCTGGACATCTGGAATTTCCCAAATGGCTGCTCTGCCACCTTCCCTTAAATTAAAGGTCTCATGTTGTACTCCTATTTTTTTTTTTTTTTTTTGTATTAATTTATCTTTAAAAGTACCATATTTTATGTAAAATAAGCTTATTGTTGTTATATTTAATATTTATTTTACTTTAGAACATATGATGGTATAAAAATATCAAAAATATCAATAGCCACTATGACCATTATATAAGGAAAAGACAAAGTAGGAAACCGAGAAATGATTTATTTATAAAAAAAAAATAAAACAAATAAATGAAAAAAATGGTAATCAATAGTAGTGAGAGCTATTAAATATATTTGATCAATCACAAAAATATCTAATGTGATATTAACAGCATTATTTTGACATCAACTTTTAGACTGATATTTAATTTATTTTCTAAAACTGTGTAATTATTAAGGGCCGGTCACACTAGACTTTTCCTTCCACTGACTTCCATTCATACACATGTGAATGTGGGACACCAGAAACACAAGATCAAGTGAAGTTTGCAGTAAAGTGGAGTAGATTGTATATTTTTACTTTTTGGAATGAGTATTATTTGTTATATATGTGTGGAGAGGGGGGCGTGGTTTAGCGGGGTCTGCAACAGGAGGAAGCGTCTGGGGATGTGCGGTGATTGAACGGGTTGAATGTAAATCACGAACACCTGTTTCTTGTTCCAGTAATTGCCGTGGAGACAGGATAAAACGCCAGGAGAAGCAGGAGCGTGGGAGAGAGAGAGGGAATGCTGACAGTCAGACTGAGTGAGCTGTGCTCATTTCGTGGAGTGAAGCCCGTCCTTGGATGTGGAATTATTGAGTGTGCGTTGCACCGTCTTTTTGTTTATGTGTTTGATATTTTTCTCTGGTGAGAATAAAGACTGTCAGCAGCCCAAAGCCGATCCCTGTCCTCTTCCTTCCCATTACACAAGAACCTTTGTTACACTGGTGCCGAAACCCGGGAAGGAAGACGGTTCTCCTGATCCGAATTTACAAAAGGAGGAGGACAGAAAGCCTGATGTACTATGGGACTTGGGACGTTGGTGGGGACCTTTGGCACATAGCCAGGTCTAGTGTGTAGGAAAGCCTTCACCATACCAGGCGCAAATTCCAGACACGAAGGAGCAACTGACAGTGCTTGTGAATCTCCTATTCTTTTAAGAGACGAGATTGCCAAAAAAAATATCGTTTTTAGAGTAAGGAACTTCTCTGATACCTCTTCTAGTGGTTCGAAGGGAGCCTCAGCTAACCCCTCTAACACTATAGCCAAGTCCCAAGTAGGAGTTCTTGTACGCACTACAGGCCTCAACCTCCGCGTGTCACAAAGGAAGTGTATGACAAGGGGGTCTCGACTCACCGAGGAATCCCCTATAGGAACATGATAAGCAGAAATGGCTGCTATATAAACCTTCAAAGTTGAAGGAGATAAACCTTCCAACAATTTATCTTGGAGGAACTGAAGCACAAGGCTGATAGATGACTGGACAGGGTCCACATTATGTTGACTACACCATATAGAAAACAATTTCCATTTATAAGTATACAGCTTCCTTGTGGAGGGAGCTCTGTAATGAAGAATGGACTCCACAACCTTGGTTGGGAGACCGGAATCTATGAGCCTTGCCCCTTCAGAGGTCAGGCCCACAGCTTCCATAATTCCGGGCGGGGATGGAGTATTGTGCCGCCCGCTTGGGACAGGAGATCCTGCCTGAGAGGAAGCTCCATCAGAGAGCCGTCTAATAGAGATATTAGGTTCGCAAACCATATCCTCGTTGGCCAGTCCGGGGCCACCAGTATTAGGCTGACCCCTTCGTGGCATACTTTTTCCAGGGGGAAATGCATACAGATGTAGCCTCGGCCACGTCTGCAGCATGGCATCCAGACCCAGGGGTGCTTGATGTGAGAGGGAGTACCACAGTGGACACTGGGTTGTCTCTCCCGAAGCAAATAGGTCTACTTCCGCTTGACCGAAATTTTTCCAAATGAGCTCCACCACCTCGGTGTGGAGTCTCCATTCCCCTGGCCTCAGCCTCTGCCTCGACAGGGCGTCTGCTCCCACATTTAGATGCCCAGGAAAATATGCTGCTTTCAGTGAGAGGAGCTTCCCTGGGCCCACAGGAGGATCCAACAGGCCAAGTTGCAAATTCAGCGAGACCGCAGACCCCCTGATGGTTTATATATGAGACCACCGTCGTGTTGCCTGTGCGGACCAACATGTGATGGTCCCTCAGGTCTGGGAGGAAGTCTTTCAATTAAAGAAATACCGCCATCATCTCCAGCCGATTTATGTGCCAGGAGAGCTGATAGTCCTACCATAGACCCTGAGCTGAGCGACCACTCATGATCGCCCCCCAGCCCGTGAGGGAAGCATCTGTCGTAAGCATTACACGACGACAAGAAGTCCCCAACACGGGTCCCTGGGACAGGAACCAAGGATTTTTCCACATGACCAGAGCACGAAGGCATCGCCGCATGACTTTGATCATGCGAAAAGGATTTCCCCTCGGAGAAAACCCCTTGGTCCTGAGCCACCACTGTAAGGGTCTCATGTGCAGAAGGCCAAAAGGTATCACGTTGGACGCAGCTGCCATCAGACCCAACAGTCTCTGAAACTGTTTTACTTATTTGACTTACCTAACTTCACCCCAGAATGGAACTGGAGCTGGGGATAGATATGCCTGCATCATAGTGAAATCCCAAACTACCCCTAAGTAGTTGGTAATTTGACTCGAAGCCAGCACACTTTTCTTGGCATTGAGTCTCAGCCCAAGTCTCTTCATGTGCGACAGAACAACATCTCGATGTTGAACTGCCAACTGTTCTGTTTGAGCTAGTATCAACCAGTCGTCAATATAGTTCTGTACGTGGATGCCCTGGAGTCTCAGCGGAGCCAGTGCTGCATCCACGCACTTCGTGAACGTGCGGGGTGGTAGAGATAGGCCGAAGGGAAGAACCTTGTATTGGTAAGCTTCGCCCCTGAAAGCAAACCTGAGGAACTTCTTGTGAGAAGGATGGATGGATACATGAAAGTATGCGTCTTTCAGGTCTATCAACACAAACCAGTTCTCGGACCTGATTTGTGGGACAATCTGTTTGAGTGTAAGCATTTTGAACTTCAACTTTCGTACAGATCGATTTAACACACATAAATCTATGATCAGACGCAACCCTCTATCCTTCTTTGGAACAATGAAGTAACGGCTGTAGAAGCCTGACATTTTGCTGGGAGGAAGAACCCTTTCTATAGCTCCTTTTTGCAAAAGCGTCATAACCTCTTGTTCCATAACCAGAGACTGCTCTGGGGCCACCACTGTGGGAAGGACCCCGTTGAACCTGGGCGGTCGAGAACCGAAATGTATTCTGTAACCCTGTTCTACCATGAGCAGCACCCATTTCGAAATATTCGGGAGACGTTTCCATTCTTCCATAAATTCTACCAGTCTCTCGGGACTGGCCTCTGGTGTTTTTTGAACACTTGGCTCATTGGTCTGAAGCACACTGGGTGGCAGGACAGCCCCCTGAGGGCGGCGAAGGGGAACAGACATTTGATATTTTAATAACCGAACCCCTCCGGAGAGGGCTGCCCTCGTGAGTCCTGGACGGCTGGCATCAGGACTTCTTCTTCTTTGAAGCCTTCCGGGAGATAATGACGGTCCTCAGACCCGTCCTACCCCCAGAAAGCTTCGCCTGTGCTGACCACCCCGGTCCCCAAGCTTTCTGCGGGGGAGCACGGGTGGCCACACTGGCTTTTTGCTGCGCTCTGTGCACTGAGGAGCCGGCTATCGGCCGAGACTGCTCCCGCTCAGCAGCCTCGGGGGGATGAATCTCTGGAAGGCTGCTGAATGTTTACATGTCTCCCGGAACCTATCGACGACAGTTGACACTGCGTCACCGAATAGGCCCACAGGAGACAGCGGCACATCCAAGAGAATATTTTTGTCTTTTTCCTTAATATCAGACAAATTGAGCCACAGGTGCCTCTCCTCTCTGGTGAGCTAGATCTGTTGCTTTCCTGAGCTCCTGTATTGATTCAAATGATGCTTCCCCGCTTTCATTGATTCCCCCCAGCAGGTCAGCCTGATAAGCTTGCAAGATTGACATTATATGAAGGCAAGCTGCAGCCTGACCTGGTGCCGAATAAGCCTTGCCCACTAAACTCGATGTTGTCTTTAGAGGTTTAGTGGGCAACGTCGGGGTCTTCAGGGATGATGCAGACTCGGGCGAGAGATAGCTCGCAAGCATCTCTTCAACCCGAGGCATCGCCCCGTAGCCATGTTGTTTCAGCCCCATGATGTTACTGTATGTTGACGTTTGGGGGCTGAAAACATGGTACTGAACTGGTCTATTCCAACCTCCTCAGAGGAAGATACGTTGAGTGCCAGTGTCTCCCTCTGGGGAGAAGAAACCGCAGCGCGTGCTTCCACCACCAAAGGAGAGACACTGGGTCTGGCAGGTAAGGGAAGAGATAAGGCAGAGCCCGTCTCAACCCCCTCTACCACATCCATTTGTGAACCCCACGAATGCAGCCTTCGCTGTGCCTCAGCAGCAGCGGGACCTGATTCGCGGGGAACACCGGCCGCAGCACGCTCCTCGAAGAGTGCCTGCTGCAATCTCAGGACTCTGAGAGCGAGCCGGTCACAGTGAACACAGACAGCTCCCTCGAGAGCTGCCTGAGCATGCTCGGCTCCCAGGCAGATTACATACATCTCGTGTGTGTCCCCACCCGAGATGAATCGAGTGCAAAAAGGCACACACTTCCTAAACTGCCGCTTGTCCTGTTTTGTGTCTTTTTCCACCATTGTATAAAGTGTTTCTCAGTATATATATATATATATATATATATATATGAATATGTGCTTGCTGATTCTTGTCTTCAGACAAATATATCAGAACGTAATAAAGACAGGCAACATCAAATAAGACACACAAGATACAGATAGCGCTTGCTGAAGACAACAGAAGCTAGCGTTCTTTGTTCTGGTTATACTTTATAGTTTCCTGGTCCGTGACATCACCCATGTCTGACGTTTCGTCTCATCATTGGTTGGATACAGAAGTGCTTCATGACGCAATCACGCAGAGTGTTCCCATAATGTCATTTGATGTAGCGTCGATAGTTCCCATGAAAGGGAACAAAATAACAACTTATTAAGTGATGGATGATTTCAAAACACTGCTTCAGAAAGCATCGGATCAAAAATGAATCAGTGTATCGAATCATAATTCGGATCGTGGGTCAAACTGCCAAATGGCTGAAACCACATGACTTTGGTGCTCCGATCAGCAGATTCGGTAATTCAGACTTGACAAGTGAGACTCAGGAGAATAAACAAATGTGGTTCAGGTAATATATGCAAGTAGTCTGCAAACATAAAACACAACACTGTTTCTTTTTGTTAGTTTTAATGATCATTAATAACCATTAGAAAAGTATAAGTAAGGCACAAGAAGCTACAATAAGAAATACAGCAAACAATTCAGTCAAATGTACAAAGTCAACGCTCTAGTAGGCTACAATGGTAAAGTTATAAAATTTCACTTTCAATTTAACAAATTATAAATTCATGAGACCAAAGATCACCCATTATATATACAAAAGATGAATTATCTCTCATGTTTAACCATTTCAGAGCAACAGCGCCAACTATAGGTGGAGAGGAGAGATTTGGCTGAGTCTCTTCTGTGTCTCTTCTCAGCTGTGGTGATGTGGTTTCTCCACTGCATGGATCTTCATGTGTATCTTCAGGTGACTTTTAATAGAGAAACTCTTTCCACACTGATCACACGTGTGTGGCTTCTCTCTGCTGTGGATCCTCTCATGTTTTTTCAGATGTCCTAACCGACTGAATCTGTTTTCACAGTGTGAACACTTGTAAGGTTTTTCCCCAGTGTGGATCATCTCATGTGTTTTCAGAGATGATGAATCATTGAATCTCCTGTCACAGTGTGAACACATGTAAGGTTTTTCTCCAGTGTGGATCCTCTCATGTCTTTTCAGATTTGATGACTGATTGAATCTCTTGTCACAGTGTGAACACTTGTAAGGTTTTTCTCCAGTGTGAATTCTCTGGTGCAGTTTTAAACAGTTTGCTGTAGTAAAAATCTTCTCACACTCAAAACACACATATTCTCTCACACCAGTGTGTGTGTTCTGATGCGCATGTAAATATTTCAGCAGTGAAAAACTCTTTCCACACACAGAACATGAATGTGGCTTCTCCTTCGTATGAACTTTCAGGTGTGTCTTCAAGGCTGATTCTAGAAGAAATGTTTTGCCGCATTGATGACATGTGAACGGTCTCACTCCGGTGTGGACCATCATGTGTTCTTTAAGGTGCGGTGATCGCGTGAAGCTCTTCTCACACTGATCACATGTGAACGGTCTCTCTCCAGTATGAATTCTCATGTGAACATCAAGACTGTGTTTGGTTGTGAAACTCTTTCCACACTGAGTGCAGTTTGCAAATTTCTTAGCTCTTCTTTTCTTTAAAAATGTCTTTTTAGTCTTTGAGCAACTCAAAGGTTTTTCTCCAGGTTTGTCATGATGTTCCTCCTCCACTTCACTCAGTTCTTCACTCTCCTCCTTCACTTCCATCAGCTCTGAAATTAAAGAAAAAAAGAGTCATTTAATTTTCAGTACATCAAAATAAAATAAAATGGTCATAAAATTGAGACTTGATGTGATAGACAACTGCTATAAAATATCCGGATCATTTTGATGCGTTTGCATTTTCATAAATTAATTGCATATGTCCCTGAAACTTTAACATTAGTCTTCCAGTTGTTCAGACTCACCGGTCATCTCAACAACACAATCCAGAGGTCTGGGTGAAGGTATAACGTGTGTATGTCTTTTCAGCGCTCATGTGATGTTCACTTGATTTTAAGTGAATTTAGTTTCAATTTAATTTAGCTCTAAACTTAATCTGACTTCAATTTCAAATTCAATTTATTTAATTTAATTACAATTCAAATTATTAAATGCAGATTTACTGAATTAAGACAATCAGCACTGAATGGAGGTCTTCTGGACATCTGGAATTTCCCAAATGGCTGCTCTGCCACCTTCCCTTAAATTAAAGGTCTCATGTTGTACTCCTTTTTTTTTTTTTTTTTTTTGTATTAATTTATCTTTAAAAGTACCATATTTTATGTAAAATAAGCTTATTGTTGTTATATTTAATATTTATTTTACTTTAGAACATATGATGGTATAAAAATATCAAAAATATCAATAGCCACTATGACCATTATATAAGGAAAAGACAAAGTAGGAAACCGAGAAATGATTTATTTATAAAAAAAAAAAATAAAACAAATAAATGAAAAAAATGGTAATCAATAGTAGTGAGAGCTATTAAATATATTTGATCAATCACAAAAATATCTAATGTGATATTAACAGCATTATTTTGACATCAACTTTTAGACTGATATTTAATTTATTTTCTAAAACTGTGTAATTATTAAGGGCCGGTCACACTAGACTTTTCCTTCCACTGACTTCCATTCATACACATGTGAATGTGGGACACCAGAAACACAAGATCAAGTGAAGTTTGCAGTAAAGTGGAGTAGATTGTATATTTTTACTTTTTGGAATGAGTATTATTTGTTATATATGTGTGGAGAGGGGGGCGTGGTTTAGCGGGGTCTGCAACAGGAGGAAGCGTCTGGGGATGTGCGGTGATTGAACGGGTTGAATGTAAATCACGAACACCTGTTTCTTGTTCCAGTAATTGCCGTGGAGACAGGATAAAACGCCAGGAGAAGCAGGAGCGTGGGAGAGAGAGAGGGAATGCTGACAGTCAGACTGAGTGAGCTGTGCTCATTTCGTGGAGTGAAGCCCGTCCTTGGATGTGGAATTATTGAGTGTGCGTTGCACCGTCTTTTTGTTTATGTGTTTGATATTTTTCTCTGGTGAGAATAAAGACTGTCAGCAGCCCAAAGCCGATCCCTGTCCTCTTCCTTCCCATTACACAAGAACCTTTGTTACACTGGTGCCGAAACCCGGGAAGGAAGACGGAAGCCGCCGCCATGCAGGCAACCTCCGCCGCTGGGACGCCGTTTGCGGACATCATCGCATTCCTCGCGGCCCTTCATCAAGAGCAACATCGGGCCCTGCTAGATCTCCAAAAGGATCAGGAGCGCCGCTTCGAGGCGATCGTCCAGGGCCAGCAGGAGGACTGCGAGAGGTTCCGGAGCTGGATAGCAGCTGCTGGCTCCTTCCAGCTGCCACTGCAGAAGATGTGGCATGGACCTCATCTGGCCATTAGAGCGATCAGCGAGAGGGCATCGTTTTGCATTAGTCATTGTGGATTATGCAACACAATATCCAGAAGCAGTGGCTCTCCGCAACATTTCCGCTAAGAGTGTTGCGGACGCCCTCTTCAGTTTAATCTCCGAGTGGGGATTCCGAAAGAAATCCTCATTGATCAAGGCACGGCGTTTGTCACGTACGCCACGTGAACTATACGAATTGTTGGGCATTAAATCGATTCGAACCAGCGTCTTTCACCCACAAACGGACGGGTTGGTCGAACGTTTTAATCGCACGCTTAAATCCATGATTCGTAAGTTCGTTCAAGAAGACGCCAAAAATTGGGATAAATGGTTGGAACCCCTGTTGTTCGCTGTGCGAGAGGTCCCGCAAGCCTCCACAGGGTTTTCCCCCTTCGAGCTTCTCTTTGGGCGCCACCCCCGCAGGGTGTTGGATGTCCTAAGAGAGTCTTGGGAGGATGGACCATCTCAATCGACAAATGAAATTCAGTATGTGCTGGACTTGAGAACAAAACTCCACACTTTGGGGTGGCTATCTATGGAGAATTTGATATTTAATTTATTTTCTAAAACTGTGTAATTATTAAGGGCCGGTCACACTAGACTTTCCTTCCACTGACTTCCATTCATACACATGTGAATGTGGGACACCAGAAACACAAGATCAAGTGAAGTTTGCAGTAAAGTGGAGTAGATTGTATATTTTTACTTTTTGGAATGAGTATTATTTGTTATATATGTGTGGCGAGGGGGGCGTGGTTTAGCGGGGTCTGCAACAGGAGGAAGCGTCTGGGGATGTGCGGTGATTGAACGGGTTGAATGTAAATCACGAACACCTGTTTCTTGTTCCAGTAATTGCCGTGGAGACAGGATAAAACGCCAGGAGAAGCAGGAGCGTGGGAGAGAGAGAGGGAATGCTGACAGTCAGACTGAGTGAGCTGTGCTCATTTCGTGGAGTGAAGCCCGTCCTTGGATGTGGAATAATTGAGTGTGCGTTGCACCGTCTTTTTGTTTATGTGTTTGATATTTTTCTCTGGTGAGAATAAAGACTGTCAGCAGCCCAAAGCCGATCCCTGTCCTCTTCCTTCCCATTACACAAGAACCTTCGTTACAATATGTTTTTAAAAGAGATTCAGATGTGTTATTATCAGTGTCCTACATGATTCACTCAACCCTGTTACTTCTGACATGATTTTCTTCCCTTCAGAAACACCCAGGAAGTGACATCATCTGGGCTCTCTCTACAGCATGATGGGACAAGAAAATAATCTCAATCCATTGTCTCAGTTTTTACACAAATTAATGACTGCATTCATCAACCCTGTTACCAAAGTTACTGTAAGAAGAGATTTTGCTCAAGTTACACTTACAACCCTGTCAGCCATTCTGGAAAGTTCATTTACTTCAAACATTTTGGTGTTCACAGTTTATTCCTAAAAATAACAATGTTGTAAACTATATTGAAATTCTGGAAACACTATAAACACAATATATATATATATATATATTGAAATAATGTGAAATAAATATTTAGTTTGATCTGATGTTGACAGTCATTATGAAAGTTTCTCAGACTTCCCTTTACTGAGCTTTTGTTAGAAAAGAACATTATGTCTCATTTCATAATTCAACTGTTTCTCTAAATGTGCAGAAGTGCTTGAATCTTTCTATCATGAATGTTGTTCAGCATCATGAATGAATGAAGACCAACCTCTTTGTTCTTCAGTATCTTCAGTGTGTTTCATTCTGCAGGGTTCTGGATCACTCATGTTCTCACTGTCCTCTTTAATAATCTCAGTCTTTGCAGATTTCAGCTCTTTCTGATGCTCTGATGCACATCTGATGGGAATATTCCAACATTTATTGGGGAACTGCTGTGGGAGGAGCTTCACTGATAATGTGAGTGATGAGGGAGGAGCTTTGCATGTGAATTGCAGTGGGAGGGGCTTCATTTACTGAACTGAAGATTGGTTGGAGGAGCTGATCTGCCAAAATCAAAAATATATCAGTTACTGTGTTTAAATGAACAAAAGCAATTTTACATCGAAAACCCATTAAATCCAAGTGTCTATTTTAATGTTTCAAATTACTTTAGTGAAAACAAAATGTTTTAATATTCCATCATTTAGTGCAACAGATATATTTATGTACAAACCCGATTCCAAAAACGTTGGGACACTGTACAAATTGTGAATAAAAAAGAAATGTAATAATTTACAAATCTCATAAACTTATATTTTATACATGATTGGGTATAAAAAGAGCCTCTCAGAGTGGCAGTGTCTCTCAGAAGTCAAGATAGACAGAGGATCACCAATTCCCCCAATGCTGCGGCCAAAAATAGTGGAGCAATATCAGAAAGGAGTTTCTCAGAGAAAAATTGCAAAGAGTTTGAAGTTATCATCATCTACAGTGCATAATATCATCCAAAGATTCAGAGAATCTGGAACAATCTCTGTGCGTAAGGGTCAAGGCCGGAAAACCATACTGGATGCAGGTGATCTTCGGCCCTTAGACGGCACTGCATCACATACAGGAATGCTATAAAACACTATAGGTCAAAAAAGAGGCCATATCTAAACATGATCCAGAAGCACAGGCTTTAGTCAGAGGACAAGGACAACCCAAGTTGTTATCAGCGCTCAGTTCAGAAGCCTGCATCTCTGATGGTATGGGGTTGCATGAGTGCGTGTGGCATGGGCAGCTTACACATCTGGAAAGGCACCATCAATGCTGAAAGGTATATCCAAGTTCTAGAACAACATATGCTCCCATCCAGACGTCGTCTCTTTCAGGGAAGACCTTGCATTTTCCAACATGACAATGCCAGACCACTTACTGCATCAATTACAACATCATGGCTGCATAGAAGAAGGATAATCCATAGAAAACATCTGGCGTATCATAAAGAGGAAGATGCGACAAAGAAGACCTAGGACAGTTGAGCAACTAGAAGCCTGTATTAGACAAGAATGGGACAACATTCCTATTCCTAAACTTGAGCAACTTGTCTCCTCAGTCCCCAGACGTTTGCAGACTGTTATAAAAAGAAGAGGGGATGCCACACAGTGGTAAACATGGCCTTGTCCCAACTCTTTTGAGATGTGTTGATGCCATGAAATTTAAAATCAACTTATTTTTCCCTTAAAATGATACATTTTCTCAGTTTAAACATTTGATATGTCATCTAGGTTGTATTCTGAATAAAATATTGAAATTTGAAATTTTGAAATATTGAAATTTTGAAATTTGGAATATTGAAATTTCCACATCGTTGCATTCTGTTTTTATTCACAATTTGTACAATGTCCCAACTTTTTTTGTAATCGTGTTTGTACAAATGATTTATGTACAAATGAAACAACAGTTATTTTGACCTGTACTTAATCAAATATATAAAATAATAAGTGATCATACTAAATTTAATTATATTTTAAATGATTAAAAACTTCTTGCTGACAAATGAGTGAAATCTAGTGGTTTGAAGGGAAGTGGAAAAAGAATAAAGATTTAAAATGACAATGATTTAGGGCTGCACTGTGATCCTTAAATACAGTGTTTGAATGTCAGAAAATTATTATTGTTCTAAATATACCTTTCTTTCTTCCTTTCTTTCTTTCTTTCTTTCTTTCACTATATTAACCCCTTTTATATCATTTATATCCATCTATTGTAAAGCAACTGATGATAATTCAGAACTGTTTTGTTTCTAATTCTAACTTTATTATGTTTCTTCATTCAAATAATGGCAGATATCTAGAAAAGTAGTAAAGAACTGGAAGAAAAACAGAAATAAATGTAGATGTTTGTAGTAATTAAATCCCCCCAGTCTGTTGACAGCAGTGAAATGAGCTTTACGTGTCAATTTACAGCAGATCTGAAGACATCAGCATAATAAATGAGGTGAAAACAGGAACTATTGACATGAAATAAAGAGTGTTTTCAGCAGTTTCTCTGTTAATATTGATGATCCTCAGACTATCAACACTCATTCAACAAGACATTCAGATCATCTCACTTTATTCTGAGTGTTTGCAGTTAGAAACTGATTATTTGAGTCAGGATATATGAGAAAAGACTATAAAACTGCTCTATTGAAAGACAATACTGATATTTCTCACAATATGACATTAATAACACAAAAACAAACACTAATGACACTCATCTTCAACATCTATTGTTAAATAACTCTGAATTAACTATAACTATGAAACATGGTTTGATTTTATAACAACATTGATTGTAATTAAGTAATTATATCTTTAACATGTAAAAACAGTTTTTATGTGCAGAAACTGAAAACTCTCCCCATCTCAGACTTTTATTTATATGCTCATTTATCTAAAACTATTATAAACGTTTTGATTTTAATTTTAGTATGATGTTATTACACAGTGTGTTATATATAATTATATGTTTTATTTATAATGATGTAATTTAAAAGAAGAGAATTGTGTGGTCTGTTCAGATGAAATGTGTGTTAATTTCACATTAGTTTCTTCTTTTCTCACAGTGATGGGGTGTGAAAGCAGGAGATACCAACACATGCTCTACATATGAGCCTGATATGAAACACCAAAAACAATCCTGAGAAGTTTAAATGTGTGATGATGAACAAAGCTCATATTAATCTCCAGATAATACTACATAAATATAACAAAACATATTCAAATGTCATATATATTGTCAGTTGGTGTGTTTTTATCATTCAGCTTTAACCCTGTGGTTATTCAGGTAGGGTCAGGATAGTCAGATCTGCCTCAATCATGAAGTTCTCACCGCCGCAGGCTGAAGATCTTCAGGAATGATGGAGAAGACTCTCCTGTGCTTCTGTTTTGAGCCTCAGTTTAAGGAAAGTCTCACAGGAGGCGGTCATAACAATAAAAACACTGATTTCATTGGTTACGATATAAAGCAGATACAACTTAAAATCTCTATAATCTACACTTAATGCAGTTGATCTGAGGAAACCTTTCACTCCTCAGACTCTCATTCTGGTTTATATTTCTGAAAACTCATTTTAGTGTATTTCATTTACATTGAGTTCACATTTTAATTCTTCCTCTCTAACCTACATGTAGCCTTTACTGGACAAACTGTGATCCGTATGAGTTTAATACTGAACACTGCTTTGATATCTTAAATACGGGATGATTTTGTATTATGACAGCAACTCAAGGTTTTATGATTATTGCTCTTCTGATCTAATTTCACTACTGCAATCAATGTACTTATTAGAAAATCAAACTTTCACTTCATATCTATCATATTGCTGTAGTTATTTATCTTTAGTGGTTGATGAAGATGAGCGTCCTTATGTTTGTTTTTGTGTTATTAATGTCATATTGTGATAAATATCAGTATTGTCTTTCAATAGATCAGTTTTATAGTTTTTTTTTCTAATTTATCCTGACTCAAACAATCAGTTTCTAACAGCAAACACTCAGAATAAAGTGAGATGATCTGAATGTCTTGTTGAATGAGTGTTGATAGTCTGAGGATCATCAATATTAACAGAGAAACTGCTGAAAACACTCTTTATTTCATGTCAATAGTTCCTGTTTTCACCTCATTTATTATGCTGATGTCTTCAGATCTGCTGTAAATTGACACTTAAAGCTCATTTCATTGCTGTCAACAGACTGAGGGGATTTGATGACTACAGATATCTGCATTTATTTCTGTTTTTATGCTTTCAACAGTTTTTTTTCTTACAGTTCTTTACTACTTTTCTAGATATCTTTCATTACTTTAATGGAAAAACAGAATAAAGTTAGAATTAGAAACAAAAGAGTTCTGAATTAGCATCAGTTGCTTTACAATAGATGGATATAAATGATTAATGAAATTAGTTTAAGAGTCAAATATAAAAGGGGTTAATATAGTTTAAAAAAAATGAAAGAAAGAAAGAAAGAAAGAAAGAAAGAAAGAAAACAACTTGTCAGTATTTAGAACAAGAATCATTTTCTGACAAAATACTCTTTCATTGTCATTTTAAATCTTTATTATTTTGCCACTTTCTTTCAAACCACTAGATTTCACTCATTTGTCAGCAAGACGTTTTTAATCATTTAAAATATAATTAAATTGAGTATGACCTCTCATCCTTTTATATATTTGATTAAGTACAGGTCAAAATAACTGTTGTTTCATTTGTACATAAATATATCTGTTACACTAATGATGATGGAACATTAAAACATTTGGTTTTCACAAAAGTAATTTGAAACATTAAAATAGACACTTGCATTTAATGGGTTTTCTATTTAAATTCGCTTTTTTACATTTAATTTGATGCAGATACTAAAATTTGATATCTGGTCTTAACCCTATAAAAACAAACACAGTAACTGATTTTGACAGACCAGCTCCTCCAACCAATCTGTAGTTCAGTCAACGAAAACCCGCCCACTACAGGCCACTATCACTATCAGATCATCAGGAAGAGCTGAAATCTGCAAAGACTGAGTTTATTAAAGAGGACAGTGAGAACATGAGTGATCCAGAACCCTGCAGAATGAAACACACTGAAGATACTGAAGAACAAAGAGGTTGGTGTTTATTCTTCATTCATTCATGATGCTGAACAACATTCATGATAGAAAGATTCAAGCACTTCTGCACATTTAGAGAAACAGTCAAACTATGAAATGAGACATAATGTTCTTTTCTAACAAAAGTTCAGTAAAGGGACGTTTAAGAAACTTTCATAATGATTGTCAACATCAGATCAAACTAAATATTTATTTCACATTATTTCAATATCTGCTTCACAGTTTGCAGGAGTGTTTCCAGAATTTAGGCATTTTCAATATAGTTTACAACATTGTTATTTTTAGGAATAAACTGTAAACACCAAAATGTATGAAGTAAATGAACTTTCCAGATTGGCTGACAGGGTTGTAAGTGTAACTTGAGCAAAATCTCTTCTTACAGTAACTTTGGTAACAGGGTTGATGAATGCAGTCATTTATTTGTGTAAAAACTGAGACAATGGATTGAGATTATTTTCTTGTCCTCCCATCATACTGTAGAAAGATGATGTCACTTCCTGGGTGTTTTTGAAAGCAGGAAAATCATGTCAGAAGTAACAGGGTTGAGTGAATCATGAAGGACACTGATAATAACACATTTAAAGATGCAGTCAGTCTAGACTTTGAGCATGTGAACTTTCTACAGACGCTGAAACGATCATGATATGATGTCACACTCCACGAAATTAAAACATAAATAACAAATAATAATCATTTCAAAATATACAATCTACTCGACTTTACTGCAAACTTCACTTGATCTTGTGTTTCTGGTGTCCCACATTCACATGTGTATGAATGGAAGTCAGTGGAAGGAAAGTCTAGTGTGACCGGCCCTTAATAATTACACAGTTTTAGGAAAATAAATCAAATATCAGTCTAAAAGTTGATGTCAAAATAATGCTGTTAATATCACATTAGATATTTTTGTGATTGATCAAATATATTTAATAGTTCTCACTACAGAAACATGCTCTAATGTTTTAAATATAATAATTGAGTAAAGAACACAGGACTCTTTTCTCCTCTATTATCTGTGCACCCCTCCCTCTTCCTCATCCCTCCCTCTTCCTAATCCCTCCCTCTTCCTCATCCCTCATCCCTTCCTCTCCCCCTGATTCAAGACACTGAAAGTCACTAAGAATGTCTGTAGTCCACATACGATGTTTCCTGTCAATTTATCTTTCCCCTTTCATGTTTGTCAAGGGTCACAAGGACCCTTTTATTAGGACAAATATGGACAATTTAAAAACAAAAATAACAATTTCCTTAATCTGAGCAGTTCTCAGATGCCTTAATCCTTGGCTACTTTGCCACCTGAACACACACACACCACACACACAAATCGAATGGACTTGATTATACATTGTCATATGGTTAAAAAAAATTAACTTTATTGGCCCTGAACGGACAAAAGTTGGCACCATAGGAAATGAATGGGGAATACTATATTTCAGAGCAATGTTTTCTATATTTCTTTCTTAATATTATTTATAAAGAATTATTAAGCATTATTTAAGGAAAGGTGGCAGAGCAGCTATTTGGCAAATTCTGTATCCAGAAGACCTCCATTCAGTGCTGATTGTCTTAATTCAGTAAATCTAAATTTAATAACCATTTGATATTGGAGTCAGATTAAGCGTAGAGTTAAAGTAAAATTGAGACTAAATTCTAAAAATAAGGTGAACTTCACAGGAGCGCTGAAAAGACACACATTATACCTTCACCCAGACCGCTAGATTGAGTTGTTGGGATGACAGGTGGCTCTTTACAATTGGTTGATTAATTTTAATGTAATTAATTTCTGAAAATACAAATGCAAAAAAATCATCGAATGTTTTATAGCAGTTGTCCATCACAGCAAGGCTCAATTTTACGTCCTTTCACTTCACATTTCTCTCTTTAAATTATTTTGTTGTACTGAAAATGAAGTTTCTTCTTTGATTTCAGAGCTGATGGAAGTGAAGGAGGAGAGTGAAGAAATGAGTGAAGTGGAGGAGAAACATCATGACAAACCTGGAGAGAAACCTTTGAGTCGCTCAAAGACTAAAAAGACATTTTTAAAGAAAAGAAGAGCCGAGAAATCTACAACCTGCACTCAGTGTGGAAAGAGTTTCTCAACAAAACAAAGTCTTGAGCGTCACATGAAAATACATACTGGAGTGAAGCTGTTCACATGTGATCAGTGTGGAAAGAGTTTCACAACTAAACAAAGTCTTGAGCGTCACATGAGAATTCATACTGGAGAGAAGCCACACACATGTGATCAATGTGGGAAGAGTTTCAGTCAATTTGCACACCTTAAAGATCACATGATGATCCACACTGGAGAAAAGCCGTTCACATGTGATCAATGTGGGAAGAGCTTCATATGAAAAGTACATCTTAAGGGTCACATGAGAGTTCACACTGGAGAGAAGCCACACACATGTGATCAATGTGGGAATAGCTTCACGCGATCACAACACCTTAAAGCACACATGATGATCCACACCGGAGAGAAGCCGTTCACATGTGGCCAATGTGGAAAAACATTTATTGGGTCATCAACCCTGAAGAAACACCTGAGAGTTCATACGAAAGAGAAGCTACATTCATGTTCTGTGTGTGGAAAGAGTTTTTCACTGCTGTCATATTTACATGAACATGAGAAAACACACACTGGTGTGAGAGAGTACATGTGCTTTGAGTGTGAGAAGACTTTTACTACAGCGACTAATTTAGACCGACACCAGAGGATCCACACTGGAGAAAAACCTTACAAGTGTTCACACTGTGACAAGAGATTCAGGCAGTCTGGACATCTGAAAAAACACAAGAGGATCCACACAGGAGAAAAGCTGCAGACGTGTTTTTAGTTTTAGTTCATTTAGTTTATTCAGTCATTTAGTTTATTAACCCTTGAGGGACGGATTGGGCAGTACCTCCCAAAATGGCATACTTTTACAAATGTGTAGTTATCTCAAAAACTTTTAATGCTAGAGAGATTTTTTGCTGTCTTCCTCAGATTCCACTGAAAACAGCGGTATCCAGTTTGTTTATTAAACGCGTAAACAGGCCAATGAAAACGATTATGTTAGGCAGATTCAACACGCAACAACCAATGTAAAAATTGGGAGGAATATTTTTCTAACCCAATCAGAGGAAGGTTACCATGATGTATTCTAGCCATTCAGAGGACTCTGCTGTAGCCTTGTAAAAGCTGGCTGGCCTATAGTAAAAGCAGCCGGGTGTAATCAATAAGCGATCTGAGAATCAGCATCAGGTGGAGAAAGCAGAAAGCGATCGGAGTATTAGCGAGCACAAAGAGATAATTTTGAGAGAGATATAGCATTATTACAGAATTGTTTTATCAAAATGGCAAGCAGTAAAAGATTTACGGCAGAACAAGCTCTGGAACAATTACTGGAAAGTGACGAGAAATCTGGAGCAGACAGCTTTTACACAGATGGAGAGGCCTTGCTTTGCTCACTGGCATGCCTAGGACTGTTTGTAAAAAAAAGTTAATTATTTAATTGTTCTTTACACATTTGATTAAACAATAACACAAGCAAAGAGTTTGAAATTTTTTTTTTTTTTTTTTGTTCTATATTCTGTGATGTGTGATTTTCAGTAGTAAATGACAAAAATCTAATTTTCGTTTTTGAAATTCTCTAGTTTATTGTACATTTTCTTTCACTCATACTTCCTTTCTAAACACATTACATGCATTCTTATGGTAGCTTAGGGTCTTCTGAATCCATAGATACCAAACACAGGGTGTTCCATCTCCTTTACATATGATTTATTAGCCCAAATATAAAAATAGAGAAAACAGACCAAAAAGGGCTTAGTCCCAAAAAAAAAAAAAAAAAAAAAAAAAACGCCTAGGACTGTTTGTAAATAAAGTTAATTATTTAACTGTTCTTTACACATTTGATTGAACAGTAACCCATTTCTGTCAAGCAAAGGGTTTGAAAAATATATTTTTGGGTCAAAAACTTTTCACTATTGTTGTGTGAGGTAGGATTTTCAGTAATAAATGAGAAAAATCTCATTTTCGTTTTTGAAATTCTCTAGTTTATTGTACAATTTTTCACTCATACTTCCTTTATAAACATATTGCATGCATGATTATTGTAGCTTAGGGTCTTCTGAATCCATTGATACCAAATACATGGTGGTCCATCATCATTACATATGGTTTATAAGCTGAAATGTAAAAGTAGACAAAACGGACCAAAAAGGGCTTAGTCCCCTAAGGGTTAAAGAGGACAGTGAGAACATGAGTGATCCAGAACCCTGCAGAATGAAACACACTGAAGATACTGAAGAACAAAGAGGTTGGTGTTTATTCTTCATTCATTCATGGTGCTGAACAACATTCATGAAAGAGAGTTTCAACCATTTGAAATGAGACATAATGTTCTTTTCTAACAAAAGCTTGGTAAATGGAAGAAACTTTCATAATGATTGTCAACATCAGATCAAACTAAATATTTATTTCACATTATTTCAATATCTGCTTCACAGTTTGCAAGAGTGTTTCCAGAATTTCAATATAGTTTACAACATTGTTATTTTTAGGAATAAACTGTAAACACCAAAATGTTTGAAGTAAATGAACTTTCCAGAATGGCTGACAGGGTTGTAAGTGTAACTTGAGCAAAATCTCTTCTTACAGTAACTTTGGTAACAGGGTTGATGAATGCAGTCATTCATTTGTGTAAAAACTGAGACAATGGATTGAGATTATTTTCTTGTCCTCCCATCATGCTGTAGAGAGCCAGGATGATGTCACTTCCTGGGTGTTTTTGACAGTAGGAAATCATGTCAGAAGTAACAGGGTTGAGTGAATCATGAAGGACACTGATAATAACACATTTAAAGATGCAGCCAGTCTAGACTTTGAGCATGTGAACTTTCTACAGACGCTGAAACGATAATGCCTACGGGTCAATCCCACATAAGCTGGTAGAAACCTCACTTGACCGTCATTACGTTCCAGATAAGATCAAGAACCTCATACTGGATTATTACAATTCTTTCAGTTTGAGAGTAACCTCTGGAGCGGAAACATCAGCATTTCATCGGCTTGAGAAGGGCATTATCACTGGATGTACTATTTCCGTGACATTGTTTGCCTTGGCGATGAATATGCTGGTGAAGTCAGCAGAGGTGGAGTGTAGAGGTCCACTCACCAAGTCAGGTATACGGCAGCCCCCCATCAGAGCATTCATGGATGATTTGACGGTGACAACAACATCGGTTCCGGGGTGCAGATGGATCCTCCAAGGGCTTGATAATCTCATCAACTGGGCCTGGATGGAATTTAAACCAGCCAAGTCCAGGTCCCTGGTGGTGAAGAAAGGGAAGGTTACAGACCAGTTCCGCTTCTCACTTGGAGACATTCAGATACCATCTGTCGGAGAAAAGCCAGTTAAGAGTCTGGGCAAGATCTACGACTGCACCCTGAAGGACACCGCATCACTCCAGACAACCACTAAACAGTTGGGAATCTGGTTGACGGCTGTGGACAAGTCAGGTCTGCCAGGGAAATATAAAGCCTGGATCTACCAGCATGGCATCCTGCCCCGACTGCTTTGGCCACTTCTTGTCTATGACGTGCCAATAACCACCGTTGAATGCTTCGAAAGGGAAAGTCAGCTGTTCCTTGCGGAAGTGGTTAGGCCTACCACGAAGCCTCAGTGATATCGCCTTGTACAGGAGGAAGAACAAGCTAAAACTGCCCTTCAGCAGTCTGAAGGAAGAGTTTATGGTAACCCGATCAAGAGAGGTGCTACTGTACAGAGACTCCAGTGACAGCAAGGTCTCTTTGGCAGGCATAGAGGTTAGAACTGGCAGGAAGTGGAAGGCCCAAGAGGCAGTAGACCAGGCTGAGTCACGTCTGCGACACAGTGAGCTGGTGGGGGCAGTGGCATCTGGACGGGCAGGACTCGGGAGCAATCCAAGACCTCGATTCAACAAGGTCCAGGGAAAGGAAAGGCGACAGCTCATCCAAGATGAGGTTCGAGCTGGGGTGGAAGAAGCCCGCTGCAGTAGGACAGTAGGGATGCGGCAGCAGTGGGCATGGACCCGTTTGGAGCAGGTGGTAGACCAGAAGATATCATGGACAGAATTGTGGAAGTCTGAGCCACACCGGATCAAATTCTTAGTTCAGTCTGTCTATGATGACCTCCCCAGTCCATCCAATGTCTTCTGCTGGGGCCTGGCAGACACACCATTGTGCCCGCTTTGCCAGAGAGGAGGTTCACTGGAGCACATCTTGAGCTGCTGCCCTAAAGCACTGGGAGAAGGGCGCTACCATGGCGTCACGACCAAGTACTGAGGCCTGCAGTAGACACCAGCAACCAGCAAGACAGAACATCGCCTTTGTTAAAGCCGGGGAGAAGCCACATCAGCGACTGAAGCAATCAGGGGGGCTGCTCTCAACAGCAAAGGACTGGCAGCTGAAGGTCGACCTAGGGAGACAGCTCAAATTCCCAGAAAACATCGCAGTGACCATGCTCAGGCCAGACATTGTCCTGGTGTCAGAAATAACAAGGCAAGTGGTCCTGCTGGAGTTGACTGTTCCCTGGGAAGACCGGATGGAGGAGGCATTTGAGAGGAAGAGGGCCAAGTACGAGGAGCTGGCAAGCGAATGCCGAAGCAGGGGGTGGAGGACCCGATGCAATCCCATCGAGGTTGGGTGCAGAGGATTCGTCGGGCAGTCACTCATCAGAGCCCTCAAGATGCTTGGAGTAAAGGGACTGCACATCAGGAAAGCCATCAAGAACATCACGGATGCCGCCGAAAAGGCATCAAGGTGGCTGTGGATGAAGCGGGGCGATACGTGGATCATACAAGCTACTCAGACACAAGCCAGGGTCTGATCAACCCTGGCTGGATTGCCTGGGCGAGGGTGTATGATGTTGTGAGACCCGAAACACCTAATGAACCCAGGATACATCACTGATGATGTGTCTGAGTTGCACCAGAGGTGTATTTCAAGAACAGTAGCTCCGCCCACTAATGTCACACAAAGTTAAAAACAATGCATCTGACTAACGGCTTCAGTGGTGTAAGTAGTAGCGTATTTGTCAAGTCAAGTCAAGTCAAGTCAAATTTATTTATATAGCGCTTTTACAATTGGTAATTGTTTCAAAGCAGCTTTACATATTAGAAGCACAGAAAAAAAGGGAAGTGGTTAAAACTGTACAAACAAGCGTGGTAATATGTAACATATACAAGATGGTGCTACATTAAGCCAATGTCGGCTGACTTCCAGGGGTGGAAAAAACCCCCTAGGAGAAAAACCCAGCGTGCTAGCACTGGGAAAAAAGTCCTAGGAGGGAAAAAACCCCTTGGAAGATATATATATGTAAATGTATATGGAGATCAAAATCTGAATTGTACATTTTTATTATAGAGATTAAAAATCGATTATATATAAATATATGTAAGCGGATACGGGGATCCTGGGCTACGTTGTAGTCAGGTCCAGACGCAGGTTCTCCATCTGACCTGGATACGGCCTGGATCCAGCACCCGGCAAACCTCAGGATAAGCAGAGAGACAGATATTAGCGTAGATGCCATTCTTGTTCTGATGTACAGGTATATCTAGTGTTATAGGAAATGTTCTCGGTTCCGGCCGACCTAATTATTGCAGCGTAACAATCCTTTAACGGATTTGAAAAATGTTAATGTATTGATAATGTGTTATGTGTATGCAAGAGCAAAGAGATGTGTTTTTAGTCTAGATTTAAACTGACAGAGTGTGTCTGCTTCCCGAACAATGCTAGGAAGATTGTTCCAGAGTTTAGGTGCTAAATAGGAAAATGATCTGCCGCCTTCAGTTGATTTTGATATTCTGGGTATTATCAACTGGCCTAAATTCTGAGATCGCAATAAACGTGAAGGACTATAATGCATTAAGAGCTCACTTAGGTACTGGGGAGCTAAACCATTTAGAGCTTTATAAGTAAGTAGCAAGATTTTAAAATCTATACGATGTTTAATAGGGAGCCAATGTAATGTTGACAGAACTGGGCTAATATGGTCATACTTTCTGGTTCTAGTAAGAACTCTAGCTGCCGCATTTTGAACCAACTGTAGTTTGTTTAAAAGCCGAGCAGAACAACCACCCAGTAGAGCATTACAATAATCTAGTCTTGAGGTCATGAATGCATGAACCAACTGTTCCGCATTTGTCATTGAGAGCATATGTCGTAATTTAGATATATTTTTTAGATGGAAGAAGGCGGTTTTACAGATACTAGAAACATGACTTTCAAATGAAAGATTGGTATCAAAGAGCACACCCAGGTTCCTAACTGAGGACGAAGGTTTAATGGAGCACCCGTCAAGTGTTAGAGAGTATTCAAGGTTTTTTCGTGAGGAAGTTTTTGGTCCAAAGATTAGGAAATCAGTTTTTTCTGAATTTAATAATAAGAAATTTCTTGTCATCCAGTTTTTAATGTCAGCTATGCATTCTGTTAGTTTTGTGAATTTGTAGGTTTCGTCAGGGCGCGAGGAAATATAGAGCTGAGTATCGTCAGCGTAGCAGTGAAAACTAACACCATGCTTCCTAATTATCTCTCCTAAGGGCAGCATGTACAGAGTGAAAAGCAACGATCCTAATACTGAGCCTTGTGGTACCCCATATTTAACCTGTGATCGATACGACATCTCTTCATTAACTACCACAGACTGATAACGGTCAGATAAGTATGATTTGAACCATGCCAAAGCAATTCCACTAATGCCAATATAGTTTTCAAGTCTTTTTAAAAGAATGTTATGATCGATAGTGTCAAAAGCAGCACTGAGATCTAATAACACTAATAGAGAAATACAGCCACGATCGGATGATAGGAGTAGATCGTTTGTAACTCTAACGAGAGCAGTCTCAGTACTATTGTATGGTCTAAATCCTGACTGGAAATCCTCACAGATTCCATTTCTTTCTAAAAAGGAACACAGTTGTGTTGAAACTGCCTTTTCTAGTATCTTTGACAGAAAAGGTAGATTCGAGATTGGCCTGTAATTTACTAAATCTCTCGGATCTAGTTGAGGTTTTTTAATAAGAGGTTTGATAATAGCCTGCTTAAAGGTTTTTGGCACGTGTCCTAGTGTTAAAGATGAATTAATTATATCAAGAAGTGGACCTACGACCTCTGGAAGCATTTCTTTCAGTAGTTTAGTCGGCATTGGGTCTAACATACATGTCGTTGATTTTGATGATTTGATAAGTTTAGATAATTCTTCCTCTCCTATAGCGGCGAATGATTCTAGTTTTACCTCAGGGACACTACAGTGCACTGTCTGAAGAGAAACTGTAGACGGTTGCATGTTTATAATTTTCTCTCTAATATTATCAATCTTGCAAGTAAAGAAGTTCATAAAGTCATTACTGCTGTGCTCTATGGAAACGTCAGCAGTTGAATCTCTGTTTCTAGTTAATTTAGCCACTGTGTCAAATAAATACCTAGGATTATGTTTGTTTTCTATTAAGAGATTTGAAAAATAAGTAGATCTAGCATTTCTTATGGCTGTTCTGTACTCAATCATTTTTTCTTTCCACGAAAGGCGAAAAACTTCTAGTTTTGTTTTCTTCCAACTACGTTCAGCTTTTCTAACAGCTCGTTTTAGAGCCCGAGTGTGCTCATCATACCACGGCGTTGGATTAGTTTCCTTAATCTTCTTTAGACGTAAAGGAGCGACCGCATCTAATGTGCTGGAAAAGAGAGAGCCAATAGTTTCTGTTGCAGCATCGAGTTCTTCTATGTTGTCAGGTATACCAAGGCGATGAAACTGCTCGGGGAGATTATTTATAAAGCAATCTTTAGTGGCAGACGTGATTTTTCTACAATATTTATGGCTGGGTGGTGGTTTTGTAGCCTTGGCTAATTGTATTATACACGAGACTAAATAATGATCTGATATATCATCGCTCTGCTGTAGAATTTCAACAGCATCAATATCTATTCCATGCGACAGTATTAGATCTAGGGTATGATTACGACAATGAGTGGGTCCTGACACGTGTTGTTTAACTCCAATAGAGTTTAAAATATCTGCAAATGCCAATCCAAATGCGTCTTTATTATTATCTACATGGATATTAAAATCACCAACAACAAGGACTTTATCCGCAGCCAGTACTAACTCTGATAGAAACTCAGCAAATTCTTTGATAAAGTCAGTATGGTGCCCTGGTGACCTGTATACAGTAGCCAGCACAAATGTCAACTTACATAATGTTACATAAAGCACCATCACTTCAAAGGAATTATATTTGAAATTCTTTTGAATGACTCTGAATATATTACTATAAATTACAGCAACACCTCCCCCTTTGCCTTTCTGTCGAGGATTGTGTCGATAATCATAACCTTGAGGACTAGATTCATTTAAAGTAATGTAATCGTCTGGTTTTAGCCAGGTTTCTGTCAAACACAGCAAGTCTAGTTTATTGTCTGTGATAATTTCATTTACAATAAGTGCTTTTGAAGAAATAGATCTAATATTCAGTAACCCAAGCTTTATCATTTGTTTATCTGATTTATCTGTGATTTTCATTTTTTGAACATCAATTAAATTTTTACCCTTAAAAGGTTTTGGAAGTTTTTTGTATTTACTAGTTCGAGGTACAGACACAGTCTCTATGTGATAATATCTAGGTGAAAGTGTTTCTATGTGCTGTGAATTATCTGAGTTCTGTGACGTGAGGCGGCTAGCAGACGGTCGGTTTAGCCAGTTTGTCTGCGTCCTGATCTGGGCCCTGGTTTGTCATGTTTCAGCTCTAAGACTATTTGCCAAATTTCTAGAGAGAAGAGCAGCACCATCCCGGGAGGGATGAATACCATCTCTTTTCAACAGATCAGGTCTGCCCCAAAAGCTTTTCCAATTGTCTATGAAACCTATATTATTCTGCGCACACCACTTAGACAGCCAGCCATTGAGTGATGATAACCTGCTAACTATCTCATCACTCCGACGAACAGGAAGAGGGCCAGAACAAATTACTTTTGCTGACATTGAATTTGCGAGTTCACACACCTCTTTAATGTTAATTTTAGTGATCTCCGACTGGCGAAGTCGAACATCATTTGTGCCGACGTGGATAATGATTTTAGAATATTTACGTTTAGCATTAGCCAGCACTTTTAAATTTGCTTTGATGTCAGGTGCTCTGGCCCCCGGCAAACATGTGACTATGGTGGCTGGTGTCTCTATTTTCACGTTCCGTGTAATAGAATCGCCAATTACTAGGGCACTTTCAACAGGATTCTCAGTGGGTGCGTCACTGAGTGGGGAGAACCTGTTTGATGTTCTAATCGGAACGGAAGAGTGGTGTTTGTTCTTGCCATTATGCCGCCTCACAGTCACCCAGTTAGCCTGCTGCGTGGCTTCTACAACCGGAACCGAATGTGTAGTGTTTACTAGGCTAGTCGCATCCAAAGCAGTATCTAAGGCCCTTTCATTCTCACTATCCTCAATTAAAGTTTGGATGCGTGTCTCTAATTCTGAGATTCTCTCTGTCAGCCTGACAATATCCCTGCATTTATCACATGTGTAAGTCTCACTGCTGACAGAAAGAGCTAAGCTGTACATGTTGCATTTACTACACATGATAATCGTCGGACATGACTGACCGTGTGTTTGATGAACGCCGTCCGAAAAACTGCAACGCACACGGGACTCGCTGGCTGGATGTCTCGGTCGCTTGCCGGTGCCTGGGGCGAGGGTGATGTGCGGGACGCTGTACCTCGCGGTGGATCGATGAATGCCGGGCAGCAACGTCTCCACAGCTTCCCGATCTGGCGAGGACAGATCAGAATAACATACATCGGATAAATCCGCCATTCAATCGACAAGGAAGGTTGGTTTAGAGGAAAAAAAGAAAGTAGACGTTAGCTAGCAGGCTATGGCTAACACTAGGTGATTACGCTGGTGGATTGCTAGTAATAAATCGTTCCGTTTAGTAATACTATGCAATAGGTTAAGTAATCTGGTGAAAAATAAGAAAGTTATATTATGTGAATAGGAATAAAGAGAAGGATTTAGGATAATCTCCACGAAGCTCCGAGCGTAGATCAGACAGCTGGCAGGCAGCAGCGTTGAGCAGCGTTGAACCGGAAACCGGAAACAGTTTCCGGAAATTTGTCACGATCATTGCCCGTTCCTGTTCACTCCGGACTCCATTTCCCATAATCCTCCCTGTCAATCACATGCACTCACTCCACCAATCACCTGTTGCCACATACAGCCATGCACACTCCACACTAATCACCACACCCCGCTGATACTCTTTACTAGGACTATAAAAGACTCACACACACACCACCTCACCGCGAAGTCTTGATTAACTTCTGTTACAATTCCAAGTGTTCATATCCGGTCTGTTTATTGTTATTGTTCCTGCCTGTTTCCTGTTTTACGATCCTGTGCTGCCTACCTCTGACCCTTGCTTTGTTTACCGATCTACGAGTGATATCTGCCAGCCCTGACCACTGCCTGTACCGGGATTACGTTTATGTCAACCCTCTGCTGTACCTGTTTGCCCCTGTTTGACTCTGCTTGTACGACCACGCTTACACTGTAAATAAACGCTGCATTTGGATCCCCTGCCTCAGTCCCGATTCGTTACAGTATTGAGCGTGGAGAATTACTTTGTGACGCGTTTAACCGGGTTCGAATCCACCTTCTTTCAAGCTCGATATTTTCCCATCACATCAGAAAGGCATTTATTTTCAATACAAATGAAGAAAACGTTCTAAACTTGTTTGTAAATTGCCTAATGAGTGTTTAATAATGATAAAATAATTTACACTGTTATTATTGCATCCTGTTAATTTACAATACTGAGGTGCAAATGTATCTGCCAGTATAAAATATAAATAGCATCTAATTACTATGTACACTTATTGCAAAGAACTGCTACTTTTAGCCTACATGGTAAATAGAAAATTATTTGCAAAATGATTTTAAAAAATGCACTTAAATTATAATTTTTTTCTTCCTTTTTTGCATGTGGGATACCCAAAAAATGAATATTAGTTCAATAACTTACCATTCTGCCAGTTTTAACCTCTGATATTATAACAGTGATAAGAATTAAACTTGCATTGACTCAGAAGTATGCGGACGTCATTTTGTCAAGTGCTGTTGCCATGGTGAATCGTAATATTGGAGCTCCATTGATGATGGCTTGTCATAGTTGTGGTACACGTTGTAGCGTGGCAACACAATATAAAGTTTCTGTTCGTTCGGGCGCCAGACAGTTAAATAACTGTCGTAAAGAAAAAAATAAAATAAATAAATAATGACCTCACTCAGCGCTTAATTCAGAGAAAAGGACTCTCCACAAAAGTTTCAAAATCAGGAGAATTATTATTTCACTTCATTTTGGCATTCAGATAACAAAAGAAATACTTTGGGCATTCATGGAAACCAATTTACATATGCACTAATGCTTTTAAGCACAATCTCACACCCAAGAATAATAATAACAATGAAAAAATAAAAAGGAAAAATATATATAAACAGTTGGCCTCTTTTATGTAGGATTGTGAGATCTATGGAAGGTTTGAAAGCGTGGAAATGGGGGACTGTTTGATCTCTTCTTTTTTTCTTCAAAGATTCCAAAAAAGACTCAGCAGTCGAGTTTAAAAAGGAATAGAATTAAAATTCCCAAACCCGTTTGTTGTGCCAATATATTTCCTCAACTCGTCCTTGTGCAGTGTAGGCTACACTTCAAAGATACGAACGCAATCCTCCGGTTGTACTCCCCAAGGATTAATCTCCAGCGATCTTGGTTAGTTGGCTATACACCAAAGATGATCACAGTATCCAGTGCAAACACGCACGCAACATTTTCGCCGTTTCCACCTGGCTCTCACTTCCGCGACTCGTCCTCCTTCCTTTCCCCTACCGGTTCTTACGGTCTCCTTTTTCCGACCACACCCTTTTTTCATCATTATCTTTTATGATTTTCGTTCAGATAAATAAACAACAACAATTATCATCATCAATTGATTCCAAAATTTGTTATTTATTTTGCATATTCGTTACTTAAAAGCCGATAATGTGAATGAAAACTGACAACGTCAAAGTGTAATGATCCGTTACAACGTGCTTAACTCAGAGTCAACCTACTCAGAGTCGATTGAACTAACTGAATTCAGCTGTTCTGAAACTGAAAACTCAGAGTTTCCAATTTCAGAGTAAGTCAACTCAGAGTACAAGTTTCAACTCAGAGTTGGTTGAACCTCTTTACTGAAATGGGCCCCTGATCTTTCCTCTCAGGAACCTGATGAATCTGGATCTTCAGCTGGAGACTCTCCTGAAACTACAACAGAACGATCAAATCACCGTTAAACAGACTGTATGGATTCTTCCATTAAGATCAGTGTAACAAACTAGTGACACTTAGTGAACAAACTGGCATATGTTTCTGTTATTAATGTTATTTACAACATTCACAACAATAAAACAACCTACATCTGACAATATTGACTCTGCTGTTCGTTCCAAGATAAATCTCCCAAAATTTCCTTTAATCTTCGGCAGTATTTCTTCTACCTGAATCATGGATTTACTCTTGATATTGAAAGAGTAAAATCTTTCTCCACATTCAGTCAACAGTTGCTCGAGATCAGCATGATCTTTCAGTTTTAGATGTTCATCAATGCCTCTTCCAGATCCTCCAGCTCATCTCCATGTGTGAACAGAATCATGATGGAAGAAATAATCACATGTATCCGTTTCTCTTTTTTTTACCATCACACATTTCAGACACATTCTCTTTAAACCTTGTTTCAACAAGTATAGAGCTTCCTCCTGATGAGCTTTTCCCAGAGCCATGTCTTCCCATCAAAAGAATCCGGATCACTGATCTGGTCTCTGAAATGTCGGAAATAAAAACATGGAATTTGACATTCAAGTTAAATTGTCATTCTTGTCATTGGAGATCAAGAGTAAGAAACGAAAAATGTCTATGTTTCACAAACAAACATAAAATATTGTTTTGTTAAGTGTGTAAATGAGTCCAAACTGTAATCGTAAAAAAAAAAAACTCTATATGAAGTTACAAGCGATCAAATATCAAATCAGCTGATCTATAACAATGATTAATCAATATCGGAATGAAATATTGTAATGTTTGACCTGAGAGCTGGAGAGACAAGTCACTTCATTCAGAACATGTTTAAACATACAATGATCACAAATATCAGACAATATGACAGAAACAAATGCCTGTTCACATTCAAACTGAAGTAAGTCTGAATTGGAGTTTCATTCCTCACTGAAAAACACATTCACAATCATCATGATTCACCTGCAGAAGATTCACTTCAACACAGAGTTTGATCTATTTGTAACAGTGGCTGTTTCAGAGGATGAGAGTATAATCAAAGCACAGTAAACATTTATTGAAACAAACATAATACAAGTTATTGATGTGACTTTTAACATTGAAGCTTTTATCAAAAAAACTAAACACCTAATAGTGAAGCACTGTATAAGACCTTAGTTTTACTATAACCATGTTATCTGTGACATATGAAGCTTTGTTTTCTAGTGTGAAGTATTTTGATAATTACTTTACCGTTATTACATTTGATTTCTTTTTATTTGAATAGTTTTGTTTTTAAATATCCAGAGGCAAGTTTTGTTAGAGACCCCAGCTCAGTCACTTTTAAATTCCACTAATTGCATAACCTGCCGAAGAAGTTAGAACTAACTTACCATTTAATTGAGGTGTAGAAAACACTGGGACATGCCATTATGTAATGATATATGATTTTGATTAAACTTTGAGCGGTAGACATTTGAGCTTGAAAATAGTCTTAAAGGGACTTTGATAGTCTTCAAGCCATTGAACAAACGTCTCTTCCACCATGTATTTTCCCTTACTCTGTTGGTGATGCAGGGAGTCTTGTGATTGGTTGTCAAGCCAGCCAATCAGAATGTAGCAGTCTCATCTCTGATTGGCTGGAATTATGGCATATTGTAATGCTGGGTTGTGTTGAGCAAGAGAGCCGTCTGCGATTAGAGAATAGGGATGGGCATTTCTGGCAATTTTTCATTCCGATCATCAATAGGTTTGATGGAGAAAATGAAAATATCTGAAGACTGTTGGAAAAATGAGTGTTAAAAATAAAAATATGACTAATTGACTAAGATTGTCTAATAAAAAAATAAAAAAAATACGGTAACAAAATACAGTTACTCAAATTTAGTATTTTAAATACATAATGTTGTTACATGTATTTTGTTACTCCCTAGCCCTGTGTGTGTGTGTTTGCATGTACTCATTGCAAAACTTGCTCTATAACCAGTTCAATGCTGATATGACTAATGTTTCAGCAAAACAAGTGAAGCCGGAGGAACATCAGGTTACAGCGGATTACAAATACAGTAAATTATATTTTTGATTTTTGCAGATAATCTCCTCCCACACTGGAATTCATCATCAGTGAAGCTCCTCCCACATTAGTTCGTCAATAAATGCTGGAATATTCCCATCAGACGAGCATCAGAGCATCAGGAAGAGCTGAAATCTGCAAAGACTGAGTTTATTAAAGAGGACAGTGAGAACATGAGTGATCCAGAAACCTGCAGAATGAAACACACTGAAGATACTGAAGAACAAAGAGGTTGGTGTTTATTCTTCATTCATTCATGACGCTGAACAACATTCATGATAGAAAGATTCAAGCACTTCTGCACATTTAGAGAAACAGTCAAACTATGAAATGAGACATAATGTTCTTTTCTAACAAAAGCTCAGTAAAGGGAAGTTTGAGAAACTTTCATAATGATTGTCAACATCAGATCAAACTAAATATTTATTTCACATTATTTCAATATCTGCTTCACAGTTTGTAAGAGTGTTTCCAGAATTTAGGCATTTTCAATATAGTTTACAACATTGTTATTTTTTTAGTGTGGAACATAGTAGTGTTCTGTAGCTTTAAATCTGAGCAGACTAAGATCCTAAAGCTTGCTTATATGCATGCGCGAGTTGGTGCTACGGTGTTGAAGTTTTGTATATTGCGTGTTGAACTCCTGCATGTCTCATAGTAAAGATACTGTTGTTATAAAAGATCTTTGCCTTGCCACTCGTCATTCAACAAAATTTTAATGGTTCACCCATTAATCATGAGGATTCACTGAGATCATCCTCCAGCAATGAATCATTGAACAAAATCTCTATGGGCTCCGATCAGTTTTATACATTTGTAGATGTTTTAATGAGACATTAGTATAATGAAAATTAATAATAGTAGTTAATAGTCTCTTACTGGCTTGTGTAGTGAACAGCACATTCTAGGGCCCAGTTTATGGCCGGGCCATAACAGCGGACAAAGGTTTGCTACATTTTGATTGGATCTTGGTGGACTAACACAAACAAACTGTCCAACGCCATCAGATAAAGATGGAAGGACAACATCCAGACCTCTCTTAGAGGGTAAGAAGAAGACCTCTTGTACCAAGCCTGGGAAGGACAAGACTTCTCATTGGTCCACAGGCAGTTTCTGCCCTTCACCCATCTAGAGAATACTTCCTAAAGTTGGCCAGAGACTGCCATAAAAATTCCCCGGGACCTTAGCAGCAATGGGTGAAACAAAGAGAGATCACAAATATCTCCATCTAAATCCATTCAATACTATGTTTGAAAACCTTAGAACAGATGCAAACTACACATCCATTTCATAATTATTCACAGAAATAAGTATTCTCAGTGACAGCCATTTGTAGTGCAACATCTGATACAAATACAGCTGTTAATGTACAATTGAATGACAGTTCAATCTTTTTCCATCATGTTTAGTCTCTATTTGTTTAGAATATTGCCAAAGGTATTCTGGTGGTGGTTTGGAAAGTGAGAAATGCATTGGTAAACTTTAAAGACCTTGGCATTGTTGTATATTATCAGTATATAATTTCCTAATTCCCATTAAATATAGCTGATGTTAGTTAGTAACAAATACTTTTTCGTTTATTTGTTTGTTGCATAATAAGGTTCTCCACCTTATTATTTCCAGAGAAACAGTTCATCTTTCCATAAGATAATGTAACTCTTCCATAGCCACACTCAACATAATCACTTGTATTCTATGTATCTTATGCACTTTATTCCTTTATCATTCATGGTATTCATTTAGTAGTTGTGTTAGTTATTCTTGTTATCTTTTTGTTAATAAAATTTATTTTATTACACTTGTGTCTTCCTTGTGCTGATAATACAAAAGAGGTTCTACAAGTTAGCAATTTCACCAATCTTTCAGATAAATCAGCTGACCACTTTACATTAATTCTAAATGAATGAAAGCCCCTGTTGGGAGTGAAAGACCCTGACTGGTGCCCTGAACTAGGGAAAGGGGGGAAGTGGTCACCTGATGTACTCATACATGTGTTCCAAAATCACATTACTTCGCGTCCTTGGATGGACACAGTAAAAATCACTACACATATTAATAGCCATGCATGTGGTTCAGGCAACACATTCATTGATTATCTTCACTGCATGTATATTTATAACCTCTCATTGTTTACATTTAAAAAAAATATTAAATTTTTTTTTTTATATTAACATAAAACACAACCCTATATCTTTTTTGTTAAATGTTAGATTTAATGATCAATAAGTATAAACAAAAGGCATAAGAAGCTACAATAAGAAATAAAGTAAACAAACAATCATTCAAAGTCAGCACTCTAGTAGGATACAAAGGTAAAGTTAAATGGCTTAAATATGTAACAAATAATAGACTCATGAGACCAAAGATCACCCGTTAAATATACAAAAGATGAATTATATCTCATGTTTAACCACTACAGAGACAGCGGCAAATGTCAGAAGGACTAGCCGAGGTAAAGCTGTTCTCTGCGGCGTAAAATAGTGTTTAAAATAGGGGCTATATGTTTGATTTATATGATTATGATATATATGATTTTGATTTGAAGGTGTCCTCAATAAAAGGGGTGGATCAAGAACACATCCTGGGATTTGAACTGTACTTGGCTAGCTGTGAACTTTGAGTTGGATCAGTACTCAGGCAGCAACTGATGATTTTTTTTTTATATAAAAAGACAAGACTGGATATTAAGAAATGAGTAACTAATAAATGACTGAATGAGGCATTTATATAGCACTTTACTATGTATTACTGTACACTGATCGCTCCTCATCCATAACCTGGATAATTTAACAGCAGACCGAGCAACAGCGCCAACTTCAGGTGGAGAGGAGAGATTTGGCTAACTTACACTTCAGAGACTTTGTTTTTCAGCACATCAAGATGAACTACTTGTTGTGGTTTCTCCACTGCATGGATCTTCATGTGTATCTTCAGGTAGCGTTTTATAGAGAAACTCTTTCCACACTGATCACACGTGTGCATCTTTTCACTGCTGTGGATCATCTCATGTGTTTTAAGAGATGATGACTGACTGAATCTCTTGTCACAGTGTGAACACTTGTGAGGTTTTTCTCCAGTGTGAATTATCTGATGTGTTTTCAGAGATGATGCCTGAGTGAATCTCTTGTCACAGTGTGAACACTTGTAAGGTTTTTCTCCAGTGTGAATTCTCTGGTGCAGTTTTAAACAGTTTTCTGTAGTAAAAGTCTTCTCACACTCAAAGCACACATGATCCTTTACAGCATTGTGAAATTTCTGATGCGCATGTAAATATTGCAGCAATGAAAATCTCTTTCCACACACAGAACATGAATATGGCTTCTCCTTCGTATGAACTCTCAGGTGTTTCTTTAAGGTTGGTTCCCCAATAAATGTTTTGCCACATTGATCGCATTTGAATGGCTTCTCTCCAGTGTGGATCTTACTGTGTTCTTTAAGGGTTGATGATTGTCTAAAGCTCTTCCCACATTGATGACAAGTGAATGGCTTCTCTCCAGTGTGGATCCTCGTGTGTTTTTTAAGGGTTGATGTTTGACGGAACCTCTTCCCACATTGATCACATGTGTGTGGCTTCTCTCCTGTGTGAGCTGTCATGTGACCAGTAAGATGCACTTTTTGTGTGAAACTCTTCCCACATTGATCACATGTGAATGGCTTCTCTCCAGTATGAATTCTCATGTGACGATCATAACATTGTTTTTTAGTGAAACTCTTTCCACACCGATCACATGTGAATGGCTTCTCTTCAGTATGAACTCTAATGTGACGCTCAAAATGACATTTGTATGTAAAACCTTTTCCACACAGAGTGCAGGTGAAAGATTTTTTTGCTATTCTTTTCTTTAAAAATGTCTTTTTAGTCTTTGAGCAACTCAAAGGTTTTTCTTCAGATTTGACATGATGTTTCTCCTCCACTTCACTCAGTTCTTCACTCTCCTCCTTCACTTCCATCAGCTCTGAAATGAGAGAGAAGTGTTAATTTTCAATACATCAATATAAGTTAAAGAGAGATATATGAAGTTAAATATCATAAAATTGAGATTTGCTTTGATATAAAACTGCTTAGCCTCCATTTTACTTTAGCTCTGTGCTTAATTTGACTCCAGTTTTGGTTATTACATTTAGATTTACTGAATTAAGACAATCAGCAATGAATAGAGGTCTTCTGGCTACAGAATTTCCCAAAATAACTGCTCTGCCACATTTCCTTAAATAATTCTTAATTCATTATACATAATATTAAGAAAATAAAGAAAACATTGCTCCAAATTATACAAATGGTACTCAATCAGAATGCCTATTTCTGCCGCACTAACCATCATAGCAAAGTCACCGTGGCAAAAATAAACCAGTCACATATCAAAGCCATTTGAAAAGGGACATTTTGCAAAAATTAATAATGCTCTGATTCACACTTGAAAAGACAAAAGACGTGCATAATGACCTGCATAATAATGAGCCATTTCAATCAGGTAGGCTATGTAAAAAAAAAAAAAAAAAAAAAAAAAACCTCTGTGATCATGTTTCAAGCTCATCATGGTGTATATCAAACATACAGAAAAAAAACAGCAATCCTGTGAATTATTATTACAAAAAAATAAATACATTTAAAATAATGGTATTCTATTGTATGCTTTAAAATATAATGCATTTCTGTGATGCAAAGTGTCTGAACAATTATGTTACCTCTATTGCATTTTATATAGCCTTTTAGCTTAAAAGCATGCACATTTGGAGAAATGTTGACAAATTCTCATATGTTTATGTCAATTTTCTATACAGAGGAGTAATATTTATTCAATATTTATTGTCATCACTATGAGGACTGGATACTGTGTTTTCAATTAATACTTGCAGCCGGAGGGCGCTTTTCTAAGGGTGGAACTCCTACAGGGGTTCAGGCTGTAAGGTTTGCCGAGCGACTAAAGAAACTTCATCAGTAAGATGTTAGAATACTGTACATTTCTTGTCTATTACCACCCACTGCAACTTATACCAACGACGGAAATAAGCGCAGTTATAATAGCAAAATATGTGGGAGAGCGTTGCTATAGTGTGACAAAATTGTATTGCAATAGGGAACACATTAATGTTACTAAATCAAAACTAGTTAGCACATCATTTGTAATAGAAAGGGTTTAATGACAATATCTGATTATGGCTACACTTAAAATAATTACAAAATAGATGTATGAGATGATAAAATCATATACCATTAATTGTACACAACATGTATGTAAAAAGTTACCTGAGAGAGAGAAAGAGAAATAAAGAGAGAGAGAGAGAGAGAGAGAGAGAGAGGGCAAGGGAGTGCCCGAGATCCAAGGAAGAAGAGCATAGAAAAGAGACCAGAGCAACAGTTAAAATCCTCTTTTATCCCTTCCTTGACCATGTGACTGAAACTCAAATGTGAGACATTCAAACTGACCAATGAGAAGATTAAAACTTTCCCCCACTGTACTAAAGGTGTGACCATTTGTAGACCCCCGATGTACAAACATCTTGGCCTACAGACCTTGATCACTATCACCTTTGTGCCTCCCAAATGGCCCGTGGCAAGAGAGAGGGGTGTGAAACAGTAAAGCAAATGTCTTTGTTCAATTTAAAATATCTTTGGATATTTTCAATTCTTACAGTCCCTCCTTGGCACCGTTGGCCACACTCATGTGTCAAAAGGTGGCACAATCCATGAAGACATGCTTTCTGTTGTGTGTAGATGTCAACTTCAGACTTCTTGTCCAGACTTGTTGCAATAGCAGTCGGTCAGTCTTCAGTCTTTGTTTTTCTTTCAGTCCTGCATGAGAAGGTCCATCAAATGGTGTTGCACCATTCATAGATATGCAAATCATCCATCGAACACTTAACATCTCCACAAGAATCAGGCACTGATAATGGTAGAACTCAGTTGTCCCTCCTTTGAGACAAGACACAGGATTTGAACTTTGGCAGCAGGGATCCTGTTATTTAAAAGAACATATAGCACAACAAACAGCAAAAGCATACATATGGCAGTTTTCATTGGTCAGAGGTTTGATGTGGTCGGATTAAATTTGTCTCTGGCAATATGCCCTTAAATTGATGTACTTGATAAAGTGGTCAAGGTGAGAATAAAAGAAGATCTTACAAGCTCTTACATTGTTTCTGGAAACATTGAAATAAATTGCATAATAACAAAACAACAAATGTTGGTTTAAAACACCCCATTTCATGAAGAGTATTAACAAATTATTCAGTGTAACCAATACAGAGATTCAATTGAATAAATGTCCAAAAACATTGTTACAAGTCAAATGGACAAAATACAAAGAAACAAATGAAATATGCTTCAGAATTGTTTCAAATGCATTTATGATAATATACCTTTTGTGCTTAGGTAGAATGAGAAATACTAACATTTTAATATTTAATTTGGTGAGACAAATAACTAAGTGATTTATTAAATCCAAAGTAAAAAAAACAACAACAACAACTGGATGAAATTCACAGTCATAGTGCAGTCTAGACTTAAAGACTTAAAAACAAAAACATTATATGCAAACATTTTGTGAGACATATGTAGATGTAGATTTGACTTTGTGTGAAGATCAAATCTATGTGGCTGCATTTAGCTGTGGCTATGTGTAAATTCAATCATGCTCCAAACTAAGGTGAGGGAGTTTTACAATTGTGATGCAAATTTGGTCCTGTTATAACAGGGAGCCAGCATGAGAATGTGAGCATGAGGTTTGATCCGGCTCAAAAACCTTCAACACCAATGTTTTTGTTAGAGAGCATGATAAAGTGCAAAGTTCAGAGTTACTGAATCCTGTTGTGAGGAAAGCATTTTCATGGTTAATGCAACTGTGAATCACATTGTAGCCACATGGCAATTCTATGCTCCTGTACATGGTTTTACTCTAGCTATATGGAAAATAGCTGAGTTTTCCATTTAGGAGGCAAATAAATTCAACATAGTGCACGTGCAACTTGAAATTGCTACACAATTTCAGTACTACACTTATTATTCCAATTAACACAAGATACATGGCCTAGAATGAATAACATCTACAACCTTAACCTAAGTGTTTAATCCAACACTTACAGTAAAGCAATCATGTGTTTTAAAGAATAAACTCAGCTAGTCTATGTGTACATATAGTATCACAAACAACTTTAATGTGTTCTATGCGCACAATGTGTTTAGCACAATTATAGATTTGAAAATACAAAAGGGATGATCGCTATTGGGCTGCTAATCCACTAGCAAGTGAAGTTAAAAGTTGGAGGCCTTGCATGAACAATGCAGTTAACTCACTTAGAGTTTTTCCTGCAAATGAGCACTGATATTTGCTCTTAGAATGTGGTTTCCTACCTTTCTGAAAATAAGGTGGAGGCCTACCCCTACCCAGCATTTGTCCTCTGTATGGCCTATTTTCTGACAGGAACTGCAAAACCTGTTCTCTTTGCCACCGGGTTGTTTGCTGTGTTCTCCTGGAGTTTGAGGATTTCCATGACTCTCAAATGCTTGAACACCATGCGTTCTGGTACATGACCCTGCGCTATTACGGTGCTGCATCATTAAGAACTGAAATAGGCAAACTTTCTTGAGCAGTGGCCTCTGAACAAAACATTCCAGATTCATTAGAGCAATTTACCTCATCTAAGAAGTGAACATGCTTTTTAGCCCCATCGTTGTTAAGAGTTTTGGGAAACTTTTGAGCATTTAGCTTAGCCTTGAGATCTGCAATGGTCTCTTTGTGTTTTTTACACTTTTCAGTCAGAGCTAACTGCTCAGCTAGTAAATTATCCAGCTGTGACTGAAGATCCTGAATCTTTGCCTCACACTTTTGTACCTCTGCATTTTTAGAATTCACTTCTTCACATTTGACATCCATAAATGAAGATAGAAATGTTGTTAACTCATGTAGCCGTTTATAACGCATGTAGTTTAAAGCCTCAATTATTTCACCATGTTTTGATTTCTTATGATGTTTACCAATTATGTCCCAATATGCAAGAATGTCATCATCTGAATTGAGATTTTTTGGTATGTATTTCCCATTAAAGATAGGCTCAACTTTTTTGCTCCATAAAGCAAATAATACGTCACTCTTTTCAGAAATTTTCCCTTCCATCCCTGAGGAGATCTGAATATCATACCATTAAACAATTAAAACAGACTTACCCATTCCTTGGTGAGATGGTCAGCTTTAATCCATTCACAAATTCAACTGTGAAAAAATTTCCTCATTCTGATGACCGATCAAAGTAGATTTCAGAAAACTCACTGCAAGGGATCCCGGGTTTCGGCACCATCTCTAAGGGTGGAACTCCTACAGGGGTTCAGGCTGTAAGGTTTGCCGAGCGACTAAAGAAACTTCATCAGTAAGATGTTAGAATACTGTACATTTCTTGTCTATTACCACCCACTGCAACTTATACCAACGACGGAAATAAGCGCAGTTATAATAGCAAAATATGTGGGAGAGCGTTGCTATAGTGTGACAAAATTGTATTGCAATAGGGAACACATTAATGTTACTAAATCAAAACTAGTTAGCACATCATTTGTAATAGAAAGGGTTTAATGACAATATCTGATTATGGCTACACTTAAAATAATTACAAAATAGATGTATGAGATGATAAAATCATATACCATTAATTGTACACAGCATGTATGTAAAAAGTTACCTGAGAGAGAGAAAGAGAAATAAAGAGAGAGAGAGAGAGAGAGAGAGAGAGGGCAAGGGAGTGCCCGAGATCCAAGGAAGAAGAGCATAGAAAAGAGACCAGAGCAACAGTTAAAATCCTCTTTTATCCCTTCCTTGACCATGTGACTGAAACTCAAATGTGAGACATTCAAACTGACCAATGAGAAGATTAAAACTTTCCCCCACTGTACTAAAGGTGTGACCATTTGTAGACCCCCGATGTACAAACATCTTGGCCTACAGACCTTGATCACTATCACCTTTGTGCCTCCCAAATGGCCCGTGGCAAGAGAGAGGGGTGTGAAACAGTAAAGCAAATGTCTTTGTTCAATTTAAAATATCTTTGGATATTTTCAATTCTTACACTTTGTACACCTTTAGTCCACAAATTACTCTAAAGAAGAACTAGACGTGACATTTCAGGAGCTAACAGAGGCTTCCAGAGATTGCTAACCATGGCTTTAACAGCAGTACATGCCTGGAATACTATACCCATAGAACTAAGAAACATAACGTCTCTTGCTTCTTTCTCTAAAATGATAAAAGGTTGGTTATTGGATAATCAAATATTTGTTTTCACAATTTAAAATAGTGGTTTCTTGTTTGTTTCTGGCTTTGTATGAAGATTTTTTTTTTTTTTTTTAACCATCAACCTGCCAGAATGGCTAAATCTGGCACATTTACATGTGACTTGTTTCTTGTGTGTTAATTAATGTGCATCGTCCTTTTTTAAAAAGCAAATAAAATAAATAAACTTGCTAGCAACGACACAGCACTAAAATCAAACTAGACATAACACAAAAACACTTACAGTGTGTAGATCATCCTGTTGCTTGACAGCTTCTCTCTAATAAATGCTAAATTACAACAGTACTATAAGCTGGCTTTGGCCACGCCTTACTGACTCAGATCAAAATGAGAACAAACACAACTTGCCATGTGAAAACAGTAAACAAACCTCCAAGCAACGACACAGCACTAAAATCAAACTAGAAATAACACAAAAACAGTCAGTATGTAGAAATAACACAAAAGCATTTACAGGATGTTGATCCTCCTGTTGCTTGAGTGCTTCTCTATTATTATTGTTATATAGACATTATCTTGCAAATTCGATCTCGCCAAAGTCGCCAGTAATTCAGTCTAAGGAACAGCATCTCTTGCATGAAATATTGTGCCTTCAATGTTTTAAAATTCAAATAGACAAACAAACACTTTGGGCTTCAGGTGCAATGCAGTTTATATTGTAAGTGTACATGAACAGCTGGTAGAAAATCCGATGTGTGTTAATATCTATTGTCTTAAAGTGACATCAGTCACCTTTTGACAATTATGCCATCAGTGTTAATCAAACAACAAAATGCAAAGAGAAAATCCCTCACAGCTCTTCATTTGAATATAGTTAGCTTTAATAAGCATTGATCTATTAATTTATACTGCGAAAACCAGTGATATTTTACATTTGGTTACTTTACTTAGATTTTTTTGATAGACTAGGCCTACATTACTTACCTGAACACATGAGCAAATGAAAGCACTTTATTTCATTTGTATCTTTGTTTTATTGTATTTCTCAGTTTGTTTTACTTTGTTTCTTTGTTCATGTTCTTACTGCATCTTATATAGAACACCAAAAAACAAAGTCAAATAAGCTCTTATATACATATATATATAAATTAAATGGAGATTTAATGGAGAGAGAGAATGATTGAGTACAGACAGGCCTTAGAAATGTTAGATATTCTTATTTTCAAATCTTTTAGAAGAAAATAAACACAACCCTAGGTATTTATTTGATACAGTGGCTAAATTAACAAGAAATAAACCTTCAACTTCTGATGCTTCCAAACAGCATAGCGGTAATGACTTTATGAACTTATTTACTTGCAAGATTGATAATATTAGAGAAAAAATTATGCAACCGTCTACCATGCAATCGTCTACTACAGTATCGCGTCAGACAGTGTAAGGAAAAATTCAATTCATTCGCTGCTTTAGGAGAGGAAGTATTGTCGAAAATTGTTATATCATCAAAATCAACAATCAAAATCTGTATGTTAGAGCCTATACCAACTAAGCTATTGAAAGAGATGCTTCCAGAGGTCATAGATCCTCTTCTTAATATTGTTAATTCATCTTTATCACTAGGATACGTACCAAAAACTTTTAAGCTGGCTGTTATTAAACCTCTTATTAAAAAAACACAACTTGATCCTAGAGAATTAGTCAATTACAGGCCGATTTCAAATCTCACTTTTCTGTCAAAAATACTAGAAAAGGCAGTTTCATCACAACTATGTTCCTTTTTAGAAAGAAATAATATCTGTGAGGATTTCCAGTCAGGATTTAGACCGTACCATAGTACTGAGACTGCTCTCATTACTAATGATTTGCTCTTATCATCAGATCGTGGTTGTATCTCTCTATTAGTGTTACTGGATCTTAGTGCTGCATTTGACACTATTGATCACAATATTCTTCTAAACAGACTCGAAAACTATGTTCACATTAGTGGAACTGCCCTGGTATGGTTAAAATCATACTTATCTGACTGTTATCAGTTTGTAGTATTGAAAAAGAGATGTCATCCGGTAAGTGAGGTCTGAACACGCTCCGACAAAGGAAAAGGTGTCTCGCACTCATTGAGGCAAAGCGCTAGACATCACTTCCATCATCACTAACCGGATGGACGTAGTGGTGTTTTGGATGTAAAAAAAATATATAAATATTGTTCGGTTTCTCGCACAAACCCATCGTTTCGTGTCTTAGGACATCAATGTGACATCACAAGCCGCAGGGTTTAATTTGGATGTGTCTATGCACTTTTTTTTTTTTTTTTTACTCTTATAGACTAAGTTCCCACTGACTTGCATTATACCACTGACAGACCATAATGGATTCACAAGAAACATCATATGTGGTCTACAGGCATTTTTAGTGAACTTTCAGTGTCTAGAATCAGGGGGAGAGGAAGGGATGAGGGAGAGGGAGGGGAAGGGTAAACAGATAAACGAGGAGAAAAGAGAAGTTTGGGCAAGGCGTGTCCTGTGCTCTTTACTCAATTATTATATTTAAAACATTGGAGCATGTTTCTGTTGTGAGAACTATTAAATATATTTGATCAATCACAAAAATATCTAATGTGATATTAACAGCATTATTTTGACATCAACTTTTAGACTGATATTTAATTTATTTTCCTAAAACTGTGTAATTATTAAGGGCCGGACACACTAGACTTTCCTTCCACTGACTTCCATTCATGCACATGTGAATGTGGGACACCAGAAACACAAGATCAAGTGAAGCTTGCTGTAAAGTCGAGTAGATTGTACATTTTGAAATTATTCTTATTTGTTATTTATGTTTTTAAAGAGATTCACGGAGTGTGACATCATATCATGACAGTTTCAGCGTCTGTAGAAAGTTCACATGCTCAAAGTCTAGACTGGCTGCATCTTTAAATGTGTTATTATCATTGTCCTTCATGATTCACTCAACCCTGTTACTTCTGACATGATTTCCTGCTTTCAAAAACAACCAGGAAGTGACATCATCTGGGCTCTCTCTACAGCATGATGGGAGGACAAGAAAATAATCTCAATCCATTGTCTCAGTTTTTACACAAATGAATGACTGCATTCATCAACCCTGTTACCAAAGTTACTGTAAGAAGAGATTTTGCTCAAGTTACACTTACAACCCTGTCAGCCAATCTGGAAAGTTCATTTACCTCAAACATTTTGGTGTTTACAGTTTATTAACAATGTTGTAAACTATATTGAAATTCTGGAAACACTATAAACACAATATATATATATATATATATATATATATATATATATATATATATATATATATATATATATATATATATATTGAAATAATGTAAAATAAATATTTAGTTTGATCAGATGTTGACAATCATTATGAAAGTTTCTCAAACTTCCCTTTACTGAACTTTTGTTAGAAAAGAACATTATGTCTCATTTCATAGTTTTACTGTTTCTCTAAATGTGCAGAAGAGCTTGAATCTTTCTATCATGAATGTTGTTCAGCATCATGAATGAATGAAGAATAAACACCAACCTCTTTGTTCTTCAGTATCTTCAGTGTGTTTCATTCTGCAGGGTTCTGGATCACTCATGTTCTCACTGTCCTCTTTAATAAACTCAGTCTTTGCAGATTTCAGCTCTTCCTGATGCTCTGATGCTCGTCTGATGGGAATATTCCTGCATTTATTGATGAACTGCTGTGGGAGGAGCTTCACTGATGATGTGAGTGATGTGGGAGGAGCTGATCTGCAAAAATCAAAAATATCAGTTACTGTATTTGTTTTTATAGGGTTAAAGTCCAGATATCAAATGTGTCTGCATCAAATTAAATGCAAAAAAAATGATTTAACATAGAAAATCAGTTAAATGCAAGTGTATTTTAATGTTTCAAACAACTTTTGTATTTAAAAACAAAATTATTTAATGTTGCATCATCATTTAGTGTAACAGATATATTTAATGTAAAAAGGAAACAACAGTTATTTATTTATTTTATTTTTTTGCCTGTACTTAATAAAATATATAAAATAATAAGAGAACTACATTTAGTTAAATTTTATATGATTAAAACTTAGTGGTTTGAAGGATAGTGTATAACTATACACTATATAAAGTATAAATATTTAAAATGACAATTAAAGAGTATTTTGGGCTGCACTGTGGCCATTAAATACAGTGTTTAAATGTCATCAAATGATTTTGTACTTAGTACTGACAAGTTTTTTGTTGTTTGTATTTCATCCATAAACTAACTGCAATAAGAATTTATATCAGTCTTTCGTAAAACAACTGATGCTAATTCAGAACATTTTATTTCTAAATTGAACATTGTTCTGTTGACAGCAATGAAATGATCTTTAAGTGTCAATTTACAGCAGATCTGAAGACATCAGCATAATAAATGAGGTGAAAACAGGAACTATTGACATGAAATAGTGTTTTCAGCAGTTAATATTGATGACTATCAACAGTCATTCAACAAGACATTCAGATCATCTCACTTTATTCTGAGTGTTTGCTGTTAGAAACTGATTATCGGAGTAAGGCTAATACTATTTATCACAATATGACATGGATAAAACTCCAATAATACAAAACAAACACTAATGGCACCATTACAAGATATATAACTACAGCAGCATAACATCCATATAAATAATTTGATTTTCTAGTAACTATATATAATGCATTCATGTAATTAGATGGAAAAACATTTTTTTTAAAAATTAAACAGCACCACAAAGCAATTTAATGTTTCTGGAGTCAAACTTTTATACATTTATTTATCATTTTAAAATATCTTATGTGGCTCATTAGCTACAGGCTCAATGTATTTAGCACTTTCTGTTCCAGTGTTTTAATAATGTAAAGTGACAAAGTTGAAATAAAGTCCAAATATGTTAAAAGAGTAGAAATAAAATGGCAGCAGAAAAAACTAGAGATCGATTCCCATCAATTCCCCTCACAGATCTCAAACTCATGGTGTGAATGAACATCAAACTGACTAGAACAAACTCTTTTATGACAAGGATATCAAGGGTAATATATCTTTATCAGATTGTTTTGCGGTCTGTACTCTGATCAACACTTTTAACCTTATCATTATTATTCTCAGGTTAGTAAGTAGAGTCTGGCCTAAATTATAAGCATTTTAAATGACTGACAATTTGGTCAGAATACTTATCTGTGTATGTTCTTGTTCAAAGTCTTAAAATATTATAAATTATGACTCAGTTATGCCGTATCACTGGTCTAAGCTTCTTGGTTGATGTAAGAATTTTCCCAGATTCTTCTCAAGGTCTCACAGCATTTCTAAGCTAATCAAAGTGAGTTACGAGAGCTTTCTTGCAATAGACAGAATAGTGACCAAAGAAAAAACAGCAACAGTGGCACTAAGACACGACTACCCATGAAAAACAGCCTCCAACAACTGCAACAAACATACTTTAACAGATCAGATACAAACTCAGACACACTAAAACAAGGTGACTGTGAGAATACAAGCATTTGAGCCTCATAAGATCTGGAGAAAGGGCACAGTGGTGAAGCCCATCGACTCGAGATCCTACAGTGTCCAGCTGGATTCTGGAGGTGTTAAAAGGAGAAACAGGGACCATGGAATGACCCTAGAGACTCTAACCAGAGACTGTTGATCCTGACAACACAAAAAACAATGAAACTCACCATTGTTTCAGTGTTTGGAGTGAGAAGAACTGTTACTGAATGACTAATATTATTAAAATATATGATACTGCTAAATACTTTACAATGAGCCTATAATGAGCCTTGAGATATTTTAAATTTTTACTTCAATGTTAATAGAGATAAATATGAACAGATTGATACTGGAAAGATTAAATGTTGCTTTGTGCTTCTATTTATTTTTAAAGGTTTTATGATTATTGTCAGTTTCTGCTATACAAAACTGCAATATGTTAATCACTTAATTAGGGGCCAAGCCCCGAAGGGGCTGTAGCCCCTATTGTAATTGTACGTTTTCCTTTTTATTATTATTAGGGGCCAAGCCTCGAAGGGGCTGTAGCCCCTATTGTAATTGTACGTTTTCCCTTTTATTATTATTATTCTTCCTCCCGAATGGGAGTCTATGGCAGCCCTATCAACGGAACATGAGAAAATGATGAAATTTGGCACAGTTGTAGAGATGCTCATGAATAGTGATTGGACCAAATTTGGAGTCTCTAGAACCAACTCTATAGCGCCACCACCAGTTCAAAATTCTAACGGTTTTAACATTTGAACTGTTTGTCATAGAAAAATTAAATTTAGTTCATCTGATTCGTCTCTTCATGCTGATGCTATTCAACTTCTTACATTAAGTCTCCACCCATTACAGTAGCGGCCATTTTGAAAAGTACAGTATTTGTTTTTTTCGCTTCTCCTCCTTCAAAATTTGTCCAATTTTGTCCAATCTTTGATCAGATTATCTTTGGACGGAGCCGCACAGAAATGACTGAACAGATTTTTTTTATTCATTTTTTATTCAGCGCCACCTACAGGTCATGAGATATGAAAAATGGCTATTTTGGCCAATAACTTTTGAACAGTTTGTCAGAAAATCAAGATCTTGGTGTCTATGGATTCCTTGGATCATGCCGAATCCGACGATACCGATTCTGTCAATATTGGATGTATCACGTGTCCGCCATTTTGAATTTTGTCATAAATTGCGATATCTTTTAAACAATTTGACATATCTTCACAAAAATTGGTATGTATGACCTTTAGAAGGTCGTGAAGGTACCTGAGAAGTTTCAGCACAGCGCCACCTACTGTTCCACAGATGTAATGATTATTTCAAAAACGCTTATAACTTTTGAAAACACTTTCCAAAATGTGTTTGCTTCATGTCATTTTATTCCCTGGCTTATGCCGATTCCGACAATGTATCATTTGCCATTTTCCTTAAATGTACCTGTCTGCCATATTGAAGTAAATGAAAAACAGTTTTTTCGCTACTCCTCCTACAGATTTTGGTCAATTTTGTCCAAAATCAGCTCAGATGATCTTTGGACCGAGCCGCACAGAAATGACTGAACGGATTTTTGATATTCGCTACCATTTCCGAGATATTCATCTCTGAATGTGACCTTGCTTGTGTTTGTTGTCTTATGCTAGTTAGCTTAGCACAGTAATTGCTTAGCATGCTAAACTATTGCTATTCTTTCTAATGTGGTCTTCAGTCAACAGGTTAACCAAAACTTAGTTGGCATTAAATAACTTTGCATACTAATATGGTTAACATGCTATGAAGCTTTTTTTTTTGTGAACTCTTTCTCACACTGAAACCTCTGCTTAGCATACTGATGAACTTGCATGGCTGATTAGCTCAATGTGTTACGCCACGGATCCCGAATGCTCTGCATCGTGGGTTCGAAACTCAGTGTGACACATGCCCAGACCGCATGAGGTACTGTGGCAGGAAAAGATGCAGAACTTGTGTCTGTTCTAGGCATTCTGCCTAAAACTGGTCTAATCTGAAGCTATCGCATGCAATTCCTTTATGTCCAAATTCGTAGTTATTCTTCTTCCCCCTGTATGGTAATCAATGAACCATAAGAAGGAAAATTATCAAATTTGGCATGCTTGTAGTGATAGTAATTAAAAGTAATTTGACCAACTTTGGAGTATCTAGGACTAAGTCTATAGCGCCACCACCAGTTCAAATATTCACTTTTGTAAAGGTTATAACTTTTGAACCCTTTGTTCCAGAAAAATGAATGTCAATACAACTGATTCCTCTCTTCATACTGATCACATTCAATATCTTACATTAAGTCTCCACCCAGTACAGTAGTGGCCATTTTGAAAAGTACAGTATTCCGTTTTTTCGCTACTCCTCCTTCAAAATTTGTCCAATTTTGTCCAAACTTTGATCAAGTGATCTTTGGTCTGAGCCGCACAGAAATGACTGAACAGATTTTTTTTATTCATCTTTGTTCAAAAGTTATGATGTCACGAAGTTAACAAGGTTGACCCAAAATTGCTATAGAGGCTGTATCTCGGCCAAACTTTGAGCAATCAAAACTAAAATTGGTACACTTGATCAAGACCATGATCTGAGGTTCCATGCCAAATTTGGGAACAGCGCCACCTACAGGTCATGAGATCTGAAAAATGGCTATTTTGGCCAATAACTTTTGAACACTTTATTAGAAAATCAAGATCTTGGTGTCTATGGATTCCCTGTGCCATGCCGAATCCGAGGATATCGAATTCGTCAACATCGGATGAACCACATGTCCGCCATTTTGAATTTTGTCATAAATTGCAATAACTTTTAAACAATTTGACATATCATCACAAAATTTGGTACATATGACCATCATAGTGTCCTGAAGGTACATGAGAAGTTTCAGCACAGCGCCACCTAGTGTTCCACAGATATAATGATTTTTGCAAAATTGCTTATAACTTTTGAAAACATTATCCAAAATTTGTGTGCTTTATGTCATTTTATTCCCTGGCTTATGCCGATTCCGACAATGTGTCATTTGTCATTTTCCTTAAATGTACCTGTCTGCCATATTGAATTAAATCAAAAACAGTTTTTTCGCTACTCCTCCCACAAATTTTGGTCAATTTTGTCCAAAATCAGCTCAGATGATCTTTGGACCGAGCCGCACAGAAATGACTGAACGGATTTTTGATATTCGCTACCATTTCCGAGATATTCATCTCTGAATGTGACCTTGCTTGTGTTTGTTGTCTTATACTAGTTAGCTTAGCACAGTAATTGCTTAGCATGCTAAACTATTGCTATTCTTTCTAATGTGGTCTTCAGTCAACAGATTAACCAAAACTTAGTTGGCATTAAATAACTTTGCATACTAATATGGTTAACATGCTATGAAGCTTTTTTTTTTGTGAACTCTTTCTCACACTGAAACCTCTGCTTAGCATACTGATGACCTTGCATGGCTGATTAGCTCAATGTGTTACGCCACGGATCCCGAATGCTCTGCATCGTGGGTTCGAAACTCAGTGTGACACATGCCCAGACCGCATGAGGTACTGTGGCAGAAAAAGATGCAGAACTTGTGTCTGTTCTAGGCATTCTGCCTAAAACTGGTCTAATCTGAAGCTATCACATGCAATTCCTTTATGTCCAAATTCGTAGTTATTCTTCTTCCCCCTGTATGGTAATCAATGAACCATAAGAAGGAAAATTATCAAATTTGGCATGCTTGTAGTGATAGTAATTAAAAGTAATTTGACCAACTTTGGAGTATCTAGGACTAAGTCTATAGCGCCACCACCAGTTCAAATATTCACTTTTGTAAAGGTTATAACTTTTGAACCCTTTGTTCCAGAAAAATGAATGTCAATACAACTGATTCCTCTCTTCATACTGATCACATTCAATATCTTACATTAAGACTCCACCCAGTACAGTAGTGGCCATTTTGAAAAGTACAGTATTCCATTTTTTCACTACTCCTCCTACAATTTTTGTCCAATTTTGTCCAAAATCAGCTCAGGTGATCTTTGGACCGAGCCGCACAGAAATGACTGAATGGATTTTTGATATTCGCTACCATTCCCAAGATATTCATCTCTGAATGTGACCTTGCTTGTGTTTGTTGTCTTATGCTAGTTAGCTTAGCATGCTAACCAGTTGTCATTCTCTTTAATGTGGCTCTTCAGCTATCAAGTTAACCATGAGCTTCATTAGCATTAAGTTAGCTTAGCATGCTAATATGGTTAGCATGCTAAGTAATGCTTTTTTGTAAATTCTTTCTTACACTAAAAGTTCTCTTCCACAGATTTTTGAATGTGCATCCTCAAGTAGCTCAATATGTAAAGCCAGTTACCTGATGAGCTCTGCACCCCAAGATAGTGGGTTCGAATCCCAGGTGGAGTGGTTTTATGAAATAGTGTGTTTTGATTCCTTTACTGCCTCTTGGATTAGAAATAAATGCTTTTTGTTTCATGCTGTGTTCATTTTCATCTAAGCTTATGTACATAAGTTCTGAGTTCATTTTCGCCCGTAATTCTGAACCAGCTGTTTCATGTTTGTTCATTTTCTGCTGTTTTTCCTCTTCCTGCTCTGTATTGCGCTACAGCATGATGAGCTGCAGAATGATCTAAAGTAGTTATTAAATATAACATTCAGTGCAGTTTTATAAAAATTCTTCATTTTGAGTTCATTTTCACATGAACTAATCAACTTCGGCAGGTATGCCAACATTCACCTGCACAGTGGTGCAATGAGTTGAGAAATGGACATTGGACCTGGAGGTTGTGGGTTCGAATCCCGTGTGGGGTGCCTTTATACAATTGTGTGTAATGAGTCATTTTGATACCTTTTTTATCCAAATAAGCATTGTACTAATCTTTATTCCTCTTGAATGAGATACAAGTGTTTTTAGTTCATTCCGTGTTCATGCTCTGAACTTCTATTAATTTTCATTTCATTTCCACCTGTCCTTCTGAACGAGCTGTTTAGCATGTACATTCAATTTCTGCTGTTTTTGCTCTTCCTGCTCCGTATTGCGCTAATGCCCCTTCTGGGGCTTGGCCCCGAATTGCTGCTTGCAGCTATATTTACTTTATTGAAATTAATGCAGTTATCATAAAATCAAACTATATTTAGATTAATATGGACATATTGTGTGCTGTAGTTATTTATCTGTAGAGGTTGATGAAGATGAGTGTCATTAGTGTTTGTTTTTTTGTTATTAATGTCATATTGTGAGAAATATCAGTATTGTCTTTCAATAGATCAGTTTTATAGTCTTTTCTCATATATCCTGACTCAAATAATCAGTTTCTAACAGTAAACACTCAGAATAAAGTGAGATGATCTGAATGTCTTGTTGAATGAGTGTTGATAGTCTGAGAATCATCAATATTAACAGAGAAACTGCTGAAAACACTCTTTATTTCATGTCAATAGTTCCTGTTTTCACCTCATTTATTATGCTGATGTCTTCAGATCTGCTGTAAATTGACACGTAAAGCTCATTTCATTGCTGTCAACAGACTGAGGTGATTTAATGACTACAAATATCTACATTTATTTCTGTCTTCATGCTGCATTTGTTTTTCTTATCATTATTTATATTTGGAAGAATTTACATTATTTATATTCTCTTATCAAGACATCAAGATAAAACACACAGTAACTGACATAATTTTTATTTTGGCAGATCAGCTTCTAGTGCAGTTCATCATCAGTGAAGCTCCTCCCACAACAATCACATCAGCAGTGAAGCTCCTCCCACACCACTCACATCATCAGTGAAGCTCCTCCCACAGCAGTTCATCAATAAATGCTGGAATATTCCCATCAGACGAGCATCAGAGCATCAGGAAGAGCTGAAATCTGCAAAGACTGAGTTTATTAAAGAGGACAGTGAGAACATGAGTGATCCAGAACCCTGCAGAATGAAACACACTGAAGATACTGAAGAACAAAGAGGTTGGTGTTTATTCTTCATTCATTCATGATGCTGAACAACATTCATGATAGAAAGATTCAAGCACTTCTGCACATTTAGAGAAACAGTCAAACTATGAAATGGTACAGAAGTTTCTTGTTTGTGTTCAACAAATGGTCAGTAAAAGGAGGTTTGAGAAACTTTCATACTGATTTTCAACGTCAAGTAAAGTATATTATTTTAACAGATTTATTTTATGTCACCATAATTCTGGACAGTTTTCAATATAGTTTACATAATTGATTTTTAAGAAGTAATCAGATTTATAGTTACTGATGCATTTATCATAAATTATAGAAGTTATTCATACTCAGAGCTCAACCCTAATCTGTGTCATGTGCTTGTATAAAAATCATGATAATGAGTAGAGATGCACCGGAACCAAATATAAAGAAACACTTGACTAAATACCGAACATGTTTTTAACACATTTTTTTCTGATTTATTTTGCAAATGTCTTCACTTTTGTATAACTTAAATTAGCTTTTAATTATTTTGTCTTGCTTTTCAAAGAAGAAATCAATTAACATACTACATTTTAAAAATATTATTTAACACTGAACATTTTTCAACATTCCAGCAGACATTTTACCAACAAAGCTCAATATAACTGAATCCTCTGGGGTCTGAGGGGGTTTTGGGGCAGAAGTTTTGACATGTCCTGATATTTGTGCTTTTATCAGTTTCTTAAAAACATTTTCATGTCTAAAGTCTGATTCCACTGTATTCAGCACAATGATAGACATGATAGATGATCGCACCGGCGCCTCCGTGTCATGCAGTAAACACGCTCTCCACACAAATATATGGACATGAGCCAGATAACAGCACACATTGAGTGAACTAGACTAACATTAGAGCGAGAGGATTGTAAAGTTACTACTGCTTACATGTTTCAAGTGACAAGCCATATTTGATGTTGATGAATGATAGGCGAATGTTTGGGTTCCCTGCTAAGTTTTTTTGCACCTAACCGACTAATCCAATCTTGGTCGATCAAGCCTCTTCTAGCTCATTAATGGTTAGTCGACTATTATGGGTCATCCCTATACAAAACTATATAGTGATTTATCTTTTGTAAGACACTCTTAGTGTCAGAATGGCTGTATGTGGCGAGGGCGTGAAGCATCATGAATAATGCTGTGATTCACACCTGAGGAGACAAAGACCCTCTGCTGGGCCTGTCCATGACGAATGTGAAGAACTAGAGAATGAATGTGAGGAGACTTGATGATTTAATGTGTTGTTTGTAGATTATTCACAAAATCAAGTTTACTTTAAAATAAGTAATCTAACTATACATATTCTATGTGAATATATAGTAAAAATTTTATTTGTTCATGTAATTAAAGCTGAATTTTCAGCATCATTACTCCAGTCTTCAGAGTCACATGATCCTTCAGAAATCATTCTAATATAAAAATGTATTTGATGAACAACATTATTATTTAACATAATATTAACTTTTAAAAAATAGACAATAGTGGCATAATTTGGGCTCCAACTTTTAGATTGACATTTAATTTATTTTACTGAAAAGCTTTTAATTATTAAGGGACTGTCACACTAGACCTAAGATGATTTGATACACAAGATGCCTTATATTGTGTTACATAATGACATAATTTTACAAAAGCCGTCCATTTCCGATAAATGTTGTTCTTTTGAATTTACTTTTTATCAAAAAACAGGGTTTTCAACATTGTTTCTTGAGCAGCAAATCATCATTTCTCACCACTCAAACATGGGATTTGTGCCTATAATGTTTAAAAAATAATAATTGGAAGATTTACCGAAAATAACATTAAACATTTATATATTTTTTCAGACCTGATGGAAGTGAAGGACGAGAGTGAAGAACTGAGTGAAGTGGAGGAGAAACATCATGTCAAACCAGGAGAAAAACCTTTGAGTTGCTCAAAGACTAAAAAGACATTTTTAAAGAAAAGAAGAGCCAAGAAATCTGCAACCTGCACTCAGTGTGGAAAGAGTTTCTCAACAAAACAAAATCTTGAACTTCATATAAGAGTTCATAGTGGAGAGAAGCCATTCACTTGTTATCAGTGTAGAGCTTTAAACAATTAGCACATCTTACAGAACACATGAAAGTTCATACTGGAGAGAAGCTGTACGCATGTGATCAATGTGGAAGGAGCTTCACACAATCAGCACACCTTAAAAAACACATGAGAATCCACACTGGAGAGAAGCCGTTCACATGTGATCAGTGCGGCAAAACATTTCCTGTGTCATCAGACCTGAAGAAACACCTGAGAGTTCATATGAAGGAGCCGTTCACATGTGATCAGTGTGGAAAGAGTTTCAGTTTTAAAAGTCACCTGAAGATACACATGAAGATCCATGCAGTGGAGAAACCACATCACCACAGTCTGAGATCATGGTAAGAAGTTCATCTGTATGTACTGAGTTAGTTTCCTAACAGCCACGAGCAACAGCACATTTTCACACATACATGTTTGGCATGGAAATTCAGTCAGTTTTTCACAGTTGAGTACAAAATATAAGAAGCATTCTCATAATTATGACTTATTTTCACATAATAATGAGAATTTATAATAATAGTCATAATATTCAGAAAATTTATCCCATAACAAGATACTTTCTTGTCATAATGACAGATTTGGTAATATTGAGTATTGTAATAATGATATTTTCATAATAATCAGATGAGATTCTTTCTCATAAGGATACTTTGTTGTGATAATGACATACTTTCTCGTTAAAATGACATATTTTTTCATAATTACGAGGTGAAATACTTTCTCATAATTCTTTCCCGTAATAATGGATACTTTCTTATAATGTTACTTTGTCGTCATCTTTTTTATAATAAAGAGATACAGTTGGCCCGAGCCGCAAGGAATGCAAGCCAAGCCGCCCTCCACAAAGAGGGAGTGCAGCCTCATGAAGAAGATCACAATGCTCACAAGCTCCCTCGAGAGCTGCCTGGGCATGCTGCACTCTCAAACAAACAACACACATCTGGTGTGTATCTCTGCCCGAAATGAAACAAGGACAGGGATGAACGCACTTTCTGAAATGCTGTTCGCTTGCCATAATAAATAGTTGGTAGACAGACGACAATAAATTGGCCAAACGATTTCACATGTAGTGCTTGCTGAAGACACAGAAGCTGAATGAGTGTTTTTCGGGTAGGCTTTATAGTTCCTGGTCAGTGACGTCACCCGCCTATGATGTTCTGTCACCCTATTGGACTGATTTCATACGTGCTTCATGATGTCTCTTTCAGGGAAGACCTTGCATTTTCCAACATGACAATGCCAGACCACATATTGCATCAATTACAACATCATGGCTCGAGTTGATTTCTTAGAGTAAGTTGACATCTCCACTCTCTGTTGTCATCTTCCTTCAGGAGTGTTGTAGTCAGAGTGATGATACAGTGATATGATGAGAATAATATCTGATATCTGGAGTCTGTCTTCAGATCAACACCAGCCTGATTCACCCACAACAGATGAAGTCCTTTAGAACGAACCCAATCATCACAGGAGAATCCAGCATACAACTGACAGGAGAGAGTCACAGAGCGACCTGGACTGATCTCAGTCTGTGAGGATGATGATGATGATGATGATGATGATGATGAAACTGAACACAAGACACAAATCACAGACTCTTCAATCATCATGTGAGTTTAAGGGAGAATCTGTCCTTTTTAAATTGATCACATGATCATAAACTCACCATGAAGAACATGCAGATAAACACGTGCATCAGTTCCTTGTTTTTGTCCATTCACATATTGTCTGCAGATGTAAGATCCATAATCTTCTTCTGTGACGTTCTTGATGTTCAGAGAGCAGTCAGACCCCAGACTCAGTCTCTCATGTCTCTCTGTGTCTTTCTTCTTTATCCCTAATTCAATCAGTGCAACTGCTGCTGAATATCTGTTATAGTAGAGCCATGTAGTTGATTTACAGTCAGAAAGATCATTATTACAGGACAGACGGACATTTTCAGCAGAACTGATGAACACATGATCATAATTCACTCCACTGGACCCTGAAACACAGTATATTTGATTGATCATTATGATATATTAGGGGCAGTTGTAGTCAGATTTACTAACAGCTTGCTCCAGCACAAACCCTCTTTTGGTGTTAAAATCTCCTGTCAGGATTTACTAAAGACACACAGTGAGAAATTAGCGCTGAAAAGGTGTGGACACAGTTATCTTTGCAGCTGAGCTTATTGAATATGCATTTGTAGGAGTTTCCCTTTCAGAAGCCCTGTTCAGTAAATCTGGCCCCTAATGGTTAGAGAGTCTGTAACCTGAAGGTCACAGGTTTGAGTCTCAGTGCCAGCAGGAATGTAGGTGTGACGAGTGAATGAACAGCGCTCTCTTACACACAACTGATGTGTTTTTGAGCAAGACACTGAAGCCCCAATCACTCCCCGGTGCCAAAAACAGCTGCCCACTGCTCCAGGTGTTTGTTCATGTTCTCGCAGCTATATTTATCTTTGAAATGACAAAAACAGTAACCTGAATATATATTGACTTTACCCTTTAAAGTTTTAATGTGGAATTAGTATTATTAGTTACCTATAAAAACACATACTTTAATAACATAAAATAATGTTGTATTTGAGACTCTTGTTTTCATTAAAAACATATTTGTATTTGGTTATGCAGATATGTTTTTCTTTTCTGTACTTTCATTCCCAGTGTATAACTGTTATAATGCATTCTTAGAACTTTCTGGAGACTTTGGACTTATACAATACATTGAAATAAAGTCACCGCAGTTTTTGCAGTGTTCATTTGTGAAAACATTTTATAAGATGGTGAGTTGTGTGTGGGGGAGAACAAACTCTTTCCGCTCGTGCCTTAAGACAACTTTTATTTTCACACACAGCACAGAGAAACAACTTTCTAATAAAGCGACTAAACTGCCTGTCAAGTGATAGTGACGTATAACTGACAATGATTTCTATCTCTTTTAAACTGAAATGAAAGGCAATGTGGATAAACATTCACAGCTACAATCAGAACATGAACACCACACAAAGATAGCTATAGAAAAAAAATAATAAATACATTTTGGATCAATAAGCTGCAGGAAGGCCACACTGCAGATAGATATGCATTCTGCATGTCGGCAAATCAAATTAAATTGGCTAAATTGCCTGTGCGAGCAAGCTTTAACTTTACAGCAGAACATTGATGCACCGAAAAAACAGTCAAAAATTAATTTACAGAATTGAATTAGAAAAGAATATACCATTCTAATAAATAACAATAATTAAAAAATAAATAAATAAATGAGATAGTCATAATCAAGTCACAACTGCAAAATGCCTGAAGTGCAGGGGAACATATATTCAACACACAATCCACAAACAGTTAAATAAGATAACCCAGATATTTTTTATATCTTTTTTTCATTGATTGTGTTAAACTGCTAAATAAAATAAATTGACTCAACTGCTGGAAAGGTGTCATTTATATTTTAAAAGGACACACCATTGAAATATTAATGTTGTTTCAGCATTAACTTTGCATCAGATGAAAACACTGTTTTATGTTGTCATTACATTTCAGTTATTCAACAGAATCAAAATCTCATTGTGATTATTTTAGTTGATTTAAGTGTTAATTCAACATCAGTGATGTAAAATCAACATCATAGTGTAATGTTGATTCAGCAATATTACCGTTGATTAATTTTGTTAAGTTCAATATTTATTCAGCAGCAGTGAACATTGATTCAATAGGATTAGTGTATATATTTAATGTGTAGCCTATATTGTGTATGTAGATAGATGTGTGTAGGGGTGGGTAGAGTATCCAAAAACTGTCCTCAAGTAAAAGTACAAGTACTTATAGAAATATGTATATTATATACTACCGTTCAAAAGTTTGGGATCAGAATTTTAATGTTTTTAAAATAAGTTTTGTCTGCTCAACAAGGCTGCATTTAATGCAGAGTACAGTGAAATGTAAAAACAGCACAGTTAAAACAGTAATATTGTGAAATATTATTATAATTTCAAATAATAATAATGTAATTTATTCCTGTGATCAAAGCTGAATTTTAAGCATCATTACTCCAGTCTTCAGTGTCACATGATCCTTCAGAAATCATTCTAATATGCTGATCTGCTGCTCAAGAAACATTTATTATGTACAATTGTACAAAATATTTGTGTACAATATTTTTCTTTGTATTTTTTGATGAATACAAAGTTCAAAAGAACAGCTTTATTTGAATATAATATTTAATTGAATATAATTTTTGTAACATTATAAATGACTTTACTGTCCATTTTGATTGATTTAATGCATCCTTGCTGAATAAAAGTATACATTTCTTTTAAAAAAAAAATAAAATAAAAATACTTATTGACCCCAAACTTTTGAACATTAGTGTATAATGTTACAAAAACTTTGTATTTCAGATAAATGCTTCTGTTCTCAAGGAATGCTTAAACTGTTTTCAACATAATAATAATCATAAATGTTTCTTGAGCATCAAATTATTATATCAGAATGATTTCTGAAGGATCATGTGACACTGAAGACTGGAGTAATGATGCTGAAAATTCAGATTTGATCACAGGAATAAATTACTTTATAAAATATTCAAATAGAAAACAGTTATTTTAAATTGTAATAGTTCACAATATTACTGTTTTTTACTGTATTTTTATTTAAAGAAATGCAGCCTTGGTGAGCAGAAGAAACTTCTTTTAAAAACATTAAAAATCTTACCGATCCCAAACTTATGAGCGTTGTAGGCTATGTAGCCAAAATACAAAAGTATGTTATTAAGACATTCAAATTATTATTATTATTATTATTATTATTATTATTATTATTATCATCATAATTAGATATCTTTGCAACAAACACAGAAGAGACTAGCATTATTTCTGGCATCTGTAGCCCAAATATCATTCTTTAGCTTTGTATAATAATAACTTCTACAGCTACATTTGAAAGAAGAAAGAGAGAAATCTCTTTACATGCGCTCGCGCTCATAACCTCAACATCTGAACACAAACAATGATCAAATGTACATTGTTGGATCTTCTTCCATCTGTTCTCCAAAATGTAATCAAATGTATATTTCTGCGGGCGCGTGTAAACTGGTTAACAGTGTCTATGCAAAGGCGTTCATTTTCAAGAAGAAAATGTCGCCGGCGCCGCCATTTGCACTACCACAAATTACCGCGGGACGCCGGGTGTTCATTTCATACTCTCTGAACAATGAGCACTTATTTAATGTATAAATTAAGAATCTCTTTTAGACTCCTGGCCAAGACAAGCAGCCACAGATATTCACACAATGTTGCTTAACAAAGCATCGATACAAATACAAATACTTAACATTTAAAAATCAAATTTTCTTTTACTAACTCACAAATAAGAGATTTAAACATACTCATTGACACCAGACTTTGCATCTTCAAATCATTTGGTGAATTATTCCGATCACCAGGTGGGGCACATCGAAAAGTTTCTTTCTAAAAAAACAAGTAGAAATTGCTTGAGTCTATGTGTCAAAAATGAGAATACAGCTCATAATTACAAGTTTTAAAAATTACAAATTGTTATAAATTAAGTTCACCATGATAATGAATATCTGGAACATAAAAATAGGTGGGTGCTGTATAGCCTACATTTGTTTATTTTTACATCAGTTACTTCTGGTCCTCTAATCTGATTGGCTGAGCTGTTAAACATGAGATATAATTTGTTTTGGGTATAATATCTAATGTCCAATCTTTGGTCTCAATTTGTTCTAGAACAAATAGATTTGGCTGAGGGCAGTTTCATAACTTTATATTGTTATATAACTTTTATGCTGTATCAAAGTGCTGCCTGTGTACTTTTGACTAAATTGCTTATTAACTTTTATGATGCTATTGTTATTTATTAAATATTTTTGTTCAAAAAATAATATTTTATATAAATTATAATTGTGCCTGCTGTTCTATAGAAACTACAAATTGATTTTAGTATGTACATTTGCTTATGGGTGTAGATCACCCTGTTGAGGTTTATTCTGAGATTAACCAGCTGACTGAAGTATTTAATATGAACGATTTTATTTTATTATTATTATTAAGTGAGAAAAGACATGAAACACCCCCCCCCCCATTTCTACAATCCTTAACTTCATCATAAGAATTGGTCTTACCAAGGATTGAGAGCGTTGAATGACGATCAGAGGTTTCAAGGTGGAGTCCTCACCAGCTCAGTCAGGGTCCGGTGCTCTTGAGGCTCGATGGAGTAAAGGAATTACAGGTTCAGATAATAGTCTTATGTAAAAAGTAATTTCACTCTGAGTCTTGTTTAGAAAAGTTTACGAATCGCCAAATACAATGGCTTTGGTTTAATAACAAGATACAGAATAAAAAATTAAAAAGAACATAAAAGCGAGTAAAGTCTTCACCCGAGGTGTGGCAATTTTCTGTTGTACAACTTCCAGTATATATAGTCTAAACACATCCTCTTTCCTGACATAAAACATCTCCTTGTTTGTCAAAGTACAAGATACAGAGGTCATCTATAGGTTGCACACGTGCAGCACATCTTAACACTTTTTACTAACTTGAACTCAACGACTTTCACACTAAATATTCTAGTTCTGCAAAAAGGCATATAGCTTGCATTAAAAATACACATTTCGGTTAACTTGTGGTAAACGCATACGTTAGCTTTGCATTAGTTCCTCTTAATACTTCTCCTTTCTGCAACTGAAGCATACATTGTGGTTAGCGTTGCTTAACACTTCTAAAAAATAAGAAAATGTAAAAGAAACAAAGAATACATCTTGGCCATTCTACATTTTAACCTTTTTGGCCTTTACCTACAAACATAAATGAAAAGTGCTAATATGTAATATGATATTTTGTATCAATTTGTTAATCTTTTTGTTTTTATTCAGCATTCCACAATATTATCAAATGCAAAATCTGACATTCCAGGTGAAAAAAAGTACATTTCTATAATCTACTTAAAGTGCTCTATTTTCATGCACTAATTTTGTACTTAATATACTAAAAAAACTTATTTTGTACTTCTTAAGATAATCTTAAGAACATCTAAGTGTACTCACCTGTGCTATTTTTAGACACCATGAAATATGAACTAAAATGTGCTTTTAATATTCTATCTCTGTATTTATAAATATATATTTAATTACCACTTGTAGTACATTATGGGTTCAAATACACTATAAGTGGTATCTAAATACAGAGATAGTATATTAAAAGCACATTTTAGTTCATTTATCTCAAAATAGCACAGTTGATACACTTAGATGTTATTAAGGTGATCTTAAGAGGTACTAAAGAAGAATTTTTAGTATATTAAGTACAAAATTAGTGCACGGAAATAGAGCACTTTAAGTATATTATAGAAATTTACTTTTTTTTTTTTTTTTCACCTGGGACATGCCATTATAAAGACAGTGTATCATTCCAATTAATAAACTTGCATCTTCTCTCGTCAAAAAGTTCTCATGCCCAACAATACAAATGCATTTTATACACAGGAATTATAGAGTTACATAACAGAATAAGGTTATCAACAGTGCAAAAGCTTTATTACTGACGACTCCTAGCCCGGTCCACATTTCCACTACTTTCATCAAGCTTGTTCCATGCCTCATAGCACCATCCTATGAAGATAATGCCCAGCAATATATAGATCAATGTGGTGGTCCAGAAAGCAAACAGGTACAGTGTCTTATTGCAGTAATCAGTGCCAGTGTAATTAGGCGGGTGAATAGAGTAGATCCAAACATTACCTGTAGGGGAGACAAGGGTAAATCATTTACTAAAAAACTGGAATTGGATATAATACTTTTGACAAATCTTTTTAATAAAGACCATCATGTAATGTATAAAAATATACATGGTCTTTAACCTGTGCATCCTTAAACAGGCATCTTTTTGAGTAATGTTGCTGGGCATTTTTGCTGTTGCATTGAGAATGGGCAACACATTTCGATCTAAATAGAAATTTGTTGCACATACTCAATGGGAAAGTGCCTAAACATCATTGCTGAGCAACACTGCCCAAAAAGTTGCCGTATCACCACCTTTAGTCTGCACTTTTCTACACATTCCTTGAAGAAATAACCTTGTGGCCAAGAAAGCAGCTTTATTATACATGAAGCCAGTTCCTCCAGTGGTCATCAGCTTGTTGAGATTGCATGACCAGCAGAACATTTCTACCCAACAATTCTAAATCCAAAACAATTTAATTAAAGTTGGCTAGGATATGCCTATGAATAATATATTTTTAAATAGCCAATGTTCAAAGTGGGGATAAAGTTGTAGTAAGTAAGTAAATATATTTATAAGGAATAGCTAAATGTAACTAACAATAATATAAAAATATTTAATAAAAAAATGTACAAGGCATATTCTTTTTAATATTGATAAACTTCATTCGAATGCTGTAGGCAACATCACAAAATACAATATAATATGCACTGTTAATATAATAATTTCTTAATTCCGTGCTTTTTCTAGATTAAAATTAAATATTATTATAATCTTATCCATTTCTGATAATTCCAGGTTGCTATGGTTGCACAGGTTGTTTAAACAGAAATATACAATGTTTTCAAACTTTTGACAGGTCCTGTATAAATTAGTGTAAATTTTATAGCTACTAAATGTAATAAGAAACATTTAGTATAATGTTCAAAACATTGTGTCATTTCGTCCACGAAATCAAACCAAAAAATATTTAATGCGCCTTAAAATTAAGAAATGTATTTAAATGCATGAGCAGGTCAATTTAATTGTAAATATAAGTGGGATTTTCTGTTTATGCTTTTAATTTGTTCACATTAAAATAATAATAATCATGGGCGACGTTACCAGGTGCTGAACTGGGCTGGGTTTCCCGATAACGTTGTCTCTTAGTGCGCTACGAAGACTCCAGAGGTAGACCTTAACTGAAGATATACTGTTTGTAGGCGTGTTCCCCGAACTATCCTTTATGAGGTTTCTTAAGGTTTATCTTCTTAAGTGCGACATTACTAGGTGCTGTCCTTGGCGGCGGTGCTGAATTGGTTGATATCGATGGCTCGAGAATCGATAATTCACTCTATACAGTCGCTGCTTCGCTGCGTTATGTGAGAAATCAGTGTTCTTTATAAAAAGAAGCACTTCAGAAGTAGAAATTGCATTTATCAGGACTCATGGGATGTTATAAAAGTAATCTAAATTGCAAACTAAATCTATATTGTAATTTATCTATATTCTGGGGGCCCCATCAGCGCGAGTTTAAGGCGACCGTTATTTTAGGACACAGTTTTAATTCCTTGGAGACGCGTCATGCAGCTGACAGACATGTAGGTATCGCGTTTATAACGTTTTTTTTATTTTTATTTTTTTTCTTCTTCTTTTTTAAATCAAAATATTAACAATCTTGTTAAATATATCATGAATTTTATGATATATTCAGATTGTAAAATATGTGGAAGTGAATGTGTTTTGTTTTGCGATGAGTTTGCATGGCAAGAGCTGTCGGATTTACGAAATCTTCCCCGAAATACATAAAAGTATGTGGCCGGTGAACTGGGAGAAGAAGAGAGTAAACTTTATTGTTTCATACACATTGCGTATCTGATATAAATAAAACACTTCATCAAATTATATAATTGAAAGGGTTATGGTAGACATAAGCGTATGGAATTTAACAAACTATAAATGTATTTTTTATGCAGTAGCCTACTTAATTCAAATGTGTATTTAAATGTCTGAAACCTAAAATAAACCTGATGAGGTTAAAAACACAGAATAGCCTAGTTGTGATACATGACAAGCGCGTCTGTCTCTGGCTCATAATCCTAATTGAACACTGGGTGTATTACAGCTCCATTATATTCGTATTGACTGTCAACAGTGATAAGGTATAGCTAAGAGTGGTCCAGACCAACCTTACGAAAGTATGACTTACAGAAGGCACACTTAACCAATAAAGTTTCGGGAAACACGTATTAACGTTACATCTTAAGGTATAATTTAAGAACGACGGAGAGTTTTGAAGGTTTCAGGAAATCCAGCCCTGGTACAGCTAATTTCCCGCATTCTGCTACATCTCATGCACAGTTAAGCGCGAGGATAAAACAGTTAATCGATTTAATGCCGTGCCCGGACGCCGTTTATCCCTTCACAGTGGCACTTGGGGCTATTAAATTATTATTATTATTATTATTATTATTATTATTATTATTATTATTATTATTAGGCCTATAATTGTTATTATTTTTCTATTCATTTTATCAATTTTTCATTTTTGCATTTGCATTGTATGGTCTGAAAATTGAATTGTGAAGCGTTACACGGACCACATATCGTCCACGTTATTTCCTGTGATAATAAAAATTATAATAAATATATAATTATATGATAATAAATAATTGAGTAAATAAACAATAAGCAAACTTAAACTTGTTTTCTTAAAATGTCTGCGAATAATTTGGAGATACAAAAAGACATTTTGTACCTGCAGAAAAAAAAAAAATAAATAAATAAAATCTTGCCTACCCTAACTCGATACCTGCGCTATTTATTTTGAATTTAGTAATTCATTATTAGGCCATTTCTAAAATAATAATAATAATAATATTTTTGCACACGGTCAAAACTAGCGTTGTAACAGCTTCAAGTTAATATAACACATAATATCTTACCAGCAATGTACCAGCAGAAGAGGAAAAGGCACACAAGTAAACTGCAGCCACATTGAAAGAAGAAACATCGAAGAATTTCATCATCTTGTATTTTAATGTCCGGAAGGCAACAAGCCAACAGACCGAGCACCAATGTAATCACACCTGACACCACCAGATAAATGGGAATATAGGGCTGCTTTGGACAGTCATGCATATATATTGCACCTGTGAAAAAAAGGGAGATGATAGGCTTGTTTATATGCCCATAATAAACTAATGTGCATAAAGATCTGAAATAATAAAGACATACCAATTGCTATCTCAGCGATAGGCAGGACAGTCCCGAAGAGTTTGGAGATTCCTGTGAAACATTGGTTGTAGACCATTAATCATTATTTCATGCATTTCTCAGTTTAGTAGTTGCTCTAGTTTTATCTGTTGGACAAGGTTTATGCATAATATTTGTGTTTGTATATCCTGCCATGAAGCCTCTAACACTCTAGCTATACTCTCTATAACTGTCAAGGCATTTTCACATTTTCATTTTCAAATCACCATTAATAACATAATTTAATGAAGTATCACATTAACATTTTACACACACACACACACACACACACACACACACACACAAAGTAATTGTGAATACTTTGAACCGGTGTGTTGAGTTTGGGTGGCGTGGGAATAATTTTCAATAAGCCTTCCATCGTCTTTACTTCTGGCCTGACAGAAAAAGGGAGAAAAAAACAACAACAACAACATATATTAGGCTATGTATTATTAGTGTGTGTATACACACACACAAACATATATGTGTGTGTGTGTATATATATATATATATATATATATATATATATATTAGTAGTAGTAATAGTAGTAGCTAACAGCACTTCCTTATTTTAACCATTACGTTTTCTTGCATACCGGCACTTCTCACATGTCCATAATTAATTGTATACATTCGCGTTCGGAGCTTTTATAAGCTGTACGAACTGAACGGATCAGTTGTCTGTGCAATATGACAGTGACTGAAGCCCAGTTGTTTAATTTTGCACGAGTGGCGCGCGAATCACTGTAGGCGCGTTCACCAGCGCGTGTTAATATTTGCACGGGCCTTTCCTATGCGACGCTGATGATGTTGATGATGAAAATGTGCGACCCATATAGATTCTATTGAGGGTAGTAAAACCTTATGGAGAAAGGTGAACATGATCTAAAATGCCATGCTATTTCTCATAATGCTATTTCTCATAACAAATTTTCTAGATAAAGAAAGAAAAAATGGTAATGAGGAGCCATCTAGTCTTACCTGTAATTATATTCTTATTGTAACAAATGCAGAAAGAGGGCTTTTGACAAGCCTGCAATATCAAACAGGCCACATTAATCCACATTAGAGGATTTAACATGCTAGTTCAGATTCTGAGTTCATAAGTGGATCAATAAATATCCTACAGAATTTGCTCCTCAAATATCACTATAAACACATTACGCCACCAAAAAAAGAAAAAAAAAAACGTTTTATTGGTTTTTATGGAAACATGTTTCACATTTTTTTTTTTTTTTTTATGGAAACTGATTAACCTGTAATTAATTTATTTTCTGGGCTCATCTTTTTGCCTGTATAGTATACATCATCAATAAGGTGTAGGCTATATCCTCCAGTATCACGATCTTGATGCATTAAACCACGTTAAACTTTGTCATGATTCACCTATAACCTGTGAGAGCCATTATACGCACAACATGAATCCATTCTGACTAAGAGTCTCTAATATCTGTTCTGGTAAAGCTAAAATAAAATTTAACTGATGAATGTAATAAAAAAGAAGTCAAACCTGAGGATGTCTGGATTCCTGCTGGATGTTATACAAGATGTGTCTTGATTCCTTTAATTAGTCTTTTATCACTGCATTGTGGGCTTAAATAACTGTACTTATGCTAAACAGAATGCATGTCAGCCAATCAGAAAAGATCTGTACAAGACTTCTGCTCTCTCTTTTTCTTTTAAATCACATGACTTTAAGGAAAAAAGCAAAGTGGCTCTGGGTGGGGGGGATTTAGAAATGAGGAAGACCATGAATTTCCTTTTGAGTAGAAAGGGGGAATCTGCAAAATTCAAGGTCCTTTGAGTAAATGTTTTACTGAAGATTAACATAAATGGAACAAAATATCAAAAGTGCATAACAAAAATGTGACAAAATACAAAAAGAGGGAACAAAAAACAAAAGCAAACATTCCAGTCCATCTTGGACCATCTTCAGTGAAGATGTTAGTTTAAAACGTTTTATTGGTGTTTTTCAATCAGAGAGTTATACAGCAGTTTCTCAACATATTGACCAAAGAGATCCAGATGTGATTAAACAAATGCATTCCTTACTCTGAGTCCATTACAACAAAATAAAGAAAAAAGAAAAGAAAAACATTTTTATAGGTATCGAAGAAGTGTTTTCTGTCATGGGTAGGTTTAGTGGTAAGGTTAGTGTAGGGCAATGTTTCCCAACCACATTCCTGGAGGCCCACCAACACTGCACATTTTGCATGTCTCCTTAGACCATGGTTAATACTGCAGTAATTAAGTGCCCTATAACTATAATTTTTTTTTTTTTTTTTTTCAGTTGACAACAGCACAAGTTCCCTTTCGTGGGATTGTCGACGCTGCGTGGTAACGCATTGGGAACCTTCTGCGTGATGTCGTCACTGAAGCACTCATGTATCTAACCAATCACGTAGCGAGACGTCAGAGACGGGTGACGTCACGGACCAGGAAACTATAAAGCATACCCGGATGCAGAGCACGCTAGCTTCTGTGTCTTCAACAAAGCGCTCTATGTTATCTTGTCTGTCTGTTGCGGTTTCTTCCCCCTGGAGAGAGGCATCGGCGCTTCACCTCTCTTCCTCCGAGGAGGTTGATGTGGTGAGCGTCGAGACTGGGGAAGAGGACCCACCATCCTCTTCCCCAGCATATGAGGAGCTCCTGGAGGTAGTGACCAGGGCTGTGGCCAAGTTAAAGATTGATTGGCCAGCAGAGCGGGCAGAACCGAAACCAAAAAGTAAGCTAGATGAGCGCTTTCTGCCCGCTCGGTCCCCACCCCAGCGTCGGGGTTTGCCGTTTTTCACGGACCTCCACACCGAGGTGTCAAGGTCGTGGAAAAGGCCCGTGCAGCACCGCGTATTCAGCCCCCAAACATCTGTATATAGTAATATAGTGGGGTTGAAACGGCACGGTTATGCGGCGATGCCCCGGGTTGAAGAGACGCTTGCGGGCTATCTCTCGCCCGAGTCGGCATCGTCACTAAAAGCCCCGACGTTGCCCACCAAGCCCTTAAGAACAACATCAAGCTTGGGCAAAGCATACACGGCAGCAGGTCAGGCGGCGGCATGCCTACACACCATGTCGCTGCTTCAAGCATATCAAGCAGACCTGCTAGGGTAGATTGATGAGAGCGGGGAGGCCACTTATGATTGTATTCAAGAGATCAGGATGGCAACTGATCTCGCTCTCCGTGCCACCAAAGAGACGGCCAAAGAAATCGGCCGGTCTATGGCAGCCTTGGTGGCTACGGAGAGACATTTGTGGCTGAACCTCTCGGACATAAGGGAGCGAGACAAAGCTGCCCTTATGGACGCGCCGCTGTCCCCTGCGGGCCTCTTCGGCGACGCTGTAAATACAGTCGTCGAGAGGTTCCAGGAGGCGAAAAAACAATCGGCGGCGTTCCAGATATTCATCTCCTGCCGCTCTATTCCCCCCGAGGCTGCTGAGCGGGAGCAGCCTCGGCCGTCCACGAGCTCCTCAGCGCACCACAGAGCGCAACAGAAAGTGAGCGTGGCCACTCGAGCTCCCCCACAAACAGCTTGGGGACCGGGTCGGTCCGCTCAGAAGAAGCCTTCCAAGGGCAAAACGGACCTGCGGGCCGTTATCATCGCCAGGAAGGCTTCAAAGCGGTCCTGACATCTGTGGGTCAGGACCCAATGAGGGTGGTCCCCTCCGGAGGAAGCCGGGAAAAAATACATCTAATCCCCGCTCCCCTTCGGCACCCTCAGGGGGACAGTCCGTCAACCCTGCCACCCAGTGTGCGTCAGGGCACGGCGGTCCCCGCCGGTCCTTCGAGGAGGGCCGGCCACTTGTTTCGGTTGTCTGCCGGCACGCCGTGTCAGATCACCGAGCCAAGTGCTCAAAAAACACCAGAGACCAGTCTCGAGAGACTGGTTCCCTTAGTAGATTTTTTGGCAGAGTGGAAACTACTTCCAAATATATCAAATTGGGTGCTGCTCATGATAGAAAAGGGTTACAGAATACAGTTTGGGTCTCGCCCGCCCAGATTCAACGGGGTCCTTCCCACAGTGGTGACCCCCGAGCAGTCTCTGGTGATGGAACAAGAGGTTATGACACTCTTGCAAAAAGGAGCTATAGAAAGGGTCCCTCCTCCCAGCAAGCTGTCAGGCTTCTACAGCCGTTACTTCATTGTTCCAAAGAAGGATGGAGGACTACGTCCTATCATAGATTTACGCGTGTTAAATCGCTCAATCCAGAAGCTCAAGTTCAAGATGCTTACACTCAAACAGATTATACCACAGATCAGGTCCGAGGACTGGTTTGTGGCAATAGACCTGAAAGATGCATACTTTCATGTGTCCATCCATCCTTCTCACAGGAAGTTCCTCAGGTTTGCTTTCGGGGGCGAAGCTTACCAGTACAAGGTTCTTCCGTTTGGCCTATCGTTATCACCCCGCACATTCACAAAGTGCGTGGATGCGGCTCTGGCCCCGCTGAGGCTTCAGGGCATCCGCGTACTGAATTACATCGACGATTGGTTGATTCTAGCTCAGTCAGAGCAACTGGCAGTCCAGCATCGAGATGTTGTTCTGCGTCACATGGAGAGGCTTGGGCTGAGGCTCAACGCAAAAAAGAGTGTGCCAACGTGATACCTTTTGGCCTCCTGCACATGAGACCCTTACAGTGGTGGCTCAGGACCAGGGTATTCTCCCCGAGGGGAAATCCTTTTCTCACGACGATGCCTTCGTGCTCTGGTCATGTGGAAAGATCCCTGGTTCCTGTCCCAGGGACCCGTGCTGGGGACTTCTGGTCGTCGCGTAATGCTTACGACAGATGCTTCCCTCACGGGCTGGGGGGCGATCATGAGTGGCCGTCCAGCTCAGGGCTCATGGGAGGTCCATCAGCTCTCCTGGCAAATAAATCGGCTGGAGATGATGCCGGTGTTTCTGGCATTAAAACACTTTCTCCCAGACCTGAGAGGCCATCATGTGTTGGTGGACAACACTGCTGTGGTCGCCTATATAAATCATCAGGGGGGTTTGCGGTCTCGCCAACTTTATTACTTGGCCCGTCAGATCCTCCTGTGGGCCCCTGAGAGCAGCTTACATCCCAGGGCGCCAAAATATGGGAGCAGACGCCCTGTCGAGGCAGGGCCCGAGGCCCGGGGAGTGGAGACTTCACCCAGAAGTGGTGGATCTCCTATGGAAAAATTTCGGTCGAGCGGAAGTCGACCTATTTGCTTCGGGAGAGTCAACCCAGTGTCCACTCTGGTACTCCCTCACCCATCCAGCACCTCTGGGGCTGGATGCCATGGTACAGACGTGGCCGAGGCGGCGTCTGTATGCATTTCCCCCGATCGCCTTGCTCCCGGGAGTTCTGGAGAAAGTACGCTGGGAGGGGGTCAGCCTAATATTGGTGGCCCCCTTTTGGCCAACCAGAATATGGTTCTCGGACCTAGTGTCCCTACTAGACAGCTCCCCAATGGAGCTTCCCCTCAGACAGGACCTCCTGTCACAAGCGGGCGGCCGGATAATACACCCCCGCCCAGAATTATGGAAACTATGGGCTTGGCCTCTGAGGGGGCCAGGTTCGTAGATGCTGGTCTCCCAACCAAGGATGTGGAGACCATATTAAACTCCAGAGCTCCCGCCACGAGGAAGCTTTACTTATACAAGTGGAATCTGTTCTCTGCCTGGTGCAGACGTATTAATGTGGACCCTGTCCATGCCTCTATTAGCCACATGCTTACATTTCTCCAAGAAAAGTTCTCGGAGGCCCTATCCCCTTCAACATTTAAGGTTTACGTTGCGGCTATATCTGCCTTTCATATTCCCCTTGTAGGTGGCCTTTTGGTGGGTCGAGACCCCCTGGTCACTCGCTTCCTCCGTGGCACACTGAGGTTGAGGCCTCCAGTGCGCACAAGGGTTCCGGCCTGGGACCTGGCCGTGGTTTTACAAGGGTTGGCTGAGGCGCCCTTTGAACCACTAGAGGAGGTTCCTGAGAGGTTCCTCACTCTAAAAACTATCTTTCTACTTGCTATCACTTCTTTGAAAAGGATAGGAGATTTACAAGCACTGTCAGTTGCTCCCTCATACCTTGAATTTGCTCCAGGAATGGTGAAAGCATTCCTGCATCCTAGACCGGGCTATGTCCCTAAGGTCCCTACCCACGTTCCAGGTCCCATTGTGCTCCAGGCTTTCTGCCCTCCTCCTTTTAAATCTTCGGATCAGGAAAAACTAAATCTGCTCTGCCCTGTGAGGGCCTTGGATACTTACGTCCACAGAGCTGCCCTGTGGCGTAAGACTGATCAGCTTTTTGTCTGTTATGGGTCCCCTAAGAAAGGGGGCCCTGCATCTAAGCAGAGGATGAGCAAGTGGGTGGTCGAGGCCATCACACTTGCATATGATGCGGCCGGACAGCCTTCTCCTCTGAATGTCCGTGCCCATTCTACGCGGGGTATGGCAGCATCAAAAGCCTTGATGTCAGGTGTCTCCATCGGTGACATTTGTGACGCGGCTGGCTGGTCATGTCAGCACACGTTTGCAAGGTTTTATAACCTTGATGTCGGCTCCACTCCGGGGTCATCAGTTCTGCCAAGATAACCTGGCAAGTATTTGCCGCTACGGTACAGTTGGGATTGCGTTCCCAATGCGTTACCACGCAGCGTCGACAGTTCCCAAGAAAGGGAACATCTCAGGTTACAGATGTAACCCTGGTTCCCTGAGTAGGGAACGAGACACTGCGTCTCTTGCCGTACCCCCTGCATACTTGCGAGCATTTGTCTCAGACTTATCCAGAAGCTAGCATGCTCTGCATCCGGGTATGCTTTATAGTTTCCTGGTCCGTGACGTCACCCGTCTCTGACGTCTCCCTACGCGATTGGTTAGATACATGAGTGCTTCAGTGACGACATCACGCAGAAGGTTCCCAATGCGTTACCACGCAGCGTCTTGTTCCCTACTCAGGGAACCAGGGTTACATCTGTAACCTGAGACGTTTTGCTTCTTTATTAAACTGATTTTAAAGGTGCCATAGAATGGAAAAATGTACCTTGGCATAGGTGATAATAAGAGTAAATGGAAATGAAATACTGTGATCCTCAAACACTAGTGTTTCCTCCTTCATATGTGAATCTTGTGCGTGCAAAATACCACAGAAAAAAAGGGCAAATACCAACAAAACACAATTACATAATGGTCGGGATCATTATTTTTTACGCCCCCAACATTTGCATATACCAGCCCATGTTCAATGCAGTATTAACATCTGGAGCTGCACAGCCGAATCATCAGACGTTCTGCAGGTATTGTCAAGCAAGCAATAGCAAAAATGGCAGATGGCATGATAATAACTGTTCATGATCCATGATATCATGATATTTTTAGTGATATTTGTAAATTATCTTTCTAAATGTTTCATTAGCATGTTGTTAATGTACTGTTAAATGTGGTTAAAGTTATCAGCGTTTCTTACTGTATTCACGGAGACAAGAGCCATATCATTATTTTCATTTTAACCTGAAAACGCTTGCAGTTTGTATAATTCATAAACATAAAAATCTTCATTCTTATTGAGTTTCTCCTAGTGTGTAGCTTTAGCCCTGTTAGCCGTGTAGCACACTATCAGACTAATTCAGAATTGAATGTTAGCAAACATCCACAAAATATATGCCATACTTGCGTGATCTGATATGCATCACCAACAGTTTGTAGAGTTGCGAGCTTGGGCGCGGGGAGCAGGAGCTCATTTAAAGGCATGAACCGCCAAATCAGCACATTTTTCTCCCACCCCAAAATAGGCAGTTAAAACATGATTAAACTTAAATTGATTTACATGTATTTCTGAATTAGTAAGATCAGAGTCATGTCTTCTTGCAAACTTTGTGCACACACATGCAGTACCATCTTTGCATTTTGTGAGGCATATGCAAATTCACATACATGTTTCCAGTTGCATACAGAATACATCCATAGCTTACAGACACTCACTTAATTATTCACTCATCTCTGGCTAACTGGAAAACACACAATCACTTCCTTCACTGCAAAAAATGCTGTTCTTACTTGGATTTTTTGTCTTGTTTCTAGTCAAAATATCTTAACTTTCTTAAATCAAGAAGCATTTTCTTGACAAGTAAAAATTATTTTCTTGTTTTCAGGAAAAATAAGTCAAAATTAAGTAAGTTTTTCCTTAAAACAAGCAAAATAATCTGCCAATGGGATAAGCAAAATAATCTTATTTCAAACCAAGAATAAGCTATATAATCAGTTTTCAGTTTGGACTAAGATTATTTTGCTTACCCCATTGGCAGATTATTTTGATTGTTTTAAGGAAAAAAGTACTTAATTTTGATTTATTTTTCCTGAAAACAAGAAAATAATTTGTACTGTACTTGTGAAGAAAATGCTTCTTGATTTAAGAACTTTAAGATATTTTGACTAGAAACAAGACAAAAATTCTAAGTAAGAACAGCATTTTTTGCAGTGTTTTACACTGTCTGGGCATGTCTTGGCCCCTGCTTCTGTTAAGATGATTTTGTCTTGTTTTCTCTACTGTAACAAACATACACCCTCATTTATTTACTTTATACGTATCTAATTATGTTCATCTAACAGTTAATTTTCTGTTTAATTTAAAAGCGTGTCCAGACTGTATATGATGACTATATTTTGCCATGTGCTACATATAGTCACTAACAGTCACTGTTCTTACTTAGAGTTTTTGTCTTGTTTTCATTCCAAATATCTAAAAATTCTTAGATCAAGAAGCATTTTCTTGACAAGTAAAAATGATTTTCTTGTTTTTAGGAAAAATAAGTCAAAAGTAAGTGAGTTTTACCTTAAAACAAGCAAAATAATCTGCTAGTGGGGTAAGTAAAATAATCTTAATCCAAACTGAAAACAAGATTATATAGCATATTTTTGGTTTGATATAAGATTATTTTACTTACCCCACTGGCAGATTATTTTGCTTGTTTTAAGGAAAAACTCACTTACTTTTGACTTATTTTTCCTATAATTTTTACTTGTCAAGAAAATGCTTCTTGATTTAAGAATTTTAAGATATTTTGACTAGAAACAAGACAAAATCTCTAAGAACAGCATTTTTTGCAGTGAAGTTTTCTTATCAGACCTGGGCGTGTTGACCAGTTTCATCAGACTTCTTGCTAGATTAGATCCTTCCAAAGTTGGTGTGATGTATGAGTCTTTATTTATTTATTTTTGTCTCTTCTTAAGGTTTATTCACACACTAGTTCCTCTCATTGGACTGTGCAATTTACACTTTTCTCTTTGACGTTGTTTCTTCCTCCTTTCCTCCTATCTTTCAAATATTAGCATTCTCATTATTCTCATTACTCATTTCCATGGTTATGCATCTACAGATCTTACTGTTTGTGTTTATGCTGGTATTGAAATGGTAGAATTACAGTAAATGGCTGGAACCACAGCTGCCAGTACTCTACTGTGAAATTACAGTAAAGCTGTAAAATGAACAACGGTATTTGTACTGCTGAATTACAGTAAACAGCTGTTAACTGGGAAAACTGCACTGAAACCACAAAATTACGGTAAATGGCTGGAACCACAGCTTTCTTCCTTTAGTCATCATCAGCTCCTTCTGTGCTTGTGAACTTCCTCTGATCTGAGTGATGCCTTCATGCTAGAGTTGATATAGAGACACTGTGCCAGTTCATAATGGAGAAGTGATTCAAGTTTTGAGTGAAACTCAACTAACCCACATCTGACCACTACCCTGACAGAGAACAGACTTTGACACAACACTGGTTGTGAAACATGTTCTTCAGTGTGAGAACTGCATACTGTAAACCACACTGACTCAACACACACATCTGATCTAAATCGTTCTGAATCGGTGTGTCGTGTCCGGCATAGACACGGTGTTGCGCCACGCCGCCTGCATCCAGTGTAGACATTATATTACTGATTATAATCAATGGGTTCTATTGTCAATGTAAAATGCCACATACTATTCAATTTTATTAAATTACACTTGTCTATAATTCAAATTTACACAATTCAAATTCAGATATTGTCATAATTCTAGCTCCATAACTGTGAGGCTGATAAAGGAGCTCTTCAGTCGTTGCCTTAGTAACGCAAGAGTTTACACACGATGTGCGATGTCTTGTTATGTAGGATGATCAGTTATCTTTTAATTGTATGATTAATTTGTGTTCATGTTACTCAAATATCATGTTTATCAAGCGTCTATAAGACAGTAAACTGGCTCCGTAATTTATGGTCATACAGGTAAAAGCCAGACATAATTCATACATTTACAAAAGACACTCAAATAATGAAAACAAGCAGAATGTCTGTTTCCTTTCCTAGATCTTTGGAGTGCGCCAACCACTTTGTTTTGTTCATCTGTTGACCCAATTATGTGAGTGAAATATTTTGCGTAGCCTATAGGCCTAAATATTTCCTTTTCTTTTATGTGTTAATTAGGTTTTTTTTTTTTTCGTTCACAGAAGTGCTGCAGAGGCGTGATGTGATGTTGAAAATTGTAGGCTAGGCCTACTATCCTTCAATTTTCGCTGGTTTCAAAAAGCACAAAGCTGCATATTACTTGACATTCATTTTCGTTTGTTTCCGGTTTTCGTTTTCGGTTCAGAGCCCTGCTCAGCAGAAAATTAAAAAGTGGACAATAGCAATGAGTTTAATCAATAATTTTTTGAAGCAAATGCAAACTTTAAGTAAAAGTGACACCGAATGAGACAGATATTTCTCTTTACTGACTTATAAGAGCCAAAGCATCTCAAGAGAAGAAGCAAAGCGTTTCAAAGATACATGAAAGAATATCTTGCATTTTTATGGAAGAGTAGAAGTAGAAGATAAACTAGATTAAAACAATGAAGAATGAGTTCATTAATATCAGATTCATGTTTCTCTTAAAGCGTTATGACTCTTCTTCAGCTCCTGAACTGTGAGAGCACAAGAACACTGAGTTCGTTTAAAAAAACTTCTGCTTTCCTTCATGAAAGAGAACTGAGTGATGGAAATTCATTAGGAACATTAACACAAACTCCTGAAGATGAATTTTGTCAAATGTGGATGATGTTTGTCTGTCGTGTCTCTCGTTTCAGCTGATCAGGACAGATTTCTATAAGAGAGGCTTTATCGTGTCATGTTTGGTGTCATTGCTGGATCTGAAAATGATCTATATACTGTGATCAAGACCATAGACTAGATCATTGATCAAACTCTTGTAATAAATTTTTTAAAGTATTTAATCAATTTATGGGTGAATATATGAATATAATAAATCATAAAGGCTTATGATTATTTATGATACATTTATCGACCCAAGAGGGAATTATGCACATATATATTGTGAATTAATTAAAACAAATTATAATCAGTTGCATATATGATCAGATCTAGTTTAATAGTTGTTTAGAGAAACCATCCAAGTTTGTCCAGCAAACTGTTAGTTTTCTCACAGACTATTATAAAAAGAATGTTATTCTCTGGCCCCGAGAATAAACTCCTATTACAGCATCAAAGTGTAAAGCAATGGTGCCGGACCGAACGTAAAAGTGACTTAGGTTTTCTGAATGAGCAGCAGAACAATCGAACATGAATATAATGTATTTAATACATGAAATTGATAATACAAAGGTTATATGGCTAAAAATACACAGAGGATGTACAGTATACAGAAGCGAAAGTAAAGAAAGGGAAAGAGACAAGACAAGTAGCAAAACTTACTAACAGGCCTTGAGAGCCAGCAGAGAAATCAGTTTCATTAAATAGTATTAGATGTATTGCATCTAAGATAGAGAAAAGGTCCTTGAATTAGTTTGTGCTGAGTTTCAAAAGATACAGGTGATGGTTCAGTGCTGCTGCAGTTCGTTGGCTTCTTCCGTTTCCGCGGGAGGATTTGAACTGAGGAATTCAAAGTTCGTTTCGCCGGAGATGGTGGTCCCAGAAGAAGACTCTAATACTATTGTTTAACATGAAAATTAACCCAACTACAGTCATTTAAAGTGCCCGTCTTTCTTAGACCGGCCGGAGCCGATCCGTGATTTACATGCACAGATTAGCAGGCTAAAAGCATTCTGAAAATTTCAATGTTGGTTGGCTAAGAGTGATTCTTGTACAGACGTTACACTCTGATGTGTTTCTCTCCAGTGTGAATCCTTTCATGTGTTTCCAAGGTTTCAACATATAGCACCGTGTCATTTCTGCTGTAATATTACGAATGAATCTTCTCCTTTGTGTGAATCTTCAGGTGTTTCTTCAGGACTGATGGTCAATGTTTACCGCACTGATCACAGTTAAATGGTGTTTCTTCAGAACGAGAAGGCAGATGTGATTTCACTGATCCGCTTCTTCCCAGTGTGAACTCTCATGTAAATATTCAGCCTTTATTTACATGCATATGCGTTTTTTTGTTTTTTTTGTTTTTTTTTTTGGCTTGTTTTTCTTTTCTTGTTCATGTCCATCAGGCATAGAAGAAACATTAAATCATGTGAGATTTCAAATGAGAGACAAACATGAAATGAAACGTGAAGCTCATGATGAGTTCAATAGTCATTTTAATCCCGTCAGATCTGCTCGACAACTGCTGTGCACGATAATGATCTATTTTAATGTCATGAAGATGATTTGTGTTATAAATCACTAGTTTGGTCATAAAGCTCTAGATGGAGCAGGCTTGACATGTAATCTATAAGATATTACATAATTTCCTACACAGCACAAGCTGATTGGCCGATGCTGCTTCTGCAGCCAATGAGATGCTTGCTCAGTATTTAAATAGTGGTTCAGTGATTGCTGTAAGCTGCTCAAAGACTTGCTGAAGAATTAAAGTATTGCTTTATTAGTGGGTGAATATTCAAGCCCAGTGTGAATTTTTCATCAGAATCCAATGTTTCTGTTTAAAATCTTTATGCACCAAGCATTTGCCTTTCCTGAGTCAAATGTGTTTAAAATGTCAAATAAATAAATAAAATAGAAAAATAAATAAATATTTAACTTGGGGTTTTAGATGCTTTAATTTGTCTTTTTTATTCTCGACCTGAAACAATGTACAGTAACTCTAGTGAAGATGAGCATGTTCTTCAGTGAGGAATGAATGAGGGATGACGAATAAACACTTCTTTGTTCTTCAGCATCTTGATGTTTCATTCTGCAGGTTCCTACAATAAGTACTAAGACTAATCACATTAACAGAAATAAATAAATAAATAAATAAATAAATAAATAAATAAATAAATAAATAAAGAGCAGTAAATGTAATTTATTGGGAATACAATAGTTCAATCTAAAATATTAAGATATAAACTGAAGTAGAAAAATAACATGAAACAATAGCATAATCATACACTCGCCACAATGTGACGCCAGGCGCGACTCAAGTGTTTTTTGCTAGTTTCAGCCCGACGCAGTTATCATTTTCACGTCCTGGGGCACTTTGTTCAAATAGCAAATGCAATTGCGCTCATCAGTGTGCTGGTCTAAAATGAGGTGTGTTCAGGCGCATTGTTGGCGTGTTGCTATTTTGAGGCAACTGAAATAGACTGCAATCATTTTTGTTATTTAAAGAGATCGTAATATGACTATTGGTGAGTGTACAATGTGCGTACACTCTGCTTATTACACACGCAGCAGAACACAAACATGCCAAATATTAAAAATAAGAGGATTCCTCTCTGGAGAATCGTTCAGTTTTTCCGCCTGCTAATTCTGCCATGAAAATAGTGAATCCGCCATGGTGCAAGGGCAGCTGGCTTTTAAAGGGAATGGGAGATGAGACTCTGATTGGTTTATTGCATGTTACGCCCAAGAAACATCCATTACTTATTAAGAGAATAGGGACACTTTTTTCGATAGCACACTTCAATATTTTTACAAGATTTCTGAACAACTTTGTCATCTACCTGTGTGCGTCTGCGACTGTTTTTGGACTGCAGGCGCGGGTTGAGTGCTTTTGACGGCGAGTTGGGGGATCTGTGGCTGCGTTTACACTGGCACAAAAAATCCGATCTTTCTTTTCTTGCTCGATTTTTCTTCAAAGAAATTGCGCACGCACACATACATTCAGCAGCTGAATTTCAAATTTGCCCGGTTAATGAGACCGCCGTGTTGTTGTTTTAGGGGACTTGAATTGAAATATGTTTGATCCTCCATCATCCTTAAAATTACAACTAGATGCTCTAAACTGGTCCCAGATTGTGCAGGCCCTTACAAGATTTAATTGTAAGACTGTGGAATCTGGCTCATTAATCAATATTATTCTTACTAATAGGCCAGAGAGGTACACATCTGGAGTGTTCTGTCAAAGCCTTAGTGATCGCTGTACTATAGTCTGTGTCTGCAAGGGCTCCACCTTAAGAAATCCTCCGGTGCTTGTTTTTAAACGTTTTTTGAAAAAGTTTAATGAACAGGCTTTTCTGAATGACCTGTTTGCTATGGACTGGTACAGAATTGGGCTTATTCCTGACATTGATGAGGCATGGGCATACTTTAAATTCTTGTTCAGTACTGTTTTGAACAAACATGCCCCTCTTAAAAAGTTTAGAGTAAAAAATTGTCTCAGCCCTTGGTTCAGTCCAGATCTGTCCGAGCTTATTCGCCAAAAACACACTCTATGGCGCAGAGCAAAGACTTATAATAATATCTCTGACTGGCAAACATACAGGGCTATGCGGAATAAATGTACTCAGTCTATTAGACAGGCAAAATCGAGTTTTTTCAAGCACCATTTGACTGTTAACGGCTCTGATCCCCGAAAATTCTGGAATACCATCAGAACAATGGAAAATGAAAACATCTCTTCCCATTTGCCCACTGTAATTAAACATTATGGTGTTGTAATCACAGACAAATCCAAAATGGTTGATCAGTTTAATCAACATTTTGTTAATGCTGGCTGTACCTATGCGAATAGTTCCGGTATTTCTACCTGTTCTTCTGCCAACTTGGCATCTGTTAGGGATTCTCAGGTTCCTACTCCTTTTCCTTTCATTCAATACAAGAGATTGAGGTACTTGAGAAATTGCTCAACATGGATACTCACAAATCTGCTGGATTGGATGAATTAGATTCATTATTTTTAAAGAAATCAGCTTATATTAGTGCAGCGCCTATCACTTGCATTTTTAATCTGTCACTCCATGTTTTCCCGAGGGATTGGAAATCTGCTGCTGTAACCTCACTTTTCAAAGGGGGTGATAACTCAGATTTAAACTGCTATAGACCTATTTCCATTTTGCCTTGTCTCTCTAAAGTATTCGAGAAGTTGGTCAATAAGCAGCTCACGCACCATTTGGAGACTCATAATGTTCTTCTTAATCAGTTTCAGTCTGACATCACATTTGCCATTGACAACAAGGAATATTGTGTAGCTGCATTCGTTGATCTAGCAAAGGCTTTTGACTCTGTGGACCATGAAATATTGTTGGATAGGCTACGAGGTATTGGACTCTCTTAGAGCTGTCTGGCTTGGTTCATGAGTTACTGCTCTGGTCGGAGTAAGGGTGGAGGGGTTTTGGTCAGATCTGCTGCCTCTATTTAAAGGGGTCCCACAAGGAAGCTGTCATGATCACTAGTGGGAGTGCCCTAATCAGTCACTAGAAGGCATTCCAACCCGGACTCTTGTTTTCCACAGACTACATTTCCCATAACCCACTTCCCGGACTCATTATCCTGTCATTGCACCCAGCTGTCTTATGTTCATTAGTGTCTGTCTATTTATACTTGGTTTGTCTCTGTCTTTTATTATTGTGGTTTCACTTTATGTCACTGGCTTCTGTTTGTTTTCTTTGTTTTCTGTTTGGACTGCTTTGTGGATTTTGACCCTTGCCTGTTTGTGGATTACGTTTTGGATTACCCCATTAAAGCTGCATTTGGATCTTACCTCCTCGTCTCTGTGCATTCCGTGACAGAAGCACACTACTTTTTAAAGGTCCCGTTCTTCATGATCCCATGTTTCAAACTTTAGTTAGTGTGTAATGTTGTTGTTAGAGTATAAATAAAATCTGTAAAATTTTAAAGCTCAAAGTTCAATGCCAAGCGAGATATTTTATTTAACAGAAGTCGCCTACATCGAACGGCCAGTTTGGACTACATCCCTCTACTTCCTTCTTTAATGACGTCACTAAAACAGTTTTTTGACTAACCTCCGCCCACAGGAATACACAAGAGTTGCGTTTGTAGAGTGTGTTTGTCGCCATGTCGTCGAAACGCTGTTATTTTCATCCCGCAGTCCAATCACTGGGTCTGATTCCGGCTCAAATTGATAGGGTAAAATTAAAGACATGTTTACAGTAACACTGGTATAGACACACGTTATGGTAAGTGCCGTGACTTTTCCTGGCAAGGAGCGCTAAGCTGCTGTCGAATCACAACACAGGAACCGCTGGCACAATCAGAACTCGTTACGTATTTCTGAAGGAGGGACTTCATAGAACAAGGGAGTCATCAGCCCGTTTTTATGACAGTGGAAACAGCGGTATACAGATAAATTATGTGAAAAATACTGTGTTTTTTTACACGCGAAACATGAACACATGTTATATTGCACACTATAAACACAATCAAAGCTTCAAAAAAACACGAAAAACTTTTTAATTGAACTTCACTGTTTACAACATATATTTAGCTACCATATATTTAAAATATATTTTGGCCGGATAAAATACGTTTTTCCCCTTCCGTGCACGCTATAGCGTACATTCATTTTATTATTCTTTCTTTGTGGATTTGCTTGTTCACGTGACTGACATTTACAGCAGCATATAACGTAGCCTACTGTTTCCTGCACAAGAAAGGAAGAGAGAAGCAGAAGAAAATGGGTAAATGTCAGTTCAGTAACTGTTGTAAGTTCATTCACTATGTGCGTAAGGGTGTGATACATCGTTTATGATGATATTTTTATTGTTTTAACGGCTGGGAGCTGACATTGAGTTTGTCATGCTTTCACTGCGTGATATGTGCGCTTAAAATTCAATGTGCACAGACATTTTTGCCCCGATGAGTTTTTGTCTTATATTTATATCATATATGTAGTTATATTACAATATCAAACAAGCAAAAATGCCGTTTCCCCCAAATCAGCACGATTGCAAATGTGATATTTCAAACAACCATGAACAGTAAGTTGACATTGTGAGTTACATTTTAGACACAATACTTTATTTCGCCAACGAAAATTTCAAAATTAAGAACAGAACAATCTCCGTGCAACAGACAGTTTGTTTTTTACTGACTGAATCCACGTTTTGAACGAATAATTTTAATTAATTTTAAATAAATTAACCCGAGCCAGATTAAATAACCCTTCGTTCCTGAATTAGTCGTTTGAACAAATCAATTGATTGAATCACTCATTAACAGTTGCTGCCACCTAATGGCAGTTTAGTTTCATATTTAAAGTACATTTTAATTAAAAAGTTTAAATTAGAAATTATTTCATATTTAACTATGGAATTTAATTTATGTAGACTAATTGTAAATGCAGTGTAAATATATTAAAACCACTTCTGATGCCACTTCTGTTACCTCTGCATTGCTGTGCTGTTATTCTAATTGAATTTAATTTGAATGTTAGAATTTGACTTAAAAGGTGATGCATACATCTAATAAGTTCAGAAAAAAAGGCCCTTATATAGGTAACAATGCCCCTGGAAATCAATTTAAGGTGGCAGATATTGCCCCTTAATAAAACTGTTAATTTCTGTTACTGCTGTGATCTAACCTCTGCATAGAATATGAATAATATTAACATCTTCATGGGTCAGCTGTTCACAACAGGCCTAAACCAGCCATGGTACCAGCACAAAAACACACTCAGAAAAATATAATCTAATTATTGTTATCAACAAACTTTGAAACTTTTGAAACAACTTTGAAAATATTGAGAATTTTCTATCAATATTGCACACCCCTAATGTACAATATTAATTTTTATTTCTTCAGGTCTTAAAAAGCCTTAAATTTGACTTTAAAAAAGTGTGCAGCAGCCCTGCTATAATGTTTTAAATATAATAACTGAAGATTAGTGAACCTCATTCATGTCAAGTTTCAGGGTCATATAAATCATTTATAAAAAAATGATCAGAATATTTCATAGCAGTTGTCTACTTCGGTACATGAAAACTCAATTTATGCCCTTTCACTTCATATTCTTTATTTTTTAACAGTTTTGATGTACTCTTTCATTTTAGACCTGATGGAAGTGAAGGAGGAGAGTGAAGAACTGAGTGAAGTGGAGGAGAAACATCATGACAAACCTGGAGAAAAACCTTTGAGTCGCTCAAAGACTGAAAAGAGATTTTTAAAGAAAAGAAGAGCAAAGAAATCTACAACCTGCACTCAGTGTGGAAAGAGTTTCTCAAACAAACAAAGTCTTGATGTTCACATGAGAGTTCATACAGGAGAGAAGCCGTTCACATGTGATCAATGTGGCAAAACATTTCTCTGGGCATTAAATCTGAAGAGACACCTGAAAGTTCATACAAAGGAGAAGCCACATTCATGTTCTGTGTGTGGAAAGAGTTTTTCACTGCTGCAATATTTACAGAGACATCAGAAAACACACACTGGTGTGAGAGAGTACATGTGCTTTGAGTGTGAGAAGACTTTCACTAGAGCTGACCATTTAGAACGACACCAGAGGATCCAAAATTAGTTTCCTTAAAGCCACAATAAGCAGCAGGACAGTTTGGTGGTTGCTTATCTGCTTGGAAAATTTCTCTTTATTATTAGAAAGAGTTTATTATGAGAAAGCATCTCATTATGATATTATGAGATGGTCATAAACCAGTATTTGAAGCGTTTCATTTGGATTTTGTTTGTAACATTTAGCTGTAATTTCTGCAGAGATTGAACCGACTAAAGATTCGAACACATTTCTTCCGATGATGGTGTTTCCAGTGGCCCTTTCCCAGATCCTGTTTTCTGATCTGATCTTTCATCTCAGGAACCTGATGAATCTGGATCTTCAGCTGGAGACTCTCCAGAAACTACAACAGAATCAAATCACCGTTAAACAGACTGTATGGATTATTCCATTAAGATCAGTGTGACAAACTAACAAACTGCCAGATGTTTCTGTTATTAATGTTATTTACAACTTTCACAACAATTAAACAACTGACAATATTGACACTGCTGTTGTTCCTCTTCATTCATTCCATGATAAATCTCCCACCATTTTCCATCATCATTCCTTTGATCTTCTGCAGTAGTTCTTGTGCCTGAATATCTGAACAAAATCATGATGTAATTCTGAACTTCAGGAGCAAATAAACACTTAAAGAAATCCAGGATCTCTATAATAATAATAATGATCAAATATATATTATCATATAATAATATATAGGTTAGTCAGCCAACACCCACCTACACCAACGCATCGTCACCAGATCTCCACACTCCACCCACTCATTCACTCTCCCCTGAGTACTGATCACGAGCACCTGCACCTCATCTTCATGAGCACTATAAAGACTCTGGTTCCCCACTCTTCATTGTCTGGTCTCGTCAATACAAACCTGGACTCCTTACCTGCTACTTACCTGTGTTATCCTGCTGTCTTCTCTCCATCTCTTGTGTCCTGTTCTCCAGCCGATCCTGTTAAAACAAACCCTTGATTACTCTTCAGCTAAGTGACTGTGTCAACGAGCTTGCATATCTACTCAACTCAGAAGACCAGACCTAATGCAGAACTCCACGAACACGGGCGAGGATCGTGCACCGGATCCGCAAAGCAGATGCTTTATCTCGACTATATCAACCCGAGCCAGAAAGTTCCGACCCCGAACCGATCCTCCCTCTAGCCATGCTCCTCAGCCCTATCCAGTGGGCCATCAACCAACAGATAACCCAAGCTAACGCCTCTGAACCCTCTCCGCCGGGAGGTCCTGAGGGGCTCCTCTGTGTTCCACCGGCCCACCATCAGCCCCTCATGGACTTAGCTCACTCCTCTCCAGGCTCTGGACACCCAGGCAGTTCACGTACCTTCTCGCTTTTGAAGGCAACACTGCTGGTGGCCATCCATGAGCAATTTATCTTAAAAAGTGAGCAAAATCAACAAAAAGTGTCCCGCAACCTTCACCCCTAACTATAGGACATGTGGATGGTGACAAACAGTTCACAGACCCTCGTTGTAAAGTCTTCTGGCAGTACATTTCTTCCCTTCAATGCCGAAAGTCAAGACACACACACAAATACACGTATGACAAAACCTGTTATCCACAGCACCAATAAAGATGAACAGACAGTGTAAATGGTGCAATGAAAATTCTGTAACAAAACAAACTAATATTTGACCTAATAAGGTTGTATTAAAATACTCAAGCTTCCTACTGACAGTAATGCACTTCCTAGGATGCAAAGACAAGGGGACCACACTGATGGGAGAAATCAAAATAAAGTTTGTTCATTGATGTTACTTGTTGGGGATAGGCTAACACATACACTGTTGCCTATACACATGCATTTCATACACTCCAACAGTACATCTAGGTTAGTAAATATATCATTTCTGACCTTGCTGAATATTTTGCCATGACATGCATTTTACCTGCTTTGTTGCCTAATAGATAACTATTAACTGTGATAAAAGTAATTAACACCCCTATTCTTATTTTATCAGTGGACTGCAAATATAATAATTTTGAGCTTTAGTGCAGCATCAGTGTGTATGACTATAAAAGTGCGTTTTTGTCACTGACAGGCTCGGATCGGACAACATTATATAAACGGGACCCGACATTTATGTTAATAGCAAGATTGTTTTGGTTTAAACTAGGGCTGTCAATAGTTTTCAGGTACAGAAATTGAACAAAGTAATCAAATAGGCCTCTGAAGACAAAAGACCTTCTGATGCATCTGCGGCACATCTAATTATTGCCTCGCCTACGACGCATTCCAATGACGTCACGCAGGCTATAAATATAGGTCAATTTCATTGACGTTGTTTGACACATATATTCACAGCTGGTCATGACTAAAGACGTTCCCATAGCACTAAGCACAGCTTTGAGTGTAGCCTTTGAACGGGAACAAGTTTCATCCTCATGCGTACTTCCCATTCGTGTGTATTCCTGACATTGTCTGCAAAATTTCACCAAACAATGGTTATTTTGACAAATTCAGACTATTTTATTTATTAAAGCTAGAGTATTGTTTTTCCAGAACAGATTCCATTAGACTGCGGCCTACAAACACAGTCTGAGTTTAATTCTTTGGATTTCTGCTGCATGTGTTTATATTTAGTTGTGTCTGAAGATTTGATTTGATTTGGTACATCAATCATAGAACATATAAACTAACACAGATTTCACTTGACTTTAGTTTATGTATTCAATAATACTCATTCACATACAGTGTACATTAAAATCTGTCATGAGTGTTACAACAGCTTTTAGGAAACAGACACTAAAGCAGTGTTCATCCACTAGAGGTCAGACATGATAAGAAATGAATACCAGCAGTATATCTATATCTTATGAGCATATAATTTTGTCCAACCGACTTGCAAATGAGAATTAAACAATCAAAAGCAATAAATCCAAATAATTATAAACAGAATTCACAGTTAATAAATTCTTTGTTATTGTATATGTCAAAATGTGCAATAGAAAATGTGCAAAAAATCAGTTACACTGTAAAAAACAGTTTTTTCCGTAGCTGTGGTTGCCAGAATAATTTTGTAAAAATACAAAAAAATACATTTTACAGTATAAATTACAGTAATTTACAAACAAGAAAATCTGTAAACCAGTAAATTCAACAATGCACACTACTACTAAAATCTGTTTTGTACCTTTAACATATACTGACAATCACCATAAATATAGCTGCGAGCAGCGATGGCGGGCCCAAGCCCGGTGGCACCGCCACCCCGGTGGCTTCAGGGCAACTGTGCACAGCGGGCAATAGGCACTTAAAATGGTTAAACATCAAAGGACTATGTCAAATTCACTCCACATTTACTGCACTACAAGGTGCCGTTATAGAGCCCCTCCTCCCTGCCCATTTTCAAAGGATTACATGTGCCAAGTTTTAACATTATTCTGATGAATTTTGAAGCAAATCAGGTAAAAATAAGAGGGTGATCTCAATGTATGCTGAAAGTGACACATTTTCTGCTTCCAGTTGGTGGCGCTATGACTTTGAATCACAATAGTCAAATCCATGTGATCAGCCTTGTACAACGAAGACTAAGCCAAAGTTTCATCAAAATCAATTAATGTATGCAGAAGTTATAACACTTTGTTTCCCTTTTCTTGCCATAAATTCGTTGCCTCGCCACGGCCAAACCGTTTGAGATATCCAAAATCCGTTTGCAATTAAACAACTTCAATGTGTTAGCAACAAGTTAAAAAAGCTTGGTGTAAATTGGATAAACCCTGTAGGAGTAGTAGTATAAAATTCATAGCCTGTTTTTTCAAAAAATTAACATTCAAACAAAAATAGCCGACTTCCTGTTGGTCGGAGCTAATGAATGTAAATTAGAAAATTGTCCGGCTTGATGAGAACAATATGTGTACCGAGTTTGGTGACTGTAGGAAAAACTAACCCCCCACTTTTGTCAAAAGGTGGCGCTACTGAGCCCCTCCACCACGCCCATTTCTATGGCTTTGTCCATGTCTACTGGTTGACAATATTGATGTGTGTGTCGAGTTTCATGCAATTTGAAGCATGTTAAGAGCCTCAGAAACACTCAAGAATATTATTACAGTTTGACCTGTTGCCATGGCAACAATATTTCAAATATCAAAAATCCTGTCATAGGTCTACATCTGCTGTGTATTGACATTACACTGATGAAGTTTGAAGCAAATCAGGTAAAAATAAGAGGGTGATCTCAAAGCATTTCAAAAAGTGATACACTTCCTGCTGCCAGTTGGTGGCGCTATAACTTTGACTCACAATAGTCACATCGATGTGATCAGACTACTACAACCAACACACTCGTGAAGTTTCATAAAGATCAAAATATGTATTAAGACGTTATAACACATTTCCTGTTTCCTTTTTCTCGCCATAAATTCGTTGCCTCGCCACGGCCAAACCGTTCGAGATATCAAAAATCCCCTGGCAATTTTTAATCATCAGTGTCTTGACTTCATGCTGACCGAGTTTGGTGGCGATCGGATTAATCGTCTAGGAGGAGTATATCAAATTCCAGAGCATGCGTTTTTCAAACAACCCTTAATAGCTGACTTCCTGTTGGCGTGGCGATTAACTTAGAGCGCGAAAGTTGTTCGGCCCGATGAGGTCTATATGTGTACCGAGTTTCATACTAATACGTGCAAGCATGTTTAATATATGGACCAAATTTTCAGACTTTTTTCAAGGGGGCGCTGTCGAGCCCCCCTGCCACGCCCGGGTACCAGCCTCTCCGGCGTCCTAATGGCCGCGGATTCCAATGTGTGTGCCAATTTTCAAGAGTTTTTGAGCATGTTAAGGCCCCCAAAAAGCCCCGGAAGACGAAAAAAAAAAAAAAAAAAAATCCTTAGAAGAACAAGAGGGCCCTGCGCGCTTAATTCGCTTGGGCCCTAATAATGCAGGTGGTGAAAGAGAAAGCCACATAAAGAATCAGAGTTCATCACAAATAGCTTTTTCATGAGCTGAAGTATATACTGATATAAAGAAGGTGCACAGAGTCATTCACGCAAATGCAAACACTTACATAATGCAATAAACATTCATTAAACAACAGAAGATGTAACATTAACCCTAATGTACATAAATAATAACAAAAACTATTAAGAAACATGATTATTTAAACAAAAAGACTTTCAAATGTGAAGTGTCACACAGGGAATTGTGGGAATATCAGTTTACAGTTTTTTACTGTAAATTATACATTGATTTTGTCTTTTTTACTTATAAAAATTGTTAAATTTACAGCATTTTACTGTGAAAATTACATAAAATGTCTGGTAAGAGCTTTTACTGTTTTCCCTTTATATAATACTGGAACTGTTAACCTATTTACATTTTTTTCCCATAGCGTTTTTACAATATTTTACCATTAAAATCACATTCATGTTTTACAGTTTCATTTGTAGTAATGCTGTCCCCTCCTGCCCATCTTCTGTATCTGTATTTTGTTCTCTCTCTGTAAGAAAACAAAGAATCTGTTAAAAAGGAAGATTTCAGGACTAATCATGTTAAAATCAATGATAATCAAAATCATTGATTTCTATCTAATCAAACACAATCAAAATGACTAGAGTGTTGAGTGTCAAACCATAAAGAAGCCACAGTATACTTAGACTTAAGAATTAGAATTCATTATCTTTAAATGATATTTGGAAAAAGACTGCTCCACCTAAATAATAAAAAAATATCTGTTTGAAAAAGCTTTCTTGAAAACATTGGTCAGTTTTGTAAATGGATATGCAAAACTAACAGAGGAATGAAAATGCAAAATGCATGAAAACTGTGAAAATGAACCCTAAGCCAAACCAAATAGGATCACATGTTACTCACCACGGATCGTAACTTTAAATCTCTTGTATTTAGTCTCTCGGCTGCTGACGATCAGTAGTTTATAAACTCCGGTGTGTTCAGATGTGCTATTTGTTAAGATCAGAGATCCAGTTTGATGATCCAGATTCAGTGTGTTTTTGAATTTCCCTTCAGCACCGTCATATGTGCAGAAATCTTTATTTCTTTCTCCTTTCGCTATGAGTCTGTCTTCAGCTCCAAACAGCCACAGTATCCGATCATCATCTTGTATTTCAATATCGTTGTCTAGCATGACCAAATCTCCCTCCATCTCTGACACAGTCTTCTCTTTATTTTGTTCCAGCACCACATATAAGAAAAAAGCAGAACAGATCATGTCATTATTAAGGAAACCTATTTAATTAAGAGGGCTTATTTTTTCAGTATTAGTTAGGGTTACGGCTCATACAGGTTTGGTGCATACATTTTCTTATTTAAGCAAACTGCAAAAAAACTCAAATAATATTATATTTGAGCAAACATTAACAATCAAAACCAGTGTTTCTAGACAGAGCCGTGGTCATCCCGTGGTCATCCCGTGATTCTTGATTATGCAAATGTCAAGGGAACATAACATTTTAGAATTTTGTTACAATGTTACTTTTAAATGATCTCAGAACATTCTGAAACAAGCAGTAACATTTAAAAAAAATTTAGATGAATAAAAGTCTTATGGATTTACAACAACATGACGGTGAGTAAATGAGGGTGAACTAACCTTTAACTGCTTATCCTTCCAAACCTGTGAGACTTTCAATCATTTTCAGAACACAGATAAAGATCTTTTTGATGAAATCTGAGTGCTTTCTGTCCCTCCATAGACAGCTACACAACTACCACTTTGACGCCTAAAAAAGCTCATAAAGAGATCATAAAACTGATCCATATAAATCGAGCATTTAGTCTGAATTATCTAAAGAGACACTATCACTTTATATGATGAACAGATTGAATTTAGCCTTTTATTCACATATAAACATTCATCAACACACACATAAGATCTGATAAACTGAAGTTCAAACATGCTTGCTTGACGTGTCAGTGAGAACCAATGAGGTTCATTCTCGTGTAACACAGTACATAACTGTATGTTTATATGTGAATAAAAGCTTAAATTCTCAATTAATAAGGATTAGTTGTACAATACCTTGATAAACTTTAAGCATCAAGGTAATAGTTGCATGGATTTCAACGGAGGGACAAAAGACTCCTGCAGTGTAAAAAAAAAAACTTGCTGCCTTAGATTTTTAAGTGCAATGAACTTAACTTTGTAAGTCATTTCACATTTACACATTTCACATTACATTTAAACATTACACATTACATTAAAATGGCTTAGAAATTATTTGAATTAATTAGTTTTTTAAGTTATACTAGTATCAACTCTTTTTTAAGTCAGTTTAATGTAATTTAAGTAGAAATAACTTGCAAAGCTAATTGCACTTAAATTTAAGACAGCAAAGTTTTAGTTTTTTTACAGGGTGGATTTAATTTCAAGTATCATAAATTGTTTCGAAGATGAATGAAAGTCGTACAGCTCTGGAACTGTGTGAGGGTGAGTAAATAATTTTTGGGTGAACCCTGTTATTGTTAATATTCTGTGTTAAGAGCATTGAAAGCTTTAAAACGATTGGTTTACTCACCGTGGGCAATAACCACGAATCTCTTGCATGTGATCTTCTTGCCACTGGTGATTTGTAGTGTATAAATGTCTGAATGTGCTCTGCTGATGTTCCTGATGGTCAGATCTCCAGTTCGCTGGTTTATTTGCAAGCGATCTCTGAATCTCCCATCAGGACCTTCATAGAATAAGGCCTTACTGGTGGCTCCGATGAGTTCGGCTATGATAGTCTCTTTATCGCTAAACTTCCACAGTATCCGATCATCACTGAGTTCAGTAACACCAGTTTGAAGAGTCACAGCATCTCCAACTGTATGTTTCAGCGTATTCACTGCCACAGCAAGAGAAACATTTAGAAGAAACATGTGAATGTGAACCAGATTATCGATAATGTGATTATCTTGAGCTACTCACTCCAGACGAGAACGTTGAATTTCTTGTATGAAACTTTATTGCTGCTCTTGATCTCTACTTCATAAACTCCAGAGTCGATGCTTTTAATGTTTATGATGGTGAGGTTTCCAGTTCGACTGTCCACCTCCAGTCTGTCTCTGAACCCCTCATCGTCAATGCTGGTATTATCTGTTTTTCCATCAACTTTGGCTATGACGGCATTCTTAGGTTCAAACTTCCACAGTATCAGATCGTCTTTCTGTATTTCAGTAACACCGGTCTTCAGATGGACAGTCTCTCCTTCAGTGAATTTCAGTGTGTCCACTTTTCACAGTAAAAAACACAACAATTAAACACATGTTGACATGTGCAGGTGAACAACTCAACACCCAATGATGACCCCAATGAAAATCAAAATGAATAAATTCACACATTTACAGAAAAATACAGTATGGGTATATTATGTATTCGAGCTACGCACCTCGTACAATCACTTTGAATCTCTTCATTTTGGTCGCTCTGCTGCTGGTGATCTCCAGACAATAATCTCCAGAGATTCTGATCCTGATGTCGCTGATGGTCAGATCTCCAGTCTGCTGGTCCAGCTGCAGTTTGTCTCTGAAGTGCACATCGCCGGTATACAAAATATTACCGTCTTTTTTGTCGATTTGAGCGATGACATTGTTTTGTGGTCCAAACATCCAGCGAACTTCATCGCCTCTCTGGATTTCAGCTGCACCGGTTGTCAGCGTGACAGAACTTCCTTCTATCACTGACAACGTTTTCTTTTCTGTCTCAACACCAAGACATGAAATCTTTTAACAGATGACTCATTGATCCAGTTATCAAAATTCAAAACGTTTGTGAATGAATAAGCCACTGTAAATGAAGTTTCGTCAGAAATAATAGCTATGCTACAAAACTTTTGTTGTTAAAGTGTCATGAAACCCCAAAACACATTTTTGAGATATGAACAGATGCATTTGTAATGAAGGAGTTGTTCTAACAAGAAACAGACCTGGTTTTCAACATGATTCAAAAGTGTTGTTCACTGACATTGTTTTCTTTTCTGACTCTCGCCATCATGAAGATGTTTGATTTTTAAAATGTTCAAGTAGTCAAAAGAGCCTCTAACTAAAGAGTTACCTTCATGTACATTTTTTGAATGAACAAACTACTGTAAATAAGTTCAGAGCAAAAAGCTCCCAACATAAGTAGAATTTTAAGATGCATATCTAATGAAGGAATGTTCTTTTTCTGTTGTTTTTTAATGTAACTTTTTAAAATGCATTTAAATGATTCTAGAACTTCCTCTAATATATCTCAAATAAAAACAAGTAATTCTCTACAGCAACAGTAAATTCCTGTTTTTCTTAAGATCTGCTGTACGATTCAGTAGTTGCACAATATAAGAAAACATAGTATTTAGTGCTGTCAAATGATGAATTGCATCCAAAATAAAAGTTTGTGTTTGCATAATATATGTGTGTGTGTGCTGTGTATATTTATTATGTAGATATAAATACACACATGCATGCATATATTTAACAAAAATACATTATATTTATATATAAAATATTTCTAATATAAATTACTTATGTATATGTATATAAATAAATACATACATATCTTAAATAAATACATGCATGTGTGTTTATTTATATCTACATAATAAATATACACAGCACACACACACACACACACACACATATTATGTAAACACAAACTATAATTTTGGATGCGATTCATCATTTGACAGCACTAATGCAAATGAAATCTCTTATATATGCCTATTCCTTTCACTATATTAGCTGTAGTGCGATTACCTTTCCGTTTAGAGTATCTGAACATGTAGTAGTAAATCACACCCAGAGCTGAAGCCACAAACAGAAGGACACAAACACAAATCAGCACAATATATCCAGTGGACAGTCCCGGATCTGGAACGGCTGAAAAGACAGTGATTATTGTAAGGAAATAGCATGTGCAAATTCATCTAACATGATATAACATGAGCTACTTACCAACAAAAACATTGAATCTCTTGTATAAGGTCTCTTTACTATTGGAGATCTGTAGTTGATAAACGCCGGCGTCTGCAGTTCTGACGTCTCTGATGGTGAGAGATCCGGTCTGATTTTCCAGATGTAGTCTGTCTTTATATAAATGATCTGAACTGAATGTGATCTGATGAATCTTTATGTTCATTTCAGCTATAAGAGTGTCTGGATTCAAAGGTCCAAATGTCCACCGCATTAGATCATGTTTGTGTGAATCAGTAAAACCAGTATATAGAGTCACAGAATCTCCTTCTCTCTTGTTTTCCAACCCGGCAAAAATCACATCTGGAAAACAAACAGTTATTTGATGTTTAGTGCGTTTTTAATAATAATTAGACATATGTGAGCTACTCACCATGGACAGTGACACTGAATGTATTGACTAAGGTCTCAGTGCTGATGATCTTTATATAATAATCTCCAGAGTGTTTCGTTCTGATGTCACTGATGGTCAGATATCCAGTCTGATTGTCCAGCTGCAGTCTGTCTTCGAATCTCCCATCATCAACATCATACAAAGAGACAGTTTGAGTTGTCCCCTCGATTTTAGCAATAATAGTATTTTGAGATTCATACATCCACATCAATAAAGATATTCTCTGTATTTCAGTGACGTTAGATGGTAGAGTTAAGGAATCTCCCTCCTTCACTGACACTCTTTTCGTCTCCCCAAACACACCTGAAAAACAAACAGAACCAGTAGATCGTTTTCAATTTCAGTAAACAAGCCCACTAAATACTACAGAATACAGTGAATTTACATATCATGAAATGAACCTGATCTTGTCATTGGTGGACGCTCGATTATATTTGCATAATAAAATAGCGTGAATAACAGTGTGCACTTGTGAAGAATCTGTACAAGGCTTTTATATAAAATAGTCATGAATATATCTTTGACTTAAGATGAGTTTATCATCTTTATCATCAATAAAGATGTATCACATGTAAGAGTCTGATTCACTGACCTCTGAGGACATTATTTAGATTTAGCCCTAGGATACCACTGCATGAAATTTATTCTTGCTTTAATATTTTGAACATTTTCAAGTCATTATGAGGAAATTATTCAGCCAGGACCATGTAGACTCACACAGACATCAAGATTCAGTGTATGAACCTCAACAATGTTGACACAATTTTCAGATAAACAGATCAACTCTAAGCAAGCTAAAGTCACAAAAAAGCTTTTTGTTGATTGTCACCATCGTTGAGGTTCATACACTGAATCTTGATGTTTGTGTAAGCCGTGGACACACTTAAAGATTGTAAAGCTGATTATGAATGTAAATTGATACTTATGACTGATCGCTCTCAGTCAGAGCCAGTCACGTACAGTCGGTGTTTAAATTCTGTGTGTAAGTCTTCTTCAGTCTTAGAAAGTTAAGTGTGTCCCCAGCTTAAAAGACAAAGCTGAACGCACTTCGTATATAATTAATAAAAAACTCTGAATTTCTGATTTTTTTTAAATCTACAAAGTGATATGTAAAGCTGCAAAACTAACAGCTAATGTACTCAGAGATCAGACTCTGGATGAGATCAGTGAATCAGACCACTGTATGATGATTGAATCATCAATAAGTAATTGAATTCATCTGACCACAATTTCTCTTGCAATTTTTGCTATAACAAATATGCATCAGAAACACACAGAGAGAAAAACTGACGCTGAAAAGTCAAGGGTTAAGAGCCCAACTAAAGCATACACTGACCTCCTTAACAGTGACTTCAAACTTTATTATTTTCAATAAAACATCAACATCTAAAAGTTTTGAATGCAAGAAATAGTCAGACTGGATTGTTGTAAGTGAAGATGTTGAGATCTAGTCAGATCTGTTAGAGTTTAATGTTCTGCTGCTGGTCATGTGACAGTGTTTTCAGCTTATTTAAATAAGGAGATTTTACTTTAATTTTAAGGCTTTTGTTTGGCAGCTGTTGCTGCCAGTCATTTGATCCTTTTATCATCTGTTTTGTTATTGTATTAATTACAGATTATTTTTGTAATTTTACATACATCTGTATGTAATTTAAGAAAACAGAAAAATACTGTATAAACTCATTATAAATTACTGTAATTTGTCATTAATTTTTATTGCTTCTGTGCAGAGTTATAAATTTACGGAGCCCCTATGATGGGATGTAGTGGTGGAAAAAAAATAGGATGAGAGGAATTTTTTGTTGTTGTTTTCAAATCTTTTGAGTTCCCTCGCGCAACTTTCGCGTTTCCCTGAGAAACGTTGCGTTCCCTCGCAAAGTTATAATCGTTCCCTTGCTGTGAGCTCGGACAAACACTTCCTCTAATGTAGTGTTTCAGTTAGTAACATACGTTAATAATGCACACAAATAATGCGCGGCTCATAGAGTCTGAACTTGTTGGAATCAAATATAAAGAAATGCAGTCAGTGCTTATGTCAAGCAGTTCAGCAAAGTTGGCAATATATTCACAGATTCGAGCTTCCCAGATTAATAACTCGTGAGCTAAACTTTGTTAAACACAAATGCAGCTTCTTCCAATCATAGCAACCTAGACAACCAGCTACAACAACCCAATTTTCCTCAAATATGCTTTATAATAAATTGGTCTCTATGAGCAGGTGGCGGAGATACATCCATTTTGCTCATTTTACATTATGAAAAATACTCAATAACTTCACTGTAACACACTGTACTGTCACTAAATCAGTTCATACATCACTGCTCTCCTGCTGGTTAGGTACTACAACACTTAGTTTGGCAAGTAGCACATAAAGGCCTTTTTTACACAAATGATGTTGGTACACAACTTACTTACAACAGCTTTTGCATGATAACTGCTTACTGAATTTGATGGCATTACAATGTATTTAATATTTTTTTCTAATAACAGTGAAGTTATTGATTGTTTCATAATAAATAATCATAAAATGTATGCATTTTTTTTTTTAATCAAACTAAGTTTCCCAGTACAACCAGCAGGAGAGCAGTTATGTATGAACTGAATTTGGTGACAGTTCAGTGTGTTACAGTGAAGTTATTGAGTATTTTCATAATATAAAACTCAATTCAGCAAAAGGGTTTTGGGTTTTGCACTTTTCAGACGGTCCCTTCAGACTTGTCTCTCCGCTGCCTGCTCATAGAGATAAATTTATTATAAAGCACATTTGAGGAAAATTGGGTTGTTGTAGCTCGTTATCTAGGTTACTATGATTGGAAATAGGGTTATAAACTTTGTGTTTTAACAATGTTATTGATCTGGGAAGTTAGAATCTGTGAATATTTTGGCAACTTTATTTGCTTGACTTAAGCACTGACTGCATTTCTTTATATTTGAGTCCAACAAGTTCAAACTCTAAGAGCTGCGCATTATTTGTGCGCATTATTAACGTTACTAACTGAAACACTACTGCCAGCCAGCGGGACATTAGAGGAAGTGTTTGTCCGAGCTCACAGAAAGGGAAATATGTTTGCGTGGGAACGCAAAAGTTTTGATTTTTTTCCCCCTCCCATCTCAATTTTTTCCACCACCTTGTCCCTTTAGGGGCTCCGTATAAATAAATTAAATTCTTATTGAATTTCACATTAAATTTTAAAAATACAGCCAAACAGAGTATGGGAAACGAAAGTGGGCTGCCTACACAAAACCTGCATGGGCCCAAAGGTACAAAAGTTGCTCTGGGTCCGAACGGGCTACAGGCCACATTGGGCCATCATGGGCTTAAAGGATTAGTTCACTCTCAAATAATAACATAATAATAATAGAATATACGATATGAGCACTGTGTCCTGGGTCAATATATAATTGTGGGAGATTTTGAGTTTGAATAATTCTGGGAAAAAATATATTTATTTACAAAATATTATTATCTTCCCTGATAAATTATCCCTGAAATATTTTGTTTTTAGTAATTGCCAAGCTCAGGCATAATTGATTTCAGATATTTAGTTTTAAAAACAAGAAGTTTACTCATTATTTGGTCAACTATGTTACGGACAAAACCTATAAGTTTTAACTTTATGTAAATGGCAGACATTTAAAAAAATCATTACTCTTGGAAGAATATGTGTCTATTTACCTACCTTTTCAATTAAAATACCCAATTAATTAAGAAAATACACATTTTGTTCAATTGAAACCCCAAATTTCAAGTACTGAAGTAACCAGTCTGTATATTTTGTTTCCAAACTGCTTGATTCATGATAATTTTCTTGATTAAATTATGCTGAGGTATATATTTGACAGCTACTCAGTTTCTAAATATTTACTTGGAGATTAGGGAACCATTGAAATACATATATTTTTTTAAAAAACATAATGGTAACTTAATTGACAGCCCAGTATCATAGTTGACAAAAGTAACATAGTTGACTGGACATGACAAAGTAGGATGATGTATTTAACAAACACAATCCTAAACTATATCAATTATTATATGTTAGCTAATCTTTTATTGCATTTAATCAAGACCTGTTGAATATTTCATGACATAAAGGAGAAATACAGACGCACATCAGTTTAAACTGTTTGTGTCAAAACTAAATTTCCTTCTCATTTAAACAGTCAGTGCCCCCAAAATGCTTAGTTCCTTTGGCATTGTGTAAGCACTGCAAGTCAAAATGTTTAGATGTTTTGTCACTATGGCAAATATCCCTCATGTCCACCTTTCAGTCTTAGTCCAGTCCTTCACTGACAATGGTTACTGTACAGTTTTTGTCTAGCTAACGGAATACAATTGTGTGTAAAACTGAAAAAAGACAGGATTTTAGGGTAAGAGTAGCCTCCAAGGTTTGACATCATATATTGCACTCATACTGCCAAGGAAATTGTAACCATTATCATTCACACACATAAAGTAACTTCCATACATCAGAGTAAAAGGAAAATGTATACAGCATAATATACTGTAATATAAACACACAAACAAAAAATAATGAAAATTATATGCAGCCTATAGTGCTGTAAATAAAGCTGGAGTTTCACAACTAACAGTTCTTCACTGGTCGCTCGTTTCCTTCCAATGCCATTATTCTCTACAATAGCGTAAAAAAAGAAAACATCAAATCAGTCATACAGAAGAGTCATACACTACATTACAGACAATTACATAGGAATGTTCTATGTTCTCCACAACTTCATTATACTACTGGCCACTACTCCAGTGGTTCCAAACCTGGGGTACATGTAGCCCTATGCAGAGGTACTACAGGGGGTATTTGACAGAAAGGGGAGGGGGAAAATCATCAATGACTAGACTTACTGAAATGTTACAGTAAAACCCACAGTATTACATTTACATGGGAGGCACTAATTGCAGCTCTTTGACCCTTTTTCTTATTGTATGTTATATTCTTCAAAATAAGGATTATAATGATAATTGCATCATACAGTAAGCTGCAGTTTTTAGGCAAAATGTTGAAGTCAGATAAGTCAAATACTTTCATACCTGGATTACCTGGATACACAAGTGAGGTAAAGTGGGTACTGAAGCCAAACAAGTTTGGGAACAACTGCTTAATTGTAAAAAAGTTATAATGATGGACAACCAGTAACTGACTTACATGTTACATTTTAGTCAAATTCTAGTTTCACCTGACTGTCAATTGCTGTAATAATTTATCAAATGTTCCAAGGATTCATATATGGTATTCATGGTATTATGTTCTTGACTAATTTTGACAATTGAACAAACTATTGTGCGTGTGATGACTTATACAATGAAATGACGCTGACATGTTTTGGAGCAAACAACCATTAGACTGAGAATCGACAATCAGTTTAGATCAACAAGATCTATTCACTTGGAAATTGTGCTAAATGTAGGCTACCTGTACTTAATCATTTGCAAAGATGTAGTGAGACATTGAGACATGTACTTAGACATTTGCAATTTGCAAAATGAATGAGAAATTCAATTCTGTTGTGAACAATTGCCAAGTGGTTTAGAGGTTTGTCCATGTAGTTTTGAGAATGTAATTTCTGTTTCAAGAAATGAGCCAAACCAATGGAGAAAAACTGTAAGATATGATTTGGCAATATCTTCCCACACATCTCTTTTTATTTCAACATGACATGCTGTCACGTGCTGTGGGGCAGGAATCAACCTGAGCACATCTTTTCTGCAGCAGATAATCGTGGCATTTGCCTGAAAACAAGTTTACTTTTATAATATTTATTGCAAAGTATTTTATAGTTACTGTACAATTAGAATATTAAATGAACTCCTGAAAACTATAAGAACATGTCATGAATGTCAACTATGTTACTCTTGGTCAACTAAGTTACCTTTGCAGAGTAACATAGGTGACTGGTAACCTAGTTGACATTTTTGTTGTTTTTAGGGATAAAATCAAAATGGTTGCCTAGCACCAGACACCACATGGCATTTTACGGAGAGGTTCTTCTAAATAGTATATGTACAACTGAGTTGAATTGAAATTCAAAGTTATTTATGAATTCATTGTAGTAACATTGTTGACATATGATAAGTACACATTTGCCCTAAGCACTACTTTAGGTGAAATAACTGAAAATGTGGAGGGAGAACATACCTTGGAGTCTTGCTAGTTTTCTTTTCAGGAGGAAATGACATCATGTGGAGCAGGTCATGTGATTTGGAAAACACACTCTTCCTTGAGGGGTGTATTTGCTATGGGTAACTTAGATGACAGCGACTTCTCGGACATATATTCAATTTGTCAATTTCTATTGAAAATGTGACATATTGCCCAAAAAGACACATTGTTCACAATTACTTCAACTTAATGTAAATAATATAATTAAAACTGTTTTTAAATAAGTTTTTTAAATGTTTTTTTAGGTAATGAGATTGTGGTTGTAATTCATTTCGGACGGTTATTTAGTTGACATTTTAGGGATATCTAGTAAATTTTTATAAATATATGATTTTTCCATAATAATTAACTATGAAATTTGTAAAGACAAGATCATGAAGAACACTGAAGACTTTTAAAATTTTATTTTAATAATCATGTTTGCGAGATAAATCTCATGGACATGAAAACTCCCTCAATTATATATTGACCCTCCTCATAAAGCCAGCAGTGGCGTGTTTGCAGGGTATCTTGCTCGCTGCTTTGACAGAGTGCCAAAAACTGATTACTTCGTACAAGATTTTTTCCTTCCCTGAAATGTTTCCGACTCATTAACATCAGCGAGTGTGTAATCCGTACGCGTTTCCGATTCTGTTATAGGCTACTTTTAAGTAAGTAATACACCCGACCAGTGCCTTACACCAGTATTGTTAATGATTGAGACCGAAATTAGTTTCTTCTGCTGTCGTGATCATGACATGCATGAAACGATGAAAACCCGCTGACTTACCGTCCAAACATAATGCGAAATAAAGGAGCAATAACTGTTTCTTCATTTTGTTGTAGCATTCAAGATCATATAACCATGACTCGAGTTAAAAAATGACCGATCCGTTTTCTGACGCGCTGTAGTTGACCGCGTATTCACAGATGGGAATTTCCCGGATCAATAACTCGTCATCTAAACGCTGTTACTACACAAATAACACCTCTTTTCAATCGTAGCTAATGTAGAGAAGCAGATACAACCTAATTGTTCTCAAAACCAGCTTTCCTCCGCGGTGGACAAAATGCATTGATCTCTATGCGCGGAGAGACAGATCCGAAGGGACCGTCTGCAAAGTGCAAAACCCGAAAAGCGTTACTACGAAAACAGTCAATAACTTCACTGTCACACACTATAGTGTCATCAAATTCAGTTCACACATCACTGCTGTCCTGATGGTTATACTACAACACTTATTTTCGAAAAATGTCTTTTTGCATATTTTTTATCATAAATCATACAGTGTGTGAACCACTGTAGTAAGTGTTGTATAACCAACAGGACAGCAGTGATGTGTGAACTGAATTTGGTGACTGTACAGTGTATTACAGTCAAGTTATTAAATATATATATTTTTGATAGTCAAGTTATTGAATATTTTTCACTATGAAAAATCATACAAAATTTTCAAAAAGACATTTTCCCAAAGTGTTGTAGTATAACTATCAGGACATCAGTGATGTGTGAACTGAATTTGGCGACAACAGTGTTGTAACATTGAAGTAATTGACTGTTTTTGCAGCAACTTTGCAGACAGTTCCTTCGAATCTGTCTCTCTTCTGCTCATGAGATCAATGCATTTTACGAGGAAAGCTGGTTTTGACGAAAATTAGGTTATAGCTGCTTGTCTAAGTTACTACGATTGAAAAGGTGTTATTTGTGTAGTCATTTTTTTACTTTCACTTTCAGTTCCTCATCATTTAAAGGATTAGTTCACTTTTAAATAAACTTTTTCTGATAATTTACTCACCCCCATGTCATCCAAGATGTTCATGTCTTTCTTCAGTCGAAAAGAAATGAAGGTTTTTGATGAAAATGTTCCAGGATTATTCTCCTTATAGTGGACTTCAATGGCCTCCAAACGGTTCAAGGTCCAAATGGCAGTTTCAGTGCAGCTTCAAAGGGCTTTAAACGATAACAGACGAGGAATAAGAGTCTTATCTAGAGAAACCATCGTCATTTAAAAAAAAAGTTTACGTTTTATAAGCAAATGCTCGCCTTGCTCTGTTATGCGATGCGCGTTCATGACGTCACATAATACGCAATTACGTTGAAAAGGTCACGGTTGACATAGGCGGAAGTACCGAGTCAGTGTTTACAAGTTGAACGTGCAAATACTACGTCAAATGCCGTTTACAAAAAAAGGTAAAACAACTAATGGTTCTTCCATCCTGTGTTGTCAGTGCCATCAGACTGTCATACCCTTCTCCATCAGAACAAAAACACCTCTAAAGGGGGTCGCACACCGGACGCGCACATTATATACACGCAAGCTCAATTTTGAATCGACTACTGATAGAAGAGCTGCACAATGGGAGTGTTTTACGTCAACAGGTGAAACGTTACATATGCTTTAATATTTCGCACTGAGGTTAGTGTACATGGAAAATGGCACAACAAAGCAAAGGGAAAGAAAAGGCTACGTTTATTATACATTTTTAGACTTTTTTCAAGCTGTTAAACTAAAAATGTAAAACTAATGTATCTTGCAGCACAGGGTGAAGTCAGTATGTACATCAATGACAATTTGAGAGAAATATAATATACATTTAATGTAAAACATTGTACATGGCGCTCTGTGGCACGGCAGGATTTTGAACAACTTCCTGAGTCGTAGCTGGGCACCACGCACAGGCGCCGAATGTCGCCACCGGTCTGCGTACACTCATAGAAAACAATACGTTCGAATTTTAAAGACGTGGCTCGGCGCTGAGCTTCGCGTCTGGTGTGCGACCCCCTTAAAACGCTGTTGCTCAGTAACGGTGGTAATGCAGTGAGATGGAAACAGGGACTCACCGACTGATTCTAATGGCGGGATTGAAATGGTCCAGTCGAGGCAGCATTGAGATTCTTCCTCTGTTGGCTATGGTTGGCATTTGCCACATGTGCACCACCACGTCTCGTTAGATGTTCGTCTGCCCGATGTTTGAGAGGTGTGTGTCACCGCAGCAGTCTCTTCCATCTGCCTAATGTCTTCCTCTGTGTATTCCGGTTCAAAAAGGTAGGGCAGGGCAAAAAAGTCATCTTCTCCTCGAAGTTCAAAATCATCCGACATTGTTGTTTTACCTTTTTTTGTAAATGGAGTTTGATTTAGTATTTGTACACCGAATCGGTACTTCCACCTACGTCAAGCGTGACCTTTTCAGCGTAATTGCGTATTACTTGATGTCACAAACGCGCATCGCAGAACAGAGCAAGGCGAGCATTTTTGCTTATAAAAGTTACACTTTTTTATATATTTTTTTAAATGACTGATCGTTTCTCTAGATAAGACCCTTATTCATCGTCTTTTATCGTTTAAAGCTCTTTGAAACTGCACTGAAACTAATTTTGACCTTCAACCGTTTGGAGTCCATTGAAGTCCATTATATGGAGAAAAATCCTGGAATGTTTTCATCAAAAACCTTTATTTCTTTTCGCCTGAAGAAAGAAAGACATGGACATCTTGGATGACATGGGGGTGAGTAAATTATCAGCAACAGTTTATTTAAAAGTGGAGTAATCCTTTAAGGAGTTTGTATAGGCCACTCTGCGTACATTCACATTTTCACAACAATTATACACTCACAGAGTCAACTAACTACAACATTACTTAGGTTAACATGATTCTGATTGGTTAATTAAGATAACTAGACAAGATTAGTAAGGTCTAGGTCTCCAGTAGAATGCCATCAGTCCATTGACACCAATACAGGACCTGCACACAGAACACTAGCGCACATACACAGATACACAGCTTCACAGCTTCTTCAAGGTTGAAGTTGGCCCAGGCTCCAACTATAAACAGGAAAGTTTCCCAAAACATACTGATAAGAGGTGCACACAATATTCAAAATTTATGTTCTAGTGTTTGAAGATGAAAAGGAAAATAAATGTGGTAACATACGTTGAAGAAGTCATTCAAATAACTTAACATTTAGAAAGATAAATGTTGATTAATAACTTGATTATAAATCACTCAAAAGATATTGAAGTGGCGATGGATGCCAGAATCCACCCCCTTCACCAATGAAATGAGCTTTAAGTGTCAATTTACAGCAGATCTGAAGACATCAGCATAATAAATGAGGTGAAAACAGGAACTATTGACATGAAATAAAGAGTGTTTTCAGCAGTTTCTCTGTTAATATCGATGATCCTCAGACTATCAACACTCATTCAACAAGACATTCAGATCATCTCACTTTATTCTGAGTGTTTGCTGTTAGAAACTGATTATTTGAGTCAGGATATATGAGAAAAGACTATAAAACTGCTCTATTGAAAGACAATACTGTTATTTGTTATTATGACATGGATAAAACATCAATAACACAAAAATAAACACTAATGACACTCATCTTTATCAACCACTAGGTAAATATCCATAAACATCCATAATATGTCCATATGATTCTAAATAAAGTTTAATTTTCTGCATTCATTGTAATAATGGCATTAGATCAAAACCGACAAAGATTATAAAATCTTTAAAAATAAAGAGCAAAGCGATATTTAAGGTTTCCTGTGGCAAACTATCAATATTTATCTATATTAACGTATAGATATATAATGTCTCACGTTGCTCGTTAGGCTCAATGTAAAGTATTTAGCAGTATCTGTTCCAGTATATTTTAACATGTAACTTACAAAATTGATCAATGCACAAATTAATTGTTCCTCATAATACAAAGTTAAAAATAACTCGTTATAAAAAAACACATTTGAGGCCACACACTTATCAACAGATCCCTAACAAGTTTATTGCAGAATAAATCCACAGTTTTATTTTAGTTATTTATGTGTTTTAAACACTTTTAACTGATAATTGTCTTCTGCACAAAAAGACATCCTCAGCATGTCTTGTTGACTGTGGCGGTCCTGTTTCACACGATAAATGGATCACACAGCAGGCCAGTGGCGTAGCTTCCATAGCATTAGCAGTAATGAGGAAAAGCCACATAAGTCTACTGAAAGGAGGGAGAGGCTGAAAACAAAGACGCTCGTCTGTTTACCTCCGTTAAAGCTTCAGACAGGTGGTGCTGTCCCCATTCATGCATTAATTTAACTTTTTTACAAGGAGGCAGTGTTGCAAGACATACATTATTTATCGTATTTGTACGATAATTTTGACCTTTATATGATGTACGATCAATAATTCTGTTCATCTGATGACAGCATAAATCACTGTATCATTATGATCCTGAAAGAACAGATTCTGTCCATTAATATTGATTATTATTATTATTATTAATATTATTATTTTATTAGAGCACAAGCTTTATTCATCTGAGAGTCAAACTCAAACAAAATAATTTTGCAGTAAAATATCCAAAAACCACTAGGCCATTGATATATATTTTGTTCACTCGAGTACTTACAATATCCCAAATGTTTCCAACTATTAGTAAATCGTGAGAAAATTGCAGTTTTAACCAAGGCTCCGGGACGTGTGAGGAGTCGCCTGTCAATGGCGTCATACCCGCGTTACCCTCGGTTTCCGGTTTTATTTTGTAGAAACCATGGGAACACCAAAGACGCTTTAATATTTACATGTTTTAATAGACAAGGGAACAACTGTTTTGATATATTTATGGACAGAAAACTAATTATTGTTATATAGCTCAACACGTTTAGTCTTATTGTTTAAATCTAATTTTCTTGATGTTTTGCGAATACCATGCTTTACCACGCCTCAGAGAAAAACACTATTTTGTCAAGTAGCTAACATAGCATAATCAGATGCAGCTTAATTTTTAGAGACAGTAATACAGCATTTTCTCCATCATACAATACGTTTATAAATATCTGGAGCTGTCGGCCGACTCGATATCCTGTGGTGTCACGTGTCTCGACGCAACAGCCAATGAAATACACACTGATGTCTATGGAAGCAGCAATAACAATCCATTCAAATATAATTTGCCGACATTTATTCATGTCAGAAAAAACATTGTGTAAGTATCTATAAAGCTCACTCACTCTATTGTTCTCCCAGTTCACCGGTCACATGTATTTCAGCACAAATGGATGAATTCAAGTTGTATATTAAGATCAATGTCATTATATAGGTTTTTAAATGACAAAACACGTATTTGAGAATTGGAATATCAGACATGGTGAGAAAAGTGATACATCTGTCATACAGTGTGGCCGGCTGACTGCGGTGTGTCACGTGTGACATGCATGATGCGTCATCAGGGAAACAATAAAGGGAAATGTTATAAAATAACAGTCGCCTTAACTCTGGGAGGTTGGACAGAATATTTTAAGCTTATGTGTGAAAGGGTTATTTTAATTTGAATTCAATTTAATTCAAAATTTAATTCCTCCCAATGTCCATTTTCAAATAAAGTAATTGGGTGACAGTTGTTGTCAGCACGTGTAGTGTGTAACCTCCTGTTGCAGATAATTTTCGTAGTGTCACGTAGTCTGAACAGCACAGCGATCTGCCGACATTTAAAGTCCTGTAGTGTAAACTTGGCTTAATATGATAACAGACATCCCAACCTGCAAAAAGTCATTTCAGGGAGGTACATGCACATAATTATGCACATGAAATGAAACTTGTCAACTCACCTCACTGATAATTGATTGGTTGATTTGCCGAAAAAGGCCATTCGGGATGCTCTCTGTCATACATGCGCTTCGCACACACACGCAAGGTCTCTCTCTCGCTCCCTCTCCCTCTCTGCCGTGCGCGCGCTGGTTTGAAACACAGTCTCTATGCGCTCTCTTGCTCGCTCGCTCTAGATTCCAGGAGATTTTAACTAATTTGCGGGCATCAGGGAGCTGCTATCAATATGCGGGAGACTCCCGGAACTTCCGGGAGACTTGGGATGTCTGTGATAAACAGAGCTGTGTTACCTCATACTCATGACCAGAAAAGCGGAAGCGGCGCCGGCGACTGTGTCATAATAAAAGTCCCGCTGCTCGTGAGGCGTGTGTTGATCAATCGCTCCAGTTCCTCATTCAGCTCCACAACACTCGCTCCTGCTCTGCTTCATACTACAGTAACGTTAATAATCGCATCCATGAACATGATTTCTTCCCGAGTCCAATCCCTATTCTTTTGCACCGTCCGTTGAGGTGAAGACCACACATCCCAAGATTCCGCGCTTAAACATCATCAAGCTACGCCTTTGTTTCGAATAGGCCTCTAGTGGACATAAATATTACAGTCTCTTCAGCGCTATAGCTGAAGCTCCTCCAGCAAACACTTGACACATATAAACTCCTTTATCCTCAGTTCTGATGATCTTCAATCGAAAAGAGAAGTTTCCTTTGGGGATTTCAGCAGTGAAGAACTCAACTCTGTATCGCTCAAAAATCCTCATTGTCTTAGAGCAGAACCAGAACTAAAGTCTCTGAGTCTGTTCTTCTTCATTCCACCTCCAGATCCTCCATTAATAAAGGTTCATCAACATAACAGGGCAGAATCACTGAAGATCCCAGAGGAGCGACCAGAGGGACTAAAACATTAAAGGGTTAGTTCACCCCGCAATTAATCATATTTTACTCACCCATGTTGTTTTAAATCCATTTGATCGTTTGATGAAAGAAAGTCATAACGGATTTTAAAACAACACAAGTGAGTAAAATAAGGCAGAATGATCATTTCTGGGTGTTTAATAAACATTATTCATTCAATAAAAAACACTATAGGTAGTTTAACATAAGATACAGAAATGGTGAAATATCTACAGTTTTATGGAGCAAAAAAACAAGGAAATTTAAACAAATCCACTCAGGTTGGAAAGTTTATCACTGTAACAGATTTTCTGTTCCTTTAATGGTAAAGCGCAGACTCATTGCTGGTTTAGAGTAAATGAGAAAGACATGTCCACACCTAAATATGTAATCTCCCATTAAAGTAAAATATTTTTAAATTGTTTGTTTTTTAAGAGTTGCTAGCTATAAACCAAAACTTTTTTTTACTTAATTACATTATTGAGGTATTAATATGAGGAATATGTCATTTTTATTCTTATAACAGATATTCTTATAACATGTAGGCGTAATGCTTACATTTATTAGTGATCAGAGATTCCCTAAGAGGCGTTTCATACATACGAGCTTTACACAATAAAATGTAACTTTTAATAAATAAAAGGAAAGACAGAAGAGGGGAATAAAGATATAAAGTCTACGTCAGCCTATCAGCAATCATCAGAAATACTGAGATCAAAACAATTAGATACATCTTCAAATAAATATAAATAAAATAAATAATAAATAATAAAATAAATAAAAAATAGTCATGTCTGCAATAAAAGATGGTAATTTTTAGTGACACTTGCTAATGTTCATAAGCTGTTTCGACAGAGCAACTTTAACTTTTATTTCTTTCTTTCACCTTTAAACTGCTGTGAGGGTCGAGTCATGTGATCAGATATATTAACTTGACTGAATGAGACTTCAGTCTAGAAATATCTAAAGTAAAGCTCATCAAACAAAGAGAAAATACTCATATATTAGGTGTGTCGTCATAAATGAGCATGGAGAAACTACTATTCCCATGATGCACTGTTCTGCTTATGGGGTCATGAAAGAAACAGCAACATCCGTGTCAACAGTTACATTGTTGGACATCATTTCTTTATGTTATGTGAAAGATACTCTGCATTTATAGTTATTTTCAGCTTGAAGACGGTAAACTGACATTATAGCTTTGCAATTACACTTAAGTTTGTGAATTATTTGTGAATAGATTTCTCTCTGTTGAAACTAGAAGGAATGTTTTGATATATCGATCTGAAATCAATCTTTAGATTTCACAAATGTCTCTGGAATAAACAGAATTCATGCTTTCAATAGCAATCACAATGTGTCATATCTGTCCGTTATTAGTAAGTGCTATGGAGCATGTCTTTGGGTTGTTTGAAAACCTATGAAAACCTCAAATCATGTGGACCGATCTGCAGATATTGTGAACACAGAGATAAAAAAATCAATAAACTACATCAGACTTTTCTTCACATGAGCAAGACTGAGAAACAAACAAAACTGAAACAGTCTAACCAACGAGGACACACTGAATGCTAACCTAGTGTTAGTTTGATTGTTTCTGTTGTTCTGCTCATTTATCAGTTGCTTTGAATAAAATCATCTGCTAAATGATTATTACTGACTAACAAAACAGAACAGGAAACAAAAAACAAAAACAAACAGCATAATGTATTTGAGCGTGGCTCCCTCTAGTGGACAACAGTAATATTGTGGACTTCAATTATATGCTTTAACAATTAGTTGAATTTTCAACTTTCATTTTGTAGCTAAGCAGTAATTTTACATTATTATATAACTTGTTATTTAACAATTACATTCAGTCCTGCATTAACAGTGTGATTCAGTAAGTTAGACTAATGACTTCCTTCCTGATCCTCTGACTCGACGCAGACGACCATTTAAAACTGAAAGTAAAGAGTAAGTGAAAGTAAAACTGATCCGCGGACATTTCACGAACATGATCGAGCTCCCGTCAGCGGAACATCTATATTTGTAATTATTTATAGCTGAAGGACATAATTGTTTTGGTGTAATGTAGCATTTGAAGATGCTCAAGACGAACTGTGTTTTGGTGTCAGTCCTGCTGATGATCGCTGACGGTATGTACAGGATATTATTAGCGCGCTCTCTCTCTCTCTCTCTCTCTCTCTTCAACAAAACTATTTTTAATGGTCAGTTCTTTATTTATTTCCATTTCTAAACTATTGTATATATTATTTGGGTTCAAGGCCCCTAAATCATGGCTGCCCTTCGTCGTGCTTCTTTATAAGACTTTATGCGGCCTATAAAGTCGTCAAAATGGCCAATAGCCTATCAGTATCTTAGCGAAAGTGCATTTCTTCATGTTTTCTTCCATTCAAAAAGTTGCATCATATGTGAGGTTAGCATGCTCCTGCTCAGAAGGGTTAAGTGCTGTGTGAGTGCAGGCCAGCGGGGGAGTGAGGAGGGGGGACAATCGCGCTCGGGCTCGGTTCAATGCAGCCACGCCTAGTGCTGACAAATGGCTGTCTAGAAACATTGCCAAATATAAATGAACATATTCAGATCAGACCAGTGCCTCTTGACAAATTAAGAAAAAAGCGCTATAAATAAAGGTGACTTGACTTGGCAAATTTTGTTTACTGTAAATAATATGCATTTTTTTTTTTCTGTAACTACATGATCTGGATGCTCTTCTCCATTTTTTGATGTAGTGTCTAATGAATAATCTGCTTAAATTATTGACTGATGTGTGTTTGATCTGAAAGCAATGTTTGATTTTGAGAACAGGTAAAATGGTTTGATTTTGCCAGAAGAGTCAGGGGTTTTGTGAATATAGTTTGAAGATGTGGTTTTGTGTTTAATGTTGTGAGAAAATGGGTGATGCTTTCCAATAAACGTGTCTTAGCAATTGTGAAAAACTGTAAAACTAAGCTTGCTGTTTACGCCACTCTCCCACATCTCAGATCGGGCTGTTTAATAATTTTGTCTGGCCTGACCAACAATGCAGAGTCAATTATTCCGCTTATACTACGGTTGCTTGCCACACCGACAGTGTCTCTACTAATAATAGCGAAACTGTAAGTTTATCTACCTCAAGAACCGCAGTTATTACCTCGCTGGTGAGAAATGTCATGTAGCTTTTAAATTACTAAATTATTTTACAGATTAATTTGTCAGAGCAGCGCTGACAACACGTTTGCGAGTGTGTGTCCGTACTGTGTGTGTGTGTCTGAGTGAGAGAGATAAAGCGGGAGAAAGACAAGAGTATGACCTTTCAGGATATAATAAAACATATATTCAAAAATCATGACAATAATTTGTCGTTTACTATATTTATTTGCTTGGTCTGTGTCGTTGTTTTCTTTTGCGGTTGTAGGCTGTAAGGACCTTTTGAACAGGGGCGTTTCCTCTGAGGAGGCAAGGGAGGCAGTGCCTCCTCAAAAATAGGATGAGAAAATAATCCATATTACATATAAAACAACACAAATATTACAAATTATGACATTAAAAAGAGCGCAAGTCACTCGTTTTTCTAAAGGAACAGTGTCCAACAGCGACACCTGCAGGTAAAGTTGCTCTCATACGAAACCATAGAAAATCATCAGACCCTCGGCATGCAGTGGGTTTTGTGGGGGGTAATTGAGAATGAATGGGGGAAAGTCACGTGAGAGGAGGCAACGTCTCCATCGCGCTATGATTGGATGTAATTGGTTATGATTAGATATGATTGGTTTGTGTGATAAATCCCGCCTCTTGTTGACGCGAGCGTTCCGTGTGTCAGTTTGACTGAACAAATGAAGGTGTCAATGGGAAGACTAACTGGAAAGTAAGTAAACAGATCACCCAGTTAGATATCACTGCTTTATGTCATGTCAAAATTAAAATTGAAATGGACTGAAAGCTTGATAACTGCGGAATTTTTAGTGCAATCAGCTTGGTGAAATTAAAAATACAATTTGTGTCTGTGACAGACGGTGTTTACGGAGCATGACTGATGATCCAAAATAGCCTAAGTTGACTATTAAAATGAAAAAAATCAATACACAATTAAAATATATTGTTTAAATTGCTACAGCCTTTAGTTATTATTTTGGAATGAATGTAGAATTGCTTAAAACACTAATTTGATGAGATTGACTTGGTTTTGATTAATAGAACATTTATTACAATGCATGTTAATGTAAAGTTACAAAATAGAATTGTCTTTGGTTTCTTTTTTTTCTTTTTTGATGTAAAATAATGTTCATTTAACAAGGAAGATGTCAACATTAAGAGTAATGCACATGAGTTTATAAATAATTCATAAATAAATAAAAAATGTGCCTCCTCATTTCAGAACACCACTGCACGCCACTACTTTTGAAATAACTGAAATCATTTGGTGAATTGATATGGAATTGTAATGTGGTCAAGACCTGCTAGAACAACTTTAGCCATGCGTTTCCCTGAAAATAATTGCACACCTTAGAACGCTGGTTAATCAAGCTTTATAATCAAGCTTTCAACAGCCCTGTAGTATAAACTAAATCAGCCGGTTAAACAGACAGCTCTAATATTTACACATACACACAAATTGACTTTCTGCTGCCGCAGCCTGCTGTATTTTTTTTTTTTTTTTTTTTGCATGTCTTGATTGACAGATGTCTCATAAGTAGTATCCCATTCGCAAAATACCAATACCTTTTCCATTTTGTCTATCTTGTGTTTTCTGACTTGTTATTTTGCTTACTGTGGTAGAGTTAGCCTGTTGTGCAGTGATAATTAGACAGACTCCAGACATTGCCTTTGAATATGCTTTAATCACAGCCGGAACAACAGTACTCCCACCAACAAAAGGAGTACAACAGTTTTTATAGAACAGGAGCATGGCAAATGTTACATGATTCATTACATAATTTTTCTCCACTATTATTGGTTCTTCATATGTATAATTAAGCAAACCCTTTTGTTACTAGGTGAAAGCAAATCTGGATTTCTTAATTACACACTCTAAAAAATAAAACATTGGTTCAACAAAAAAAAATATGTTAACGTTTTCCACTAGAATTTTTAACTAAAGCCAATTGGGAGAATTACAATAATTCAAAGCAATATTTTGAGTTGACTCAACATAATGTCTTAAGTAAGGTGAAGACACTTTTTGGACACAATAAAATGGCATTTCTAAGTAACATGATCTTACCAAGCACCGCTTGTCACCATGATGGTAACTCTCCAAAAAACCCACATTAACACATTAACTCTTCTAAATTAGCATAACAACACACTAATTACTGCTAAATCTTCCTTACCATTAATCTTGTGCAAAAAACATTATATAACACTTAATTTTAGCATTTACTCTCCCTTTCAAGTGCCATGGGCAAAGCATGATGGGAAATATAAATCCCAGCCCAGTTAAAAGAAGTGTTCATACAACTCAAAACAATGAAACACGTTTACACGTCATCAGATTGTATTTTACATTAACAGAACTTAAAATTAAATAAATGTTTTGATTAACTGAAAATGTTAAACTATGACAAGTCATGATAGTATATCGAATCAATAGGCATAATTTGTGTGTCATCCAAGCTCAATAAAATAACAATTAAAAGTAAAAAGTCTAACAGCATTTCAGAACTTGATTTTTTATTTCACAACAATATATATATTTAAGTAATGACTAAAGGTCCCCTGAATTAGTTTTTAGAGTGCAGTTTGTTACTCAAAGTCATGAGTTTATATATTGATGCAACTTTTTTGTGTCATTTCCCTTTTGGACATGATTCAGACACACTGACTTTGACCAAAGTGTTGGACATTTGGATTTCCAAATTATATAAATGTTAATCCTGCAAGAAAATGACATTTTAGTTATGATTAATTAAAGTTCCATCACAATACCATGACCTAAATCCAACAAAAGATCAATGTCTAATGATGCTATAATTTGACGTTAATCTTATGATGTTCATTAGACGTCGGCTGTTGGTTACCATGATTCAAAGAACTAGATACCAACACAATATCAACATCAACTGTCACCATATTCTACATCAAACTGATGTTGACAATAGACGTTGTTTTGACATTGAATTTCGCTCACTCGAACTTTTATTCAATCAAATCGCAGCATTTAATGACGTTGTGTGTCTGCTGGGTATTTACTAAAGTGTACAAAAAAGTTTAGTTTGGGACAGGTCAGCTTCCACATTCAAATCTCTTTCCTACAACTCTATTTTACTTTAGAAAGAATCTCATCCTCAGATCTTCATCTTCTAAGAATGAGTTTCAGATTACTTCCTTTAGAGATGTTTTTCATTTTTTCATAGTGATATTTTTCCAGCTTAATCATAACTGGTTTGTCTGGATTAGCTTCAGTTAAACAGAACTCCACAGTAAAGCAGAACTGGTTACAGCATGTCTTTAAATACAATTTAAATCAAGTATTTTTTATGAATTTTTTTTATGGATGAACTGGAGCTCAATATGAAGTTCATAATGTCCAGAATGTGCAGAGCTGTAAGACAAAGATGCAGCTCAAACACAAGATTTATATTTATATTTGATTAACATTTCATGTCAGGTAATGTCATGTTGAGGTGTGTCAGTCTGTCTTGATTTTTTTTCTCAGGTCATATTTCCTGGTTACCTGATTTGACCCAGTGTTTACAACTTTTTTTCTATAACAATAAAAGTGAAATAGTCTCTGTCAATGATTCATAAACACAGTTTGATTGTGAAGTGCAAAAACAAGAAACTGAATTTAATTTGATAGAGATAATCTGTGAAGACACACACGGAACATTTGATTTAAAACCATTCGGGACTGAGGCCAAAAGAAAATTGTTCTTTTAGATGTAAAATGTATATAAAAAAAGTTTGAGGTAATGGATGAGGTGAACACAAAGAAACATTACTCTCTCCCTCTCTCACACACACACATACACTATGAAACACTACACATAACATGAGTTCGAAAGGGAACTCTACACTGCGTTTTACCGCATATGGGAAACGTCACACGTGAACCGGTGTCTGAAAGCAATGTATCAAATCACGCCAATCCTATTGGCCGGCAACAGCCAATGACGTCATCAAGACACGGCTCGGAAGTATAAAGGAGCCGCCAGTGAAGCAGTCAGTATCTTTTCGTCTTTCGGGACTGTTTTGTCTGATTGCGATTTCTTCGAATCCGGTAAGAATGTTTTATTATGTCTACAAACGTTTCAGAATATGTGTTCACCCGTGTCTCAGGTATTTGACACTCGGTGAGACACACAATCTGTGTGTTTTTCTGTCTGGGAAAAGAGCCTGCGCGGACTGAGGATGATGTTGACATCCGTTCGCTGAGTGCTCTTCTAACTTCTAGCTAGGGCTGGACGATTATGGCCTAAAATCAAAACCTTGGTTAATTGAACATTTTACCTCGATTACGATTAATGAACGATTATTTTGATTCTGTTTCTTTTTTTTTTTTTTTGCCCTCGTAGTTCACTGACAAGGTTTGTACTGTAAACATGATTGAATATTAAAGGTGGGATATTTTTTCCTATTGAAAGAGTGATCTGACATCATAGCTCACTATCAGCAGTTATTTTATCTTTGTTGTTCATAACATTTCTTACAGAGTTCTGCTTATTGTAAATCAGATAAAGATAAATTAGCACAGTACCAGTATGAGTGATTGCGTGTGTGTGTTAGTCATAGCGTCTCTCTATTAATTGTGAAGCTGTGGGTTGTAAATAGTTCCTTCAAAAGTAGAAAAATATATGCTATAATAAGTTTTGAGTTTCTAAGCTACTTTAGTGATAAACTAGTTTCTGCGTTCCTCTCTGTGCGCGCGATCTTCACGTTTTGCGCAGCTACTGTTTGTATGAGTGTTCGTGCCACAATGCAGCTGTGCGAGCGCGGTAGCTCGATATAATAATACACATCCGGTCGTCTAATAGCTTGAATGTCCAAACCATAAAACAAATACAACTGACAAATTTTAGTGTATGTGTTGAACCGGCGTTCACCTCCGTGTTGCTTTTATGCTGGACGGGGCAGAGTCATGTGGCTACACACACACGGTAGTGTGTTTTTAAGGGGGAAGTATTGACAGAATTAAAAAAACTAACCGACATGGGTAAATTACGTCGGTTCGAGGTTCTGAATTTCGGTTTCGATTACTTTTCGATTAATCGTCCAACCTTGTTTTTCCTGTATAGTTTTTCCTGGGCGTGTAGATGGAAAAAGACAGGGGTTTGTTGGGCACTGAAGTTCCATTAGGTTGGCTGGAACAATTTATTTGTATTGTGTTGGCCTCAAAATGGCCTCAGCCACCTTTGGTAGAGTAGCTTCTCCTCTGGTTTTAGCTAGAGTATGTTTGAGTTAGCACTCTTTACTTCAGATAGATCTAATGTCTGGGTCGGCCCTCTGGGCCGCCTGGCATTGTTTGCTTGTTGAGCTTTGCTTTAAGTTTCCTCCTAAGCCCCAGGCAAATCTATGCTTTGTGCGGCCCTACAGGCCCACAGCTCAGCCGGCCTAGACTAGAACTAGGGTTTAGGTGATTTACTAAAGCAAATTTCACTCTTTATTGCTACTATCCTTTGTCAGGTTGTATAGTTACTAGTTCTGGCCTCCTCTTATCTGAGTTGTCAGGCCATATGCCCATTATGCCTTTGGTGTAGGTACAAGTTAGATAGCAGCTAAGGTAGCAGGCTGTCACTAGCCTCCCTGGTGCCGTTGTCTCAGGTGGTAGGCCCTTATCTTTGTTTAAATAAGTGTATGCTATGTTGCTTAGGCCCCACTTTTCTAGAACTTCATTCATACTGAATTTGTCTTTCCCCTGAGCCCCTTGAATTAGCATTCAAGCTTGAGGTTACAGTGTTAGCTTGGTTTAGCTCCCGTTCTCTAGGGTTTAGTACAGATGTATTATTTCTGTTTGGTGAAAGCGTCCATTCTTTTCAGGATGGTATGTATGAATAGCAAAGCATTGTGTTTGCTTTGGGTTCTAGTTTTTGCCCTACACGTGTGAGCTTAACTCTTTGCTGCCACAGGTTAGCACCTGTTCTCATGAGTAGCAGGCCTGTTTTTAGCCTCTGTTAGAGCATGGTGACTATTTGTACTCCCCTTGCTTTTAGGGTTATTCGTGTTTTACTGAGTACATAACCTAATGGATTGCACTTTCAGTTTGGTTCTTTTTTGCTCCCTTTAGAGTTAATCACTGCCACAACAGCTTGTGTCTGTGAAGTTGAATGCTCGGGTGAATCTGAGCCTCCTTCTGAGCACGATGGCTTGTGGTTTCACAAGTGTTGTTGGTAGATGTTCATGAGTTTTGCTCGCTTAATTTAGCACTGCCACAAGTTTATGCCCATGTCTGTCCAAAGTAGTAGGCCACTTCAGGCCTCCTTCAGACCATGGCAGCATATGTTGTTGTGCTCCCCTTTCTGTTAGGGTTTAGTGTGTCTGAGTACATTGCCTGTTGGAATGTGTAGACTTAAGCGCAGGTTGAGTTAAGCTAGTTAACCACTATTGTTTGTTGGGTTTTAGAGCTGGTTCCCTTTGAGCTTGGTCACCTGTGAAATCACTAGCTGACGCCATGTGTCTTTTGGAGTCGCAGGCCCCGCTTGGGCCTCCTTCATTTAACATGCTGGCACAGTTCTGTGTTGGTTTTGCTATCACTGCCACTGGCTACACCCGTATCTGCTGTAGCAAGCCAGGTTTGGGCCTCTCTCAGAGCATGCTGGCGGAGTGTGTACTCCTCTTGCTTTAAGAGTAAAAGGTGTTTTACTGAGTACATGGCCTGTTGGTTTGTACTGGAGTTGCCACTAGCTGGCGCCACGTGTCTGTGAGTTGTAAGCCCTGTGGGCCTCCTTTGAGAGCACATTGGCATATGTCTTTGTACTCCTCTTGCTTAAAGAGTAAAAGGTGTTTTACTGAGTACTTTGCTGAGTGGCCTTTGGCTCAGGTTGAGTTTATCTAGTTAACCTCACTTTGGTTCAGTTTTCTTATGTTTGCTCCCTTTGAGCTTGAAACACAACCATGAGCTGACGCTGCATGTCTGTCTCAAGTCGTAGGTCCGCCTTTGGGCCTCCTACAGAACATGATGGTGTATGTTGTACTCCTCTTGCTTTAAGAGTAAAATATGCTTTTACTGAGTACACTGTTAGGTGGACTGTTATGTGGGCACTCTATAGTCTTATCTGCTGGTTTAACTTGGTTTTATTCTGAACAAGTTACATGTTTGTGGGTTCTTGCTTTCAGCAAGCTGGCTGTTCGAGGTGTGTGGCCTTAACAGGCCGCCTTTGAAGCTTTCCCACCCCCACTTCTGGGTGATAAAACTTAAGCAGATTAAACATGTAGCTTCACATGTTGGCCTTTATCAAGGCCTCTGTGTTATTTTCATTTCTACACTGTGTAGAACTTTTGTCATGTTGTAGGCCCCTTCTTGGGCATCCATGATTTTGTGCCTACAGTACGGTCTATCTGTTAGGTTGAGCTCTGTACTCCCCTTGTTAGGGTCGTCCTGCATATTGCTTAGCTCCCTAAGCTGGTCAGTGGTTGAAGGCCTCTATGAGGCCTCCCATTTGTGATCCAGTCCCCAGGCTGATTAATGTGCTCCCCCTGTCGGGGTGTTTGAGTGCACAACCTCCTCAGTGCGAATAATCAGGCGCTGAGTAGGTCCTAGGATTGAGCAGAGTTTGTAGGGTTAAGAGCACTTAGCTGAGTCCTGCTCTCCTGGATGCCCACCTCTACGATCGGGTCTGAGTTGCTTACTGCCTCTTTGCAGTCGCTCTTACTGGATATCTTCTCTGAAGAATGCGTTGTTGAGGCTCTGTGTTCAGACAGGTTGCTGGCCTAGGTTGTTATCGGACTGGGTCGGCCTCCCTTGTGGCATTTAGGGTGACTATGTCCCCCTTCTAGTGACTGGTGGGGGTTCCTTCCGGCTCCCTGGCTTCATTCCCTTAAAGAGACCCTCTTTCTTTGGAAGGTTTGGTCCCAGAAGCCTTGGAGCGGCTGTAAGGGTGGACCTCCTATAGGGGTTCAGGCTTTAGGGTTGCCGAGCGACTAAAAAAACTTTGTTCATTTAAAATATCTTTAGATATTTTCAATCTTACACGGCCTTGGTAGGCCTTCTGTGGAAGGCCTCTTTGAGGCTTATAGATTGGGCTGTTGGCCGTAGGGAATGGTGTCACTGACAACCTTTGTTTGACCCGAGGGGGAGTTGCTTGGGCGTTTCATTTGAAACTGCTAGTTGACGTTTGTCTAGCCATCTTCTTGGTATCTCCTCAAGCATGGCAGCGTGGGTATATCGTTCCCCATATGAGGTAAAATGCAGTGTAGAGTTCCCTTTCGAAAGGGAACGTCTCAGGTTATGTATGTAACCATAGTTCCCTGAGAAAAGGGAATGAGACACTGCATTCCTTGCCATGCATCGGGGCTGCCTGCTGAACAGTCCCTTCAGACGATAAGATACTGACTGCTTCACCTGCGGCTCCTATATACTTCCGGCCCATGTCTTGATGACGTCATAGGCAGTCGCCGGCCAATAGGATTAGCATGATTTGATACATTGCTTTCAGACACCGGTTCACGTGACGTTCCCCATATGCGGTAAAACGCAGTGTCTCGTTCCCTGTTCTCAGGGAACTATGGTTACATACGTAACCTGAGACTTTTATGACCTCTCTTCTATCATCACAGCATGATTATTGTAAAACTAATGGTCAAATACTGAAGCTTGAGTCTAAAAAACCTTTTTGATTATGTTTCCCAAGATGAAATATTGTGATGCTATAATTGTGCAGTAAATGTAAACACCAAAATGTGAGTACACATGTGTAAATAAACAGCCTAAATATCTAGAAACCAAAAACAACATTTGGGGTCAAGCCCTAGTGACACCCCTAAATGCACCTACAGTACATAAATACTTGTTCATGTCAGTAATTATGCTCTATGTTAGTATGTATCCATTTACTTTGTTTAATTTCTCTGTCTCAGGATTCGTTGTGCGGGGTCCATCTGGTCCTCTGGTTGCTCCTCTGGGATCTTCAGTGATTCTGCCCTGTTATGTTGATGAACCTTTAATAATGAAGGATCTGGAGGTGGAATGGAGAAGAAGAGACTCAGATACTTTAGTTCATCTGTTTCAAGATGGTGAGAGTCAACCAGAGTCCCAGCAGCAGGATTATCAGGATAGAGCTCATTTCTTTACTGAGAACATTAAAGATGGTAACTTCTCCCTCCGTCTGGACAATCTGAGAGCTGAAGATAAAGGAGAATACACATGTACAGTTCACAGTCAGCTGGAGTCTGGAGAGACTGTGGTTGAAATAAAAGTTGATAATGTCGGTGAGTATTGACACATGATTTCATTCCTTCATTTTCACTATGATTTTACAGAAACTAATGACTGAATTTGTATTTCCTGCTGTGATATTTACTCTGTTTGTTCTTTCAGAGCGTTTGCTGGTCTCAGGATCAGATCGGTCTATATCTGTGTCTGTGGGTGAAGACGTCACTCTGAACTGCTCTGTAGACTCTCACATCACTCCTGAAGACTTTGAACAGATTTCATGGAAGAAAACTGATGAAGATAAAGAAATTATGGTTCTTCTCTACCAAGACAATGAGGCTTTACCAGAGTCATCACATGAGCGATACAGAGACAGAGTTGAGTTCTTCCCTGCTGAAATCCCCAAAGGAAACTTCTCTTTCCGACTGAAGAGCGTCAGAACTGAGGATAAAGGAGTTTATATGTGTGAAGTGTTTGCTGGAGGAGCTTCAGCCAATGCAACTGTAGTGCTGGAGAGACTGGGTGAGTCATGAAAAAAATAATACACAAGTGTAATTTAGTTACTCATTTATGTCCAGTTGTGTATAAAGTTTATTAAGATTCCAAATTTTAGAACAAAGTTATTCCAATGAATACAATTGCCATTTTTTAAATGGACAATAACTAAACAGCAAAGAAATGAGTGTAGAGTGACAGATCCTCTGAGATCAGATGACTTCACCAGCTAATAGCAGCACACTGAGTTCAGGACGTGATCTTCATGAGACACATGATAGCTGAAACTTCAGTCGCCCACAAAGCACATTTCAATCCCGTATTTAATTTCTTTTTTCATAATACTTGCATGAAATTATAAAAAGGGCAATTTTAGCTTGTCTAACAACATTAAAATCATTCAATATATTGTTTTTATATTTTATAGTTTAGTTTTTTATTATATAAGTTTTTTATTATTTTATTATTTTTATTATATAAGCTCCGAATCTTTATGAATCTTTTGTTTCGAATCAATGATTTGGAACGTGTATCAAACTGCCAAAGTCACGTGATTTTAGTAAATGATGCTTCATTACGTCATCATTGTTTCTAAACGTTTAAAAACAGTTAAAAATTTCAATGGTTCACCAGTAGAGGGCGATGATAAAGTGAACCCATGAATCATGCAGATTCTCTGAGAACTATTGAACAAGTGTCTATGGGCTTTACCCTATGGTTTTATTAATTTGTAGATGTTTTAATTAGACATTAGAGTAATTAAAATGAATAATGGTAGTTAGTAATCTCTTATTTGCCTGTTTATCTTGAGCCACTGAACAGAGAAACAAGCCTTGAACATTGATAAAAGAACACATATTATACACACAATCTATATTTAATCTTATTAGATGATTAGTTAATTGCATTTGATAGATTTTACTTTCAATAAAACTTTTGCAATACATTTGTAAAAGGTGTTTTTATGCATGTTTGGCCTGAGTTTTGTTGCATTTGCACTGCTCTGACCACTAGGGGTCACTGTGGAGACAGGTGTCAGATTGTTTCGAAGCCTCGACACATCACGACACATTTGCATCAACTGCTTCAGTGTTTCATGAAGCCTCGATCTGCCCATCACTAGGGATTGCATTTTTATGGGCTGAAATTCAACATCGTTGTATATATTTAAGCTGTGAATACTTCAATTCAAAACATTTCACACACATTTTCATTATTAAAAATTCAATAATCCATATTCACCTTTCTGATTTCACTTCCAAAATATTAATTCTGTTCAAAAATACAACCTATAACATTCAGCAGGGAATTTTCGGTCAGTTTTATTTCGTGTCCACAAATTCAGTGGTTCAAATTTCAACATTTCACATCCAGGAACTGCAGGAAAAGCAGTAGAGTACCGAGCATAATCTCCATCTGCAGTTAGTCGACCTCACCAGCAGGTGGTGCAAGCGCGTGTTGACGAAGAGCAGAGCAACAGTTAGAGGAAGTCATTCATTTCATTCATTAAAACTGATTTACATTAACGGAGAAAATGGTAAGTGCATGTGTGATGATTATTAGGGACAGTATCATGGGCGTAGAATACGCGGGGGACGGGGGCGACATGTCCCCCGCACTTTTAATAAAACTTAAATTCGTCCACCGCACATTTTTTCGGACAAGTGTGTTTACATAGAGGCCAACGTGAATAAATCTTGATTTAAATTCAAAGAGACAAGATAGTCTATGTATGACCTGTCATCAGGGGCGCAGGAAGATGTTTTAGGTTGGGGGTGCTGTGTGTGCGTGCACGCCCGAGTGGGGGAGTCGGGGGGTGGGGGGTGGGTTATATACTTAATAAACAAAGCATTTATTAAGTATATAAAATGCATCAAAACTCCAGGAAATAACAAGCATATCACTGAGAAAAAAAATAAAAAAATAGCTGAGAACACTGTAGTGTACACTAGCCCATACACCAGGATATATATTTTCTTTTTTTTCTATATTTATTTCTGCCTCTCGTTTTTTCCAGGTATTTGATTTCTTATTAAAAGCAAACTGATTTCAAATTAAAAGCAAGAGATTTTTTTTAAAAATCTATCAATTAGACAAAGGTCAGATAAAACCTGGTATTACACCCAACATTTCATTCCCCATCACTTCTGAAACGATGTGTACGCACCTGGACAGTATATATGCAGAAAAGCTGATAAAGACACAAAAGTTGTGTTTACATTTAATTCAATGTCTTCACTGTTACTTTCCCTGTGTCGTCTACACATAAGCAGTTTTCTCTCCAGTGAACGAGATTATAACTTTATTCCCTGATGCTGATGTACAGATCAAACTTTAAATCTGAGATTGACATATAACTTTCCTTAACTTTATATCACGGCTGTGCTGCAGTACTGGGGGTTTCCCTCAATACGTCATACTCCAGGATTTCCCTGCTGTCGGGACATATAAAACGCTTAACTTATCTTTAGAGACTAAATACAGTGAAAGACCACCAAACTCGCACCTTATATAGGCTACAGGCAAGCATGTCGACTCAGAATATGAACGTAATGGGCAACGTTTGATGCTAATCGTTTCTCAGTGAAATACTGGCATAAAGTTGTCTTGACATTGGATGGTCCATATTTGCAAATTTGGGATTGTCTCTAAAGTTACACACAACATTTCTAACTTCAATAACATATGAAGAGAATGACTTACAGTCATGAAACCGACTGTAAAGTAAAAAGTCATATGTAAATCTCGTTATATTTCACTTAGCCTACTGTATGCTCATACACAAAATATACCATAATTTAAAGCTCTATAGTATTTGAAGAGAATGAATTACAGTCTGTAAAGTGTTCATGTAGGTGTGATGCACAACTTTTAGACTGTTGATAATAAATATCAACTCATGCTGTAGTGAAAAATTGTAATACACATGATTTGACAGTTTGTTTTATTTAATATCAAAAATGTATACCATAATTTTAGATTGTTGATATTAAAATAAATCTAAGCTTATGAAGTAGTAAATAATTAGCAATATTTTTTAATTTATTTTATAAATATAAAAAAATCTAAAAGGTGTGCATCATGCTTGACACCTACACGAGCACATTACAGTTTATGACTGTTTCTTCATATTTCTTCATTTCTGTCATTATCTTCAAATGATATTGAAGTTAGAAATGTGTAAACCAATGTCGTAAGTAACTTTATAGACGGTCCCTAAATTTGCATATGTGACCAATCACGGAAAGTAGGGACACAAGTCGGTTCTGAGGCATTTTGAGCTTTCTTTTCATACAGATTACATAAACACAGAATGTTTGTTTTCGATTTGACTTACACGATTTAAAACCTGACATTTCAACGTTTCTTTAGACGTAAGTGTCATTTAATTTGTCATTAGTATTCATAAGTTACAGTTCATTTTCTAAGAACTATCAGATTGGACTTCGTTCAGAGGGAGACGAGAGATCACGCATCATGTTAGTTTTCTTTATTTTACAAAAAGCACAACATTGTGTTTTTACTCTGAGTGTACACAAATAAAAGAAGATATTCTATAGTTTCAATTGATATATTACTTATGTCTCTATGACAAGAAATGACGGAGTATTTTAAGTCTGTTTTGCTGCAATGTGCACAATAAGTAGCCGCGCTTCCCTTGGAGGGAGGGGGCAATAACAAAAGAAACAAAAGCTGGCTATCCAGTATGGAAATACACACAGACAATGACACGCCCCTACTGCGTGCTAGAATCTCTGAAAAACAAGCCAATTTCAACCTCAAAATGTACGCTTTTAAATATACCAAAACTGCTATCTCAAACATGGAGAGGCTTCTTCGTGATCTCAACTAACAGATTCTGCAAAAAAACGAAAATCACCAATTTTGAAAAAAAAAAAACCCACTTCTTTCTCATTTTACTCGATAGTTGTGCTGCCGACTTGTGTCACTGGTTTCCGTGACGGGTCACATATATGGACCATCCAATGTCAAGACAACTTAATGCCAGTATTTCACTAGGAAACGCTTAGTGTCAAACTTTTCACGGAAATGCTACGTGGAATCTTATTGGCTGAGAGTGAACTTTGTCTTTCGACAAAGATGGATATTTAATTTTTAACAATTTAATAGTATTAATCAAAATGTAGGTCATATCTTAGAAATGACTCAGAATGGGCGCTTGGCTGTTTTCTATATTAATACGCTTGTTTGTCTAATTCCATCCCATTACAGGTCAAACCCCACTTAACGATTTATCAAAAACCATCATATTATCCAATATCATGGACCAAAACATTAAATTAAACATTAATTTAAAACAAAAGATTAAACAACTAATTCAATGTTATAAATCAGTATATTTAGAAATGTGTAAAATGTTATAAAGCCTATTAAAAAATGTATTAATTTACATGAATTCATTACAAAATTGTTTGAAATTAATGAAGACATGTTTCGTCCAGTGTTTTTAAACAAATCTCTTGAATGAATGATTTTGATAATTACTGAAATACATTTTAACAGCCACTGGTTGCCACCTACTGGCAGAACAGTGTAATAGCATTAGTTTCAAAGGTCATTTACTCATTTTTATTGCTGAAATCAGTGTATATTCAGATTATAAATTGTTATTGCAATACTTGCGTTATTATTTAAAGGGCACCTATTATGCCCCTTTTTACAAGATGTAATATTGGTCTTGGGTGTCCCCAGAATGTATTTGTGAAGTTTCAGCACAAAATACCCCACAGTTAATTTATTATAACCATTTGAAAATGTCATTTTTGGGGCCTGTTTTAAAAAGAGCTGTTTTGGTGTGTACCACCTTAAATATAAATGAGCTGCATATCCCCGCCCTGCCTTTGGATGAGGGCGTAACTTGCATACCTCTGGCAATAAACAGTCGGTAGAAGCAGAATGGCTGAGAATGAGAGACCCGCTGTTTTGTATGGCATTCAGCCGTACATGTTTGAACCGGAATCAGACCCAGATGATGAAGAGACTCCGGCAGAAGAAACACAATTGAGAATGGAGCAGGACGTCTCTGAATGGTTATTTGATACATTTATGTACTTATAGAGTTTTAATCGCGTCCCCTTTGCAATTATGGATGTGCAACACACACACACACACACACACACTGTGATAACGTTCGCGCAATTTTTTGAAACTACAAACACAAATACTGTGATAACGTTTGCTAAGTACAAACGAAATTATATTTATGCGAGGGAACGGTTGCGTCATGTTGACATTACTTGTCGTACAGGTGCTTATGTGGCAAATGTGAGAAGATGGCTACAGAACCAGAAAATATATGCTGCAGGGAGGTAGAACAGGTATTAATTTATTTACATTTGTAATTGTTGCAAAAAATAATACGTGACATAAAACTGTCTGACGCTATTTGTTGTATCAAAGTTTACAAGACGGATGAAACAACTTCAAGTCACTCCATCATGTCCATCCCGGAAAACATACACAGTTTTTAATACAATATCTTTAAAAAAATATATACGTGTGGATACACACTATACAAACAAGGTTTAAATTATATACACAGACATTCTACGACGACAACAACAACTTTAGATGCATTTGTTATTGAATTGGCTGACATCGACTGAAATGACTATTTGCTCAAAAAACATTAAATACACTTCTTCTGGAGGTGACGTTGGATCGCGAACAGTAGGCAACGATCCACACTTGAGGATTAACTTTGAAGCAAGACCTGCTTTGAATTGACCCTCGTTCTCAAAACAGTCAGTCAAAAAATGATTCGCGCAAACATAAACGTATTTTGGAATTTTGAGTGGCGCCTTTCCTTCGTAAATAAAATCCATCCACTGCGTTTTCAGTGGCTCTGATGTCGGAAGTAAGTGAAAACTACTATGTTCATTATTACATCCCACAACAGAACACTTATGTTTCTTAGGAGACATTACCGGCTGTCGTTGAAACAATGGAGGATGGTTGACAGATCACCGAGGGCGGGGTCTATGCCAAAACCAGATTGTCAATCAAACCACGTGGGTGGGGCTTAGCGCAATTCTACGTCACAGTGAGAGCAATCTTAGAACAGGGCGTTCTGAGACAGTGCTTATGAATTATTGAGATTGTAAAAAAAACACTGGGTGGATTTTTCTCATTCTAGGGTGGTTTTGCTCACACACTGCCAACACACATTTATGGTCAAACACCATGTAAAAGTGAATTTTGCATAATAGGTGCCCTTTAATGTTTGTAACACAGAAGAAGCAATAGTGTGTTGTTGAAAACACTTTGTGAAGCTGTTTAAAACATATAACTTACATGACCACTGCTTTCAGCAGCAATGCAAAAGCAGGTTTAATATTCCAGTATGATTGTAATTTCAAAGGTTTAATAAACAGCCGAATCGTTGTCATTTAGGAATAAGATTGCGTTCTTTTGATTAATCGTGCATACATAAGAGCTTATAGCGAAAGTATTTTTGTATGTCATGTTTTACCAGACCTCAAAATAAATTCACTACAGGTGGTAGGCTGTATTTGATCTCCACATTTCAAGTATTTATAAAAATATTACTCAAGTACTTGATTTGTGTACTTTGTCCACCACTGGTAGCCTACATGTAAGCAGCTTTCTCTCCAGTGAATGAGATTATAACGTAATTCTCTGATGCTGATGTACAATTCAAACGTTAAATCTGAGATAGACATATAACTTCCCTTAACTTAATATCGCGGCTGTGCTGCAGTACTGGGGTTAATTAGATCACTGGGGCAGCACCTCAGGCTACACAGGGAAAGTAACAGCGAAGACATTGAATTAAATGTAAACACAACTTTTGTGTCTTTATCAGCTGACTTTTCTGCATACTGTCCCTGATAATCATCACACATGCACTTACCGCTTGCTCCTTTAATGTAAATCAGTTTTAATGAATGAAATGAATGACTTCCTCTAACTGTTGCTCTGCTCTTCGTCAACACGCGCTTGCACCACCTGCTGGTGAGGTCGACTAACTGCAGATGGAGATTATGTTCGGTACTCTACTTCTTTTCCTGCAGTTCCTGGATGTGAAATGTTGAAATTTGAATCACTGTATTTATTGACACAAAATAAAATGGACTGAAAATTCCCTGCTGAATATTATAGGTTGTATTTTTGAACAGAATGAATATTTTGGAAGTGAAATCTGAAAGGTGAATATGGATTATTGAATTTTTAACAATGAAAATGTGTGTGAAATGTTTTGAATTGAAATATTCACATCTTAAATATACAACCATATTGAATTTCAGCCCATAAAAATGCAAGGCCTAAAAATACAATGCATTAAAATACAAGCACAGTTAATGCAATGCATATTTTCTTTCAAGTAGTGCAATTCAACAAGCCTTTTATTTCAAAAACATTTGGCATTAATTTACTTCCATATAATATCGCCTCTAGTAATGGCTCTAATAGATGAGTTGTTTTTTGTTTTTTTTTTCTAATAAAATGGACTTCTAATAAGTGGAAGTGTGGCCATACCATGCAAAACTTTATAAGTTTTATAAACTTTATAAACTTTATAAAACTTTATAAAATGTAATCATATTTTCCCAGTTTAAAAGATCATAGCAAAATTTTACAATGATGATATAAATTAGACATTTTATGCAATATTACAAAGCCTGCTTATAGAGTATTTCTATTGATTGTAATGCCATGAACATACAAACTGAATAACAAAGGACCCAATATTGAACCTTGAGGTACAACAACAGAATTAGTGACTATTTTTAAAGTCTTATGGCCTACCTAAAACAGACTGTTTTCTATCAGCAAGGTATGATCTTATCCATTTAATTACCTCTGGTGACAAATTATAAACTGATAACTTATTGATTAAAACTTAATAATGTATACTGTGTCAAATGTTTTCTTTAAATCTAGATAGACAGATCCCACCACACCTCCTTCCAATTTAGATTTTAGATTTCCTAAAATAAAACAATTAGCAGTTTCTGTAGAATGATGCTTTTTAAAAACTCAAATTGCATCAACGAAATGAGAATGAAATACAATTCAAATGTGATATTATCTGTTCAGAAATCCATTTTTCTGGAGTTTTAGATACTGCTGGAAGGATAGGGTACTAATTGGTCTATAATTAATAGCCATGTGATCAGGTGATTTGAACACTGGTGTAATTATTGCAGATTTCCAAGAACTTGGAAAAACTCCTTCATTTATAGGCCAATTAAAAAAAAATCCAAAATCCACTAAAATAACCAAAACGCTTCTTCCGTTTCACATCAGCTCATTCTTCCACAACATTAGCAAAGGAAACAAAAAGCACACGTTATTACTCATAAAACAATGACCTAAAAAGACTAACGACAGGAAGCATTACACAGTCTTTTCATTTGTAAAATGTATTTACAAAACAAGATTGACACCCCTCTACTGATAATAATTCACTCAAGTAAATTTGACATGGTCCATGTTTACATTACAGTATGAAATTATTCATAAAGTGTCCTCTTTTGTATAAATGGTTATGAAATTACAGTTTGTTTGTTTGTTTGTTTGTTTGTTTTTCACAATCGCTAGGACACAATTTCTCCATACAGGTCATTTATTCATAACTCTTCACACAGTTCTTCTGACCAACTTTCAGCTTCACAGCAGTTAATTTCACATTCAAAATGCACTAAAACTACCAAAACACTTCATTCATGTCTCAAATCAACTCATTTTTCCAGAACACTAGCAAAGTTTTGAGTTCATCACTCAATAAAACACAGATCTAAAAAACATGATTTAGACAAAATCATGACCTAACAAACTGATGTTGTGATCTCTGTGTGAAGGGTTTTGACAGTTAACACTTGGGTAAGTGTTCAACTACAGTTTAGCATTAGCTGCAACTGATCTAACTGTTTTGATAGCATTTCCTAGCTTTGGAATATATTTCAGCACAATATTACTGTAGAAATGTAGGAAATCTCTTTTGCAGATCTTTTAGTGGTGACTGTGTCTGAGTCAGAAAATAAATCATGCATGCAATAATGTGTTAAATTGACATCATGCTTGTGTGTGTCCCACTTTATCATATCTTCGGGACAAATTTGTGCAATATAAGGAACTTTCCTCAGTAATATCATTGTCCAATAACTGTGTGTGTTTGACAGGTTTCTCTGCTCTACACATAATAATGATGATTCTCTGTATTTCTGCATCTGGATCTGCTCTTCTGCTCTGCTGTCTGATCTACTGCAGATCTCCTACTAAAGGTACAACTATAACAGGAACATATTCTGATTTACTGTGATTCAGTGCAAATATATTTGAACCTAATACTAATATCCATCATCATCATAATTATTGTTTATTGAGTGTATAAATCAACCGGCTGCTGCTGATTACCCTATGAAAAGTTTAGAAAACGTCAAGAAGTCAGGAGTTTGTGTGATAGTTGATGAGTTTAATTAGTTTGGTTATTGATATTTTGACAAATAGAACAAGATGAGATAAGACATAAGTTATAAAAGTTTAAGGTGATTAAATTCACACCAATCAACAAAGTCCTTGATCACTTTCTTATACTGCAGATCATGACAACTGCTCGTGTTGTAAAGAAAATCTGATGTATGTCTTTACCACATGAGCAGTTGTCATATTCAGAAGTTTTCAGATGACGCAGCTATTGTTGGACGGGTATCAGATGGGAGTGATCTGGAGTATAAGAAAGTGATCAAGGACTTTGTAGATTGGTGTGAATTTAATCACCTTCACATCAATGCTACAAAGACAAAAGAATTGGTGATGGACATCCGTAGGAATATTTCATCCACTGTACCAGTAAACATCCAGGGGCAGGACATTGAGAGGGTGAATGTGTATAAGTATTTGGGTGTTCAGATAAATAATAAATTGGATTGGTCAGAAAACATGAGTGCTCTGTACAAGAAGGGCCAAAGTCGTATCCATCTGCTGAGGAGGTTTTTTGGGGTATGTAGGACACTACTGAAGACTTTTTATGACACAGCAGTTGCATCAGTAATTTTTTATGCTGTGGTCTGCTGGAGGGGCGTAATTACGGAGAGGGATAAGAAAAAGCTCAATAAAATGATCAGGAGGGCCAGCTCAATCGTGGGCTGTCCTCTGGATTCAGTGGAGAAGGTGGGTGAGAGGAGGATGTTGGCTAAGTTATCAAACATCTGTATGACACAGTTGGGACCTTGGTTACCTCCTTTAGTCAGAGACTTTTGCTCCCTCAGCGTAAGAAGGAGTGCTTTCGGAGATCCTTTGTTCCAACAGCGGTTGGACTTTTTAATGTTAGCTTATCTTAATATTGAGGTTGGGGCTTGGATAATTGTGCATTAAATTAAATTATATTACGTATTTATTTATATTAGGATATATTTATTATTTATTAAATTGTTTTTTTTTTGTTTTTTTTTTACATTTATTGACATATGTTAATTATTATTATACTTGTATTGTTATTTGTTTGTAGTGATGCTACTACTTGTATTGTGATGTTCATGCTGCTGTAATGTTTAAATTTCCCTTTGGGGATAAAATAAAGTCTAAAGACTAAGTCTCAGTCTAAAACATTAAAGTAATTTCATGTAGCAGCTGTTAAAGTATTACATTTATATCATCAGATTTGGAGCATCCTAAAATTTTGTGTTACTGGTAGCTAAACTCAGGAAAACTATAGCAAAATCTAGTATCAGAACAGCAGTGATACACTAGATGGCATAGTATAACAGTGACAGCTATTGGTAAATTACTATATTACATCACTCCCACTTAATTTACAATAGCATTAAGTCATGTTATAGTAAAGAACATATTACTTTTGACAAAAAAAAAAAAAAAACTATACTAACACAATCTAGTAATATCTTTTTCTTCTTTGTCCTTTTTTGCGATGTTAACACTAAACACAGTCTAGCCTCTTTAGTGTTAGACTAAACAGAATTAAATGAAACAAAGTCCTATCTCACTTCTAAGATACTCAAACCTCTGTTTTACCAATGGCTTGGTCAAGATGTCTGCCTTCATGTTTTGTGTAGGACAGTATTGCACTTGTATTTGTCCATTCTGCACACATTCACGAATGTAATGATAGCGAATGTCTATGTGCTTAGTTCTTGAATGATCAACTGGATTCTTTGCAATTGCAATGGCTCCTTGGTTGTCCTCTAGGATCACCACAGGTGTAGCATCCATTCCAAGATCACTCAGTAGTCGTCTAAGCCAGACACATTCTTGAGATGCTTGACTAAGTGCAACATACTCAGCTTCCGCTGTCGAAAGAGCAACTGTTGATTGTTTCTTGCTGAGCCAGCTCACAGCTCCTCCACTCAGTAGAGACACATTACCGGTTGTTGAGCGACGATCGTCCTGATCTCCAGCCCAATCAGCATCTGAGAATCCGATCAAAGTTCCAGATTCTGACTGCACATACTTGAGGGCGAGTTCTGTCGTACCCTTCAAGTACCGTAGTATCCTCTTCACAGCCGTCAGATGCGCAGTACTTGGATTTGCAACACTCACTGCTTGTGCTATATCAGGACGTGTTGCCATAGCAGCATACAGTAAGCTACCTACCATAGACTGGTAGTTACTTGAGTTCACAGTCTTACTGACACTGTCGTTTTTTTTTTTTTCAGCTTCTGATTTACATCAGCTGGGGTTGCAACGGGATTAGCATCATGCATGCCATACCTTCGAAGAATTGCTTCAATGTAATGCTTCTGATGAAGAAACATACATTTCTTCTCCTTGTCTTGGATGACAGAGATACCCAAGATATAGGAAAGTTCTCCCATGTCCTTCATCTTGTAGCGCTTCTTAAGAGCAAGTTTCAGCTCTTCCATACTCTCCATCGACTCTGTGATTAGTATCAGATCATCAACATACACAGCTAATATCTCCAGCTCCTGTTGAGATCTTACAAACACACATGGGTCGGATGTACTCTGATTGAAGCCAATGTTCTTCATGAACTCTGTAAAGGTTTTGCTCCAGCAGCGAGGAGATTGCTTCACGCCATATATTGACTTCTTCAGTTTGCATACTAAACTTTCCTCTCCTGATTTGATGTATCCCTCTGGTTGTTCCATGTAGATTTCCTCATCCAGATTTCCATTCAGGAATGCAGTTACTACATCCATCTGATGTACATGTAGATTGTTCTGAACGGCGAAAGACAGTAATGTACGAATTGAGTTAAATCTTACCACAGGTGAAAAAGTCTCGTCGTAGTCAGCACCATACTTCTGTGAGTATCCTTTAGCAACGAGTCTACACTTATATCTTTCCACTCGTCCATCACTCTGATGCGTGACTTTGAACACCCATCTAGATCCTATAGCCTTCCGATCCTTTGGTAGCTCAACTAAATCCCACGTCTCATTTTCCAACAGCGATTCATATTCCAAATCAGCTGCATCCTGCCATTCCTTTGCGTTAGGTCTCATCATTGCCTCTTACAGTGTGCTTGGTTCTGCAACACAACAAACACCAGCATAATGATCAACTGTCACCAGATCAGCAAACTCATCATATCCAAATCTCTTGGGTGGTTTTCTGATTCTGCCGCCTTCTCTAGCAGTCTTATCGACAGTAACATCGACTGATGTTGTCTCGTCAGTTTTCATGTTAACTTCATTCTCCGAAGAAGACATGTCCACTTCTTGTTTCCAGTCAAAGTCTGACTCGTTGAAGATCACATCCCGACGAATTAGAATCCTTCTTTTTTCTTCGTCGAACAATCGGTAGGCATATCCCACAAAACTAAGCTTCACAGCCTTCTTGTCCAGTTTTCTTCTTTCTGCGTCTGGAACATGTGCATAAGCTACACAACCAAACACTTTCATGTGACTTGCATTTGGCTGTTTATCATACCATCTCTGGTAGGGTGTCTCTTGCTTCAGAACAGATGTGGGCAGCCTGTTCTGTATGTAAGCTGCAGTCGCTACTGCCTCTGCCCAATACGTCTTTGGCAATTTAGCATGAGAGAGCATGGTTCTTGCTGCTTCAATTAAAGTGCGATTTTTTCTTTCTGCCACACCATTTTGCTGAGGTGTGTGAGGCACAGTTGTTTCATGATGAATACCTCGAGCCTTTAAGTATTCTTGAAATTCTTTAGAAGTGTATTCTCCACCATTGTCCGTTCTTAGTCTTGTCACTTTCTCTCCACACTCATTGGAGAATGTTTTCTCAAATTCCTTGAATTTGTTAAGCACTTCACTCTTCTGCCTCATAAAGTATACTTTTCAACATCTAGAATAGTCATCGATAAAAGTCACAAAATACTTTGAACCACCTATAGACTCAGTCTGCATGGGACCACAGACATCACTATGCACCAACTGCAATTTGCGTTTGGAACGGATTTCACCCATTGGCTTGTGAGGCTTTCTAGAAAGCTTGCCTTCCACGCAGGCTTCACAAAAGAGAACTTCTTTCTCTGCAGAAAGGTCCATTCCATTCACCAGATTTTTAAGTTCCTTCAATTTGGTGGTGTGACCCAGTCGCTGGTGCCACACGCTGGCTGTTACTAATGCACTTGACGCACAATGACAGTCAGGCGAATTTCCCTCGACATCCAGCTGATACAGCCCATCAGATCTTTGTGTTCCCATTCCTCTGAGATCTCCATTTTTACTACGGATGTAACAGCGAGATTTTTTGAACTGCACCGTATTTCCTCTTCTAACAGCAGCTCCCACTGAGAAGAGATTCCCGGATAACTTTGGAACATACAGCACATCAAACATTGTGACATTTTTGACATCATCGACTTTGAATGTCATTCTGAGCTTAACATTACCAAGTCCAAGAGCGTCAACCACTCTGCCGTCACCGAGTTTCACTGACTGTGGTTTTGGAAATTGCTGATAATTTTGGAGAATTCTTAATGACACGTCATATGCTTTGATGGTCCAGAGTCGATCAACCACTCAATCTGTTGTGTCACTTTATCCTGGTTAGTCTCTTTAGAGATAAAAGCACTCTCAGAAGAATCTTCTGAATGTTTACGTTACGTTTTTTGCTTTGTGGGTTTTATTCCTTTGGATTTTATTCCTTTTTGTTTTACTTGGACAATCGCACTTGACATGTCCCTCTTTCCCACAATTGTAACATCTCCACGAGGATCTATCAGTTCTCACCGTCTTGGAGTTGGACTGCATATCACCACCAATCTGCGTTGACATCGCTGATGCACCACCGGACGCAGCACCGCAATAGTTACCATCAGCAGACATTCGTTTTTGTTCTTCATTTATTAATGCTTGCTGAACAAACTGTAGCGTTAAATTGTCCAACTTGGTTTCCAGAGCAGTGACAATTGTAGCATAGCTTGATGGCAAACTACCCAGCAGTGTTACAATTTGATCCTCCTCTTCAATCACAGCACCTATCGCTCCTAGCTGGTCAGTTAGTTCTTTCATTCGTTTCAAATGTTCAGTTATGCTTTCTCCTTCCTTCATTTCACATCTGAAGTACTTTTTCTTTAGAAACAGCTTATTCGCAAGAGTGTCTCTCTCAAAATGTCCTTTTAGCGTATCCCACGCTTCTTTAGGTGTCTTGCAGCTTGTTATCTGATATAACTGGGCTGTACTCACATTTAGCACCAACACAGAAAACGCCTTTTCTTTTCTTTTTTCGAATTCTGCTCTTGTCTGTGCATTTGCTCCCTCTGACACGTTGTCAGTCTCCGTCACCATGCCCCATAATCCTTTCGCTTTCATCAAATGTTCCATTTGAAATTTCCACGTTGCCCAGTTCTCTGGCCCTCTCAGCTTTTCAATAAACAGTCTATCCTCCATTGTGAATTCCACAACACTGTCTATATCACACAAAATCCTGTGTAAAAGCAACCTTTTTTAGCGAGGATCTGGGCCTATAACCTGTTGAAGTTTCACATGCTTTTTTTTATAAACTGCACAGAAAGCAGGAAGTAACAGAACAGCAGTGATACACTAGATGGCATAGTATAACAGTGACACCTATTGGTAAATTACTATATTACATCAGATAGTGGGGTTATTTGGCCTCAACATTTACCTCACATTTGATATGAAATGTCTTTTCTTTCTCAGGTTTGATTGTGCAAAATTATTGTAACCTGTTTTTCAATCTGGGAGATTCAGTGGTTTTGCACTGTCATGTTCCTCCAAACTTACTAACTAAAGATCTGAAGGTGGAATGGAGAAGAAAAGACTTAAAGGATCCGGTTCATCTGTATGAAGATGGTGAGAGTCGAGCAGAGAAACAGCAGCAGGATTATAAAGATAGAGCTCATTTCTTTACTGAACACATTAAAGATGGAAACTTCTCCCTCCGTCTGGACAAACTGAAAGCTGAAGATAAAGGAGAATACACATGTACAGTTCACAGCAAGAGGAATTGTGTGTTTTCAGCAAAGACACAATTGGCTCTGAGTAAGTAAAGATAAAAACAAATTTAAACTCGACTCTCAATATTTAATCAACAGTTCAGTATGTACAGTACAGGTTTCAACTGGTTTGATTATTTAGTGTGTTAGTAATGCATCAGAAAGTACATACACAAAGTATGTGTGTGTGTGTGTGTGTGTGTGTGTGTGTGTGTGTGTGTGTGTGTGTGTGTGTGTGTGTGAACATTTGCAATTATTTCAAACAAGATAAATATATAGTATCTGATTATATTTGTAATCCTGAATATGTAGTTATACATCTTAATAAATGTATTAATATATTTATATAATCAGAGCCATATAGTCAGGATTAAAATCACTGAGTATATGTTATCAAGACGTGTCTCTCTGTTCACAAACATGAGTGTCAGTTACTGTAAGAACATTTGGTCAAGGAAAATAAGTCTGCATGATATTCATCTACAGCAGTACAGTAAATGTGATTACTGTATATAATAGTGCAACACCATTCTCACAGTATAATTTACAGTATTTGACAGTATCAACTCAACTGTCAAAACTGCATGGCCATAGCTTCATGAAGCACTTATTTAGATCAAATATACTTTATACACTCTAAAAATATTTTGAGGTGATCTAAAAATCTGCTTTATGTGGTTAAATCTAAATGAACTAATATAATCAATTCAAATAATGAATCAACCTGACTACATTAGATTGATTATTTTTTATGGGTAAAATAAAGTATATATTCTTAAGGTAATAATTTGCACATCATCACTTTCTGCAGGATATGGAAATTAGTATTTTTTTCTGATGTGACACTGGAGTTTTCATTCAGCACTTCTCTCCCAAATGGCACACTTCTCTGCACTATTGGTCTTGTGGACGTACAATGGCTCCCTCGTGCATGTGTCCGTTCAGTCCACGAGATTGTAGGTCTCTGCAGAACAAAAGTGGGCATTTCTTTATTTGTGGGGTTTTTCAAACCGGTGGCTGTTTATAAATCATGCCCTCGAAGCTCACTTTTGCACTGGTGCAAAAGTGTTTAGGGTGCCATTTGGGACAGGGCCTAAGAGCAATTTGAAACATATCTTGGATTGTTTATAAAAACTGAAAAAAAAAAAAAATAAATAAATAAATTGATGTATTTTGCATATTAAACCAAATTAACTAATTAATAGCAAGTTGTGAATGATGGACTAGCTGTTATGCAAGTGAGTTTTGTGCTAAAGTTTATTTCTTCTTTTGCATTAATAGTTTTTCCATATTAAACATTTCTATTCTATTCGTTTCTATTCCTTTATAGAGTTCTTTATGTCTGGTACAGTCATTCCTCTGGGAGGTTCAGTGGTTTTTCCCTGTCAGGTTGACAAAAGCTTGTTACAGGAGAGTCTGAAGGTGGAATGGAGAAGAACAGACTCAGAGACAGACTCAGAGACTTTAGTTCATCTGTATGAAGATGGTGAGAGTCGAGCAGATGAACAGCACAAGGATTATCACAAAAGAGCTCATTTCTCAAGTAAGAAGATTAAAGATGGAAACTTCTGCCTCCGTCTGAAAAAACTGAGAGCTGGAGATGAAGGGATTTACAGATGTGAAGTTTACAGGGACCAGGACTGTGTGTTTTCAACTGATACAGAGTTGGAACTGGGTAAGTGTAAAAAAAGAAACTGCTGCTGTTTTAGCCCTGATCAATATATGATTTTGATGAAGCAGTATAGCTATAATAAAATAAAAATATGATGCATTTCAGTGATAAATATAATCGTCTGGGCTGGTCATATATCATTAATTATATACATAAAATGATAAATTTTAAATGAGCAGCAACTACAGCTGAACATGTATTGATATGCTTTATCAGCTGGAGCTGGAGCTGGAATATAAAAGCTATTAACAGATAATATCAAAAAAATCCTAATTTGTGGAAGGAAATATTGTGCTTTTGACCTGTGAGATCCACATCTATTCTCAGCGCAAACTCAGGCTGTTCATTTGTAGTTTGGTAGATATATTTTATCAGCAGATGCTCTCTCAGTAGTAAATAGTCCTAATCAATCTGTAGTTCACAACATAATATCAGACAGAAATCCTCTTTCGCTTTACTTGAATTATTTCATTATTACATTCATGCCTAGATAATAGTGCATGCTTGCACAGAAATGCCAGACCTCCTTCACCCTGTCCACTGACTCTGTTTATGGTGTGTCACTGCACTAAAGATGTACTGCTCTTGAAACTGGTCCCCTATAGTCTCACATTCCTACAACTTTGACTAAACCACAAAAGACCAGGTCCATAATGTGCTTCATTCTGACCAAGATCTGCCCTCTAAAACATGAAGAGCCGTCTGAATAACATGTACAGTACTAATCACAGTTACTTTTATTCAAACATGCTGTTCTGAGATGCATTATTATGGAAGTTTATTAATGCCAATGTTTTTGAAATAAAAAACTTGTTGAAAAAAATGTGCATTGCATTAAAGGAACACTCCACTTTTTTTTGAAAATAGGCTCATTTTCCAACTCCCCTAGAGGTAAACAGTTGAGCTGATCTCCGGGTCTGGCGGTACCACTTTTAGCATAGCTTAGCATAGTTCATTGAATCTGATTAGACCGTTAGCATCTCGCTCAAAAATAACAAAAGAGTTTTGATATTTTTCCTATTTAAACTTGTCTCTTCTTTAGTTACATCTTTGTACTAAGACCGACGGAAAATGAAAACTATACTCTCATTGCTCCTGCTTCACTCATGGTACGGCAGCAAAGTTCCTGATTATTACGCCGGAATGAGAGTATAGTTCCTAGCCATATCAGCCTAGAAAATCACAACTTTTTATTTTCCGTCAGTCTTAGTACACGATGTGACTACAGAAGAGTCAAGTTTTTTTTTAAAAAGTTTTAACTGTGCTTTCATTTTGATGCATTGTATTTTTAGGGCTTGCATTTTTATAGTCTGAAATTCAGCTTGGTCGTATATTTAAGCTGTGAATATTTCAATTCAAAACATTTCACCCATATTTTCATTATTAAAAATTTGAAGATTCATATTCACCTTTCAGATTTCACTTCCAAAATATTCAGTCTGTTCAAAAATACAACCTAAAATATTCAACAATAAATTTTCGGTCCATTTTATTTCACTTTACAAATTCACTTCCACCAATTCAGTGATTCAAATTTGGCAGAAAATTCAATATTTCACATCCGGGAACTGCAGGTAAGGGCCGTTACATAGTCAACGCGAGCAAGCAACGCGAGCGACGCGCTCCCTTTCATAGTCTAAACAGTGGACGCAAGCGTCACGGGCGATGCGTGTATGCAATACACCGCTCACGCAACAGGGGGTAGTAGAGTCGGGTGATATTCAGATCAAAATGGCAACTGAAGAGGAGTGTATTCTGTTGCTGATTTTACATCGGCGGCAACAAAGGTAACGCAGAGATAGACGGTGGTATGTTCGCCCTTTGAATCAAAAAAGAGATCATGATGGGGAGTTTGTCTCTGGTGCTTCCCATGCGAAGCCTGGACGAGGAGAGACATTTCCAGTATTTTAGGATGAATAGAAGTTCGCATAATTTTTCCTCTTCGCCCGCCATTGTATTCAAACCTTCTTCTTCTGTAAACACAATATACTTGAATTAATGTACAATACTTGCAATGCCGCCCCCACCGACAACGCATAGTATTGCGTGCATCGGCGTGTCGCGTATCAAAAACTAGGACGACACATTTGGCTACGCACCGACGCATAATGGCGGCCGAAGCGTAACGATGCGTAGCCTCGGGGACGCGTATGCGTACAGATGCGTTGACTATGAAACGGCCCTAAAACAGTAGAGTGCCGATGCATGATCTCCATCTGCTTTTAGTCTTCATCACCAGCAGGTGCCGCTAGCGGCTGTTTACGAAGACCAGAGCAATGGCTAGTAAGTCATCATTCATTCATAAAAACGAATTTACAGAATTAGAGCAAGCAGTAAGTGAATGTGTGATGATTATCAGGGCCAGTATACATGCAGAAAAGCTGATAAAGACACAAAAGCTGATAAAGACACAAAAGCTGTGTCTTCACGATTACTTTACCTGTGTATAGACTGCATGAATATGTTGGGAGTGAAATCTAAAAGGTGAACACAAATCTTCGAATTTTTAATAATAAAAATGTGTGTGAAATATTTTGAATTGAAATATTCACAGCTTAAATGTACGACCAAGCTGAATTTCAGCCTATAAAAATGCAAACCTTAAAAATACAATGCATCAAAATACAAGCACGGTTAATGCAATGCACTTTATAATTAGTACAATTCAACAAGCTTTTTATTTCAGAAACATTTGGCATTAATAAACATCCATACATTATACCACAATTATAGACTGGTGTGGAAAATAGTCATTTAGAGACTCAAGTTACAAGCATCACAAGTACAGAACAGAAAATAAGACTATTTCACAGTCACAGTTTCACAACTCAGTTCTGGCTGTGGATATCTAGTTTCACTGCTATTAAAGTGCCTTGAACAAACTCTGATTATCTTTAAAAGATCTGATGTCATCAACCTAACAAACTTTACATGAACTGAATCCAGTGATTTTCTTTAAAAGTGCTTGATGGCGATTTTCTCCGATGGGCTGATAAAAAAACCCCATATTGCACACAACATTAGATAACATTTTGTCAGGTCTTTGAATCTGATTGGCTATCTTTGCACAACTCCCAGAAGTAAGAACACACAGGATCAGACAGTGTAAATGTTTGATGATCAGACCTCAGGTCTCTCTGCTGTAATAACATGTCATGAGGTCCTTGAACCTTCTGTGCTTAACCCTTAATGAATGTTTGGGCTTTTAATGCAATTTTTAGGGCTATTTAATGAAAAGAAAAAAAAATGACACAAAATATGCCTCACTTCTTTTTAACTTCACATAAGTGTTTCATTTTCAGGATTCATTGTGGAACCTTCTCATCACACACCTGTTCCTCTGGGATCTTCAGTGGTTCTGCCCTGTTATGATGAGGATGACAGTCTCTCTACAATGAACCGTCTGAAGGTGGAATGGAGAAAAAAAGACTTAGAGGATCTGGTTCATCTATATGAAGATGGTGAGAGTCGAGTAGAGAAACAACACGAGGATTATCATGATAGAGCTCATTTCTTTACTGAACACATTCAACACAGAAACTTCTCTCTCCGTCTGGACAATCCGAGAGCTGAAGATGAAGGAGAATACACATGTACAGTTCACAGTGGATCATCTCAGGATCACAGGGAATTTTCAGCCGAGATAAATGTGGTACTGAAACTACTGGGTAAGTCAACAGACAAGAAAAAGACCTACTCTTCTGTCCTTAATCAGTACACAAACAAAAATGGGATCATAGGGAAACCTCTTTAAGTGCTATAGCGCCTATCTTTAAACGTGATATACAGCATCTTTGTCATATGGTGCTCTATAGAAGAGGCGTAAGAGGTGCCATATAGCACCAGCAGTGGTTCTTTGGCTTGTAATTATAGGGGAACCTTTTCTGGTGCTATATAGCACCTATTCTTAAAGAAGCTTTATTTGTCAAATTAGAGGTGACACATATCTTTTTTTTTTTTTTTTTGAGCTAGCATGAGCAAGCAGGGCCCATTATCATGTCAGATACTACTATAGATGAGTCAATATGCTTCTAAATGACGCTTTTACTTAAAAGATGAATGATAACTAACAATTTCTTAACAAATCATGACTTTAGAGATTCAGAATCCCGTACTAAATGCTTACTGAGAAACAAAATACATTACACTTTCAAAACCTTTTAATTTATTTCTTTCAGCAGCAAATAAACAATTCAGGGAATATACATGTACAACATCACGATATACTATTTTTATACAAATACAAAATAATGCAACAAACTTGAAATATGTACATTTTTGAAGAAGACAATAGTCCTGTTTCTACATACATTCTTTACTTTATTTGGAAAATGTATAGTGTTTTAAGAAGAGAAGAGAAGATAAGAGAAGATAAGAGAAGAGAAGAGAAGAGAAGAGAAGAGAAGAGAAGAGAAGAGAAGAAAAGATGAGTTAATGCCTAAAGGCTGCAGAGAGGATCATTCCATGCAGTTTGACCACATTGTGTTCCTGTTGGATGGCCAGTTAATCAAAGCGAGGACATCTCAATGGCACTGGGCCTCCGTCTGTGTGTATATTTTGTGTTTGGAATCCAATCCAGTATCGTAAAGGACTGAAAAAGACACTGACACTGGAGTGTGTTGTTTTGAAATTGAAGGATGCAGTCACACTTCCTGTCACTGTAAAATGAGTGAGAAACTCAATCTGTGAGTAGACTTTCAGAGTCAATATTCTCTCTTGTGCTCTTTCTTCCAGTTTTATTTCCAGTTTCTATATTGTTTTTGAAACCCTGAAGGACTTACAAAAATGTTAGTGCGCTGTTGACAGTGAAAAATACTGCAGGACTTCAGAGCATAACTCTGTTTGCATGTGGTTATATTAGCAATTTTCAGTAAGTTCACTCACTCGTTAATCTAATGTTAAAAAGACTACAGATTTTCCAAATAAAGTACACACAGAAGGAGGCCCAGTGCCATTGAGATGTCCTCGCTCTCCTCTGTGATTAACTGGACGTCCGACAGGAACACAATATGGTCAAACTGCATGGGAAGATCTTCCCCGCAGCCTTTATCTTAGGTGTTGGGATGTCAGGAGGGCTGATCTGAGCATGGCCCTGGAGGAGAGGGGATAATAGCATTAACCATCTTCACATATTCATTTGAAAGGCAAACCTTATAAGTTAAATGAATTTGCCTCTGGCGAAGCATCATTACTGTTCTCTTGCGTACTTATTATTATTATTCCACACAAAAGTTTGGCACGCTACTCCTCCAGCAGTGTTTGTCCTAGACCCATGAATGAGGTGTCAAATCGACCGGCTCATTGAGGAGAGGTGTGCTGTGACTTTTATAAGCGATCGGACCAATGATGTTCGCACAGCGGACCAAAAAGCAGCCAAAAAAGTCCCATAGACTTACATTGAAAAGTTCAAATTCACAAACATTCTGTCAGTTTCAACTGTCACTTTCTCTCTCACACACACACACACACACACACACACACACTCACACATGTTTGTTTTTGTGAATTGTGGGGACTTTCCATAGACTTCAATGCATTTTACACTGAACAAACTGTACATTCTATCCCCCTACCCTGCCCCTACCCCTAAACCTAACCCTCACAGGAAACTGTGCAAACTTTTACTTTTTCACAAAAACTCATTCTATATGATTTATAAACCCATTTACATTGTGGGGACCGCTGGCTGGTCCCCACGATGTAGGTGAACTCAGGTTTATATTACATCATGGGGACATTTGGTCCCCACAATGTAATATAAACAAAAGCACACACACACACACACACACATCACACACACACACACACACACACACACACACACACACACACACACACACACACACACACACACACACACACACACACCACACACACACACACACACACACACACACACACACACACACACACACACACACACACATGTTTGTTTTTGTGAATTGTGGGGACTTTCCATAGACTTCAATGCATTTTACACTGAACAAACTGTACATTCTATCCCCCTACCCTGCCCCTACCCCTAAACCTAACCCTCACAGGAAACTGTGCAAACTTTTACTTTTTCACAAAAACTCATTCTATATGATTTATAAACCCATTTACATTGTGGGGACCGCTGGCTGGTCCCCACGATGTAGGTGAACTCAGGTTTATATTACATCATGGGGACATTTGGTCCCCACAATGTAATATAAACAAAAGCACACACACACACACACACACATCACACACACACACACACACACACACACACACACACACCACACACACACATCACACACACACACACACACACACACACACACCACACACACACACACACACATCACACACACACACACACACACACACACACACACACATGTTTGTTTTTGTGAATTGTGGGGACTTTCCATAGACTTCAATGCATTTTACACTGAACAAACTGTACATTCTATCCCCCTACCCTGCCCCTACCCCTAAACCTAACCCTCACAGGAAACTGTGCAAACTTTTACTTTTTCACAAAAACTCATTCTATATGATTTATAAACCCATTTACATTGTGGGGACCGCTGGCTGGTCCCCACGATGTAGGTGAACTCAGGTTTATATTACATCATGGGGACATTTGGTCCCCACAATGTAATATAAACAAAAGCACACACACACACACACGCAGGGCCTGAGGAACCCTTTCTCTCTCACTCATTTGATTCATCTTATCAAGCAGCCAATAAGTAATGACCTAAAATCTTCATCATAGCCACACCCTAGCAACCACTTACAGCACCCTAGCAACCACCACATAGACTTAACATTGAAAATATATTAGAGGGATATAAATTAATTAGAGCATCATAGAGACACGTGAGTTTGGCTCTTTTGATTTGGGCAGATATGCAGTCTATTAGTTTAAGTCTGCTAACTGTCTAGCCACGCCATAGCAACCATTTAGAGCACCCTAACAACCGAAACCCAAAGAAGGATATCTTCAAATGTGAATATCGTAGGGTTGGTTTATATCATTCATACTGACAAGCAGCCTCTGGAGTATCATCATTGACAGCTGCCAAGCCACTCCCTAGCAACCAAACAGAGTACCCTAGCAACCGTTTAGCAAGACCTATCTCTCTGCATCAGATCATCGTAGAGACATGGTGGTTGGCTATTTTGACTCATGCTAGCAAACAGGACTTCCAACATGCTACACATGCTAGCAGTGAATAACTACATGCTAAGCATGCAAAAACATGCTAAGAACTTTATAAAGACTCCATAGAAACCATCTGTGACAACTAGCAACCACATAACAATACCCGAACAATCACCAGGTTACCATAGTAACCGCCTAGCAACCGCCCAGAACACCCCAGCAACCGCCCCAAGTACCTTAGCAACTGCCTAGCAACACCCTAGCAACCACCCAGGTTACCATAGCAACTGACTAAAAAACACCCTAGCAACCGAGTGCCTAATTTAGCATTCAAGCACCATTCACATTTTCTTCAGGAAATGTACATTCTAGTTTTAACTACTGTTGTACAACTGCTCAAATACTTTTGGCCATTAACTAAAAAATGAATGTAATTTTCTCTTCACATTAATAGGATAGTTTGTGCAAGGCAAGGCAATTTTATTTGTATAGCACATTTCATACACAATGGTAATTCAAAGTGCTTTACATAAAGAAGAATAATAAAATAGAACATAAGGAATAGAAATAACAGTAAAAACAGAGAATTTTGCTATCTGGAGGGATGAGCTCCAACAACGAGTGTAGACCAACAACAACAAACAAAAAAAAAAAACAACTAATGTTTGCATTGAAATCATTTGCATAACAAGATGTGCAATAAGTGTAGTGCTTTGATTAGATTGTGCTTCACACACTGTAGTCAACAATGGCTCACCTCAACTTCAAACAGCAACTCTGGGTCCACCTTGAGCAGAACAGCTGCTTACAACTCTAGGCTTTAAACAAAATAACATCATTAGGTTAACATAACATGGGGGATGCTTTTACTCAATACATTTTGTATTTTATACATTCATTACTGTGTTTAAAGCCCAAAGTATAGTTTGGTTTTTACGCGTACTCTTAGTCAAACGCACAACCTTGCAAACTATACTTCACTTGATTCGTACGCGTACACTGGCGTTCAACGTATGCGCATTGCGACAAGTTGTAATACCTCTCCTGGCCAGTGTCGTATTGCTCCCTGCATAAAAGTTACAAAAACTCATAGAAGTCCTATAAGCACAGTGGAAAGGCTAGCCGTGACTACATTAACTACAAAGGGACACACTCGATAATGGCGGCTTGTGACTCTCACTACCGTTTCACTATGGTAGACGTGGTCGTCAAAGTGACGGTCATGTCTTTAAAGAGAGCGCCTTCGGATCCAGACTCCTGGAGGGAAAGCTAGGAATACCAACTACTCTGCCAGGCACTGATGTCACGGCCCCCTTTTTGTGAAAAAATCGAAACAATGGCCTTAAGCCACGTTCACACCACCAGCGAGACGCAGCGACAAAGCGACAGGATCCCATTCATTTCAATGGAGCGCTGGTGACTTCCGGCGACAAGAGCGACAGTGACCGTTGGCGACGGAATGTAGGCGTGTCAAGCGACGGGAGACAAGCGACAAAAGTTCAGATATTTCAACTTTATGCAAATCAGGAGCGAATTTCACGAGCGACAACCAATAGGAGTGGAGCTCACGTCACCGTCTCGAGTGCAGGCAAGACAGACAGGACATAGTACTGGAGCGATTTCACTGTTTTATATGATTTAGCTGTACATACATGGGTAACACTTTATAATAACTGCATGCTATGAAGCAGTAGTTAAGCATTAGTTAATAGTTAATTCATGGTTTATAAAGCATTAACAGACATTAGTAAGTAGTTTATAAATACAGCTATAAATGCTTTAATCTTGATTTATAAGCATATCTATAATGTGCTTAATAATTGTATTTTCATACTTTATTAATAATCAATTTATCATTTCTAAATTAAGTATTACATTATTCACAAACTAGTTATTCAGGAGTTGTCAGTAGTTCATTTAGGAAGTGTAAGCAAATGATGAATAAACTACAAGCATTAATTTATACATCTTATTATTTAGACACATAGTAATAGTTACTTAGTGTGTTAGTACATGCTTTATTAACACATATTCCTACTGTAATTCATGATTAATTCAGGTAATTATAAAACATTTAGAAGTGTTTAGTTAATTATTTTTGTGAGCTCATCTAAAGTGAGGACTATTTATGCTTTGTAAAGCTTTTATAAATGAGATTTAAAGGTTCAGTGATCTTCTGTACTGCTGTTCTCTAATGTTTTAAAGTTAGTACTGAGGTAGTTTTGACACTAGGAATATGTTAATAAAGCATTTATTAACACACTGAGTAACTAATACTATATGTCTAAATAATAAGATGCATAAATGTACATTTAAATATTTTATTAATCATTTAATTACACTTCCTAAATGATCTTATGAACCACTGACAACTCCTAAATAACTAGTTTGTGAATAATATAATACATAATTTAGAAATGATAAATTGATCATTAATAAAGTATGTAAATACAATTATTAAACTCATTATAGATATGCTTATAAATCAAAAACAAAGCATTTACAGCTGTATTTATAAACTGCTTACTAATGTCTATTAATGTTTTATAAATTATGAATTGACTATTTACTAATGCTTAAAGGATTAGTTCACTTTTAAATAAACTTTTCCCGATAATTTACTCACAGCCATGTCATCCAAGATGTTCATGTCTTTCTTTCTTCAGTCGAAAAGAAATGAAGGTTTTTGATGAAAACATTCCAGGATTTTTCTCCTTATAGTGGACTTCAATGGGCACCAAACAGTTGAAGGTCAAAATTAGTTTCACTGCAGCTTCAAATTGTTCTACACGATCCCAGATAAGAAATAAGGGTCTTATCTAGTGAAACCATTGCTCATTTTCTGAAAAAAATGAAAATTATATAAGTTTTAACCATAAATGCTCATCTTGAACTAGCTCTCTTCTTCTTCTTCTTTATTAGAATTCCAGCAGTGTAGACGCTGCTAAGTGTATTACTGCCCTCCACAGGTCAAAGTTTGAACTAATTGTTATATACTATTGAACTAGCATATTGCATATAACAATTAGTTCAAACTTTGACCTGTGGAGGGCAGTAATACACTTAGCAGTCTCTACACTGCTGGAATTCTAATAAAGAAGAAGAAGAAGAGAGCTAGTTCAAGATGAGCATTTCTGGTTAAAACTTATATAATTTTCAATTTTTTCAGAAAATGAGCGATGGTTTCACTAGATAAGACCCTTATTTCTCATCTGGGATCGTGTAGAACAATTTGAAGCTGCAGTGAAACTAATTTTGACCTTCAATCATTTGGTGCCCATTGAAGTCCACTATAAGGAGAAAAATCCTGGAATGTTTTCATCAAAAACTTTAATTTCTTTTCGACTGAAGAAAGAAAGACATGGACATCTTGGATGACATGGGGGTGAGTAAATTATCAGGAAAAGTTTATTTAAAAGTGAACTAATCCTTTAACTAATGCTTCATAGTGTGAGTTATTCTAAAGTGTTACCCATACGGTATATAATAAAATAATGCGTGGAAAAGAAACGGTCGGCAGTCTTATGAGTTTGATTCATTCATTTTGTGTTGTTAATTATATGATGCTGTGAGCAATTTAGCACCACTGCAATTACAGTTTCCCCTGCATTTGGTTGATTATTAGGGGCAAGAAAATTGATTATTTGTCAAATTCGAATGACGTTTTAGTATTTTTTGACAGTATGAGTGAGTTTAATTTGTTGATAGACCGATTGTTAATCTAGTTAATGATTTAATGCACTGAGCTCTGCAGTCAGAATGTTACTTTTAATTATTTTAAACCTAATTCCCAGTCAAATTAGAATGATTTCTTAGTTTTATATATCATTTGTGATTGCATTTTCTATAGATATGATCAGACATGCAGTCTACCAATGACATTAGAGTGACAGCACTAGAAACGCCCATGCAGAGAAAAAGTCACTGGCAGTGTGAACGGGGCTTCAGGAGGAGTTCAAAAAAGTAATTTTTTCAGAAAATTCAAAATGGAGGGAAAATTTTCATGACAGAAAATGATGCCATGTGGTGCAATTAAATCGCCTTGAGGCAAGGACTTTTGTTTCTAGCCCTTACGGTTAAAAAGTTATTAGCATAAATGTGAGTGCAAATTTGGACAGTTGGTGGCGCTAGAGAGACTGAGATGGAGACATCGTGTTGTTCCACATCCGTAAGACCTTTGTTCATCTTCAGAACACAAATTAAGATATTTTTGATGAAGTCTGAGATATTTCTGTCCCTCCATAGAGATCTAACGCAACTACCAGTTTCAAGGTCCAGAATAATAGGAAAGACATCATTAAAGTACTCCATGTGACTCCAGTGGTTTAACTTCAGTTTTATGAAGTGACATGTTTCATTTGCACAAAAAAACATAATTTACCACTTTACGAAAATATTGATCTGAAACGTGAGTTCACGAGAGCTTCACGACACATGCGTGTTGTGTTCAGACTCGCACATCAACTCATACATGCGTGAGTGTTCAGAAAGAGCACCACAACATATGCATTTTGTGTTCACATGTAATAATATGCTTTGGATAATATTTTATAAATATAGTGGTAATTTATGTTTTTTTGCACAAACAAAGCACTCGCATCACTTCATAAAACTGAGGTTAAACCACTGGAGTCACATGGTAAAGAGGTTGAGTCATTATTTGTTGAACTAACCCTTTAAAGGTAATTTACCCTTGCACAAATCAAACTGAACCAAGCAATTCTCAAACAACACAACTGGACGTTCATACAGCTACACATTTGTTCTAGACACACACATACAGAGTAAACTGAAGGGGTTCCAGACAAACCAGGTTGATGATGTGTATCATACCCAGAAGCAGGACACAAGCTGATGTGACTGAAGTCAGTTGATTCAAAACTAGAGATGCACTGATACTAAATTTCTCTGCCGATACCGATTGCCGATTATTCAGAATGATATCGTCCGATACCGACAGTTTGGTTTTTCTTAAGGAAAAAAAAATCTCCCAAATAATGTTGCAAACTATACAGGGAACCCCCTCATTTGGTACACTCAATATTAGAGGTTACTATTAACATCAGAAGTATTATATTCAGCTGCTGTTTATTTTCAGATATAATAATTACACTCAAATAAAAACTGAAATGTACAAAACTTAGTATCACATAAGGTAGTTTTCATAAGCACCTGTCTTCATGGCAAATTTGCACAAACATATAATTAACAGTAAATAAGCTCCTCTCTAGTGTTATTTGTAATATAAGTTTGATAGCTAAGGAACTGTGAACATTACCGCCTGAACTGAGGTGTTACAGCGATCTGACACGTCACATTTAAGAGCGTCAAAACGCCATTTATTGTTTGAATTTCATGATAAAATCCACAAAATTTGAAAACTGAAACTTTAATTCTTATCAGAAGTAATAAACACAAATCTTTTTGCGATTATTGGATGGGAGGCGCTACAAATAATATTTGATGTAGGGAAAAAAACGCAGACCTGGCAACTCTGGCTTGAACTACGGGTGATTCATAGGGTCAAAAAGAGCCTACTTTAACATCACTGTTTTTAAACTGTTAATGTGTTAAAATTCAACACAAGAGTGACTTCCTCCTTCTGAATAATGAACACCACCATGATGAGCTGCTCCTCAATCATCTGTCTGGTTATCCTAAAATAGTGAACATAGTTCCATTGCCTTAAGGGTCTTCAGGACACACTCTTCTCAGGTCAATGTTTCAGTCTGTGATAAAGCAACTTTGATTATTTTTCTTATTTAAAAAAAAGCTGAATAATCTGTAATAGGGAATCAGATTTTGCAGATATGCGATAGCAAAGGACAAGAAAATATAAACATTTACAGAACTAAAATAATTAGTATTAATGACTGGCCAGATTTACAATTAAGAAACGCATCTGAATCAGTCATTGATTTCATTTATCATTTAGTCTGAAAATAAACATGCATCAAATCATAAATGATCTTTACACCCTAATAAATTGGATCATTCTTGATTAAAGGGATATTTCACCCAAAAATGAAAACTAGCTGTTCATTTACTCACCCTCAGGCCGTCAAAGGAGACTTTTTTTTCTTCAGTAGAACAGTAAATATTTTTAGCTGGAACTGCAAGAGACTTTTTTCTTCAGAAGTTTTTTAGCTGATAGTTTTTTAACTGTGATCCTCTGTGATTCATATAATGCAAGTCAATGGCTACTGTCACTGTGAGAATAAAAAACAACATAAACAGGCAAAAAAAAATTATACAAAACAGATATTTTTCAGAAAAACAACAAAAAAAGTCGTGCATTTGAGAGTTGATGAATATTTTGGTTGGATAATTCCAAGTCTAAAGTTTGTTAATGAGGATAACATGCAAGTCAATAGACAGCATTAGATGGATTTTACTCAAACACGTCCAACCTAATTCATATTATCTATTAACAATTACAGCAGTTTTTATAGAAATTACTTGTTATTGCAAAGTTTCCTCAGTCGTCAAACAACATTGAAGAGCTTTAGATCCTAAACATTTTGCAGTATTTATAAGTGGAAAAAAAAAATGTTTGATGCAGTTCAAGTAATTAAGTAGTTGTGTAAATACTCTGCTATCACTATTAAAAAAATCATGATTTCTACTAGAAAACCCTAACATTTTTCCCCTGGATGAAGCACAACACCTCGAGCTAGTCAAATGAAGCTAGCCTTAAGTATTTTGTCTTTACTTACAGACTTTCTTCATCATTGTGGTCGAACAAATAGATGAATAAATCAGAGCTAACGTGACAAAGACAAATAAAAGAACAAACAACGATTACTTTAAAAACTCAATATTATAATGTGAGAATCTGACTTACACCCATATTCACTTCACAGTGTAGGGGGACCTTTGGGACGAAAAGGTTGAGAACCAGGTTATCTTCAGAAAATACACTGTAATTTAATGTTGTTTTTTAATCCTTTCCCCAACTAAACTAAGAGAATAAGAGAGGGTTGGAGAACCTTTAAAGAACTATACAGAGGCTTAACAGGTTCTCTAACGGTGTATATATCACCGCAAGAACCGCTGAAGAACCAACATTTGAGTGTAGTATAGCCATTTATGATATTACATTTGTGTTTCCATTACAGTTTGAGTTTGATTCATGAAGTTATAAGTGTAATAGGAAGAACAGAGATGTGTGTTTTAAATAAAACTGAATGGCTGATAATAGTTTAAATAATTAATAAATATTTAATTAAAGCATCATTTATCCATTTGACTGAATGTGAGTTATTTTGTCTTTTCTCTCCAGACACAGTGTTTCGTCTTCAGATGTTTCTCGTCTTCTGTCCAAATATTCTGATGTTTCTGTCTTTCCTCCTCTGGGGTTTTTCTGAAGGTCAGTGTTTCACTAATGATGGTTTATCAGTGCATTATGATTTATCATTCAAATATCTGTTTATATGTACAGTAATATCTGGTGTTGTTTCAGGATCTCTGTTTGAGTCGGTCTCTTGTTGTGCTCTTTATTTTCTGAGGCCTCTCATGTTGCTCTGGGCGGCTCCATATATCAATAACTTCACAGGTATGACTGATTTATTGTTATTCATAGATTAATATAGGATATGAATTATAATGTGCATATTGTTTTCAGATAAACCTACAGTAAAACCATTTTACATTAAAAAATGTTCAGTGTTTTATTGGCATTTGTGTTTCATTGTGTTGGTGTTGAAAATGATATTGTGGATGTAATTATTTCATCTTTTCTGTTTTACAGGCAAAATTGAATCATGGATTAGAAATTTGAGTTTTAGAACAGAATATATTGTTTTCTCAGGTGTATTTTACTCAGGTAAATAAATCCAGATGTAAATCAACAGTCATCATCATAAACACATTAAAATGCACATTAACAACTGAACAATAATTACATTTAAATGATGTGATATTCCCAGTATACTGCAGGAAATCATTAATACTCAGAAGTGTCTTGTGTTACTGTTGTATTTCTGTCAGTATATTCTACATGTTCAGTGCTGAATCTCTGTGTGACTCGACACATTATAATCTACACCAGTTAGTTATGAAAATATCGCATTAATTGTTACAGTAGACGTCATGTTAGTGACTGAACTAAAGCTACTTCTGAATGACATCTCAGCATGTGTCAGGGTCAGAGGTCATGTGATCAGCACAAAGGTCAAGGGTCAGAGGTCATAATCAGCACAAAGGTCAAGGGTCAGTATCAGAAGAGAGACTGACAGTTAAAGAATGTGTTGTAATGTTTGTATCAAAACATCTGTTCAATGAGGAGAGTTTTGTAATTCCTTTGATCTGTGTTTATATTTTGTTCTTCTATTTTAGTAATTGTTGTTTTTTTCTCTTTCTTTATTCCAGTTCTGTTTAAATCTGCCTTGGACAAAAGTCTGAATTACGCTGGATTTGAAGGTGTCATGATTATAGTCATGTTTGTGATTGTACTCCTGTTCAACCTCTTCTATATTATTTACAGTAAGTGTTTCCTTCATCAAGAGTCAGAAATGAGCAGAAATCATGTGTTACCAGATTAATGCTGTTTGAGTTACAAAATATACAAACCATAATATCAGACCTGATCTTCAGTTAATTGAAGCATTTCCATTAGACAATGTGTTTATATAGCAGATTATAATCAGTGTTTTACATGATAAAGAGAAAAAAATAAAATAAATAAAAGTGATGAAAGAATGGAAGGAAAAAAATAAAACAGAATAAATCAAAGTGACAGTGAATGTCACGGTCCAATAAAGGATGTGAACTGAAATGATGGCATGAATCAGGAGGTAAAGTTATTACTTTATCAAGTCTTAAAGGATTAGTTCACTTTCAAATTAATTTTCCTGATAATTTACTCACCTCCATGTCATCCAAGATGTCCATGTCTTTCTTTCTTCAGTCGAAAAGAAATGAAGGTTTTTGATGAAAACATTCCAGGATTATTCTCCTTATAGTGCACTTCACTGGCCTCCAAACGGTTGAAGGTCAAAATTACAGTTTACAGCAATTCCAAACGAGAAATAAGGGTCTTATCTAGCGAAACGATAAGTCATTTTCGAAAAAAAATTACAAATTATATACGTTTTAACCATAAATGCTCATCTTGAACTAGCTCTCTTCTTCTCTATTTGAATTCCAGCAGTGAATTCCAGACGCTGTTAAGTGTATTACTGCCCTCCTCAGGTCAAAGTTTGAACTAATTGTTATATACTTGCACTAGAATATTGTATATGACAATTTAGTAAATTAAATAGAGAAGATGAAGAAGGGAGCTAGTTCAAGATTAGCAATTATGGTTAAAATGTATAAATAAAAAAAAAAAAAAATGTTTTCTCTAGATAAGACCTTTATTCCTCATCTGGGATCGCTGTAAACTGTAATTTTGACCTTCAACCGTTTGGGCTCCATTTAAGTCCACTATATGAAGAAAAATCCTGGAATGATTTCCTCAAAAACCTTCATTTCTTTTCGACTGAAGAAAGAAAGACATGAACATCTGGGGGTGAGTAAATTATCAGGAAAATTTTATTTGAAAGTGAACTAATCCTTTAATTTTATTAAATCTCAGGCCATCGAGTGATTTAAAAACAGGACAGATTCTCCTTGTGCCTCTTCTGTCCACAGGACACTCAGTTATTCATGATAACACCATATTTAACAAATATATAAATATTAAATTAGTAATCAGTGTTGTGTGTGTTTCTGGTGTGTCTTCAGCTCTCTCTCACAGACACACTCAGCACTTTTATCATGATTTTCTCCTCAGGATTGAGCACACACTCTTATTGAGATGTTTTCAGATCACCTCAAGCCATTGATTCATTGATTCACGGTCTGGAAAACATGAAATAACAGATTTTTCAAATTGTGATTTCCAGGCCATGAAAAATCATGGAAATAAATAACTTTAAAGTGAAATATGGAGTAGTTTTGCTCAGCTATGAAATATTTTATCAGCATGTTTCAGTCTGTGTTGTTTTCCAAGTATAATCTGTGTGTATAGTTGAGTTTATGATTTTACATAAAAATATTATCTTTTTTATGTATGAGGGATAAAAGATTGCATGTTGTTTTTTGTTTAGTACTGTCCTGAATAAGATATTTCACATAGCAGGGTTTACATATAATCCATAAGACAAAATTTCAGCTGCATTTACTCAAATGAAGCAAAAGTTTACACACCCTTGATTGTGGATGTGTGTGGTTACCTGATGATCCACGACTGTTTGTTTTTGTTTTGTGATGGTTGTTCATGAGTCCCTGATCAGTTAAACTGAGCTCTGTTCTTCAGAAAAATCCTCCAAATTCTTCAGTTTTCCATCATCTTTTTATATTTGAACCCTTTTAGATCCGTCTTTTACACTGAGAATAACTGAGTGACTCAAACTCAACTATTACTGCACTGTAAAGAGATTGCTGTACATTTTACTGTAACTTACTGCAGCTGGATGCCAGTAATTTACTGTAAAATGTTTTACAGTATTGTTACTGTATTTTTTATTTACAGTATGTTGTACAGTACTGTACTTTAATTTACAGTATTACTATTATGTTGTCATTTACAGTATTAATACAGTCGAGTTTATTTTAATTTATTTTAGACAAAATAATTTTTAGCCTGAATAAAATGATCTAATTGTGGTGCAGCACTGTAAACCATATTTTTTTTTACCACGCCCCCCAAAAATTCATCTCCCAGGGATCATCTGTATCTTTAGCATGGCAAAAATAAACTGAAGGTTCAAACATCACTGAAGCTTGAAGGTCATTACGAGTCAGGGGGTGTAGACTTTTGCACAGGACGATTGGGGTGAATTGATCTTATTTTGTCATCTGGGAAACATGTAAATATCTGACTGAAGGGCAGAACTAAAGGAAGAAAATATGTGTAAACAAAACAAGAGCAGTCTCCATCAATCCTCCTGTTCATAAGTGTTCACCCCCGACTCTTGATGTGTTGAGTTGTGTTGTGTTGTGTTGTGTTGTGTTGTGTTGTGTTGTGTTGTGTTGTGTTGTGTTGAGCATCAGTGAATGTGTGCAGCTTTTGATCATCCAGATCAACACATGAATCAGGAGTATGTGAACTCTTGAACTGAGTTTTCTGTGTTCATTCAGTTATTGTTGAATACATGTAAACATCTGTTATGTGAAATAGCTTACTTTAAAATAGCAGTACTAAATAAAAACAAAATGCAATTTTTATGATCTGTTTTATTTTAAAAATAATAATAATAATAGTAATAATAACAATTTGTCAGATTCAAAAATCTGTGAATCATGAATCAAATCAAGTCTGACCAACCACTGAAAGATAATGCTGATGATTTTGCTTTCATATCTTTATGAGAAATATGATGTGAGGAACCAGCATTATCACAGCTCAACAAATCACTGATCTGAATATCTTTTGTTTAGTTTTACTTTTTAATGCACCATGCATTTATTTCAATATCTGAGCAGAGACACATTAAATGTTGTTTATAAGGTAATTCTGATGATTGTCATGATTCATGATTGTCATCTAATGGAATTACACTATTTACATTTGATATGAAATATAATAAAACATAGTGGTCAGACGGCTGTACACTCTGTGTACCACGAGAGGGCGCTTATTAATGCTGTTATAATTTTTACATGTTTTTAATTGATTATTAATCTATCTGTGTGTATATTCACACTCATGTCATATTGAGAAAACAAGAGAGAATGAGAATATATAAAGGTGTGTGTTTGTGTTGTAAAGTCAAACGGGATGAAAAGTAATCTGATTGGCTAGTTTAGTTTTGTTGCTTTTTCCACACACCTGAAATTACATTCATGTTTAAACCAGGCTCAAAATGAGTAAACGCTCTCTAAAACAGCTACTCTTGCTCTAAACGTTTGCAAAAAGGCCTAAAACTACTGAGTAGGGAAGGAGAAATGAAGCTTCTTAAATCTGTGAAAGGAAAAGATTCAGCATCAATATTGTGACAGTGAAAACAGCGCCATCTCGTGGCAGGTCAAATTCACAGCAGACTTAAACTCTAGTGTGCCGCTTTATCCTCTTCAGCACAAATAACAGCCTGACAACGCTAAAGGTGCTTAGTTTCTGATAATATAGTTCACATATTAAAGTGTGGCAACAAATTAAACGTAATAACAAAAACAATAATTATAATAATGCTAATTATAATAATACCTACAGAGTTGTTTGAGAGCAGGTAAATGGTGCTGTAATTATTATTCTGTTTATATATGATAATATAATATAGGCTACTACAGGCTTATATATAAATACACAAACACATAGAAGTGCTCAGATTTTCTAATGTGTGAACAGGAAAGAAACAGTCAAGACACAAGTATAGTATCTACGCAATAATTAATTTAATTGATTTTTTCAGACAGCAAAAAAAGGGCTCCCCCTGATTAGAGAGTTGTGATTACAGTGTTTTATTTATTAGTGTATAATTATAGAGATTTATTTTGGAGATTATATTTTTATATATTTATTACAGTCTTTATTACAGTATTTTTCAGTTGAATATATTAAACAATGATTGAATCAGCACAGCATCATGTTCATTTAATCTGATCAATAATCACAGTGTTTTTTACATTTACATTCACACTGAATTACACTCACTTGTGTATTACTTTCAAAATAAAGTGTCAGTATTTTGTCATAATGTCTTCATAATGACTTTAATGTGTGTAATATTCAGTGTTTTTGAGGACTGTAAATACTGAGTGTTTCCTTGTGTTGAAGATTTTGAGAGTATAATATGATATTTATTAATTTATATAGTTTTCAAGAGAAAACAGTGAATGACTGTGTTAACATTGTCTGTCCAAATTAAAACATCAATTAATGACGTTAGTTTACTTCTGTACTCATTGTTTATCATGACATTAATTTAAGATCAGATCAAACATTTGGACTGATTTATTAATTGTTGTTTTTTTCTTATACAGCATTGGTGAGATTAATAGGGAATGTAAGTCAACGGATCATTACTATATTCAGGGTTCTGGCTGGAATAATCTTTAATGTTCTGCCTTCACTTCAATTCATCCTCATGTTTTATGCCTTTGGAGCTGCTAGGGGAGGTGAGTTTACATTAATATTTACATTCATTTATGAGCAATAGTGCAGGAAAACATTATTCAACAATATTAAAATCAGATCAAGAGAAATCTGTGGAAACTGTCCAGTTATTTTCCAGATGTGTCTGAGATGTTACTGCTTCATTCATTCACACTCATTAAAATATATTGATCTGATTAATTCATTAATTACAGTTTATATGAGTGTGGAAGAAGAAAAAGAGAAGTTTTTGTATAACACACCTTTTAAATATTACAGTATCTTTGAAATGTATAGCACTTATTTCAGACAAGTTCATTTGATCACCACAAATTAATGTGCAAAATTCACACTGATGTCCATGTAACTTTGTACTTGACATTAATTTATACAGTTTATGAATATGTAGTAAATTTCTAAACTACACATACTGCAAAAACACTAAATGACAGATAAATATAGTTAAATATAGTTAAAACAAGATGTGTGAAAATTAAAACAATTAAAACCAAAGTGCAAAACAACATAAAAGAAGAGGAAAACAACAACACAAACAACTGACAGTAAAATAAAATATATATCATTAAAGAATATACTAAATGTACAAGTAAGAGTAAATAAAGGTAATAGTGATCAAATATGAAATATTAATTATTCCAGAAAGCAGGTCATGTGACACACCTAAGAGTAAGTGAGCAGATAACCTCCACTTTCTGCTCCAAAAACTGAGGTAATTTTCAGGGTATGTGAGTAACCATAGCAACTCACTCTCTGAACATAACCTGCTCCGATCATGATCCAGGGTTAGTTTAGGGTTAGTTTATTCTTCAGAGGTGTTCAGTGTTAGTTTAGGGTTAGTTTATTCTTCAGAGGTGTTCAGTGTTAGTTTAGGGTTAGTTTATTCTTCAGAGGTGTTCAGCGCATGTGTGATCTACTGATGAGACTCCAGTGGGCGTGACAGACTGAGAGAGAGAGAGTATCGATATATATTAATTATAAAGCACTATTATAACAAGGTAATGTTTAAATGTTTATTTAATTCTAATATATTTATTATTTACTTTGTCATCTCACACATAATGGATCTACATTCAAATGTTTATTTAATAATGTATTTTAATGAAACAATTATGTCTTATTATTAGCATTAAACAAACATTATAATTCTTCTGAGTGATTAAAGAATCAATATTAAACAAAAAGATTGAAAACGCTGTTATTGCACAACCACACGGTGGCGATATTCACTAAGTGTGTAAATCTCCATTAAACAAAAGAAGAAGGAAGTAGAATGGCGCGCTTTTTCTCAGCGTCTGTTTCCATGGAGACTCGTGCATTCGTCACTCTGTTGATAATGTCACTGTGTTTAACCGGGAACAGACTCTGTGTTTGCTGAACTCACTCCTGAACGCGTTTACCCTGTTTACCCTCATGTTTTACACTGCTGAACATAAAACCATTTCATCTGACAGGCAGAATACTGTAAATATGATGAGTGATGGATCTCATTATACACTGAATCATGTGTGAATGAGTCTGTCAGTGAATCTCAGTATAATATAATCATCTAATCTTCTGTTTTCAGGATTCATCATTGTTGCAGTTTTACCAGTGTTTCTCACAGTGACAAATTACGATTGGGACGCAGTATGTGGTCAACAGATGGGCTGTAAGTGTTTGACGAATTATGATCTGATCCTGATATAAACACTCATAACTCATGACATCACATAATGACATCAAGATTTGGCTCGTGTCATTATGAATGTCTGATCTTTAAAGATTTTGAGTGAGAGCAGAAATACTTCCAGTGATTTCATAATAATCTGTGTTCAAATGTTTTGTGAGATGTTTTATATGGTCTTGATTTTATTCAGTCAGTGTCAAACACAGATATGCACTTCTTTTTAAACTAATATTATTAAACATGTTTTTCAGGTTCACCTTCGGTCAGGAGATCAGTTTATTTAACTCTCATGTTATTGGTCAATGCTGTACTGGTCTATTTCTACATCATCTCTCTGGAAAATGAAAAGGGTACGATAATATAAAATTATATATCTGAAGCATATCTTACATTAATGCTAAAGTGTACTATAGTTAAGTGTCTGTCTGTCAGTTAATGAACACTTTACAGAAACTGTTACCATGACGATGATGATGTGTTTGTGTTCAGATCGTGTGGGATGGATCTGTGTGATTGTGTTTCTTCAGTTACTCTGGGCAGTGGTGAACTTCACACGCTCACTTGATTATGGTACAGTATCAATCATCTGATCATCTATCAGCTCTAGTTTATTCTCTTCTGAAGAGAGATTGAGTCTCTACACTGTACCATTATCATAAAGACTGTGAAATTATACAGTTAAAACCTGTTAACAGTAAGTTCATAAACGGTGAAAAACTGTTTCTTTTTCCTTGTCAGTTATGTGCATTAGGGCTTCATGTTACATGTAATGTTGTTAACTGCATTATTTCAGTCAAGTCATCTTCATTTCTATAGCGCTTTTTACAATCCAGATTGTTTCAAAGCAGATTCACAGTGACATTAATGGACAGAGATTGTTTTAACTTCACAACAGATCTAAGAAAATACTATTATAGAGCTAAAGTCGTTTTTTGATTGAATCACTTCCGTTGTAAAAATGGTTCATTATTACTTTAGGGGCCGCTTATATGACACCTTTCCCACTGAAAACTGAATACCTTTAATGCATTCTTGCCATTTATTTATGTGTTTAGTCTATAGGTTTGTGTGTTTGAGTGAGTGTGTGTGTGCAGAAGCTCGGTCTTTTTTTAAAAAGTGATATTGCCAAATTACTTTACTGGTCCACATAATACAGAAAAATTAGTTGTGTCCGCGGATCTATGCAAACTGGCATAATTTTGATAATGTTTTATCTATGCATAGGGAAAGGAAAGGGAAGGAGGCCTTCGCAGGGGATAGATTAAATTAAATGTCAGGGCTGTGTTATCAACAGCAGGTCCTTCATCTCAGCTGGATACGGCCCGGATCCGGTTGACTACGGTGAACCTCGGGATAAACAGAAAGACTAATATTAGCGTAGATGCCATTCTTCTTCTGATGTAACGAGTACATCTGGTGTTATAGGAAGTGTTCCCAGTTCCGGCTGACCTAATTTATGCAGCCTAATAATCCTTTAACGGATTTGAAAATATAAATTGATAATGTGTTATGTGTATGCCAGGTTAAAGAGATGCGTTTTTAGTCTAGATTTAAACTGACAGAATGTGTCTGCATCCCGAACAAAGCTAGGAAGATTGTTCCAGAGTTTAGGTGCCAAATAGGAGAAGGATCTACCGCCTGCAGTTGATTTTGATATTATAGGTATTATCAGCTGGCCTGAACTCTGAGATCGCAATAAACGTGAAGGACTATAATGATTTAAGAGCTCGCTTAGGTACTGGGGAGCTAAACCAGCAGAACAACCACCCAGTAGAGCGTTACAGTAATCTAGCCTTGAGGTCATGAACGCATGAACTAACATGCATTAATCTGTGCATTATCAGTGTCCTGCATGTTTCACTCAACCCTGTTACTTCTGACATGACTTTCCTCCTTTGAAAACAGAGGTTCATCATGATGGTGTTCAGTGTTTGTGTGAATGACACTCTGAGCAGCTTCTGTATATTAATATTTACTTCATCAGCTTGTGATGAACTTTGAACTCTCTCGTCACCTCCTGTGTTTTATGGTATTTTAGTTCTGGTATATTAACATTATACCAGTTAATGAAATACAGGTTTTACTGTAAGTTTAAGTTAAATCCATAAATCCTGAAACGCTGAAGCCATATTTTTTATAGTGAAGTTCAGACAGCCTCAGCTGCTGTTTTTATTTTACTGTAATATTTCACTGTGAATGAATGATGAAAAACATTATTATTGTACAGTATATTTTTGTATAATTTATTATTCATTATTAGTTTCACACTCCAAACAGACTAAGAGTCAGATTTAGAAAGAAGTTGAGATTTGTTTTTCTTGATATGTGCTTTTTTTCTGTAGTGGTTGTTAATGTGGTTTCATCTGATCTAATGGTGATATTATTTTTTATCATCTGATCTAATGGTGATGATATTTTTATCATCTGATCTAATGGTGATGATATTAACTGTATATTTGATCTAATGGTGATGATATTGTATTATTTGATCTTCCAGTTCTTCCTCGTCTTGTTCCTGTGTATGTGTTTGGATCAGTCGGTGTTGTTGTACTGAACTCTGTTGCTCTGATGACTGAACTGATACTGAAAACAGGTGAACGAACACTTCAACATCAGTAATATATCTGCATATAAACCATGAACTCTGTATTAAATACATATAAACTAATACAGCATTTTAATCTGAACTGAGTGGTAAAATCTGTGAAGCAGAAATCGGATTTATCTCAGCTATTATTCTCATTTTCATTCACATATATGAATTTGGAGCAATAATAATCCTCACAATCAGCTGTTCATGCTGTAAATAAAATGAAACTGTTGCTTCTTCTCATCCTCAGTTAATGGTGAAGGTGCATTTGGAGATCTGAGGATCATCGTCTTTTCCTCTGAATTCATCTTCACTTTATTTCTGATGGTTTTAATGGCATTTGAACCCTGTGAGTATAACCTGAACTTAAAGACAATTAAATTAATTACATTCACTTCAGCTGTTTTGATGCCTCATTTATTTTCATTTTAAAATATGACCACATATGTGACCAATCATCTGTCTTCTCAGGGAATAAATGATCAGTTTTGTGTTGTGATGACTGATGAATCTCACAGTTTACAGCAGAAAAACACTCATTATAACTCATTCACAGTTTCACTACTATTTATTGTGGTCTTTGAGGACATCAGTAAATATGTTTCTGCTGTTTTTATAATGATAATGACTCATATTGACTCTAAAAAACTGAAGCCCTCAATCTTCAACACACTGAACACAATTAAATTCATTGAGATGTATCTAGACTGGATATTTGAAGGTTTATTTTTCTTTGTTTAATCCAGGACTCATCTATTATCCAGTCTGACATGTTCTGAATCTGAATAATCCTGTAAATCTCTTTTCCTCCTCTGTCTCTGAACTCACAGGGATCACACCATGTCTGGAGTCATGTCAGGTTAGTGTCATTTTTAATGTAAATCAGATTTTATTAATTCACTTGATGTTAAAGGTGCACTCAGTGATTTATGTTCATGTTTCTCTGACTGAAGTCTTCATACAGACACACATCAGTGTAAAAATATGTATTTATATAAATTAAAAGATCTTGTTCAGTACAGCTCTGTTGAGGCGTTTCTGAGATAAAGTGAGCAGTATTCAGCTGGTCATGTGATCTCAGTATGGCCACCATGAGCCGAGAGAAAACACCTTATGTGGAAGAAAACAGTTTCTTCCCGACTCTACATCATTTAAACTGGATTTGTCAAATGTGCTATTCTTTACTTTAAACATGGACAGAATTACAGACTGCACCTTTAAATAGTGTCAGAAACACATTTAGTGTAGATCTGTGTGTAAATGAATGTATTGTCATGAACACAGAAGGCAATAAAGTCTCGTCGAACTCCAGCCGCTGGATCACAGAATCAGGAATCTCAGGTCAGTGTCAGAATTATGGTGGATTTGAACACTTCTTCAGAGATGTTGTTTCTCAGTCCTGCTCCTGGAGAACATCAGCACTTTATCTGACACAAACCACTTCAGATAATTACAGACATGATCGCTTCACTTAGTTTTGTCGTGGTCACGAGATATTAATTCGTGGGAACATGATAATAAGTTGTGGCCTCGAGATCCTATGTTGAGGGAACGATATCTATTAGGTTAACTGTGTAAACAACCTGCGTAACCATAGCAACCTGGAATTATCAGAAATTTTAGACCTATAATAATATTTACATTTTAATTAAGAAAATGCGTGGAATTAAAGGGTTCGTTCACCCAAAAATGAAATTGTTGTCATTAATTACTCACCCTCATGTCGTTCCACACCTGTAAGACCTTTGTTAATCTTCAGAACACAAATCAAAATATTTTTGATGAAATCCGATGGCTCAGTGAGGCCTTCATAGCCAGCAATGACATTTCCTCTCTCAAGATCCATTAATGTACTAAAAACATATTTAAATCAGTTCATGTGAGTACAGTGGTTCAATATTAATATTATAAAGTGACGAGAATATTTTTGGTGCGCCAAAAAAAACTAAAATAACAACTTATATAGTCATGGACGATTTCAAAACACTGCTTCAGAAGCTTCGGAGCGTTATGAATCAGCGTATCGAATCTGCTGTTCGGAGCACCAAAGTCACGTGATTTCAGCAATTTGACTCACGATCCGAATCATGATTCAATACACTGATTCATAACGCTCCAAAGCTTCCTGAAGCAGTGTTTTGAAATCGTCCATGACTATATAAGTTGTTATTTTAGTTTTTTTTGGCGCACCAAAAATATTCTCGTCACTTTATAATATTAATATTGAACCACTGTACTCACATGAACTGAATTAAATATGTTTTTAGTACCTTTATGGATCTTGAGAGAGGAAATGTGCAGACCTCACAGAGCCATCGGATTTCATCAAAAATATCTTAATTTGTGCTCTGAAGATGAACGAAGGTCTTACGGGTGTGGAACGACATGAGGGTGAGTAATAAAAGACAGAATTTTCATTTTTGGGTGAACTAACCCTTTAATGAATGATTATATTAACATATTACCTATTGAGTGTGATGTGCCTAAACAGCATTCGAATGAAGTTTTTCAATAAATGTTACAAGAATATGGCGTGTACATTTTTATCTCTCAGTCTTTTAAATCCATTCACTGATTGTTTATTTTTATTTAATATTTTATATTATTATCATTATTATTACCAGGCCTATTGGTTACATTTTTTTATTCATTGCAATGGATTTGCTTTATTTTCCCCTTTAATACTCTTTATCTTAATCTATCTTAATTTAGTTTTTTTTATTTGTGTGTGTGTGTGTATATATATATATATATATATATATATATATATATATATATATATATAATGCACCATATGTAAGTTATGTATTATCTTATAGTCTACTTACAGTACCAATATAGCCAGTGTTTTTTCATGCCAATAAAGCATTGATTATATTACTTGATTTCTGCTTGTATTTTACTATACTTGTATTTTATTAAGTTCACTTTATGGGAATTTATCATATTCATTTTATTTAGGTTTAAAGGGCATAATAATAATTATAATATTAATAATAATAATAATAAATAAAGACATGATCAGTGAATGGATTTAAAACGCTGTGAGATGGGATGAATAAAAATGTTTCCTTGTAGGCCTTTATTAGTTAATGTTCTTACATATTCTTTTATTATGTATTAATAACAAACTTCATTTGAATGCCGTCTATAGGCAACATCGCGTGTTTTAAAATGAAAATATATCATTACCTCAACATAGGATCTCGAGGCCATGACTTCACATCGCGTGTCACCACGACAAAACTAAGTGAACTGAACATGTTCCCTCCCCCTGAAATATCTGTAACACCACATCCTGATCATCTGCACAAACAGTACTATATTATATACTAGAGTTATACTGTACTAAAGTTAGCAGCAGCAGGTCATGTGACTTAGAAGCGTTTGCTGTTTTTAAGTTAAAGGAAATTACGTTTCTATGTGGTAAAACTGTTATAATGAGGAGACTCCAGGAGCAGGACTGAGAAACACTGCTGTGATACTGTTGTTAAAACATGTCTTATTCTGAACCCAGAATGCAGCAGCTTCTGATGAACCTCCAGCCGCTGGATCAAACCAGAACCAGAACACAGCAGAATCACTGGAGATGAATCCTCTACTAAATCAAGATCAAGAGACTCAGCCGGATTCAGTGGTTTCACAGGCATGATCTGTGATCTTCTTCATTTGTTATTGAGGCCGTTTTTTATAATGTACATTTTCTTAGTTTTGTAAATATCTGTAAATATTGTTCTTTTGTGTAACATTGTGCTTTATTTCATATGATGTAAATATATACAATAAATGTAAATGTTTATAAATGGCAATAAAACAAACTGACTGCTCAGTGTGTGTAATGTGCTCAGTACACAGAACATCAAGGAGACTTTCTACAGTCACTAATATGAGCAGTATACTGTATGGAAATACTGTATCCCACAATGCAATGTGTTTCACTTGATTTTCCATTTCCAGCGTGATCAAAGAACCAGAAACCCAACATGATTTTTAACATCTCTCTCATTAATTGATCAGACTGCCAGAAGGTGTTATAGTAATTCTGATCAGTGAGATGTGTTTCTACTCATTATTTATGTGGTGAACCAGTCAATATAAATATTGTTAAAACTGCAGATCAATTGTCTGCTGAGCATTTTACCCAGGAGTCCCAGGATGTCCTTCAGAAAGAGTAGGGCTGTAACCCAACATCCTGGCCAGATTTGCCCATTGGTCTCTGACCATCATGGCCTCCTAATCATCCCCAAAAACTGATTGGCTTCATCACTGTCTCCTCTCCATCAATAATCTGGTGTGTGGTGGGTGTTCTGGCACAATATGGCTGCCGTCATCATCAGGTGATGCTGCACATTGGTGGGGGTTGAGGAGATTCCCCCTTCAATATGTAAAGTGCTTTGAGTGCCCAGAAAAGTGCTATATAAATGTAAGGAATTATTAAGTTGAACTGCTTGCAGGAAACTAATGACATTTGGTACAAAGATAGAGGACAAAATCAACATTAACCACAGCAAATTTGGAGTCTCTAACTCAAACTAGTGGTCAGGAGATATGAGAAATGCCAAATTTTCTTATGATTTATGAATGGTTTGGCCAAAAATCACAAGACTGGTGTCTATAGATTCGGATCATCAAACCGTCGAACGAAATCCAATTTTTCCCTCTCTTCCATTTTGGATTTTGACATAAAATGCTATATTTTATGAACACAATGGCATGTCATTACGAAATGATGTGTGTCTTCAGCACCATGCCCTGAAGGTACTCAAAAAGTTTTGGTGCGTTTTATAATAAAATTAAAAAATATATATATTAATAATTTTTGGTTAGTTTTGCCTATTGTCATGAGACTGGTCTTGATAGATTGATTGGATCATGTTGTGTAACAGAGCCACCTGTTGGTAGGGCTGGGAATCAAAAATCCATTCCAATTCTGAAATCGGAAATTTAAGGTCAAGAATAGGATACTTGTAAAATTAAAAATTTGATTTCGCCTGCTGTGTGCTCATTTTTGGATATTTTTTTAACATGTCATCTGTGAGGACCCAACCTGGCGATTTTATCTCACAATTCTGACTTTTCCCCTCCAGAATTGTGATATATAAATTCACAATTGCAAGTTAACAAGTCCCCAAGGAAACACATTCTGAAAAGAAAACACATAACCTACTATGGAAACACATTTACTGAATATATATAAAACGTGACTGCACGCTGGAATGGCATAACTGGACTAACCAGCGGACTGATCTCGAGCATCTGAAATGCTGTTTTAATGCCTGAGCTGTTTTGTCATACTGTATTCTTCTGTGTTTTAAGAACAACAGTCTTTACGATTATGACTGCGAACACAAATCATAGAAGAATAGTGGGTGAGAACCAAAAGTGAATGAAAGGGAAGGAGGATTGAATCCAAACAACACAGAACTACTGCAGCAAACCTCAGTATTCACCCTGAAGAGCCTGTTTCCACAGAGAACTTCACAAAACCACCATCCTCCATGAAAGAGCTGTGAAACTCCAATCACACCAGTGCTAAAACATGAAAAAGATGGACACAACACAAGGCTCCTCTCACAGGATGATTTGGTTATTTAAACCAAATTAAAAAACAACTACTGGCCGATTCTGATACCGATATTTGTCATTTTCTTACTTATCTGAACATTTGTCTTTAAAATCGATTATTGTTTTGATCATGTTTTAAATAAGCAAAGCTCAAAGACATGAATTAAGGTCCATTTCAGCTTTATTGCAATTAACAAAAACTATTTTTAATAGTTTTACATTTAGGTAATGATAACAACAGTGTGTGAAACAATTAACAATTGTATTTTATAAGCTATTAACAAGGATTCATAAAAGCTGTAAAAAAACATACTGCTTATTAATTCATGTTAGTAAATGTGTTAACTAGTGCAAACAAACTAGAGCTTATTGAAAGTGTTTCCATTTAAACTGTGCTGTTCAAACAGCATCATATTAATAACTGCTGATTTCTCTCAAATTTACATGATTAAATTAAGCCATACTAAGAAAGTTGATCATTGATAAAACCACACATTATTCTTCATCTTGAAACTCCAGATATACTTATACGCTCTGGTTCAGCATGTGTCATCTGTTATTTCCATGATTTTTTTAGGGATGACTTTCCATGATTAGAGACAGTTTTGTCCCTAATGTTTTCTCTCATGTATCCCAGCCTACAAACATCACAATCATGTCAAGCAGGAAAGAAACAGAACAAAGTTTATTGAAATTAAAGCAAATATGACCATAAATCAGTCTTCCAGCCTTACTGAGGTTTAATCACTTTATTGCAGTTTTCAAATCTCCATGTTACACTGTATTTTCTCACATGTTTCTTAATGGACGGTGATGAACTTCTAATGGTGAAATGAACAGATCTCATCAGGATCAGAGCTGATGAAAGTCCATGAATAACTTCCTCACTGCTTGACTGGAGGAACGCTGCTCTTTTCTTACATCAAACTGTACGTGAATCCTCTGCTGAGAGGTTTCCTCCTTAATAAGCTGTGATTGTCGATATGAGATCCAAAACAAAACATTTATTTCAGAAGAAATCATTTCAAATCCAGATGATAAAAAGTTCCTGGTGGAAATGCTAAATAAAGGACTAGTTGACTGAACATTGGTAAATAAAGGTCAATAATCGTGCGATCCGAGTCTAAGCTGTGTTCCAGCTGATTGTGAAAGGCTTTTCAATGCTGTGAGATTGTGATGTCGCATCAAACTGCAACTGCTGAACCTGAGGAAGAGGAAGAGAGAGTTTGAGACGCAGTTTTGAGACAAAACGAAAGCTAAACTACACACTCACAGTCAGCAGGTACTACACAAATCCTCTTTAAAAGGATAGTTCACCCCAAAATGAAAATGTGCTGGAAATGTACTGAAAAAAGCTAATTGTCATTAAAATAATATCTTAAAATTCTTAATATTTTATATATATTTTTAAGTAAAATATAACTTAGTATTTCTTACTGATTCTCCAGTGAAATATGACCGGGATAAATTAAAGGCAGCAAATATAATATAATATATATGATATATGTATGATATATATATATATATGAATATAATATAATCATTTATAATTGGATTGATAAATGCTTAATTGTCATTAAAATAATATCTCTTAAAATACGAAAACAAAAGATTATACTCTCTTTTTAAAATGTATTTTTGCATATTTCTTTGTTTTTTTGTTTTTGTTTCTTTTTTTTTTGTATTGACATTTTCATGAGATTCACCCAATTATAAGTGTATATTTCAAAATGAAAACTTAAATCAATAACTTTTTAATCGGGCAAATGCATAACAAATACATATAAAATTATTAAATGTGTTAAATAACTATTAAATATAATTTTTATATTTAAATGACATTTTACATTTTTAAACTGTGATATATTTACATTTTGTTTTAAATGACTAAAACTAATTCATTTTCCCCCTCATAATCGTATCAGTGTTTGTGACAGTATGAAGCTGAATATATGTTTGCATGAAGGATCTCACCTCAGCGTTATATGTGAAGGTCAGGTCTGCGTCAGGCTGTCCAGTCACGCTCATGATAACACGAGTGACGGGCGCTGTTACACCCCACACCTTCACCAGACCCAGAGTCAACCTGTCAACCTCAGCCAGACCATCAGTGGGAACCGCGCTGGTGAGGACACCCTATACATACAGTATAAACACACAGGACAACACACATATTTACACATTACACACACACATATTTACAGTGTGAGCAAACATGCTATCGCAAATGATAACTGATGACAGTAAAACATCCAGTTAAATTATAGTAATGATTTTTTGTGGGGGAAATGTAGTTAATTATCATGAAAATAATATCACAATGACATATGACATGTTTCGTGAGATTCAGTCACTTAGATCTGACTAACAGAATGAAAAACAACAGAAAATTGTGTTGTTTCAGTATTTATGTATCATCTAGTGGCCTTCTGGATCTGGATCTGTTAAATATAGAGTGATGTAGATGTTTGGCTTTAATCGAGACAGACAATCTTTGATTCCCTACTGGATTTGATCTGAAAGAACTGCACACATATCTTTCTTCAAGACATATGAACATACCGAAGATGCAGTAAAAGTCGTCAAGAGAAAACGCTTATTCTGAACAGTATCTGTAAGGAGAAAGAAGAAAACAAATCCCTGTGATAAAATTACTCTGATTTACTCTGAAAAACACAAGCTAATAATAAAGAAACATATTCAGAACAGTTTTATTGTTTGTAAAGCCTTACATTAAATGATATTACCAATAATAGCATTTACTACGAGGAAAAAGTAATAAATCCAACTTCAGAAATGCATGCCTTTACTGTTCCTACATTTATTTTATTATTGCAAAACTCCAAAAACTAAATATTGTAAACATTTTCACATTCTGCATCACAATGTAATAAAACACATTCACATTCATCTGTTTCGGATAAAACTGCATGTGCTTTTAGTGCCACTTACTGCACATTTTACTCTGGAAGTTGAATAAATCATTCAAAATCAGTCAAACCCATTAAATTCCTCACGATTCCCATCCCTGCACACACACACACACACACACACACACACACACTCACACACACACACACACACACACACACACACACACACACACACACACACACACACAAACATAACTCACCAATTCCCTCTCCATTATCCCAGAACAAGGATCCATGAGCTGATCCTCCATCATCAAGAGCAACAAGAAGACCCAGAGGATTCTGACGACTACAAGAAACAATAAAACAAAAACATTATTGTGACATCACAAGAATAAATATACCTAAATATAAATATATATAAATATAAAAACACTTACATTAACATATTAAAGTGCCCTATTATATTTTAAAGGTTCCTAATGTTATTTCGGAGTCTCCCACAACAGGTTTTCATTCATGCAAGCTCAAAAACACTTAGTATCTAATAATATTTTCTAATAATATCTAATATCTGCAGCATCAGCTCTTTTCTCACAGTATCTGAAACAGTTCAGTAAAGGATTCGGCCTCTCTAAACCCCGCCTTTCTGAGAGCAAGCTCTGTTCTGATTGGTCAGACGGCCCAGTCTGTTGTGATTCATCAGAAACCAAACACTCATAATCATACCTGAATTTCAACACTTGATTCACAGTGATATGAACAGTAACGATGGTGTCAGTTTTACCGTATCAATCCCATATAAGTGTATTTGCTTTGGCAGCAGAAATCAGCGTCTTCTCAACATGAACAACACAAACCAAACTCTTCCAGTTTCAGATACCAGTGTGATTGAGGGCGGGGCAAAGAGATGCTGTTCAGCCAATGAACACCACAGGCTGGCATTATGCAAATAACTAACAAACCGTCACAGGTTCAGCAAGAAGTGAGACTGAATTACTGACGACTCGTTTCAGTTCAGAATCACTTCTTTCTTTTGGCCGACAAAAACTCATTGTTTGTGGGGAAAGAAACCCTTTTGAAAGTGGAAAGAAAAATAATGCAACTCTAGAAAAAGTCTTAATAAAGATGGCGAGCAGTTTGTTGACCTGTAGTGTGTGTTGTTCTCTGCTTTCTGCCAGGGCAGGATGTGTCCTCCTCTCACGTGCAGGTTAATCTTCGATAATGGTGTATCCATATCCACAAACTGTCCTCGCACTCCAACAACTTCACCCTGGATGATCAATTACATACCAGCAGATAAGAGAAGCCAATATATAGTAGCACAGGTTGAGTTTGTTTGGAAGCCAGCTGCATTATGACTGTTTCTTTCACTGACATGCTATTAAAATCTTGCTAATAAAGATTTGCATGCTGATAAATTGCTCACCGTGTGGTAATCGTACCAGCGGGCGTTTGGTAAGTATCCCCGGACCACAGTAACGCCCTTCACAAAACAAAACCAGTGAGAAATGAACAAACAACAACAACACAAACAACACATGTAGGTCAGTTCCTCAAAACTCAAACATGACTACAGGTCATGTGTTTGTGTAGTGTGATCATAGTGGAGTTGTGTTTGTGTGTGTTCAGCACCGGGTCCAGAGCAGGTGTGATCAGAAGAGCCGGACCCCAGAGGAACTGCCTGTCGATCTTCCATGTGTTTTCATCTGTGACAAACCTGCAGTGCAGAACATGATCTCATCAACATTGGTCATGACTTTTCATGTGAGGCTGAACTGTTGAGAAACACTCACTCGTGCAGCAGGGGTCTGACCACAGTGTTTCCGTGAGTGTGAGCTTCGTACATCAGGGTGTACAGATACGGCAGGAGGGTGTAGCGAATATTCAGCACATCACGAGACACAGCAGCAAACTCTGCTCCCCAGGCCACGGGATCCTGCCTCTGACAGAGATCACATCAGATTATCATCATTCAGCACTTCTGAAGAAAACACGAATGGACATAAACACAGAAGCTCTGCAACATAAATAGCTGAATGACAGGAGAGAGACAAATTTGTTGAGTAAAGTCATTATTTTTGCGCACAGAAAGTATTCTCATCGCTTCATAACATTAAGGTTGAACCTCTGCAGTCGAGCTGACTATTTTAACAATGTTTTTACTACTTTTCTGGACATTGAATATGAATTTCGTTGCTTTCGATAGAGGATTAAAAAAAACTCGGATTTCATCAAAAATATCTTAATTTGTGTTCTGAAGATGAACGAAGGTGTTACGGGTTTGTAACGACATGAGGGTGAGTAATTAATGACAGAAATTTCATTTTTGCGTGAATATAAACCTTTTAATCATTAGCACCTTATCATACATTCTCTTGACATTTATGCCATAACAAATGTGTTTTATAAACACTCAGTTACAGCAGCCAGAGAACAACTGACGCAATAAAGTCAAGAGCCCGATTAAAGCCAGCACTGCCCTCAAAGAGGGTAACTCAATTAATCATCAACATCTAAACCTCTGTTAATTCTCACAAGAGCTTCTGTAGACGTATGACAGAAATAAAATCAGTCTAGTAATGAGTGAAGCTGGTAATGTTTTGTAGAGTTTGTAGAGTTGTTTAATGTGATCTTGAGAGATTAAATGTCTTTTATCTTCAGTTGATTTCATCTAAGGCTGTGGATGAAGTCAGTAAGTTTTTGTGTTTCTTTTTCCTTCAGTGATTATCAGCTTGTTAACAGCAGGTGTTCATCATTACTGCTCAATAATTATCTCATTAACTTTGACACTGCTTCAATAGTACTTTAACTCAGTAGTGCACACACACACGAACACTAAGCAGTGTTAATAAACCTGGGCATTTTTCTGCGTACTATTACATCTTACCTATTTCATTTACGTATGACTGACAAATATGAATCACATTAAGTTTATTAGTTTGTTTCTGTTAAAACTATGTAATCCTAATGGATGGAGAATTTGAATGTAATTCAATTACATAAAACTTTAATTTAGACTGAAATATTTTTGAGAGTGTGTTCTCACTGGCATGTTTATGGTGTTGTGGTTTCTGGAGAACGGGTAGAAAGCTCCGAGCTGCATCCAGCGCAGACACATCTCGTATTCGGCAGTCTTAAAGAAGCCACAGATATCAGCGCCGGTCTGGAACATGAGTGGAAATAAGGGAGAGTGAGAAGGGAAAAGAGACATGAATAAATACAGTCTTTATTTGAAAGGAAATAAAGCACAAGTGCTGCGGCAGGACGAGAGAGAGGCACTTACATAAGAGATGCCAAATATGCTGAACTCCATCATGCCTAAAAGACAGAGAGACACCACATGTCCAACAAAAACACCACACGGGTCAAAAACTAAAGGACAAGGATGAATTAGATGTGTTGATTGCCCATGCAAAACATGTTGCTAGGGTGTTCTGGCTGGTTGCTAGGGCGGTTGGTTACTGGCCTGATTCAAAAAGTTTCTATAATACTCAGACAAGTATCGTTGCCTCAAATTGTCCTTAATCAAATTTCAAGTTTAGCACTTGGTTCTGGTTTTCTTTCTCTTGCGTATCACTGTTATCTCTTCTTTGACTCTTGCACCATATCTTTGAAAACCATCTGAGATGTTTGAACAACAAATTGAAATTCTGACTTTGGATCACTTGAAGACCCCCTTTAGTATGCGATCCTATTCAAACGTTTGGGGTCAATGCAGTTTATTATAGTATGTCCTCATTGGCTGATGTTGTGTCTTCTATATTCTGATTGGTTGATAGTTCTTTCTGCTCAACAAGACTGAATTTATTCGATCAAAAATACAGTAAAAAATTGTGAAAGATTATTACAGTGTAAAACAGCTGTTTTCTGTGTGAACGTATAGTAAAATGTAATTTGTGATAAACGCTGAATTTTCAGCATCATTACTCCAGTCTTACGTCACATGATCCTTCAGGAATCATTCTAATATGCTGATTTGCCGCTCAAACAAACAAAAAACGTACTGACCCCAAACTTTTGAACAATAGTGTATAGTAAATATGAGCACTAGCTATGCTAGCTGTTCTTCCCAATAATAATAATCCCCATCATCACACCTATGATGGACTTCAGAAGCTGGTCCCAGCCGGAGTAGTTGTCTCCCAGCCAATGTCCTGCCCAGCGACCGCTAGACGGGTATGTTGAACGGGTAATTACCACACCTCTCTTTCCAGTGGTATTAAGCAAAGCACTGAGAAATACACACAAACACACACAGCAATTAAAACTCCTTCCAGATCAACGAGAAATAAATCTAGTATTGAATATGGAGGGACAGAAAACTCACTCATAAGTGGGTTTGGTGTGAGACCAGCCGTACAAGTTGTGGACATCATAATGCTTGACGCGTGTGCCATCAGTAAGGATCTGCTCACTGTTCATGCATATAGTCTTGTGGTTCAGACCTCTGTGCATGGACTCCAGTGCTGAGAAATATCACACACATACATAGGGCAGATTCATTTAGGACAGAAAGTGCTAAATACAGGTGCCACCTTAATAGTCGACTAAACATTAGTCAACGAGAAGAGGCTTAGGCGACCAAAATTTTATTTGTTAGTCGCAGAAAGAAAGAAAAAACTCCACAGGAAGTCACACAGTCTGTGATGGACAGATGGTTAACGGCAGGTCCATGTGGTAATTACAGCATGTCGGGAAGGAAATCCAAACATTTGCCTATCATTCATCAACCTCAAGTATTACTTCATTACTCTCTATATTACTAACATTACTATATATTAATATATTAATAATATTACTAACTTTACATGACCGCTCGCCCTAAATGTGCGCTATTATTAGCTGCATATTCAAGTGTTTGTGTCGAAGCTGAAATATAGCATGCTTACTGCAAGACATGGAGGCGCTGGTGCGATCACTGGCATTTTTTCCTGATAACAGCGGAAACAACTTAAAATACACTGTCATTTTTAGTCATACAGACTAATACATCATTCGAAACTGTAAAGGATCTACTTTTATTTATGTAAACTCACAATAACAAGAAAACGTTTGTGCCTTTGTAGAATAAAGAAAACAAACAGGATGTGTTTTCTGCCGTCTCAGTCTCCATGAACTTCTTTTTGGAGCACGTCACAAAAATGAAACTCAGCATATAGGCTACTTGCCTCACAGAGAAAGCTTGAAATATCTACTTTTAAATGAACCAGTTCAAAACAAAACAAATACTCTCTGCTTTTGTAATTCATATGAAATGTGCATTTCTTTCTAAAGGCACATTCACTGCAGAGATGGCGAAACTGACTAAGAAAACACTAGTTTATTAATAAATCATTAAAATGTCTCCTTGCTATTTTTTCGGACACATTCATAATCATTACTTTTGCCAGTGCTTTGCGTCATGCTTTATGTGTGTACTTGAATGTAGAAAAGACTATATATTTAAGGCTCATAATGGTTTAGTTCCTTCCCCATATATATTTAAGTAATTAATTTAATACAAACATGCGATTAGTCAACTAATGTCTAAAATGAACGACTACCAAAAAATCTTCAGTCAGGGCCAGGCCTAGTAAATGTTGACCATAGTGTTGTAAAGTCCACATGCCAGGATGCTCTCATAAGAACTTACGGGGCATGTATGGAGGATGTTCCAGAGTTTGATCCCCTAGACACTTTTCTCCAGTGGTCCCATGCACAAAATTGGCCGGCTCATTCATGTCCTTCAGAAAACACAATGACAGTGTTATCATGCATATAATCCAAAGGAGAAAACAGTGATGGCATGCAAATGAGTGTAGAAATGGGGCGTGGCTATGATAAACCTTCACATGTTCTTCCACTGCTCACCATGACTTTGTCAAGTAAGATGTAATCCTGAATCAACATCCTTAACAGTCAATTTCCTCAGATGTAGAGTTATTTCATTCTTACGGTTAGAGTTAGATGTGTTGTGAAAAGAGCAACAATGGTGTGTAATGGCACAGATCTTGTACACTTTTAATGAATGAAATTGCTTTACTTTTCATTCCAACATGAAAAATGACAAAAAACAAAGCACTCACGATCCAAAGTCCATCAAACTTCATGATGTTGTTGTAAAAGTCTTTAATCTGCTCTCCCCACCACTCCGCTGTACTGTTCCTGAAGAAATCTGGGAACGCCACGAAAGATCTGAAGCGCTGAAGAAACATTAAGTTGGACAAGGTGCTTTAACCATCAATACATACTGATTAGCAAATATCCAATTTGTTTAAATAATAATGTGCTGGTTGACTTCTTATCTGTTCTGATTGGCTGAGTTTGAGTTTTTTTACTACAGTATAGTACTAGACTGCGTTCCACTCCACTTTTAGACATGCACTCCCAAACTTCCCTAAGCGCTTCCCCTCGGGGGAATCCCTGCCGCCATTCCACTTCGTGAAGTGGATGAGGGAACAGACCCTACAGACCCTACAAGTCTACTTCATATGTCCGCTTCAGGCAGCTCCATAACCCACAATGCAACACGATTGTGATGTCACCTCATATCGTGTTTAATTTACCCCACCACAAACAACTCTATAATATATTAATTACTTTTTTTAAATATCTAAAACAACCCAAACACACCTATCTAAATATAGAATGCTGCATTAAAAAGTTTCGTAAGGAAAAAAAAATGTAAATAATAAATCAAATCCATAGCAGATTCCAAGTGATCGAGGGATTAGGACGTTCCAGTTCAGCCCATTGCAAAGTTTCCGCCAGTAGTGGGCACTCGTGCAACGTAAGCAATGACGTACATCCAAGTCAACGAGACGGAGGGAAGTTAGCGAGGGAAGGGTATAAAAAAGTGACCTGGAACCAAGCAGCAACCTCCCCCTGTTTCTCGTGAAGCCAATACGGAAGTGAATTAAACTGCAATTCATCGACTGGCCGCTAGGGACAGGCTGCAGAAGTGAGCAGAATCTCATTGACCATCATGTTAAATTGGCCAAGTTTACAGCAGAAAAAAACATGTTTACAGTCTGGTTCACATTGTGGTTTTGGTCTATACTGCGAATTTTGCCCTTCATGACAACTCTGAGGGGGGTGATTTTTTTTATAGCTCATCTGTTTAAATTCTATTAAGCCTTAAAGTTCTGCATAATTAAGGGCGTGGTCACTTGAGTGACAGGTAGATGCCGCTGCTGTCTGTGAGCCGTCATGTTACCTCAGCAGCTCATTTCAGCCGCTGAATTTGGCATCTCAGTCGTATTTGTGCTTTTTTCTGGATTATTTTATACAATATATGGCTTGCTGCATACTCGAGACAGATGTCAGTGTGTGTACATGTGCTCGCATGCAGAACACACGTTGTTGGATCGTCGTGGCATTGGCTAAAGGTTTTGTTCCTGAGATTTACTACAATGAAAATACCAGGAGGATATACAACTCCGTGTTATTTGCACACCCCACACAAATTAATTAGCCTACTGGTGTTGGAGCATCTATAACGTTATCTTAAAAAAAAAAAAAACACCGTAGATTGAGAGTAAACCTTTAGTACTTTCTAATGATATTGTTATCTTTATTAATATTTTAGATAGTATATAAGATAGATAGCTAGGGCGGGCGTGGTTTCAGCAACAAGTCGCATGGGCTCCAACTTCATCCCGCCTCTTTGCCCATTTTCAGTTATCCGGGAGTGACGTGCGGTCACGTGCAGCTAAGATGGCCGCGGCCTCATTTACGCGTCAAAACTGCTGTTCAGAACTCTATGGGTGACGTCACGGACACTACGTCCATATTTTTTTACAGTCTATGCCTGGAACCCAGCCCTAGTATGTGCTCATTTCCTGGTGTGTCTTCTACATGCTGATTGGCTGACAGTATCTATGATACTCATCACTCATCTCTCTTTACTGCATTTGCAATTGTAGCCCATTACTGAGGAATAGACTTGAATATGGAGGAACAAAAGTAAAGATGTCTGGTTCTCTGATTAAAGAGAGAAAGAAAGCAATTTATAGAGACAGATAATGAAACAGAACAAGATACCTCTACTTGAGTATCCCAGTCCAGAGAATCCACAGTAACATTGGGATAATCAGGCCACACCTATGACAGACAGAAACAACAGCTAACATCAGCGGTTCAGGATCATTCCTGCTTTCAGTGCATGTCCACACCAACAAAACTATGAGGTATTGCCTCAAAATACATCAATATATGTTCCTCTTCCTCTCTGTGTCTGTCATACCTTTCCAAACACAATGTCATTGCTGAGCTCAGGAGGCCATTTGATGAAAACGTCTTTTTCAATCCCGGTATCAAACGCAGGGTAGGAGCCTTTAGTCTCATTGGCCGCTATAGCCGGGTCCTGAAGCACACAAACAAACAAAGCATGAGGTTTTGCTACAGAATACATTTCACTGCATGTTACTGTCGATAATGATATCAGCCTACAAAAGCTCTGTTCTCATTACAACATCCTTTACCATTCAATGGAAACAACTTTCCAGTAATTGAGAATTGTTGGTACCAAAATGAAGATGAAGCGCATCCCCTCGGCCCTCATCTGGTCCACCAGAGCAGGCAGTCCCTTGAAGTTCACTTGGTCCAGCGTGAAGTCCATCTGCCTCTCCATGTAGTCAATGTCTGCATACTGAACATCCTTTGAGGGGTCAAAGGTCAAATATTAGAATCATTAAACTTAATGACCACAACATCAGAAGTGCACTCAGCTTAGAGGGAACATTGCTAGTGATACTTGTCTTTAAAATAGCTGTTAATAAAAGGACATTAATGGCATTTTTATGAAAAGATGAACTTTTTGATTCGGTTACTCTAAATACGGCCACAGAATGTTGTGTTTTCATCACATGACTGCAGAATAACTTACATTTACAGCTAGAAATACAATATTCCTGAAGATCTAATGCAAGTTCTGAAGGTCAGTGAGAGTTACATTACTGTTCATTCACACTGAAGGATGAGATCACTTACATAAGGAATTCCAGCAGCTTTCATGTCCTTGTAAAGATCTGCGATTTCCGTATCATTGGCGTAGCCGTAGCGACAAAGCTGGAATCCAAGTGACCAATAGGCTGGAAGAACCGGGCGGCCGATCATCTGTCAAACAAAACACACAAACTGAGAGAGAAATATTTGACTTTCTATGCAAATAGATTTTAGAACATAAATATTCAAGTGGCTTAAGAGAATCGACTGTGACAAACAAACTTCCTTTAGATAGATATATTTATGTGTTTCATGCATGTGAGTTTTCCAATGTTACACACACACACAAACACCTCAGTGTACTGCTGAACCACAGCTTCGGGAGAGGGACCCATCACCATGTAGAAGTCCAGGATTCCTCCGATGGTGCGGAAGGTCAGAGCTGGATCAGGCAGGAAGGTCACGTCTAAGAGTAAAAAGAGGAAATGATGACAATGTATTTAAGTCCAGTCCACCACTGGATGTGTTTAGGTTGGTCTTAACCCATTTAGCACAGGTTGTGGCCGGTGTATCCGAGTGAGACACACATGGTTAGTGTTTTCTTGAACTCACCCATGGCATTGCTGTTGAGCAGGAGGACGCCGTGAGCGCTTTTTGATTTCTCCAGACCCATGTAGAAGGGATGGAGTCCATAACTGTTGAGTTTATACTACAGATGGGGAGAAAGAGATCAGAGTTTGAGTTTGTGATGTGATGTAAAGTGCAGATGACATACAGTATCACACAGTGTTTTTGACACTCACTCCTGGAGGCTGGTCTTTGGCAAACAGGCCGTATGTGTGAAAGTTGAGGTCATGACTGTAGCTGGGATGCTCCGTTTCACCAACACCATAGACATAGTTTGAGGGGAGACGTGTGGAGATCTGAAGGAACTGATCTGAGAATGTGAACCCCGGCACGGCAGAGTCCCATCTAGAGAAAAAGAGATTTAACAAAACACTGAAAAATAACTTCCTTTCATTAAGAAAGCAAACTGTGATCTTATAAAACTCTCAGAAAACACTAGAAGTGCTCCATCAGCACTGCTATTCTGAGCATTTTAATTCATATATAAAATATATAGTTATTTTTATTCAATGTATTTTATTTAATACATTAAAAATATGTAAATATTCGTTCATTTTAACTCACATTACATTCAGTTGGTATACCTTGTAATGCGTCTGCTAAATTCATGACTGTAAATGCCATATAAATATAAATGTATTTTATAAGGTGATTACAAATGGTAACCAAAATGTACAAATGGTATGAATATAAATGAACATGCCCATGTTTTTTTAACCCTCTGGTGACCAAAAAAAAAAAAAAAAAGTGTTTCGAACTTGATTTGAAAAAGCTAAATGGTCATACAAAAAATAGTTACACTTGTTTTGTTCATGGTCAAAAATGACGCCATAGGAAATTAATGGGAAATGGGCAAAAATACGTTGTCTTTCATTATGTTTATCCAAATCCACAACTTAATAAAAATAAAAACAACTAGAGAATTAGCATTTTTAAATAGAGCTATATATGAATCTAGTGGTTACACCATGACATTACAGATGTTTTTCTTTTTTTACTCCCACCAGATGGCACTAATTTGCCTTCAAAACTTGGATTTTAAAGGCATTGTCTCTATTTTAATTTTTACTTTTTTAATTGAAAAGTAATTAAAAATAGAAAAAAAATGTATTATTTTCAATGGGAAAAAAATATCATAATTGTTGCATAAATATTCATTAGTACCATGAAATTCTCTCAAAATATAAAAGAAAAAATATTATTGAAAAAAAAAAAAAAAAAAAAAAAAACATTACATTGAATTTACTGAAAATAAAAAAGTTGTATTTCAGGTGTTCGGTCACTTCTGACTCCATGTTAGCAGAGTAATGGAGGTGTATTACTCACATGAGTTCTTCTGAGCTCTTTCTGATCACTTGGATCCCGAATGGCTTGTTCTGGATCTGAACCCTGTACAGCCGGTTGTTTTCCTCTGTCTCTGGTGCGGCGGGCAGGTCGAGGGGAACAGGGACCTCGTAGCGAGCATTGGCTGGGTCAAAGATCTAGATCAATAGGACCAAAATCAGTCCTATTCTTAAATGTGTTCATTTATTTTCTTAATTCAGAATTCTTAAGATAAAAAAGCTCAACAATAGAGTGTTAAGGCATTAACAAAAAGTATACATTAAATGCAATGTAAGTGGCTTCGGATAAAAGCGTCTGCCAAATGCATGAATGTAAACAGTATATTTAGTCATTGTCTTGGTCTTAATCTTAAATTTAGAAAAGCAAACCTTCCACCGCAGGCTTTGTCCACTCAGGTATGTGATTTCCACACGGAGCTTGTCGATGTCTCGAGATTGAGAGCGTTGACTTGGGAAATCAGGATTGCGCACTATATCTACAGTGATGCCGCTCGGCTTTTCAACAGTGTTGTTGGTGACATAACCGTGGGTCTCAGCGTAATAACACCAGGGCTCTTTGGGAACATCTGAAGGCTATTAAATATGGAGCAGATGTGTTGAATCACAGGAAAGACACACTTCAGACCAAACTTTGAAAACAACAGGGTTGAATATTGAAGATCTTCTCTCTCTGACCTTCCAGATGCAGCCGCGGGCTTCACATTTGGCCTGATCAGAACCCGCTTCAGGGTGACAGTCGAAGCGCCTAGAGTTTGAGGATTCGACCTCCAAATTGACTGTGACAAAAATATTAATATTAAGTGTTTTTCTTCTATTCTTCTATTTTCATAGCATATTGGTATTACCAAACATGTTTGTGTCTCAGTATATGAGTGTGTGTTATACTGACCTTCTCTGATCGTCTCTGCTTCCCCAGCAAACAGTGAACTGACCAGTGCAAACAACAGCATCAGGATCACATCCAACCCCGATAAGAGCCGCTTTCCCATCTGATCAACACACACACACAGTGAAAGCATCCTATAATTCATTCGTCTTTGACATTCACAGTGATTTTGTGAATGAAACGCACAGGCTAACGTTCAAAAGCTTTTTCACTTCTGCCATATTTTGTTTCCCTGTCAGAGTTTAACCCTTTCTGTAATACAGTTTTTTTTTAGATGCATTTCATGAAAGAGTTAAAAACATCCAACAATATCAACAAATATAAAATAACACAACACTCCATTTCACTCCATTCTGTAAATGTTAATTGTCCAGTGTGTGTTTTTTCTGCTTTCTCAACTTGTGCAGGAAATAGCCTATATAATTATGACTTTTATAACAAGTTTTACAAATAAAAAAGTCCCAAATAGAAGCATATATGTATGATCAATAATATATATTGATTTGTCGTACCTTCAGTGTTGTTAGATGGAGATTCAGTTGTTGATTCCTTCTGTCTTCAGTCGTGTGTGAAAGCTGGAGTGCAGATTGAGCTGGAGCGTCTGTTTTTATAGTAAAGCAGTGAAAGTAAACGGGTGTGTTTGTGTTTGACAGCTTCACAAGCAGAACTTCATTGTGTGATGCTAAATCCAGCGTGGGGGATTGTGAAATATCCTAATAAACAATGCTGTGATAAAGTGGCCATTAATATCATTTCAGATGGATAAGATCATGCTTAAAAGAAAGAAAAAAAATGCTTCATCATGTCTTACATAAACCAACAGCTCAGTTTTTTGACAGGTCTCAAAGGTCATGAATGTGTCCATTCAGATGATGGCTTGAACAGATGCTGTTTGTTTCTGTAAGGCATGACCAAGCTTTTTCTTCTCTGTTCATGATGTACGCATGATCTTATGCACCTGAAATTATATAAAGGTCCACTTCATCACTGTATTGTTAATCAGGATATTTTACAGTCCCTCATGCTGGATTTAGCTGTCAAAAACAGAGCTGTAGCGGGAAGTCTTTGGCTCCACATCTGTGTTGAGTACAAATCATTTCACAAGATATTTTCTGATCCAAAAATATTGCATGAACTCTTTCAAAATGCTTCAAAGAAGCAGTTAGTTCAGACTGTTTCACAATATATGTGCAGTTTCCTTTCACTGATGTGTCGAATGAGAGCTTAGGGACATAAAATTATTCACAGACTAAGAACTTTTGATGTCCTAAAACACCATTTTATTATAATAAAATCATATTAATAAATGTTTTGTTCTGGAAGATCTGTTTTTTGTTTTTTGTTATGTTAGCATCCAAATTAATTCATTCATTTTTAACAGTCCTCTAGGATTTTCTGACCTGAACTCGACTGAGATTTTCTTATCAGCTGCTGATCTTAATTGTACCTGCATGAACACACAAAACCTTCCTTATCTGCTCACGGTACAACAATAATGTGAGTGTGTAATATAATACAATAAAATCACAGACAAGCCAACTTTTGAAAGTTTGAACTTATTCACAGACTCTGCTGTGAGAAATAAAGTAATCTGGTAGATTTGGGCTTTAATAGCGATCAGGCTGGATCATGTCACTCTCAGATGGCAGAAGTCTTCAATACTGGACTCTGCACATGAGCAGATATCTTATTTATGAGCAATCACATGAGCATGATGCCAATAAGACAAGAGAAAAATGACAGAAAATGTGTCTGTTTGGATGAAGGTCAAAGGTAGAAAGCTCTGATCAAGACTTACCTCTCATCTGTCATTTTGAAGATCCTCCCTTGAACCATCATCGTCAGTTTCTGAATCTTTTGTGTCATCAAGCAGAGAAATGAGCATTGTGAGACTCTCATTGGGTTTCAGAAGTGTCAGAACCAGAACCTGTGGTTTAATTTCAGAAACCATAAAACCATGGTAATTTTTCAGGGAATTTAATAACAAAACTCAAAGTTGATCAAACTAAAATACTGCCACTCACACAAAACACGTGTAATATTTAATGTTTTCAGACATGATGTTGGTGTCAGATAGATTCACTCTGTCAGTGTTTTCACAGATCTTTTATTTTTAACTTTCCATTTACTTTTTATTTCAGCAACAGTGCATTTACGCGAAATACAAAATCAGAAACAGCAAACTAGTGGAATACTGTCTAGATGAAGTAAAGCCTGAATCAGGTTAATGAATTATTAAAACAGTGTGACTGTGAAGAGATACGAAGGTAGACTTATTTTCAGATCATGTATTTTTTAATTGTTTTTATGACACATATCATTTCAAAGCAGCTTTACAGAGATCTGTGTGTCAGCAGCTTCACAGAAATCATGATTTAATGTTTTTGAGACATCAAATTAATGTTCATATGATAATAATAGGCATCTGTATGATAGGAGTAACAGAAGTAATGCATTCAGCGTTGATCTGGATGGCAGGTTTTAGTTTGGACTTTAGCTCGTCTCAGGTGAATCTGGATCGATACATTACATTAAATACATGATCAGCAGCTTCATTTACTGGTGATGAAACTCTGAACGTCTGAGTTGACCATTTAAAAATGGAGATTTGTTTCTAGAGGCAGACTTCAGGAGACAGAAACACAGATCAAGTCTATGAGATGTGGTCACACGTCTGGAAACAGACAGATGAAGGAATGAATGTGTTCAGAAGCTCAGAAAGAACTTCATCACAGTGATGAAGATGGTGAGGATGAAGATCATCCTCTGGACACAGAGTCGTTGAGCTGCAGTGAATGAGGATCATCAGATCTGACGTTCATCTGGACTCCAGCTTCAGGATCCCTGAGAGAAACACATTAATTTCTGAAACAGTTAAAGTGATGCAGTAAAACTCAATTCTTTCTCTCGGTTTGATTCACTCACACACGCCACTGCCTCAGAAAACTGACAGCAAGATTGAAGAATTCATCAAAGAATTTCCTATTTTACCTATTTATTGTGCTATATTTATGTTTATCGAATAGTGTAATATCACTCAGTACATGCACTCAAAAAAAGATTTTTTGATGCTGTTCACTTTATTTAAACAATTTATTTTGATTCAACACCATTGTATCAGGTTTCTGGTTTAAATGTGATTGATTCATGTTAAATTAACTTGACTTAACTTGATGTTTTCATATTGGAATAACATGTTTCAATCAAGTAAACCCAACCAGGACTCAATCAAACAGGATTTTCACTTCCCATCATGCTTTGCAAAGGGGCTGAACTAGGAGTGTAAATGTTGAAATAAAGTGTTAGTTTAAGCAGTTTTTAGGAGGATGAGAAAATGGAAAGACGTTTTAATGTTTACTGTTCTATTATGTTGGTATTTAAAAGTTTCTGTTAATTAATAGTTTTAGGGTTACCATTGTGGTGAATTGTTGCACTTGTGCTTGGGTTGAGGACCTGCTAACAAAATTTCAAATTACTTTAATAAGAAAGTAATCACTGTGGTAGTGCTCTGGGTTGCATTTCCCAAAAGCATTGTAAGCATATGTTGATTATAAAACCATCGCCACAAATGGACTTATGATCAATTTAGGCTTTACAATGGTTTTGGTTAAGGCAATTTAGGATGAATCCAGTATCACATCTAGATTTCTAACACAGAACGTCACAAAAGTTATGTGAATCACAAAATTAAACAAAACAAAGAATTAATTATAAAAATCAATGTATATGAAAACAATTTATTTATTTATTTATTTATTGCTTTTTGTTTATTTTCCAAAACATTGCAAATTAGTTGGGCTGACACTATTAAATTAAGCTGTGCCCAACCATAGTAAATAAGTTGAATCAACCATAATAAATTAAGTTGACCCAACATAAGTACATTAAATTGGAATAACAGAATTGCATAATGCTGAAATAAAGCAACTTAATCATCATCTTTCCATGATTTTTTTTTATGTTCGTTCAAAGAGTTATTTTTTTGAGTGTGTGTTTTGTCTTTTGTGACAGAAAGTAGTGTTTCTTTTTATTCTCTGTCACTCATGCACACATTCACAGGCTAAATATGTTGTTTTTTTTTCACCCTGCAAATGCAGGAAACAAGAAATATCGTGTTATTGACTATCATAGCTGACTCATTTAGTGAAACATATTCAGCAGACATCAACAACAACATCCTCAACAACGTTTCATCTAGCCACACATTCACAAAAACACTGTGCAACCACAGTGTCCATGAAACAGTGATTCAGATGAACATCCATTTTACAAATTTAGATGAACTTAACATAATGAAATTGAATGCAAATGCTTCTAACAAAAATAAAATCATGGTCATTTCAGACCCTCCCCGACTCATATAAACCCTCGGGACTCACCTGAGTTTCTTTTTCCGCAGCAGCATGAAACAGATGAAGACCATCATGAGAAGAACCATCATGACAAGAGCCAAAGACCACAACAACTGATCTATACAATAACAACACAATACAATCATCTGATGCAATTCATTACTTTAAATGTGCTTAATAGATCAGCTGAACTCACGAGTGTGTGTGGATCCGCTGCTGGAGTCTGTGCAGTTACAGGCTGAAAACACATTCACAATCATCATGATTCACTTCAAGCACTGAAGATTCAATTCAACACAAACACCTTTCAGGTGGATTCTCATAATGACTGTGTTTAAACTGCAGTATAAGATGAACTTCTGTCATCATTTACTTGTCATGTGACAGACATTCCCTAAATGACTTTCAATGTATGGAAAAACAACAGAAGAAAGAAAATCGTATCTGGAATATAATGGACATTTTTTGGTGAACTGTCATGATTTATGAAACGACATGAGGGATATTTCTGTCTCTTTCAGGATCATCTGTCCATCATAAACATCATATTGAGATCTGAAGTGTCTCTCACCTCTGAACATGGTCTCGAATCTGAGCTGAAAAGAAATAAAGAATCAGTTTTTATATTGTTCATGAATGTCTCATTGATTAATGCTGTGAGAGTTTATGTTGAACTGATTCATATATTAAACACTAAAGCTCATAATCATATTTTAGATTGTAGAAGGACTGAAACCAGATGAATGATGTGTTGAGAGAGTGAGCTGATTTACTCGTGAAGCATCACAGATGATCTCATGATGAAGTTCATCCACACACTGAGACATGGTGAGACGATCAGATGACACAGATGTGGCAGGATCTAACAGTCTGTGAGGATCTGATGGATCTGCTAGCAGACGCCCGTCCTGAACAAATGGATCAGAAGAGAATCATATAATATAATGTAGTAGTTTGAGGAAAGAAAAACACACTCACCTTTAAGCTCCAGCTCTGTTCACAGTCTCCACTGAGTGTTTGCTTCAGTAAATCAGAGGGGAGTTTGAACTCGAATCCATCTGCGGTCTGAATCTCTGCACAGGTCACATTGATGTCAGGCATATTTCAGCTCAAAGAGGAAGCTGGACAAATCACAGGAAAAATGTTGGCATTATATTATTACTGCATGATGTGTGTTTTCTGAGAATAACATTTTTGAGGAAAAGTTGCTGTGCATTAAAATGTTAAAGTTAAGAGTGACTTCTATAATTAAATTCTTTTCTATTCAATTATTCTAAAAAAAATTAATTTGAATTTCAAATCTATCACATTACAGAAGACAAACATTGGAACTACTGCGTTACTTTATAGGCCTACATCTTTATTGACCGATTACATATATATTTTATAATGCATTTTTTTTTTTGTACAGAGTAATATAGTGAAATAAACAACAATAAATAGATAAATAGGCCTAGCCAAAAAGAATATTTACCTACACGATAGGCCTATATACTAAAACCAACCCGATCTTGTGAGAAAATGTAACTATTTCATCGCTGGGGTTAAACAGTTCGTAAGAAAACGTATAAATGAAATAATACGATTTTAAACGAATGAGCCGGCAAAATATTCTTATGAATTGTTGCAAGTCTGTGTTGACTAAAACGCGAATTAATGTAAACTGCTCATTTATTTATTGAAATGCACATGAAAGAAATGATTTATAGAAATAAATCTTCCCAAAACGCATTTGCAAATGAGGTCTACCAAATAGCAACCGGAATTATTAGGTTAACCAGATATCCTCCCGATCTCACGGCAATTTGTACGTATTAAATACATACATATATATATATATATATATATATATATATATATATATATATATATATATATATATATATATATATATATATACGTCACATGTCTCTGGTATTCTGCTATGTGCAGATCACAATATAAGGCACAAGCTGATATGTATTTTTTTTAATGCATAAATAAATATGAGAACTGTGCATTTGTACTAGAAGATGCTAATTTTGCATTAATTTATAAAGTAGCCTACAAACAAAAATGTATCACATTTAAATGCATAAAATAATTAATTTTACACATATGTGCTGTTGACTTCCGCTACAGCAAATGGGAATTCAAAAGAATATATATATATATATATATATATATATATATATATATATATATATATATATATATATATATATATACTTTGACAATTTAGAAAGTTAAACATTTAATGTTTAATTTTTTGGTTAGTTTTTGAAACAGACAAACTCAGAATTGTTGAAGTTCATTGATTATTTAATGAAGGTTGGTGAACTACAGTATTCATGTCTCATCCATGGAGATTCAGCAATGGAGAACAAGCTTTTATGATTATATTTCATGATAAAGGTTAGGTTTATATAGGTTTATATATTTTTTAGTGTTTTCGGTAGTTTTAAACAATGTTTTAAATTATATATTTTAAAATTTTAGTTAGAGTAATGTTCAGGACATTTTGCTTAATAATAAAACGTATTTTAGAGTTAATTTTCATGCATATTTATACATACAACGTCCTGGGAAATGGCACCCATTCGGTGTGGAATGGCCCAAATATAATACTATTATGCAATTTGCTATCATATATTAATTTAGGCAGAAACAATTATTTCATTTATCTAAGTGTAACGGAGACAGTGCGTGTAAACCACACACCCCTTCAGCGTCCTTGTTAGCGCGCATCCAAATCTGCCACGCTCGGAGCGGAGGAATGCTGTTCTTACTTAGAGTCAGGGGCGGAGCTACGGGTGGGCCTGGGTGGGCCTGGGCCCACCCAGATTGAAAGCTTGCCCACCCAGTCAGATCCGAGGAAATATAATATTATATAGGCGTCGGAACCATTGTAACCATTGTACTTTTTAAGACCAATATATTGGACCCACTCACTTTTACCGTCTCTAATTCAGCATTTGTCTAATCCCCCCAAGGTGATGCTACTCCACAAACCACCAACAGAACATAAAGATAGTTTTTAAAACATCGCCAAGTAAAACGCGTTTATAAAGGAATGTCTCTTTACGACCACAACAAACGCGACACTTTTCAGACGCGCATTCCCACTTCCTCAGCACCAGGTGCAAGTCAAACGAGCGCGGAAAAGGTAGCTTCAGTTGGACAACAGTGAACTGTAGTCAGATGAGATGTTGTCAGGCTATGCCAGTAAAACTCCAAACAGCCTACTGTGCTCGAGGCGCGAACTCAAGAATTGCTCGCGCAAATGCGGCGGCGCGCGCTGCATATTAGGCCACTTTAATTATAGCTTAACTAAAGCGCAAAAGAAGCTACGGGCATGCACTGCCGTTATTCTGTTGTAAATTAAGTCATGAAATTACCAAACATGCGATTAAAGCTGCCTAAAAACTGTGCATGTATGTATTTATTGACATGGTTTTAAAGCTATTGTTATCCAATTTGTTGGCCTTAAAACGTCTTAAAACGCATATATGTACACCAAGGAAATCAAAATTTTCTCGGGGGAGCATGCCCCCGAACCCCCCTAGCATAATACATTTTGTAACCTCAATTATGAAACCTTGTACGGCCCTGCTTCTTTTCTATCGAACGAAATCAAAGGTAAACGTTTATTCCGTTTGCGCGCTTTGGGACTAAACATTGTGCACTGTGAAAATAAATGGGAGCAAAAATGCGATTGACTGTAAAGGTTTGTGTCTCGTTGTTCTATTAAAAAAAAAAAAAAAAAATCAATAACTACCGATTGATTGGCATTTTATCTATCTATCTATCTATCTATCTATCTATTGCATTAAAAAATTTGGAGGGAGGACCCACCCACATTGTTTTTGCTTCCGACGCCCATGGCTCGCCTCTTATTTAACACAGACATGCGAATTTCTTATCGAATGGAGATGTTTCTTTCTTTTAGGTAGCCTACAATTATTCGAGGTCTTCATTTTTGAGACGCGCACCCTGTTACAAAAGTACAAAGTTTTGTTGTTATTGTGAGCGTAAACGAATAAAAGTAGACCATTTGTAGGCTAGACGAAAGGCTTGTTTCTGTCATGATGAGGAAAAAATCCATCAGAACGCGCCGGCGCGTTCGTCGGCCCAACCCGATCTCACGGCAATTCGTACGTATTTTACGAGGTGGCTAAATCGTATGAATTCATACGACCTCACTCGTACTAATTCATACGTTTTTTGCTAAATCGTATGTATTTTACGAGTTGACAAATTCGTATGAATTCATACGAATGACCTACCCCAAACCCCGCCCCTAAACCTAACCGTCACTGGGGTTTAGACAAATCGTACGAATTCGCACGAGTGATGTCGTATGAATTTATACGAAATAGCCACCTCGTAGAATAAGTACGAATTGGTCGTGAGATAGCGTTGGTCGGCCAGAGGGATAAAAATAGGCAATTTAGATTCATATTTATATTTAAACATTAGGCTATAGAGCCTATATTATTTGTTAAATTTCATTATGTTGATTATGAAAAGTGAATAGCATGACGATGCGCAATGTCGGGAGACATGCAGCGGGTTAGATAAGTTTGGCCACTTCATTAAGTTTTGTTTTATAGTAAGCCTTTCTTTAAAGTGAATTTCGTTTTGTAGAAATTGTATCTTAATTTCAATCACGGTTTCGTCAACCAATTATTTAATAAATAGGAAGAAAACCAAAAACGTCGGGTGGCATGTAGCCTATTTAAGTGCGTAACAAACGAACATGTTTCTGTGGCATTTGAATAAGGCTGAAGCAATATTCTGTTTTTAAATAAGTTCTTAAATAAATAAATATAAATTCATTAGATGAATCCGAACGTATGTTTACATGAACGCTAAATAAAGTGATCGGGTTAATTTGTTTGTCACAAGTTTCAAATCAGTATTAATTTTTTTAAATTTTTTAGATTTTATCGCAAGCTGACTTTTTTGTTATTTTATTTATCCATATAGCTGCCTGTTCCCATGCCAGGTTATTTCCAAATTATTATTATTTTTTTAATCGGTTGGTGTTGTTTGTTCAGGTTGTTACTGCAGTTTTGTCTTGTTCTTATCTCGTATATTTACTTGAATTGATATTGTCACGTAATATTATATTAAATAACGTAATTTGAACTTGCCATACCTTGACTTTTTGTGAATTGACGCCACTTAGGGACGGTCCATCATTTTTCCCCTCCCAAATTAAGCCAGTTGAAAAACATGGGATGCTGCGAATTATTCTGGCCCACCCACACTTTTAGAGGCCCACCCACCATCCACTTTCTGCCTCCGCCACTGCTTAGAGTTTGTGTCTTGTGTCAAAATATCTTAAAGTTCTTAAATCAAGTAGCATTTTCTTGACAAGTAAAAATTATTTTCTTGTTTTCAGAAAAAAAATAAGTCAAAATTAAATTAGTTTTTCCTTAAAACAAGCAAAATTATCTTATATCAAACCAAAAATAAGATTTATAATCTTGTTTTCAGTTTGGATTAAGATTATTTTGTTTACCCCATTGGCAGATTATTTTGCTTGTTTTAAGGAAAAACTAAAAGTAATAATTTTTATTTGTCAAGAAAATGCTTCTTGATCTGAGATTTTTTAGACATTTGAACTGTAAACAAGACAGAAATTTTGAGTAAGAACAGTATTTTTTTGCAGTGTATTTTACAAGGTGTCTAATTCGTACAAATTCGTTCGACCTCACTCGTACGAGTTCATACGGGTATGTTTAGGGGTAGGTCATACGAAATACGAATTTGGCAACTCGTATATATATATTTACACACACACACACACACACACACACACACACACACACACACACACACACACACACACACACACACACACCTGTTTTTGTGAAATGTGGGGACATTCCATAGGCGTAATGGTTTTTATACTGTACAAACCGTATTTTCTATCCCCCTACACTACCCCTATCCCTAAACCTAACCCTCACAGGAAACTGTGCACACTTTTACTTTGTCACAAAAACTCATTCTGTATGATTTATAAGCCTTTTGAAAAGTGGGGACATGCTGAATGTCCTCATATTTCACCTCTTTTTGTAATACCTATGTCATACCCATGTCATTATACACATTTGTGTCCTGATATTTCACAAAAACAAGTACACACACACACACACACACACACACATACAATATATAACAAATAGGCCTACATACATGCATGCACAGTTATAACGCAGCTTTAATGGCCTTTTTGGTTATTTCATGACTTAATAAACAAGAACTACGACGTTACATGCTCGTAGTTTCTTTTGCGCTTTATTTATAGTTAGTAATACAACGCGCCGTATTTGTGCGTGATTGAAAAAGTGCGCGGTCTTGCAACCCACCAGTTGAGAAACATTTAGGTAAGCTATATATAATGTTTGCCGTTCACTGTTGTTCTGCTGAAGCTCATTTGGCACATGTATCATTTCGGCACCTGTATCATTTCCGCGCGCGCTTGACTTGCGCCTGGCACTGAGGCGAAGTCGGAGTGCGCGTCTGAAAACTCTCCCGTTTTTTGTGGTCTTAAAGAGACGGTTCTGCGTTTAAATAAACGCAATTCTTGTCAACAAAAAAGAAACAGCAGTTGTGAGCGGGGTGGCCAAGCTTAGGCCAAGGGTGCCCACGGCCATCCTCTGGCTCCGCCTGTGTCTAATTCATTAATTTTATGAACCTGCTTATCATAAAAACGGTTGTAATATGACTAACTATAGGCTATTTTTTGCATTCCATACCTTAAGTGGATCCTTAATCAAAACAAGTGATTCAAGCAAAGATAGTTTCCTCTGGACACATCTGGACTGAAGCGCGAGTGTTCTCGCTCTGTTGTTTAAATAGCTTTCACACACCGGAAGACATACAGTAACAGACCATATTTGGTGAGGCCACGCACCAATAAGGCACGAGAGCTCATGTAGCATCAGAGCTATGGAAGTCAAACGCATTGTAAAGTCTTGTGCGGGCGGCAGCCAATCTCTGTGAGGTTTAGGTAGTGACGTCTGTCTTGAGCATTTAAAAAAACAAAATGCAGTGCTGGAGTTTATGGTGGATTTGGTGTGTAAATCGCATGATTACACATTGGACGTTTTGTATAGGCCTATATACACACACATACACACACACACACACACACACACACACACATTATATATATATATATATATATATATATATATATATATATATATATATATAATGTTTAATATAGCAGTTTGGATGGCTGGGTTTGTAAAAGTTTACAAAATTGACAGGATATCTTTACTTGGGACATTTGGAAACAAAGCTTGCCTATTTCCAAAATGTAATCGTGTGCATCTCTAATGATTAGGCCTATTTTGTCCGTGCTTAAAAAGCAAAAAAAAAACAACAACAAACCTAAACACACTCGCTACAGACACACCCCAAAGCGAAGGCTTTATAGCGTTGCCAGCAGCACTGAGCGGAGTTTTACTGATTTGTCTCAGCTCAGCAAAAGCCAAGTTTTTCGAAGTAGGCCAACTAATTCTAAACCGTATAAAGAATACCATAATTTCACATTTGTTTTTGAACGGCCTCTAAAATCCTTAAATAATATAAACACGTCAAACATTATTACACACCCTGCTCAATGTAGATGCATAAGGGTGTTTCTGCAACTACGGGTACTTTTAAGTCCCAGCAGTGAAATTTTAGATTTATGTTAAAATTTGTCATGTGATGCTTTATAAATATATTCTCATTGCCATTACACACCTTGACAAAAAATATGATTACTAATTAATGTGATTTAATATAATATTATGAAGCATTTATAGCTCAAAACACCATTTTTGTTAATGTCCCACACCTGTGGTCTCAATGTTGAGATACATAAAATAAGCTCATTTAATTACAATTTGACATTATTTCAAATGGAATTGTTGAATATACAGATTAATTTAAATCATCTTAAAATTCTTTGTATTATTTACTGATCACTTTTATGATTTTTTTAACTAAATGTGCCTGTCCCACACTTTTGAGTCCTTATACCGCGACAATGAAGAAAAGCTTTTATGAAGGAATTTTATCAAACACAAACAAGTCTAGTTTCTATGGAAACAGAAATTATCACATGATCACATTGCTGACAGACTGGGCCATCACACTACTTCACTCAGAAGATGCCAAAAAATTAAGGTAAACCTCATCTTTTCTACATAGTATTTATTGTGCGTCCTTACCATTCAGCTTAATAATTGTGTATTTTGAACTAAATTTTAAAAATAGCCTAAATGTATATTACTGTTAAATTCATGTATATTAAGATGCTAAGAGTTAAAACTAGTGTAGTAGGCCTTGCTAGCTGCAATTAGTCAAGTCAAGTCAAGTCAAGTCAAATTTATTTATATAGCGCTTTTACAATTGGTAATTGTTTCAAAGCAGCTTTACATATTAGAAGCACAGAAAAAAAGGGAAGTGGTTAAAACTGTACAAACAAGCGTGGTAATATGTAACATATACAAGATGGTGCTACATTAAGCCAATGTCGGCTGACTTCCAGGGGTGGAAAAAACCCCCTAGGAGAAAAACCCAGCGTGCTAGCACTGGGAAAAAAGTCCTAGGAGGGAAAAAACCCCTTGGAAGATATATATATGTAAATGTATATGGAGATCAAAATCTGAATTGTACATTTTTATTATAGAGATTAAAAATCGATTATATATAAATATATGTAAGCGGATACGGGGATCCTGGGCTACGTTGTAGTCAGGTCCAGACGCAGGTTCTCCATCTGACCTGGATACGGCCTGGATCCAGCACCCGGCAAACCTCAGGATAAGCAGAGAGACAGATATTAGCGTAGATGCCATTCTTGTTCTGATGTACAGGTATATCTAGTGTTATAGGAAATGTTCTCGGTTCCGGCCGACCTAATTATTGCAGCGTAACAATCCTTTAACGGATTTGAAAAATGTTAATGTATTGATAATGTGTTATGTGTATGCAAGAGCAAAGAGATGTGTTTTTAGTCTAGATTTAAACTGACAGAGTGTGTCTGCTTCCCGAACAATGCTAGGAAGATTGTTCCAGAGTTTAGGTGCTAAATAGGAAAAGGATCTGCCGCCTTCAGTTGATTTTGATATTCTGGGTATTATCAACTGGCCTAAATTCTGAGATCGCAATAAACGTGACTATAATGCATTAAGAGCTCACTTAGGTACTGGGGAGCTAAACCATTTAGAGCTTTATAAGTAAGTAGCAAGATTTTAAAATCTATACGATGTTTAATAGGGAGCCAATGTAATGTTGACAGAACTGGGCTAATATGGTCATACTTTCTGGTTCTAGTAAGAACTCTAGCTGCCGCATTTTGAACCAACTGTAGTTTGTTTAAAAGCCGAGCAGAACAACCACCCAGTAGAGCATTACAATAATCTAGTCTTGAGGTCATGAATGCATGAACCAACTGTTCCGCATTTGTCATTGAGAGCATATGTCGTAATTTAGATATATTTTTTAGATGGAAGAAGGCGGTTTTACAGATACTAGAAACATGACTTTCAAATGAAAGATTGGTATCAAAGAGCACACCCAGGTTCCTAACTGAGGACGAAGGTTTAATGGAGCACCCGTCAAGTGTTAGAGAGTATTCAAGGTTTTTTCGTGAGGAAGTTTTTGGTCCAAAGATTAGGAAATCAGTTTTTTCTGAATTTAATAATAAGAAATTTCTTGTCATCCAGTTTTTAATGTCAGCTATGCATTCTGTTAGTTTTGTGAATTTGTAGGTTTCGTCAGGGCGCGAGGAAATATAGAGCTGAGTATTGTCAGCGTAGCAGTGAAAACTAACACCATGCTTCCTAATTATCTCTCCTAAGGGCAGCATGTACAGAGTGAAAAGCAACGGTCCTAATACTGAGCCTTGTGGTACCCCATATTTAACCTGTGATCGATACGACATCTCTTCATTAACTACCACAGACTGATAACGGTCAGATAAGTATGATTTGAACCATGCCAAAGCAATTCCACTAATGCCAATATAGTTTTCAAGTCTTTTTAAAAGAATGTTATGATCGATAGTGTCAAAAGCAGCACTGAGATCTAATAACACTAATAGAGAAATACAGCCACGATCGGATGATAGGAGTAGATCGTTTGTAACTCTAACGAGTGCAGTCTCAGTACTATGGTATGGTCTAAATCCTGACTGGAAATCCTCACAGATTCCATTTCTTTCTAAAAAGGAACACAGTTGTGTTGAAACTGCCTTTTCTAGTATCTTTGACAGAAAAGGTAGATTCGAGATTGGCCTGTAATTTACTAAATCTCTCGGATCTAGTTGAGGTTTTTTAATAAGAGGTTTGATAACAGCCTGCTTAAAGGTTTTTGGCACGTGTCCTAGTGTTAATGATGAATTAATTATATCAAGAAGTGGACCTGCGACCTCTGGAAGCATTTCTTTCAGTAGTTTAGTCGGCATTGGGTCTAACATACATGTCGTTGATTTTGATGATTTGATAAGTTTAGATAATTCTTCCTCTCCTATAGCGGCGAATGATTCTAGTTTTACCTCAGGGACACTACAGTGCACTGTCTGAAGAGAAACTGTAGACGGTTGCATGTTTATAATTTTCTCTCTAATATTATCAATCTTGCAAGTAAAGAAGTTCATAAAGTCATTACTGCTGTGCTCTATGGAAACGTCAGCAGTTGAATCTCTGTTTCTAGTTAATTTAGCCACTGTGTCAAATAAATACCTAGGATTATGTTTGTTTTCTATTAAGAGATTTGAAAAATAAGTAGATCTAGCATTTCTTATGGCTGTTCTGTACTCAATCATTTTTTCTTTCCACGAAAGGCGAAAAACTTCTAGTTTTGTTTTCTTCCAACTACGTTCAGCTTTTCTAACAGCTCGTTTTAGAGCCCGAGTGTGCTCATCATACCACGGCGTTGGATTAGTTTCCTTAATCTTCTTTAGACGTAAAGGAGCGACCGCATCTAATGTGCTGGAAAAGAGAGAGCCAATAGTTTCTGTTGCAGCATCGAGTTCTTCTAAGTTGTCAGGTATACTAAGGCGATGAAACTGCTCGGGGAGATTATTTATAAAGCAATCTTTAGTGGCAGACATGATTGTTCTACAATATTTATGGCTGGGTGGTGGTTTTGTAGCCTTGGCTAATTGTATTATACACGAGACTAAATAATGATCTGATATATCATCGCTCTGCTGTAGAATTTCAACAGCATCAATATCTATTCCATGCGACAGTATTAGATCTAGGGTATGATTACGACAATGAGTGGGTCCTGACACGTGTTGTCTAACTCCAATAGAGTTTAAAATATCTGCAAATGCCAATCCAAATGCGTCTTTATTATTATCTACATGGATATTAAAATCACCAACAACAAGGACTTTATCCGCAGCCAGTACTAACTCTGATAGAAACTCAGCAAATTCTTTGATAAAGTCAGTATGGTGCCCTGGTGGCCTGTATACAGTAGCCAGCACAAATGTCAACTTACATAATGTTACATAAAGCACCATCACTTCAAAGGAATTATATTTGAAATTCTTTTGAATGATTCTGAATATATTACTATAAATTACAGCAACACCTCCCCCTTTGCCTTTCTGTCGAGGATTGTGTCGATAATCATAACCTTGAGGACTAGATTCATTTAAAGTAATGTAATCGTCTGGTTTTAGCCAGGTTTCTGTCAAACACAGCAAGTCTAGTTTATTGTCTGTGATAATTTCATTTACAATAAGTGCTTTTGAAGAAATAGATCTAATATTCAGTAACCCAAGCTTTATCATTTGTTTATCTGATTTATCTGTGATTTTCATTTTTTGAACATCAATAAAATTTTTACCCTTAAAAGGTTTTGGAAGTTTTTTGTATTTACTAGTTCGAGGTACAGACACAGTCTCTATGTGATAATATCTAGGTGAAAGTGTTTCTATGTGCTGTGAATTATCTGAGTTCTGTGACGTGAGGCGGCTAGCAGACGGTCGGTTTAGCCAGTTTGTCTGCGTCCTGATCTGGGCCCTGGTTTGTCATGTTTCAGCTCTAAGACTATTTGCCAAATTTCTAGAGAGAAGAGCAGCACCATCCCGGGAGGGATGAATACCATCTCTTTTCAACAGATCAGGTCTGCCCCAAATGCTTTTCCAATTGTCTATGAAACCTATATTATTCTGCGCACACCACTTAGACAGCCAGCCATTGAGTGATGATAACCTGCTAACTATCTCATCACTCCGACGAACAGGAAGAGGGCCAGAACAAATTACTTTTGCTGACATTGAATTTGCGAGTTCACACACCTCTTTAATGTTAATTTTAGTGATCTCCGACTGGCGAAGTCGAACATCATTTGTGCCGACGTGGATAATGATTTTAGAATATTTACGTTTAGCATTAGCCAGCACTTTTAAATTTGCTTTGATGTCAGGTGCTCTGGCCCCCGGCAAACATGTGACTATGGTGGCTGGTGTCTCTATTTTCACGTTCCGTGTAATAGAATCGCCAATTACTAGGGCACTTTCAACAGGATTCTCAGTGGGTGCGTCACTGAGTGGGGAGAACCTGTTTGATGTTCTAATCGGAACGGAAGAGTGGTGTTTGTTCTTGCCATTATGCCGCCTCACAGTCACCCAGTTAGCCTGCTGCGTGGCTTCTACAACCGGAACCGAATGTGCAGTGTTTACTAGGATAGTCGCATCCAAAGCAGTATCTAAGGCCCTTTCATTCTCACTATCCTCAATTAAAGTTTGGATGCGTGTCTCTAATTCTGAGATTCTCTCTGTCAGCCTGACAATATCCCTGCATTTATCACATGTGTAAGTCTCACTGCTGACAGAAAGAGCTAAGCTGTACATGTTGCATTTACTACACATGATAATCGTCGGACATGACTGACCGTGTGTTTGATGAACGCCGTCCGAAAAACTGCAACGCACACGGGACTCGCTGGCTGGATGTCTCGGTCGCTTGCCGGTGCCTGGGGCGAGGGTGATGTGCGGGACGCTGTACCTCGCGGTGGATCGATGAATGCCGGGCAGCAACGTCTCCACAGCTTCCCGATCTGGCGAGGACAGATCAGAATAACATACATCGGATAAATCCGCCATTCAATCGACAAGGAAGGTTGGTTTAGAGGAAAAAAAGAAAGTAGACGGTAGCTAGCAGGCTATGGCTAACACTAGGTGATTACGCTGGTGGATTGCTAGTAATAAATCGTTCCGTTTAGTAATACTATGCAATAGGTTAAGTAATCTAGTGAAAAATAAGAAAGTTATATTATGTGAATAGGAATAAAGAGAAGGATTTAGGATAATCTCCACGAGGCTCCGAGCGTAGATCAGACAGCTGGCAGGCAGCAGCGTTGAGCAGCCAATTAGCTAAAATATTAGCCAAAATGTTATTACCGCAGCAAATTTAGGTGTTGCGGTAAAGACCTTGTTTTGCGGTACAGGCAAATTCAATGCTTACTGTATATTAAATTACAAATATTCAGTATATTATTAGTACTGAAGTATATATATTAGTATATATATTAACATGCCATTGTTTAACCCTAGATGAGACCAAATTCATCAACAATACGATCAAAAAAATGCAGAGAGGAAATGAAAAAAGACCCAGAGAGATATGCAGACTATCTGCAGAAGGAAAAAGAGAGCTACAAAAAGAGAAAGGAAAGTGGGCAGATAAATAAAAGAGAGAAAAACCTGAAAAGAAGGCAGTGGAGGATAAATAAAAGAAACCAGAGGGCAAAACAAAAAGTACTGAATGCCTCAAATCAGTTTGTATCAACAAACACACCACCAGTATCCCCATCTGATGAGGACTTACTTGCCGCTCCACTAGAACCTTTACCTAATGTGCAAGCTGCTTTTAAGAGGTGGCGTAAAAAAGTAAAAAAAGAGTCAATCGAAGACGTACTGTGAACTCATTAAAAGTGTTATTTACTACAAAACTGCTACTATCTTACACATGCAATGTCTGTTAATTTCTTTTTGTTTGTTTCTTTCACTGTTGGTCTCTACAGTAGCCTGTTTTTGATTTCGTGGCACTTTAACATTGTGTCCTTACCGACACAAGATGTCATTACCGCAGCACTGCCCTATTTCTATTTTTTTTTTTTTTTTACAGTTTCATTTGCAAAAAAATATTTTAACACTTAAGTTGAAATGAGTTACACATTGAAATTGCAACATCTGTCATAAAAAGTTAAATATGTTATATTTTGTGTGTATGGAAACAATTGACATCTAAGGTTACTGTAATTTTTTTACATGGCATAGAAAAAAACATGAAATTCCCTATTTTGTATATTATTTTTTTTACATTAGTATTTACAAAACTGCATAACATTTGAAAAAGCTATTTAAATATATTAAATTTTTTTTTAGAAATTAATAAAGTAAAATGTATAAAATGAACGTTATTGTAATGTTGCGGTAAGGACCATTTGTAAGAAGATGACCCGAAAAACAAAAAAATAAATAAACATGTTCCAGATTAAAATCTTAACGACTACATTCAATTTTGTGTACATGTTTATATGTATTACAGACTGTGATGGTTAAAATGTAAATTCATAGAGGTTGATTTTTAAAAAATGGGACAGTCAAAAGTGCCCGTAGTTGCAGAAACACCCATAACTAAATTCTACAACACGATCACATGAGAATGCGTATCAATAGTACGAGTGTGTAATCTCGTAGAATTTATACGCCAAAATGAGTTTTGGCGTGCTTATGGTGCGCAGTTTTTCGCGTGCATATGATACGCACTTTATGGCGTGTATATGATACGCTCTTGGTTAGGATGGGGGTGGGGGGGTTGTACGTATAATACGCCATAAAGTGCGTATCATATGCACGCGAAAAACTGCGTACCATAAGCACGTCAAAATATTCTACGAGATTACAAACTCGTACTATTGATACGCAGCTTTTGATCGGACTCAAATTCTACGTGTAAACGGCCCTTCAGCCAGTGCATGGATTGCGCGCGTGGAGAAAGATCATCCTATAATTCTGTATTATGTTAAATGTAAAGGCAGTACCGTCGCAAGGGCTGTGCCAAGTGTGCGACCGCACATGGCCTCGCGCCTCTAGAGGGCCTCGCACCTGGCCTGCATTTTATGCAGTCTATGATTTTATGTAGTCTATGTCTATTTTTTATTACAGTTTTTCCACCAAACATCGATAATAAATACAATTCCTCTGTCTCGCAATTATGTATAATCAAGGCCACATGAAAAAAAAAAAAAAAAAACTGCAAATAATTATTATTATTAATTTTCGAATTTCGATATTACGTTCTGCGTGCTCGCGCCACTATGAGCTGCTCACTCTGTGAAGAAAAAATGTCGGGTGCTGCACGAGAGCGCGACCGTTTTCGCAAACACGAGTCGGGTGGCGAGAAAAGGAAAAGAATTAAAAAAAAAGAAGAATTCCAGAAGTCACTGAGAGGATCGATGGATAAATTTGTCAGTGCCAATACTGCGACTACAAGCAGCACAACCTACATCACTGAGGCTAACCATACCGGGTTGCAACAAAATGAAGTTCAAGGTGAGACATAAGTTCAACAAGTGGCCGTGGTGACTAAAATATATAATCCGGCATACATGGGTGAGCGATATGCCGGTAGATACGATTAAACAGTAGAAATGTGTCAACTGGTAACGATTTTAGACTAGCATTAATGTCTATCGGGGTTATGCTCGTGTGACGGTGCTCTGGTGCGCGGTCACGAAAGCTTGTCGTTTGCACGTGTTTTATGGTTTGTGGTTTAAACACAAGTGATTTTAAACCGTTAAAGCACAGTAAGCAGATATGGACAGCTCATTTCGCCATATGCTCGCCCGCGCTGTCAGACACTTGTTTCTGAGGGCTGAAGCCGCCTTTCCACTGCACACGACATTCGCATCAGATTGTCGCATTTCGCCCCCTAGCGGCAGTCGTACGGAACTTTGAAATTGGTCGTGAAGCAACCGTTACCCTCTGCTTATTCACCGTGGTAAACTGAACGATTTTAATGAATGTAACGTTAAAGGGTCATGAAACCCCAAAACATTTTTTTTGAGATGTAAACAGATATGTATAGGCTGCACATCATTGAAAACACTAAAGGTACTCATCAATGTTATTCATAAGTGAAAAATAGTTATTTTTGCATTTTTCAGTGATTTCTGAGGTTTGTGTGCATGTGGATTGTTTTGCAGTAATCTACCAGCACAAATGGAAAATATGTTCCCGTGAGGTCGTATTACAGCGGAGAATTCAAATGTCACAAAAGTGCTGTTCATTCTCCTCTGCCTGCTCTGCGTTAAAACACATGAGCCGTAGGCTCTGTTTCCCTCAGCACAACAGGTGTGGTGTTTGTATTTTGCTCATATATATTCATTATTCTGTATAATGAGTGTGTTCTATGTCTGTGCTTCATTGGTTGTTCTCTCCCCTCTTCTCCCCCTCTACACTCCCACTTTTCCCGAGCTTTACACGCCCATTTTCACAAAGATTTTTCAAGTCAGAGGTGTGAACGACCAGGGTAAAACGGGGGTTTTATGACCCTTTAATGCATGTATTAATATATCCACACAAGCAAATGACCCTCAATACATCTAAAATAAAAACATAGTAGATTTTAGAGAGCTAATCAAGGTAAAAATTGATTTAATAATTATAAAAAAAAAAATTGACATAATTATTAATAACCGCCATTTTACAGAAATAGTGTTTACAGAATAATGTTAAAGGGCATATTGCAGGTTAGAGCTTCAGTGATTCAATGTATAGAAAAATAATGTATTAAATAGATTTTCTTGAAAAAACACGTATAAATACGCTACATAGGCTTCTGGAGTCGTTTTTTGTGAGAGAATTTTACTTCCGCATCTGAAAAATGCCAAATCGGAAGTGACGTAACTCAAGGGAGCGCGATCAATATAAACAATAGGAAAACAATGGCTCGCAATGACAGTTCGGACGCTGAGGAAATTGTAAATGTTTATTCATACTCGTATCACAAACCACAGCCATACAATTAGCCTGCTATGTGGTCAAGAGAGCAGGGACAGGCCAGGATTAGACAGAATAACGATCAAAAGAGACAAATTGAGCTGTTGTGTGAGGAGAAGCAGTGGAGAACAGGGCAGCGACCAATGTTAGCTTAGCTAACGATATGTGCTCAGATCACAATATTGTACAGATTATTATCATGAATCAGGCAATAGCAAAGCTATTGGTCATCTAGGAGTAACGTTATTGATTACTAATAACAGAATCTAATAAACCTTGATCAGGCCTATGTAACACGCGTTAATATCCATCCACACTAAAGTTATGTGATATAGCGGTTTCTCTTTACGACTGATTTGGTAGTTGGCAAATGAAATAATAATAATAATAAAGATTTACGGTGCACAACTCACGTGATCATCAAGCTGCATCTCTGACGGATCCGTGATCATGTCTCCCACCGGCGGCCGAACGTAGTAGTGTATGTGTTTCATGTAATGTTATCCTTTATTAATTAATTCTGTGTTATGAGTTTATTCCGTGCCCATTCACTGATAGTGTGAGGATGTATATGATGCCATGATTATGTAGTTGTGTGAACTTGAATGTATACGTTTACAGTATATACATGGCATGATGAATGAAATTGGAGTATTTACATTACCAGCACATAATTCAAAACAGTTTTGTGTAAGTTTGAGACTGTATGCATGTGTACATAATTTGTATTCATCAGTGTTGAAATTGATTGAAGTAAAAACGGTGAAGAAGCATAGCGTGTGTAAGTTTATTCATTTAATATAATCATTTACAGTAGTAGGCTATTACAATGTTGAACTCCATCATATCGCCAGGATGATAATCCTCCGGTCTATAATAAACGTGTTTATCGAAGCAGATGCAGAAGTGAAGTCCCTTCTCTTCACCTGCACAAAACACACCGGCACGGAAGATAGCAGCGTCCTTTTTCTTGTTATTAAACCTCTGGACTCGATGTCCTAACAGGCTGGAGTTTGTGCCTCACAAACACAATAATTTACCATGACGATGATAAATAGAATACAAAAACTACAGAAAACACAATAATTCACGACCGCTGTCACTGAATACCAGCCTACTCTGCACTGAGTCAACACAGAGCTTGGCGAACGATTCCCTTTAGTGACGTAAAATGACGCGACGCTGAAAAAAAGCGGTTTTTACAGAGACCGACCGTCACTTTATCTACTAAATGCATGCCCTTATGTCCTGCAAAACATTTTTAAACCCTGCAGTACCCTTTTATATGGTATTTTTGTACAAGGTTATATATTCATCTCGAAAAAAATGTTTAACCTGCAATATGCACTTTAAAGTGTTAAAATGTTGGTAATTCTAACTTCGCGCTAATAGTTTTGATTAGAATACCTAATATCCGGTCGGTCGGTCGCATACTGTCTAGTCGCAGAAGTTCAAATATTTCAACGCATCCGAAGCTCAAATCGGATCCGAAATTTCCGCATTCGCATATGATCGGAACTCCACGCAGCCCACGTACTACTCTCCATTGGAAATGAATGACTTCCAGTCCATCGGCTGTCGTTTGTCGTGTACAGTGGAAAGGTGGCTTGAGAGACGAGCTTACGTGCAGTCGGTCTTAAAGTGACAGCACCAAAATTTACCCGCTGTCATTATTAATGTTAATCAAACAACAACAACAACAAAAGAGTGACAATCTCTCACTGCTCTTGACTGAATCACTTTTGTAACTATAATAAGAATTAATGTATATTTAGTTTACACAGTAAAGACAATGCATTGTTTTTTTATGTTGTAAGTGTCTAGTGCTTAAAGGGATCAAAAATGAAAATTTGATGTTTATCTGTTTACCCCCAGCACATCCAAGATGTAGATGTCTTTGTTTCTTCAGTAGAACACAAATTAAGATTTTTAACTCCAAACGCTGCCGTCTGTCAGTGGTATAATGCAAGTCAGCGGGAACTTGGAATATAAAAGTAAATAAAACACGACAGACAAATCCAAACGAAACCCTGCGGCTCGTGACGGCTCATTGATGTCTTAAGACACGAAACGATCGGTTTGTGTGATAAAAAGAACAGTATTTATATCATTTTTTACCTCTAATACACCACTATGTCCAACTGTATTCATCAATCGATTCGTGATGTCTGATCGCGCTCCGACAACGGAAGTGATGTCTAGCTCTCATTGAAGTATATGCGCGAGACATCACTGCCGTTGTCGGAGCGCGATCAGACATCACGAATCGATTGATGAATACAGTTGGACATAGTGGTGTATTAGAGGTAAAAAATGATATAAATACTGTTCAGTTTCAAACCGATCGTTTCGTGTCTTAAGACATCAATGAGCCGTCACGAGCCGCAGGGTTTCGTTTGGATTTGTCTGTCGTGTTTTATTTACTTTTATAGTCCAAGTTCCCGCTGACTTGCATTATACCACTGACAGACGGCAGCAGTTGGAGTTAAAAATCTTAATTTGTGTTCTACAGAAGAAACAAAGACATCTACATCTTGGATGCGCTGGGGGTAAGCAGATAAACATCAAATTTTCATTTTTGGGTGAACTATCCCTTTAAAGTTTTTTCAGGTAGGTCTATTATAAGCTTTGGTCATATCGCCCACCCCAACCGGCTTGTATTGTTTAAGTTAAATTGACTCACACAATCAATTTATTTATTTTTCTACCACAACTTGTTAGAGTCTATGCTGGAAGATGATGAGCATTGCTCCGACAGACTGTGAGAAAGCCTCAGCGCAGCTTGTTGATCTTAACGACCCCAACAACTGGCCTGTGCATCTAGATGACAAGACAGTGGCTTTACTCGTGGAAAAGGGTCTTGTCACGGTGTGCAACTTTAAATACCCCTCAAATCAAGACAAAAGACACTTTTCCGATGACTTCTATGTAAGAAAGTTACCCAATCGTGAAAAAGCTCATAGAGACTGGCTTGTCTATTCGAAGAAAAGAGATTCTGTATTTTGCTTTTGTTGTAAATTGCTTAACAACTGTTCAAGTCGGACTCAGACCAAACTTGCTAATGAGGGAAATAATGATTGGAGACATTTGGCTGCAGTGCTTAAACAGCACAAAACATCCCGTGATCATATCACAAGTGCTGCAAAATGGATGGAGACTAAACAGAGATTAGAGACAATGACATCCATAGACTATGCACATCAAAGAGAGATAAACAGAGAACGGGCACACTGGCAGAGCGTTTTGACGCGAATTATAGCAGCTGTGCAGTATTTGTCTGAGCATAATTTGGCATTTCGAGGAACCAACGCATAGCTTTACAAAGAAAACAATGGCAACTTTTTAGGGTTAATAGAGATGCTCGCCAAATTTGATCCCGCCATGCAAGACGTATAAGAAATAAGGAAACTCATGCACATTATCTAGGGCCTCAAATTCAAAACGAGATCATTTCGATTATGGCCACAAACGTCAAAAACGCTATTGTGAACAACACAAAGAGGGTAAAATATTTTTCTGTGCTTCTTGATTGCACACCAGATATGAGCCACCAAGAGCAAATGTCACTGATTCTCCGTTTTGTCAACATCATTAGACGTGACTGTAGAAGAACACTTCATTGATTTCATCCCCATAAATGACCAAACTGGAATGGGGCTATCAAATGCACTCCTGGCCGAACTAGAGGCCCTTGGACTGGACATAAATGACTGCCGGGGCCAAGGATACGATAACGGGGCAAACATGAAAGGACTAAACCAGGGAGTCCAAGCCCATATTCTTCGCCTCAATCCCCGGGCTTATTTCATGCCATGTGGTTGCCACAACCTTAATTTAACACTGGGAGATATGGCAAGATGTTGTTCAAAAGCAATGTCATTCTTTGGTATTGTACAAAGGCTTTATACGATATTTGCAGGCTCTCCTAAACGGTGGGAAATACTTAAAGCGAAAGTCCCATCTCTCACTGTAAAACCTCTGTCTGAAACAAGGTGGGAATGTCGCGTAGAGAGTGTAAGAGCAATACGCTATCAAACAAGTGATATCGGTCTTTGTCAGGTGACGTCACACTCGTGAAAACCGAAGTGCATTATGGGTGTCGTCGCCATTTCTGAGGTATCCAAACAATCTCTGTATCAGTGCAGAGTTGTTTCTTCTTTGGCTACTTTTCATTGTAAAAATGGCACACTTTAGTTGTGTGAAAAGCTGCAATAATATGTCCCACGATAGAAAATGTCAAAAACTTTACTACGAGATTAGATTTAGTCGGTTTCCTACTTGAACGGAGAGTATGTAACGTTAGAGGCAATAACAGACGCGCCGGATCGCACGGGTTGCCGCGGTGAGACGCAAAACATCACTTTCGTCAAGATATCTCCATTGAAGTATGTTTGCTTTCTACATTTCACAAAGGTAAGTTAGAGGTTTCTGTTTTCTAAAGTAGAAAACGTTATAGCAACGCATTGTTTTGGATTGTATGTGCTATGAAACAAGTCAATTTAAACTGAATCCCTTTACTTGAATATGTCTACATTTTATTTTTCTTAATTTTGCTACAGCATTTTTATACTTAAGGTACGACATTTTTGCTCTGTATCCATATACTGATTCTAATTTTCTGACTACTTTTTACAGCTGTGGTCTGTGGACCTTTTCATTTCATTGCAGATCAGCCTGCTTAAAGATTATGGAGACTGACCCCAACTGGACACCATCCCTCCCTACATTAAGGCCACATCAGCATTAAACACAGGCTGTGTCTCAATCAGCTCCCCTAGTTCATTAGTTAGGGCACTGATCAGGACGGTCTCAGTCACAAAATTTGTATACACAATATACTGATTCAAGAGCTCAGAGCTGATTGAGATGCACACACAGACACTAAGGAAAAACAATCCAGTCAGCTACTTGGGTAAAGTTGGTTTTATATTTGCACATTCAGACTTCTGATAAATTCAGACTTTCCAATAAATATGCAATAAATTAATGTTTGCGAATTTTAAGCAGCGACATGAGATTGACGACCAACGATTGTCAACTTATAACATTTTTCACAGTCGATCAAAATAGGCAAGTATTGTTTAATGGCATATTTACTTGTGAATGTCCACTGAATGTCCAATGTAGTGTGATTAACAAGGCTATTGAATACGGATGTGCGAATATAAAACCAACTTTACCCAAGTTAGTCAGCTAACACTATGGTCCATCAGGCTGGAGAGAGTGATCATCTTCACACTGAGAAGATGCAGGAGGCTGGAGGAGATGGTGATCTGCATGTGCAGAAGTAAACCGACTTGATATGTACAGGATGTCTGATGTTTGTTTTGGAGATGATGATGTTAATGTACTATACGGGTCTGCCAAACCTGGGAACCTTTATGGCGTTATTACAATTTTTTTTTTTTTTTTTTTTTGTGCCTCTGATTCCAGACGCAACAAATACAAATTTCAAATGCTTCTGTGAACCTTAATATACCTCCGATTTGATCTGCCTGCACAACACTTCTAATGTTTCCCCTGAGACGGTATACAGAACATTCAATGAAACTGTGTCATATCTATGCAAACCTGAAGCTTTCAGCTGTATGGGCAGACAGAGATGATTTGCACAGAAATATGTCTCCTTTGTTTAAATACAGAGTAGCAGAGATTATTGACTGTTTTGAGATTTTCACAGAGAAACCATCCAATCAGCGCATATTTGAATCTTTTGTAGAATTGTAGTGTAAAAATGTGCTGATGCTTTATCCAGTCTTGCTTGAACAATAAAGCATGTATAATTAAAATTTTCAGGGTGATTTGTAGATTTATGTTATATGCACTTATAGTATTAACAGGATAATTAATAATATACACAATCTGTAAATCAGATATTTAACTTGCATGACATATCTTTGTTTTTATTATTATTAAGGCCTTTGGACAAAAAAAAAAAAAAAAAGAAAAAAAAAAGACTCATAATGTCATTGACCCAGACAACACAGAGGTAGGTCTAAAAGGTATACTATATCAGAATGTACTGTAATAAAATACACTATTAAATTCTACATACATCTCTGATGATGCCTTGTTTATTGGAACAATGTTTATTGTGTTATACATTGGTTTATGTACTTAATGCAATAAAGAAAAAAAAATGCATGAAAAAAAGGGTAGTATTAGTTCAAAATTCTTCCTGATAATACTAAACCATCCTTAATCATGCACTTGTTATATAGTTAACACGACATCATTATCGTTACTATACTGTTATCGCAGTCCTTCCTTAAGAACATAAACAAATCCTGCACCCATTAGTGAAATATCTGTGAGCTTCGAGGGATTTATAGTTTTTAAATTGTTCACTATGCGTTTATGCCATAAACAAGACAGTTAACAATATTTAAGTATGATGATTTAGGTAGCAATGCGGGGTCAGTAGCACTCCAACTTACTGCAGTCAGTTCGTACAGATCTATGTTATGAATGGATGAAAAATTCTCCAAATAACGGTCCCTGGCATCTTTGGTGAGTTTATCGCGATATGAAATTTTAACTTTGTTCTTGTGCTTCTTCATATTTGCGAGTTATTTGCTTGTTATCTCAACTCGTGTAATCTCTTTCATTCTCACAGTCAGCAGGGATACCACAAATATGGCGCCGCGGTGACGTCACACACAACAAAATCACGTGTCTGACAAAGACCGATTAGGGATGCTTTGCTTGAAGTGGCAGAGGACTGTAGTGACCCAAAAGTTAAAAGTGAAACCATGTCGCTGGCAAATGAAATCCAAAGCTTTGAATTCCTTATGTCTATGGTCATATGGTATGATATTCTGTTTGCCGTGAACACCGTCAGTAAGACATTGCAGTCAAAGGACATGCAGCTGGATGTTGCGTTGTCGCAGCTAAATGGACTAATTGACTTCATGCAAAAATATAGGGACACCGGATTTGTTGCTGCAAAATCCACTGCAATACAGATTGCTACTGATATTGACATTGAACCTGTATTTAAAGCTATACGACGAGTGAAGTGCAAATGGGATGAAAATCAAAATGAATATACCCCAGACCCAGAGCAAGCATATGTAACGGACTACTTTTTTGTGATAGTAGATCAGGCTCTCACTGCTCTCCATACCCGTTTCAAACAAATGCAGGAGTTTGGCAACATGTTTGGATTTCTTTTTTGATCTGACCAAACTGTGTGAAATGGATGAAACTGAACTGGAAAGACAGTGCACAATACTGAATGATGCTCTGAGTGCGTCCGAATCTCAGGATATAAATGCAGTGGACTTTTTCCATGAGTTGAGGATACTTCGAGAGATTATTCCAAAGGGAGTAACTACAGCACTTCAAACACTTCGGTTTATCAGAAGGATTGAGGGAACCTTTCCCAACTGTGAAATTGCGCTCAGGATCCTACTGACTATCCCAAACGGTGGCATCAAGCGAGCGAAGCTTTTCAAAATTTTAACTAATTAAAAACTATTTGCGTACAACCATGTCGCAGGAAAGACTATGTGGTCTCGCCCTTTTATCAATTGAAAATGATATTGCATCCAAGCTGGATTACAATGATTTTATTGCAGAGTTTGCAGCAAAAAAGGCAAGGAAAGTGACTTTAATCTAATTCATTCAGAGTGTAGTTCATCTCATATGTATTATTGTTTATAGATAAATTTCAACCATCATATTATTTTTCATATTTAAATGTGTTCAACCAAATCTAAACATTCCAAGGTTTTTTTTTTTTTTTTCTGAATAAATGTCAACCAGTTCAAAATGTATTCAGCCTGCAGCTGCAGAAATTCTTGACATAAATCTATAGGCCTAATGTATATTCTTTGTCTCTATGTGTGTAAATACTCATCTGAAAAATGGTTCTAAAATCTGAATGAAATAGGCTATAGCCTTTAGCCCTGAATTATTAAATTGTAATAATCTGTCTGTCATTCATTGTCATTGTATGTCATTGTTCAACATGTCAAAATAAAGTGACAGCTGAACTGATGTAACGCCAAAGTTCAAAGTGTAGCCAATGATTTTGTCTGAGCTCTATGAATAAAAAATAAATAATAATAGGCTATAATTAATATTTCTTATTTTGTTGTTTTAATTTATCATTTTAGTGTAGAATGAGTAAATCTGTTTTATGTTAGAATGACTAAAGTTTTAGTCTGGTCTGGGTCTGCCTCAGCGGTCTAACAGCGCTCGTCACTGTCAGAATGAGTGAGATGGCCAATCAAATCCAAGAAGGCGGGTCTTACTGTCACAACGCAACGAGAGTTCTTGGAGAGATGCAGGTCTGTATTAGACAACTGTTTTACGATAGAAATGTTCAGCGAGCAACTGTAATAGGCTATCTAGTGATAGACTATCTAATCTAGTGATGCAAACTACTCAACTTTCTATGAAATTTCGCCGTTTTGAATCGAAATTATGCCATCATGATTCATGTTAATCATAAATTAATATGACAAGAAACGTTTGCGTTTTCACATTTTAAAATAAAATATTTTTAAATGGTTGATTACCTCATAACTACAATTAGACCTAGATCTTATTTTACCATATTTAGGCTAGTTATTATTCCCTTAGATCGCTTTTAATCCTTTAACTGCTTTATTATTGTTGTTATAGCCTACCACACAAGTCAAGATTGCATACAGTTTTACTCGCTCCATTTTAAATTCTAATTGCAGCATCTGAAATAGGTCAAACCACTTTTTTTTTTTTTACAGATACGCGAAAGTTGGGTTCGTTACTATAGCAATACCCGCACACACGCACGCAAATCAATTGCAGAGAGGGCCTCGCAAGTCAACTTTGCACAGGGCCTCGCACCCCCCTTGCGACGGCCCTGTGTAAAGGTTACTATAAATAAAATTAAACTAAATAAATAAATAGTCTCTCAGGCGAGAGAGGGCTCATACTGCCAACTCGTTCGCGAAAGACATCACTATAGTGACATGAGTCTTGATATTTGCGGTGTAGAAGGCGTTACTCATTACAAAACACATATGGGTAATTCTATGATTGCAGATAGGCTACATTTTGTCTATTGTGGTGCTATTTTAGTAATTTGTTACTCATTGTCATGGATCACAAGAGTTACAGGCCATAACAATATAATATTTTCTGTAGAAAATGCCTACGTAGCTGAAAATCATGATTTTTTTGTTTTGTTTTGTTTTTTGTCTGAATTAGTCAGTGTATTTCTTCCATGCATCATGTCGAGTAATCTAAATATTTTAGTTTACTATTCTTTTGGTAATATTTAATTTATTGTACTGATAAAAATGATTCTGTGGTAAAGTAAATACTACTACAGAATAAACAAACAAATGTAGCCTAATTTCTACTTGAAATAGTTAAGGCAATAATAATAATAATAATAAAGTAAATTCTATGTTAGTACTCAATTCAAGCTTATCAACATTATAAATTCAAAGGGTTAGTTCACCCAAAAATGAAAATTCTGTCATTTGTTACTCACCCTCATGCTGTTCCACCGCTGTAAGACCTTTGTTCATCTTCGGAACACAAATTAAGATATTTTTGATGAAATCCGATGGCTCAGTGAGGCCTGCATAGCCAGCAATGACATTTCCTCTCTCAAGATCCATTAATGTACTAAAAACATATTTAAATCAATTCATGTGAGTACAGTGGTTCAATATTAATATTATAAAGCGATGAGAATATGTTTGGTGGCATGAGGGTGAGTAATAAATGACAGAATATTCTTTTGGGTGAATACTAATACTAATACTTTAAGTAAAACCTACTCAAATTTTCTGATACTGGTGTTCCCATCATGCACTGGGTCTTGAATAATTAATGAGGTTGATTTTTCACTGTATTTACAGTTCCATCATTGCTTTTGTTAGGTTTAGAAAATTGCCATTTTGTGGCAGATGGAGTTCATTTTCTACTCAAAACGGCACATTCATACTCAAAAATGACCCATTGAATGTGTATTGAGGTCTCTCAGGTGCCATGTTACTTCTAATACTTCTTACTTATAACATTTATTGTATCAATTACTTAGATGTTTCTAAGTAAAGCATACACTTTAAAGCATGGTTTAATTCAGTGTTATAATGTTTGAGTAAAAAGTACTGCAAAGGAAACTTAAACTACACACACACACACAAATTAGAGAAATACTAAAATTTAGTTCACTTTGTGCAATTTTTATTCAACAGAGAAAAAAGTATTTTTTACAAAGACTAATCTTGTTTGATCTACTTAATAAAATTATGCAAAAAGAAAATCATCACTTTTTCTAAGTAAATCAAGCAGAATTTTTTATTAGTGTAAAAGCTCTAAATAGTAATTGCCCAAATTCTACAAAATTAAACTGTTTAAAAATAACTTATCCCACACAAACATACAGAAAAGACTGTACTTTCCCTCTCTGATAAGATCTGAAGCACTGAAGGTTGCTCTTTCTGAGAAAATAGCCTTTCAATCCAAAAAAAAAAGTCTTACACCATGTTATTTTGTAAAACGTCAAAATTCTTACCACAATATCAAAAGGGAAACAGAATTGATCTCTAATCACGCAGTGGATTGTTTAAAAGTCCTTTAATCACGATTTCAGCTTTTAGCATTTATGCTAACGTAGGATTAGTTCACTTTCAAATGGAAATAAGCCCAAGCTTTACTCACCCTCAAGCCATCTTATGTGTTTATATCTGATGAACACAATTGGAGTTATATAAATAAATACCCTGACAAAACAGAGCTTTATAATGGCAGTGAACAGGATCAATGAGTATGAGCTGAAGATAAAGCTTCCATCCACATTCATCCATCATACTTGGGTAAAGTTGGTTTTATATTCGCACATTCAGACTTCTGATAAATTCAGTCTTTCCAATACATGTGCAATAAATTAATGTTTGCGAATTTTAAGCAGCGACATGATATTGACAATGATATTGGCCTCACTGAACCATCGGATTTCATCAAACATATCGTGATTTGAGTTCTGGAGATGAACAAAGGTCTTAGTAAATGCATACTTTTAAAATGTATCATTAAGCACAACCTGGCAAACTAGGGGTTTACCAGCAAGCGGATTTCCTGTCCGTGTACACTTCAGATTCTGAGAAATACAAGGCATTTAACACTGTCATCAACACGTGTAAGTGATCACAAACGCAACTGCTTAAATCTCTTGTGAAATAAGTCATCACATCGACTGTCATTAAACACATAATTCTGCACCTAATAAACACCATGACTGACTTCAAACTTAAGTTATTTTATTCTCCCGTAAGCAGAATGAAACCACTTCTTTCTAATTTAATTTTAAGTAGTCTTACTCTGAGTGGCCACATTTCCATGGGTGATGAAAAGTTTGTGATGCTCAGTACTCAGAGTCAGAACAGTTTGTAGCAAAAACAGATATTCAGATAGTCAGAACAAATATTTCTGTTCTGGCATATGGTTTTATAAAGCTGAAAACTTTTGTGCTTAAGCATAGATTTTGTGCATACACATTTACGATAAAATCTACTAAAGTTTTATACATGAGGCCCCAGATCTTTCCTCTCAGGAATCTGACAAATCTCACTGGGGTTCCCTACGGCATATTTACATAATTAAAAATTATTACAATATTGTACTTTGGCACATCTTTCATTCTGAAGAAAATAATAAATGTAGGCTACTACTTTCAACATTAATAGCTTTATTCCAAAATAATAATTGCCACATGATCCTGCCCTGGGGGAAAAAAATACCTTTTAATGAAGCCTAAAATAGGACTATTATTTATTAGCTATCACTGAATCAATATAAATGCATTAAATATATAGGCTACTATCCCAATCCCAATATAAATATCAATTGTATAGCAATGTAATAGCAGAGCGTGTACCTAGTTAAAAATAGCATAGATAAACCTGTCGATTTAAAGAGATTGCTATTTAATCTACACATTAACATGATTGCAATTTCTGCGGAACTTGCCATGTCAAAACGTATCTCTTATATTGACGAACAACCTCATATTGAATGAAGTTTCAGTGTTTCATTTAGATTCTGAAAATCTATTCTTATGACTCAGTCTCAGCCCACCAAACAGATGCATTCGTCATAAACAGCAAACAACTTTAAGGTTTATTCAAAGTGCCGCGCATTTCAGCCGCGCGCCTCTCGCGCGAGTGATTACAAAGCGCGTAATGGCTAGAGAGAACGACGGTTACATGGTAAGTGAAAAACTTACTTTAATTGCTTTTGTCTAACTTTTTCACTTGGCCTACGCGTTTCTTTTAGTAAACAAACAAAATAGAGGTGGCGTATTGTCCAGGAGGCTGGTGAGATGCGCGATTAGAATGTCATTAATTTGGTGACTAACTTTTTCATATTATAATTTTACTTTTAAAACAATTGATTTTTTTCAATCATTTGTTCATTATTTGATTTATTATAGCAATATACATATAATTATGACTGACAGATGATGGGTTGGTATGGGGGTTTAATAAAACGTGAAAATAACTTATTTTAAAAATCTTAAAATATGTTAGTGACATTGTTTTTTTTTTTCTCAGGATGCACACCAATTTTCAGTGAACGTATATAAAAGATTATATTATGATTATATAATACTTTGTGTTATGCCTATGGATAATTCAGTTTTTCTTGTGATGAAGTACCTATATTAGGTGCTTAACTAAATCAATTAATTAACCATAAAATTATCCCATGAACCCGTATAAGGTTCTATATATAACCTTTTCCTGGCTACAAATAACCCTAAAGTGTTCTTTTGATTCATCCGTTACAAAGGATTCCATATGGAACCTTTTAGGGGTTCCAAATATGAAGCGCCTGATAGAACCCTTTACACCCTCTCAAATGTTTGTTTCCCACAGGATACGTCGCCAGTTTTAGGGTTAATAGGAAAGAGCTTGTTCTATCCATTACTGCATCCTCGCATGCATGAGACATGCAGATAGTTCAAATATTAGTCAACCTTCGTTGAATTTTATATAAGTAATTCTTCAACAATTCTTACTTAGAGTATAAGATCTTTTTACAAAATGTTGTAACTGAAAAAGTATGTTTAATGTTTAACATTCTGTTAGTTGTCAAAATAAATTAATCGCCACAGTTCTAAATTGTACAAGCCCGAGAAAAAAAAAAGTCCATGGCATATTCCTTTACTCGTTTTAAGTAAATCGGGCTCACGATAAAATAATTAGCTACGTCATTTTAAATAATTTGTGCGCATGATACAATATTTTGTTCTCTCATTTTAAGTAAATTGTGCACAACATAATTCCTTCCTTGTTTTAAGTAAATAGTGCGCATAATAAAATGTTCTATACAATTTCGTTTTCTCATATTAAGTAAATCGTGCCCACAATATAATTCGTGTAATCGTTTTAAGTAAATGATGTGCATGTGCACGATAAAGACTAATAATTCGCGCCCGTTTTAAGTAAAAGTGCGCATGCACGTTATAATTTGTTCCCTCATTTTAAGTAGCACAAATCGTGCATTTGCACGATATAATATTTCATTCTGTCCTTTTAAGTAGGCTAAATCATGCGCACGAATAAGCTAATAAGTAAATGTGAGCACTATATAATAATTCCCCCCCTCGTTTTAAGTAAATTGTGTGCACAATATAGTAAATATTTAATTCTCTCGTTTTTCAGTCTCGTTTTTTGTGCACATTTAAATGTGATCCATTTTCGCAAAATTGTCGCCCATTACAAATGTACAGTGCAAATTTCTTATGTCGATTTGTGACTTGAGGCGAAGTTGTGAAACTGTGTTGTGGTTGCAAAGAGAGTTATTCTACGTCTAAAACGCAATTCTGGTCAAAAAAGGTTACTTATTAAATATCATTTTATTAAAACATGCAAAAACTGGAGAGTTGTAAATTATCATAGTAAATTTGGAGGGGACTATTTTATAAATTTAATTTTTACATTTTTCATAATTTGTGTGTAAATGTTTGTATCCCACAGGATACGTCGCCAGTTTGGGTAGTATAAATCAGCTGAAAACAGAATGCTTGTTTGGCAATGCGTGTTACAACATTATAGCCAGATTTTTAAAACCTTTATTCACTCATAACTTAAAGAAAACACTCTTTGTAAAATTCTGTTGAACAATAAGTATAATGTCTATTTATGAAAATATTAAGTTTTTTTTTTAAATACAATTTTTTCATGTTAATGTAAATATCAAATTTGACAACAGCCTCTTATTTGTCCATTTCTCGATTATCATTGATTTGCATATATCTATCTATCCCGGTGTGAGAGGATAGAATATACTTTGTACAGTTTAAAAATCATTATGTCTACACATATGGAGAGTCCCCACGAAGATAGCGATCCAGATGTGTAGGTGTGTGTGTGAAAATATACAAACTTGTATGTGCATGTTTTTGTTGTTTTCGCGCATCATATTTATACATCAGGCTTTTATAGCTCATATAAAAAAAAATTCTGCAAATCAATGATAATTAGGAGATGGACAAATAAATGTTCCCCAAAAGTCTGTCGTGTCAATTTTTCAATTAATGTTTACCGCCAACGGGGCGACGTATGCTGGAGATACAAATGAGTCATTCTACGAAACGGGTGCCATTTGGGTCCGCAACGTTTGATCAGATGCATAAGGCACAAAAAAAAAAAAAAAAAAAAAATGTACCAAAATGTGTTTCCAAAGCTTAAAGTTATTAATTCAAGTGTTCTTTTTAACATGATATATGATAAAACAATTTTTTTTTTGGAAGATTTACATACTATTTTTAATAATATTTCATTATTACATAGCCAATTTCACATGTCCGAGTTAACCAACATGACATTTGCATCCAAAATATCACCAAATAAAGTTATATATTTTTCAAACATAATATTTTCAGGATTTTATGTGTCCCTGTTTACATAAGATATATTTATTCACAATAAGCCTTCTTTTTTTTTGTAAATATTTTATGATTTGTGCGTGTCCCTCAGATTTACTAACCACCCCGTCACACTAACTTGTTTTATCTATAAATAATGTACTGTTCCTTTAAATGACATCACAAAGCTGAAGTGACATCATTTGAGCCTTATAGCCACCAAGAACAAAAGCAGGAAGCTATGTAAATTTTTTTTTACATTGTTTATTTGTTTCTTTTTCATGTTAGGCAGGGCCCGTCAAGCTCAAATCTACCACCCCGTCACGCAAAATAGATAGGGAAAACTGTTTTTTATTAGGCTATTTTTTTTTTTTTTTACATTATTAATACAAAGAAAATTATATTTCAGATTGAATGCATGTATGCTAGATGACAAACCTGACCACATAGAAGATTTGCGGACATTTTGGGATGAAATTTACGTGACGGGGTGGTAAATTTCTTCTCAAAATGTCCCCCGATAAAAATCACGTTCTGGGGGGTAAAAGGTTTTTTTTTTTTTTTTTCTCGCAGGATTTCCTTGGTAAAATGTGCATTCCAAGGGCTAAATATCATGTTATTTGGGCTCGCTTCAACCCGTGGACATGAAAACAACCCACGGCAACAGTGTAAAAGTAGCCCAACCGCAGACTTGGCAACACTGATTGGTTTATTAATTCACTCATTCACTCCCCCACTAATTCACTCAAACATTTTACTCAGTTTGAAGATCTCCCTCCCCCAGTTTTTAAAGTTTAAAACCAGCAGATCATATAGAGAAACACTTTGTCTATACCACCCCGTCACAAGTAATTTTGTTGAAATTATATGGAAAGAAAATGAAATATTACATAAATTAATGTTTAATTATGTTCTTGTTGTGTGGACTAATCAGATAAAAATACAAATAAAGTTACATTTAAGTGAAACGTTTTTTTTTAGTACAAACAATGAGGCCATTGAAACGTCAAATTCATTTTTCAAGATTAAAAATCTAATAATAATTATATATATATATATATATATATATATATATATATATATATATATATATATATATATATATATATATATATATAATATGAATTACAGACTTTCTATTGATGGTTTCCAAAAAAAGGGACATTTTACTAATAGGAAAACATTAAATTTTAAAAATCTATGCCTTATTTTACTACTACAGTGGGAGGTACAAGAATGGCTTCCTGCCTGAATAAAAAGGATAATATTAATAAAGATTTTGTGCCTGAGGTGAGAAAATATGTTTTTTGGAGGATTACCATATATTTCAACTTGGCACCCGTTTCGTAGAATGACCCATTTATCTGTAGAATGGATGATGTAATAAAATGATGCACAGAAATGAAAATGTGTTAGCGAGTCTGATTCATACATGTATTGTTCTTGCTAATTATGAAACAAGTTGGCTGCAGTTTCTATTAAAACATTAAAAAAGCATACGGTTCATAAGGACAAGAAAACTGACAGTTTAGAGATTTCTGTAGTATGATTTCTAAGTCCTTTGCCTGATCGATTTAACACTTCCCAACTGCAACTAACTGCAAACGGCTTTTAGCGAGCAAACTGCAATAGGTTTATGACAACAAAACAACTTACAATCTTAAATGTGTGTCCCTGCTCAGCTGTCACTCCATTTCATGTGTTACATGATAAATGTCCCACCATTCCACTAGGCCTATATGTTTCCTTCAACCTTCTGCAGTAGTTCTTGGACCTTATACTGAAACAGTGAAACTTTTCATGTTCATCCGTGCCTTGTAGTTTATCCAGATTCTCCAGTTCATTTCCACATGTGAACAGAATCATGATGTAAATCCAATAAACACTTCATATAATCCAGGATCTCCATATAATGAGACCTACAGAAGATCGAGTGACCAGCTGATCTTTCATCATCATCTCCAGCTTCTCTTTATTCAGATCTGAATCCACTGATCTGGAGAAAAAAACACAGGCACCTGCTTCCCACTCGTGAAGGCGCTTAATATTCAAACAGATAACCTCGGGTGTTGACGCAGGCGAGAGCCAATGAGCTGTCCTGATGCGTCTTCAGGCGGCAACTTTTAAATTTTTTATACAGTGCGAGATTTGATTTACCAGAAAAAACAAAACAAAAAACAAGCAACTGAACTTCCTGAAGTTGATTCATAATCCACTAAGCAAGCCAGAGTTTAAAGGGAAGATCACAGTACTGATTAATACACATCGGCAAGAATTATGGGAAAAAGAAACAGAGGACAGTTTTTAAGTATACAAAAACACTGAGCACTATAGACCACAACAACAGGAAATACGCTGACAGCTCTTCTTCTTCTTCTTGTGACGTTTATTTGCGGTGAGCAAGCCAACCTTTGGTGCATTACCGCCACCAACTGAACTGGAGTGTGAAGTGACAATAGGAAGGATTATATATCTATATATATATATATATATATATATATATATATATATATATATATATATATATATATATATATATATATATATATATATATATATATATATATATATATATATATATATATATAAAAAACAAAAAAACAAAACTATATTATATAAAGACTTTTATTCTCCTGAAGTTTCCTGTATCTATTATATATCTTATTATCATTCTTCTGAATTTTCTATTGCCTAATATCAGTTCTAATGTCATATTATTTGCACTTTCTGTTTGTATCTTTGTTTCCAGCATTTGTCTCTCTTTAAAATATGCTCTGCACTGTAATAAAATATGCTCCACTGTTTCAATTTCACCACAAAATCTACAAAACCCAGAAGGGTGTTTCCTGATTTTATGCAAGTTTCCATTTAAAGATGAATGTCCTAATCTTAATCGTGTAATTATTACTTCTTCTCTTCTTTTAATGTCACTTCCAGTCTCATTAATTTGTAATCCTACTTTCTCTTGGATTTTATATGTCTACCTGTCTTCTCCATATCCCATTTTTGTTGCCAAGATTTAATAACAGCTTGCTTAATAATTATCTTTGCTTCTGCTTTACTGATTCTTGCATTAATTTCTACATTATTTTTATTCAATGATCTTTTAGCACGTTTATCTGCCATTTCGTTTCCATCTATTCCAACATGTGCTGGGACCCATAAAAATGACACAACCCTGTCAAGAGCATGCATTCTATACAGCAGTTGCATTATTTCTATAATAATATCTTGTCTGCAATTTGATTGACCCGATTTAATACTTCTTAACGCCGCCATTGAATCTTAACATACCACTGCTTTCTTAATCTGAATCTCTTCCAACCATTGTAAAGCTATGACAATAGCAATCAATTCTGTAGTAAATACAGATAAGTAGTCTGGTGTTCTTTTTGTAATAATTACGTCTTGTTGTGGTATAACTATGGCTATTCCTGTCTTATTGGATTCTGGATCTTTTGAACCATCTGTATAAATCTGTACATTATCATAGTACATCCGTTCCATATACTGATTTACTTCATTTATTACACCACTATTGGATTTTTCCACTTTTAGTAAATACAGACCTATTGCAGGCATTTTAAATAACCATGGAGGGAGTACAGCTATAGGCATTGCATCACTGTATTTCCTATTTACTAAATCCATTGTTTGTGCCATTTATTCTGCTATCCACCCAATGCTTTTGTGTCGAATCAGCGGCACGGAGCACCAAAATCATGTGATTTCAGTAGTTTGACAGTTTGACACGCAATCCGAATCATGATTCAATACACTGATTCATTTGTGCTCCGATGCTTCCTGAAGCAGTGTTTTGAAATCGGCCATCACTAAATAAGTTGTTATTTTGTTTTTTTTGCCGCTCCAAAAATATTCTCGTCGCTTTATAATATTAATATTGAACCACTGTACTCACATGAACTGATTTAAATATGTTTTTAGTACCTTTATGGATCTTGAGAGAGGAAATGTCATTGCTGGCTATGGAGGCCTCACTGAGCCATCGGATTTCATCAAAAATATCTTAATTTGTGTTCTGAAGATGAATGAAGGTCTTACGGGTGTGTAACGGCATGAGGGTGAGTAATTAATGACAGAATTTTTATTTTTGGGTGAACTAACCCTTTAACACATTTTGGAAATCAAAACACGTTGGTTGGGGCACTTTCCAAAGGGGAAGTTTGAGCTGCGTTGTTAAGATATCTCCGGAAGGGGGACTGGAGCTGTGTGGCGCAGTTTGAGGCGTCTTGACAAAAGGGGAGATTGAAACTTTGTGTATCAGTTCGAAGTGCCTTAACAGGTCTAGACAGCGGTCCTGTTGTGTGAGGAAGATCCATTTAGATCCACTCTGATGGATAGATCCGTTTAGATCCACTCTGACGGACAACAAAAAACTCCCTGAAACTTCCTAGCTCTTCCATCCAGATAGCAAAATTCTGTTTTTACTGTTATTTCTATTTCTTATGCATTCCATTTTCATTATTACGTATTCTTTATGTATTCTTCTTTATGTAAAGCACTTTGAATTACCATTGTGTATGAAATATGCTATACAAATAAAATTTTCTTGCCTTCTTTGCTTCTCTTGTAAGTAGGGATGGGTACCGGAGCTGGAATTAAACAGGCCCTGGGGGTAAAGACTGTAGTATCGATAAGCTCAGATGTTATTAGTTCTGCTTTCAGTACTGTCAAAATTAAGAAAATATCCTTACTATTTATTATTGCCACATAAACATTATCAAGTTAATTGTATCTTGCCAACTGTTCCTTGCAATAAAGACATTTGTCTATGATGCATTTTTGTTATTTGAAATCCAGCAACTCTTTCCCAGCCCTATGCGATTAATCTAATTTTAATTTCCGATTTCGAGTTTGGCTTCCAAGGATTATGAAAACAAGATGTTTGAGGTAAAGCAATACCCATCCTTACATGTAACTCAGTAGGAGAGAGATCCATCTCATTAGTTTTCACTTTTACTTAGCATTTGCTTTGAGTAATTATTGATTAAATTAATACATTGTTCTTTACTTTTTATATTTTATCAACAACTTTTATTGTCTGCTGATTGTATTTGCATCAGGAAAAAGTAATTTTATCATTTGTTATATCTGAAATCCATGAGGTATTATGTTTGCTTTCTATTTCAAAGTTCTCAGTAAAACTTTTAATTGCCTAATAAACTGTATTTTACTCCACATGACTGAGATTGAGCTCCAGACTGCGAATAAATGGTCGCATTTTGAGATCGTTTTTCCTGCCAGTGCGATCAAAATTTGTTCATTTAATTTGGTAAAATTTGTAATAACACTAGATGTACTCGTTACATCAGAAGAAGAATGACATCTACGCTAATATTAGTCTTTCTATTTATCCTAAGGTTTACCGTAGTCAACCGGATCTGGGCCGTATCCAGCTGAGACCAAGGACCGGCGCCATGACACGACCACAACGCAGCCCTGAAGTATCAGCAGAGATCATCGACAACACTCGCATGTAAAACATTGATCAACGAACATACTGTAAGCAGAAGCTCAATCTAACCTGAATAACGCACAAGAACAATCCTCTTCTGGAAACTCAAACATGTGCGTAACTAATGAGGTTCATTCTCATGTGTTACGCAGCACGTTTGAGCTTCCAGAAGAGGTTTGTTCTCACGTGTGAAGCAGGTTTGGTTGAGCTTCTGCTCCTGTTCGCTGATCAATGTTTACATTTGAGAAAAAGCCTAATTAAATCTGTTCATCATATCAAGCGATCGATTCTCTTCAGAAAATTTAGACTGTTTGATTCGTATAGATTAGTTTTGCGATCTCTTTATGAAGTTTTTGAAATGTGGTAGTAACAAAGGCAGTCAATGGAAGGAAATCTGTCATCAAAACTTTCTTCATTTGTGTTCTGAAGATAAACAAAAGTCTCATGGGTGTGGAACAACATGTGGGTGAGTAATTAATTAAATAATTTTTATTTTGGGGTGAACTAACCTGTAACTAAGAATGTAACATTGTCCAATTTATCATTCTCTGCTGATTTGAAACACTTTGCTAATGATGGATCATTTATTTAGTTAAAGTTGTCATTCACTACAACAACACTACAACTCAAGCAGTCTTGAGTCTCATTAGTCTTCTCACCATTCTGCTTAGGCATCTGAACTTCCTCAGTAAGGAACACTTTTCAGCACCTGCTATAATGAAAAAAGTTTTTTATGTGTAAGCACAAATTCAACTGCTAGCACTGCAGCCTGTGAAAGTGTTGCCAACTTCTGCTCATTGAAGTACAGCATCACGCGCTCAGGAAGACGCTGCTTAAAATCCTCAAGCAACAGAAGTTCCCTAAGTAAAACAAAATCCTTAGCCTTACTAGAAATGCACCAAAGATAGTTCCCTTTTCTTGTGCAAATTCTACAAAGGTTTGAGTAGCGTTTTTCTTATGAATTTGAAACTGTTGACTGTAAGCCTCTGGCACTAACTCATATGCTCAAAGTATGGCTGATTTAACTACATAATAAACCATCGTCCAAAGAGAAGGTAGAGAACACTTCTAGCGCCTTGCCAACTAATTTGCATTGTAACAGTAACGACCAAACATACTTCGGCCAACTTAAGGATGTTGCTATCCTCTCAAAACTGTTAAAATAACTATTCACTTCCGATTCTCTAAAATTCGGCACAAAAGCAATGTGTTTTTTCACATCAAATGTGGTGAAACGTAAATTAGACAATCTATCACTCACCGACGAGAAGTTTTGCTGTGCAGAGAAGACCGGAGTAATCTTAGCTGCTTCGATCTCCAACTTACGAAGCTTCACCTCTTTCTCAGCTTGAATTTCGAGCCTGGGGACTTCCAGACGCAGATCTATCTCTGCTTGGCGGGCTTGTGCTTGTTCCTCCACCTCTATATGGAGCCATGCAATTTGGACCTTCATCTGTAACTCCCCTCTTGAACTGGGAGTACCTGGTGAAAAGGGTCCAAAGAATGGCAAAACTGCCCCAACATAAGCCTCAGCCTCTGTCTTGGCCATCTCTACCTCCACTTTACCTGCTTCAGTAACACCCTGCTCCTCGCCAAAAAGATCGGCCTCTTTGTCTACATCAGGCAAAATTTCTAATTCAAACAGCAGGTACTTCGGCTTTATTTTTATTTTTTTAGTGATTGAATAGGAATATGAACTTGGGTAGCTATTGTTGACAAATCATCTTTTGTACAGTTTTCATTAAATAATTTGTGTGTGTCTGATTGGCCCAGAAGCTACAGGGAAAGTATTGTGTATTGTTATGTTTCTTTTTGTTGCAATAGTTTTATTTTGTGTGTATATTTTGACGTAAAAACCTATAAATAAAGTTCTGAAAATGTTTATATTGGTATAATTAATTTTTATGGTTTTATAATACTTTATGTTTGAGGATAAATCATTTTAAAATGATGATTTCTGATTTAAGCGTGGATGTTAGCTCCTCTGAATCTGAAGCGGGTGTTTAACAAACTGTGAAACTTGGGATTTGGTGAGTTTACCTGTATTTTATTTTCTTTGGAAAATATGTTACTATGCATATCATTATGCACGCTGTAAAAATCGTTTGCATATCTTCTGAATGTTAATATGATATATTTTAAAATGTTGAGTGATTTTGGATTTCGTTTTCTTTTTATTTGAACATTTCAGTTGTGATAAGAAGTTCCAGTTTGGTTGAATTGTGGTTATATGACATTGTACCTTGTTTAAGGCTTTATTTGGTTTGTCTAAAATGGTATAGGAAGTTCAAACACTAAAAGCAAAATAGAATAAGAATCATAAACTCAAAAAAATAAAAAAAAAAATCAGTGAAGCTTAAGAGCTGTCTAAAATACAACTAAATCAAATAAAAGTTACTAAAATCTATGTACACGGAGATAAAGTAGATAACTTACATTAAATAGTTTGACGAAAAAAAGGGAAATCAAATCTTAAAAAAATAAGAAAAGAAAACCGAAGACAACAGAGAATTCATATTTTGTGTATCATTTTATTGTTTTATTGTTGTTGTTTCCAATTCTGTTTCATGTTATTCATGTGACTGCTCAATTACAGTATTTTTTTGAGCATTTTCCTTACATGACTTTGAGATTCATTTATTGCCAGTGTTAATTCGGTTCTCCACTGACCTTGGACTTTGGTCCATTGCTCCAACCTACATTGAGGACACTCGTTACACAGTTCCAGTTCAGCTCTGATTGAAGCTGTTTTATATGTTCAGCTTACTTTAGCACAGCTGGAGAAACTAAAGTGAATCAGGATTAAGATCCATCATTTCTCTCAAGGGTCAATCCGTCACAAGTAGTTTACTGCTTGAAAGATCATGTGCTTTACAGATGAGGAGCTACAACTATCTTGAGTCGAGATATTGAGGTCTGTGTAAATGTTCATGTAACCAAAGTTTCTGGTTCACTGGGATTAGGCCAGAGCAGAACTGGTTCCTGAGCCTGGTTTCTTCCAAGGATTTTTTTTCTCCATTTCTGTCAACTGATAGAGTTTAAGTTTCTTGTCATTATTGCCTTTGGCTTGATTAGCTGGGGTTTAATATTCAGTAATATCATTGATTTTACTGCACTGACACTTTCAGATGAGTGCAAAACTTGAACTGAATTGAGCTGAATGATGACTGTATTGTTGTCTGCTTTATTGTTAAATCAGATTTGTTACATAGTTGATGAACTTATTAAAGCTAAAAAAAAAAATGGTCAAGTAATCTCCACTAGACCACCTGAGATTTATTGATGCCCTAGCATCAGATCATTGTGGTTTTTCACTGAATCACACACATCCTCTCTGTGAATGCAAGTATAACTGCCCTAAAACGACTGGTTACTTTGTGCTCAGATTCCTTCGTGTCGCTCGCTCCCTCCTCACTGGTCTCTGTCTTCCCCAGGAGTTGCAGATTTCTATCAGAAAAAGATTGCTCAGCTTCTCGTCGCGACTCCTCAACTAAATGCCAGTATATTTTCTTCCATTCGAGTTCATTCAGCCGCTTGTGCTCCCGTTTGTACTGCTTCAGTTTCTCATTCAGTTTCTGCTCCTGAATCTCCTGAATGCATTTCTCTGCTCCCTCAAACATATCACTTGTAAAGTACGTCCCTCCGTTCTCTTCCATCATCATCTCTATTTTACTGATCAGATCTTTGAACTGTGGGAAACTGGCAGACTCATTGTCCAGACAGAAGAATCGGTTTCCACAACTTTCTACAAGCTTTTTGAGATCTGGATCACCTTCCTCTAGATACTGCTCAATAGTTTTATTTTGCTTCTCTAACTGATCTTTGTAAGTGAAGAGGATCATGGTGTATTTTAGTATCTGTTCTCCAAACACTACTTTGAGATGTTGCACTGTATTTTTCTCCTCCTCAGTGAATCGACCCACTCTAATGATGATAATAAAAGCATGTGGTCCAGGAGAAGCGTATGTTACACATTTCACTATTTCAGATTTAATCTGTTCTCCACTGAGTTCAGTATCATAAAGTCCAGGCGAGTCGATGACTGAGATCACTATACCCATCCTCTCTGTAGTTTCTAACTGACACTGTTTCGTCTGAGACTTTGAACTGGCTGAAGATTTGAACACTTTTCTACCGATGATGGTGTTTCCAGTGGCACTTTTCCCAGATCCAGTTTTTCCCAGCAGAACCAGCCTGATCTGGTCTTTCCTCTCAGGAATCATATGAAGCTCATCTGAATCTTCAGCTAGAGACTTTCCTAAAACTATAAATCAAAACAAATCAGTAATAAAACACACTCCAAGAGTTCTTCCCTTATTAATAATGCAATAAACTAGTGACATACATTTAGTGAACAAATTTACTCTAAAGTTTATATATATATATATATATATATATATAATCAGTCAGGCATAACAAATGACCATCTTCCTAATATTGAAGACCAACACCCCTTTTGCTGCCAAAACAGCCCTTTCCCATCAAGGCATGGACTCCTCTAGACCCCTGAAGGTGTGCTGTGGTATCTGACACCAAGATGTTAGCAGCAGATCCTTTAAGTCCTGAAAGTTGTGAAGTGGAGCCTCCATGGATTGGAATTGTTTGTTCAGCACATCCTACAGATGCTCGATTGGATTAAGATATGGGGAATTTGGAGGCCAAGTCAACACCTCAAACTAGTTGTTGTGCTCCTCAAACCATTCCTGAATCATTTTTGCTTTGTGGCAGGAGCATTATCCTTTGCCCTTGTCAAACTTGCTCAAATCCTTACTCTTGCCCATTTCTCCTGCTTCTAATACATCAACTTTAAGGACAAAATGTTCACTTACTGCCTAATATATCTCACCCAATAACAGGTGCCGTGATAATAGATAAGAGATAAACAGTGTTATTCACTTCACCTGTCAGTGCTCATGATGTTATGCCCGATCGGTGTGTATTAAATATATATATATACAGTGGGTATGGAAAGTATTCAGACTCCCTTACATTTTTCACTCGTTGTTATTGCAGCCATTTGCTAAAATCATTTAAGTTCATTTTTTTCCTCATTAATGTACACACAGCACCCCATATTGACAGAAAAACACAGAATTGTTGACATTTTTGCAGATTTATTAAAAAAGAAAAACTGAAATATCACATGGTCCTAAGTATTCAGACCATTTGCTCAGTATTTAGTAGAAGCACCCTTTTGATCTAATACAGCCATGAGTCTATTTGGGAAAGTTCAACAAGTTTTTGGGGATCCTCTGCCATTCCTCCTTGCAGATCCTCTCCAGTTCTGTCAGGTTGGATGGTAAACGTTGGTGGACAGCCATTTTTAGGTCTCTCCAGAGATGCTCAATTGGGTTTAAGTCAGGGCTCTGGCTGGGCCATTCAAGAACAGTCACGGAGTTGTTGTGAAGCCACTTCTTCGTTATTTTAGCTGTGTGCTTAGGGTCATTGTCTTGTTGGAAGGTAAACCTTCGGCCCAGTCTGAGGTCTTGAGCACTCTGGAGAAGGTTTTCGTCTAGGATATCCCTGTACTTGGCCGCATTCATCTTTCTCTCGATTGCAACCAGTCGTCCTGTCCCTGCAGCTGAAAAACACCCCCACAGCATGATGCTGCCACCACCATGCTTCACTGTTGGGACTGTATTGGACAGGTGATGAGCAGTGCCTGGTTTTCTCCACACATACCGCTTAGAATTAAGGCCAAAAAGTTCTATCTTGGTCTCATCAGACCAGAGAATCTTATTTCTCACCATCTTGCCAAACTCCATGCGGGCTTTCATGTGTCTTGCACTGAGGAGAGGCTTCTGTCGGGCCACTCTGCCATAAAGCCCCGACTGGTGGAGGGCTGCAGTGATGGTTGACCTTCTACAACTTTCTCCCATCTCCCGACTGCATCTCTGGAGCTCAGCCACAGTGATCTTTGGGTTCTTCTTTACCTCTCTCACCAAGGCTCTTCTCCCCCGATAGCTCGGTTTGGCCGGACGGCCAGCTCTAGGAAGGGTTCTGGTCTTCCCAAACGTCTTCCATTTAAGGATTATGGAGGCCACTGTGCTCTTAGGAACCTTAAGTGTGGCAGAATTTTTTTTGTAACCTTGGCCAGATCTGTGCCTTGCCACAATTCTGTCTCTGAGCTCTTCAGGCAGTTCCTTTGACCTCATGATTCTCATTTGCTCTAACATGCACTGTGAGCTGTAAGGTCTTATATAGACAGGTGTGTGGCTTTCCTAATCAAGTCCAATCAGTACAATCAAACACAGCTGGACTCAAATGAAGGTGTAGAACCATCTCAAGGATGATCAGAAGAAATGGACAGCACCTGAGTTAAATATGAGTGTCACAGCAAAGGGTCTGAATACTTAGGACCATGTGATATTTCAGTTTTTCTTTTTTAATAAATCTGCAAAAATGTCAACAATTCTGTGTTTTTCTGTCAATATGGGGTGTTGTGTGTACATTAATGAGGGAAAAAATGAACTTAAATGATTTTAGCAAATGGCTGCAATATAACAAAGAGTGAAAAATTTAAGGGGGTCTGAATACTTTCTGTACCCACTGTATGTATGTATATATATATATATATAATACATACAGTGGGTACAGAAAGTATTCAGTATTATATATACACACACACAGACACTAGAACTTACAGTTGACTGGAGAACCTCTTTTGCTGTCACGCCTTGTCATTTGTTTCACGGTAAGTTTCCCTGTGTTCTTCATGATCATCCGTTCAATCTTCTTCAGTAGTTCTTGTACCTGACTGTCTGATTTACTCTTGTTATTGAAACAGTGAAACTTTCCTTCACATTTAGTCACCAGTCCCTGGAGATCTGCATGATCTTTGCTTTGTAGATATTCCTCAATTGTCAATGGCTCATCCATTTCCTCCAGCTCATCTCCACGTGTGAAAAGGACCATCATGTATTTCTGAACTTCAGGACCAAATAAATCTTTAATATGTTCCAGGATCTCTTCCTCATTTTTCACGTGTTGCTCTAGAGGAACGGTGAGCAGAACCGCACTGAGACCTGCTGAACATCGTTTGACAAGCTCCACTTTCATTTCCTCCAGCTGCTCTACAGACAGATCTGGATCCCGTGGATCTGGAGAAATAATCACATGCACCTGCTTCTCTCCAATCTGTATTTTGCCCTCACAAACTTCAGACTCATGCTTCTTAATTTTAAACCTCTTGTCCCCCACTATAGTGTTTCCAGATGAGCTTGCTCCAGAACCATATCTGCCCATCAGAAGAATCCGGACCTCTGGATCATCTGGACTGGAGCAGATCTCTGACATCTCTGAAATAAAAACATGAAATAAGATCAGAATCAGGTCAGGGCAAGTCATCATTCTTCTCACAGCAGGCCGAGAGTAAGAAACTATTCGTTGGACACGAATGATACAATCAGTGATATACAAACACTGAACTTTATGGAGTCTTGCAATAAACAATAACCTTTGAACCATCTTTTGCTACTGCCAAATTTATTAGTTTTTCTTAAATTATATTTCTTGTTTAGTTCAAACCTTAAATTGATAGAAATATTTTCCAAAGACAAACACTTTTGTATAAAGTAAATAGATTATTTTGACATATCATATTTAATCAATTCATTTTCCTTACAAGACAAATTGTTAATGTAGGTAAATATGATTTTGTTGTTGTTTTAGTTTATAAATTATGAATAAAGACAACTTTAAAGGCCCTTTTAAAATATGAATCATGTTTTCAGTTATGTATACAAATAATAATAAAAAAACATAAAATGAAAAAACAAACAAACAAAAAATCAACAACAATAGCTTCTGTAGTTAGCAAAGCGGTGTCCTGCACACCAACAGTCTGTAAATACCAATTAACAAAATATTGTTTATTCTCATTTTCATTTTATTTTATTTATTTTTATATATACATATTATAATGTTTTATTATTTACAGTTATTTTCATGAATAACAGTGCATACACACACATATATACATCATACACACAAGCAATTCCTATGGAAGAATTTTGAAAAAAATGACAGAGACAGTGAAAAAAGGAAAGATCTGGGATGTGAGAATTTTTTTTGCATTTATTTTATATATATATATTTTTTTTGTTTATTCTCATTTTTAGGGGGATTTGCTTTTACCCAAAACAGGTTAAAATCGAAAGCATTTTTTTACTTAGACTTTTATTAAAAATAAATATATTTTTTTACTCCCTTTTCAGAGTACAATGATTAAATTCAAGGCCTTACCACGGGAATTAGTTATTTAAACTCTACTTCAGGAAAACATAGAAAAAAAGAGTAACAACAAACACAGTCTTTGAGTCGGTGTGGAAAGATTTCTTACCTGCAGGTGCAAAAGTTGAACTTTAGTCGGAAGTCAAAGATCGATCTTTAGTGAATGCGACTCCAGACAGATCACACAAATAAAGTTTCATAGAAAACAAAAACGGCGCAACACATTAATAAAGCACTCTTTAAATGAAACATGCCGAGGATTTGGTCAAAAGAAAAACAGAGAGAACAGCAGCAGCAGTGTTTAGATTTACTGTCAGGTAAAATGCAGTCAGTTACCTGTTCTTTCTGTTACCTGTGAGAGGAGGAGTCTGACACTCAATAAACATGATCAGACACTGACCGATGACCCGCATGAGCTAATGATTACGTTACACTGATGCTGTACAGACTTATGTCAGACTTATGTACAGACACCGCATGATGTTCAAATGGGAACCACCAACAGGGTGTAAAAAGTAACACTGAAGCAGTGTTAGAATTAATTAGATACTTGAGTGATTAATTGAGTGATGATTGTTTGATTGTTGAAGACAGCTGATGATAACGAGCAGGAAAGAGAAACACCAGGAGCCTGTTTCAGGAAGGAGGTTAAGTGAAAACTGAGTATGTTAACCCTGAAATGAGGGAAACTCTGGGTTTTCTGTTGCAGAGTAAGCAGGGTAAGTCAAGGCCGTTTCTGAAAGGGAGGTAACCTATACCTGAAATGCTTTTCTTACTGAGTATGTTTGTCTTATTTCAAGTACAAATATCAAAAAATTCTTAAAATCGTCATGAAATCAAAATTGACCTTATTTGCTTTGTTAGTACATATTACATTTACATATAGTCATTTAGCAGACGCTTTTATCCAAAGTGACTTACAAATGAATATTAATAGAAAATGAATATTACTAGTCTGCATATTGATATAGTAGTTCAATAACTTACCGTTTTGCCGTTTTCACCTCTGATATTATAACAGTGATAAGAATTAAACTTGTATTGGCATCTTTTTGTCACATGGTGAATCGTAATATAGGAGCTCCATTGATGATGGCTTTTCATAGTCGTGGTGCACGTGCTTAACTCAGAGTCAACTTACTCAGAGTCAATTTAACTTACTCAATATAGCTGTTCTGAGTTTCCCATCTCAGAATAAGTCAACTCAGAGATCAAGTTTTACCTCAGAGTTGGTTAAATCTCCTTATGGAAACAGGCCCCAGAACTACAGCTGACTTTAGCCACAGACTATGATGATGAGGGTTAAACTATACAAAAGTAGCACCTAAGCCATTACAGTCTAACACATATAGCAAGAGTAACTACATCAAGCATTCATGCACAAACTGAGTACTGGCAAGAACTTTCGGTAACACTTTAGAATACTGATCCTTCATTAATGAATAACTACACAGGAACAAATGAGTAATGCATTATTAACACTCTAGTAACTACTATTAACTAACAATAAACTCTGATGAATGAATTAATAAGTAATAGTGATCAGTTAAAGGTGGTAGTTCACTATTAACTAATCAGTAACTACTGTTTTTTCATTCCTCCCAGAGAACTACTAAGAACTACTATATACAAGTTCGTAATTAACATGAATGATGTATAATGTATAATTAATTCTAGAGTAAAGGTCATGGTAACCCACTAGTAATGACTGAAGTGTTACTAAATACTTAAGAAGGAATTGCTAATTATTTGGATCAGTATTCTAAAGTGAAAAACATGATAACTCTCTAGTAAATACTGAAGTCTTTGTAAACTTTTGAGGTTTTTGTAAAGTATTGGATAGTAATAACTCAAGAGTTACTATATAACTCTAAAGTAACTACTTCTTATTTGGATCAGTATTCTAAAGTGAGAAACATGATAACTCTCTAGTAACCAAAGACTTTGTAAACTTCATGTTTTTGTATGTTTCCCTTTCAAAAGGGAACAAGACTCTGCGCTGACTGCGCTATGGGGAACGTCATTCGTGACTCGTGTTCGAAATGCCAAGAATCACAACACTCCAATCCTATTGGCCGGCGACAGCCTATCACGTCAAACGGCGTGAACCGTGACGTATAAAGGGAGCGCCTGGGGAAGCAGCCAACATCCTTTCGTCTTTTTTGAACTGTTTTTGTTCGTGCCATTGTTTCACAAACCGCAGTAGGAACTTCTTTTTTGTCTGCAAACATTCAGGAGAATGTGTTCATCCATGTCCCCTGGTTTGACACTTGATGTACACGTTTCTGGCGTTTTTCTGTCTGATAGGAGCGAACGCATAGACGATGCTTGAGGGCGGCGTCTATGTGTGTTTGTCCATTATTCACTGCGAGCGTCTCTTCTGTTCGGACGCTCTGTTCTCGTTTGACACTCTTTCCGAGGAAGGAGGTGTCTGCATCTGTGTTTGTAGCCCCGTGTGTGCTATGACCGCTCCTCTGGCTGCTGGGTGTGTGAGCCGCTGTGTTTTTGGGACGCGCTTTTCGGCAGGCTGCAGCTGCCGTGAGTGTGTGTTAAGAAAGGGGCCACGCTCGGACGGTTCGACGAACGGTTCCTTTCTGTCCATGAATATTGCGGCTCCCATAGACTTTCCATTCTCTCCTGTTCTCCGCGTTTGAGATCGGGAGGGCATGGAAAAACCCCTGGCCGTTCAGATTTGGATCTGAGCCAGACAGACGGGAGGAGGAAGAAACGAGAGTAATAACGATTGTAAACACCGTTGCGTTTGTAATCGATTCCCCAGCTATTCTAGGGCTATTTATATCTTCCCTCTCCTTGTCACAGTCACATGGACTTTCAGTTTGTTTGTTGTCATCTGTCACATGTTCCTTTGTTCTAGTTTCCCGCCACAATCAGTATCCATGGACACTAATCGATTCATCACAGCTGTTTGTCATTTGAGTTCATCAGTCTGTCTATTTAAGTTCCTGTATCTGTTCAGTTAGTTGTCGGGTGTTGTTCCTGTGTACCTTGGTGTTTGTTCCTGTACTCTCCAGTTGGATTATCTAGTAAAAGATGTGTTTGTATCTTATCTCCTCGTCGTGTGCTTTATACACCCTAGGTATTGTAACACTCCCCTTCTTCTTTCACCTCCCATATATATATATATATATATATATATATATATATATACTTGCTCAGGTGTTTTACAGTTAAGCTGTCGGCTGGCCTTCTGGCTTGATAGTGAAAGTGCTTTTAGGCTTTGTTCTATGAGCCACAGGGAGGTGGGTCCATTTTTTTGTTTATTTAAAAAAAAGTGTGGACTTTGTTTCTCCTGTATAGCTTTCCTGAGCATGTAGTCAGTAAAGTTAGAGGGGGCTTTTTTGGGCAAAATAACTGTAGCATTAGGTTGGCGATTTTTAAAACATGCAGGCTGCTTTTCGGCTGCTATTTTGTAGCCTCCTATGTTAGAGTAGCTTCTCAGCTAATACTTTAGTTTGGTTTGAGTTGGCACTCGTTGCTTCAGTTATTTGTGTGCAGGACGGCTTATCGGCCGCCTGACACTGTTTGCTTGCAGTGCTTCATTTCTCCTCATATTTGTAGGTTTCTAGATGAAGCCCAAGCTTTGCTTGGCCCAATAGGCCTTAGCTAGCGGCTAGGCTAGAGCTAGGTTAGGTGTTTGTTTGTTTACATTCCCCTGTTATTTACTATCCCCTTGTGGTTGTATAGTTCCTAGTTCTGGCCTCCTCCTGAGGGAGTTGGTGGCCGTTTTTACCCATATTCCCCTTCATATTTTTGTATGTAGGTGCTTTAGTCAGATCAACAGCTAAGGTTTAGGTTGATATTAGCCTTCCTGGTGCTGTTTTTCTCAGGTGGCAGGCCCTTATCTCTGAGGAGATAAGTTGCGCGTTACGCTAGGCCTCACTGTTCAGAACCCTTCATGCTTTGTTTTCAGTACAAATGTCAGATTTGTCCTGTGGAAAACATTTATCCTTGTAAAGATGGCATGGGTGTTCAAAGCATTTTTTGCTTTTGGGTTCTTAGACTTTAGCCCTACATATTTATGTGAGCTTACTCTAGTGCTGCCAGAGGTTAACACCTGTTTCTGTGATAGCAGGCTGTGTTTAGCCTCTGTCTATGAACGTGGTGTTTTGTTGTACTCCCCGGTTAGGGTTTGTGTTTCACTGAGTGCATCACCTGTTGGATTGCACACTCAGGGTGAGTGTAGAGAGTCCTATTCCTGAGGCAGTGCTAAAAAGCATGAGCAAACTAGTGATCGTAAACCAACAGCGCCCCAAAACAAGCTGTATTAAAGAGAGGCTATAATAAAGAGCCAACAATCTAACAGGAAGTGTAAAACAGCTGCTGTGGTCATGATCGACTCGGGGGGGAAGTCGAGAATATACTATTCTAACCAGGCTTATGCTCATGTTACTTGAGGTGTTAGGCCTTATAGGCCTTCCTTAGACCGTGATAGCATATTTATATGTACATTGCCTGTTGGAGCCATGCCCCCTCCGTACGAATAGGCCTTAGCTCAGGCTTTTCGTTGAGTTCTGTGGCGTAGTGTGTACTTCTCCTACCTATGGGTCTTTCGAGTACTGGCCTGTTGGCTGGCATTTGTCATAAGTTACCACTGGTTGTTGCCATGTGTTCATGGAGGTTGTAGGCCCTCATCAGGGCCTCCTTTCTGTCTGCATGTTGGCACAGCTTTGTGTGGGTTTTTTGTATGTCTCTTCACCATGGGTGAGTCGTGATTGCACTAGCTGACGCTGCGTGTTTCATGAGTCGTAGGCTTTCACAGGCCTCCTTTGCTATCATGCTGGAGTTTGGCTTTGTACTCCTGTCGCTTAGAGAGTCAAAGGTGCTTTTACTGAGTACATTTCCGAGTGCATTTGCTTCCTTAGGATAACACTGCCACGAGCTGATGCCTGATTCAGAACTGAACTGATTCAGTCATCTGTCACAGTCATGTAACTTTCCCTGTGTCTACAGCTGGGCACGAGCTGCCAGGCACTTACCTGGTGGCGAAGATTGGTTAGTTTTTATGGTGCTTTTTTTTAATTAATTGTATTTAAAGCTGCAGTCCATAAGTTTTGCCTCATTGTCGCCATCTCTGTTTGATACATGCAAGTGCAGTTATTTGTGGAATTATCATCCTTACTTGGGTTGTGCATCGGCACGACTCCTCAGCGCAGATGAATCTACGTATGACCAAAGTAAGAATTTTCACCCGAAAATGCCATCTGAGGGAGTAAGTAACAAATTTGCCACTTTTGTTCTGACCAACAGAGAAAAAAACATAAATCGTGCTGCCATTGGTGATTAAATCTAATGATCACTTAGCTTGGATCACGTCAAACTGTGCAAATTATTATTATTGCAATACTTTGTTCTCAAATTGTTAATGTTAACAACAGTCAGCATTGCGCGACTACGTGTATTTAGTGTGCATTAGCATTACCTGTAGCCACTCTGCAGTCCGAAGTCTTTTGCTTTTGACTACGGGTGAAACTCCAGTTGTCTCTGATGATTGTCATTTGGCCCTTTCTGGATTACAACGATCAAAATGATAAGTTTAATTATTTCAGCTGCTATGAGAAAAGGCTATAAATGATCAGGTACAAGCAGAATCCTCACAAATAGCCTACTCGCTCTTTCTGTTTTCAGACGTGGCGTAATGACGCAAAGACGAACGGCTGCTTGCTTGAATTTCCCGTGCAAACCCACCAATATGTCGGAGAGACCACTCAGACATCCTTGGATTGCAATCATCGCATAATTTAGAGGAACATTAATAGAAATGCTCAGAAAAGTGACTTAAACATAGGATATTTTATCAATATATTTCTAAATGTGCAAGCCTTTGGATTTAAAAGCCTTATTGGAGTTGTTTTGTGCATTCTTGTGATCGTAAAATAATGGAAGCAGGTGCAAATGAATAGGTGTGTTAGTTAGTTAGATTCAGCATGATTGTGCACTCCTGATCTAATTTAATTAATTACTGTAACTGTAACAGTTTTTATTGTAAAACATTGTTCAAATATTGATGTTAATCTTAAGTCTTTAAGTAAAGGCCAAACTTCAGCAAGTTTGGATCACTAAATCTTGAATGACTGTCAACTAAGAATGAGTTTCACGTCCTGCTTGGTTGTGTCTAGAAGGGATACAGCAACAGCCGGAAGTGAGGCAAAATTTCATAAGAAAAAAAACAGTAAATTAATTTGCTACTTATCAGATTGTATTTTATTAACAACTACACCTACCCCCAACCCTAAACCTACAGTACCCTTAGAATACTGCAAATACAGTTATTAAATTAAATAAAGAAATATTAAAATGTCTAGTGACTGTAGCTGTATCCCTTCTAGTCTTTACTGCCCCGCGAACCGAAAGACGCTAGTGATGTCCGGTTCACGAATGAATCGTTCTTTTGAACCGGTTCTTTTTAGTGAACCGGTCGAACCAGTTCACCAAATCAGACTGAATCATTCGAAACAGTAAGCAAGCACTAATCCACCAGTTACTAAAGATACTCACTTTTTGACATACCTGACACTCCCTCCAACTCAAAATAAACCAACATCCCGGAGTTATCTGTGTGGAGGGAAAGCTCTGAGTGCATGTTCAGCGATGACGTCACATTTTGGTAATAAACTGCCACTAGAGGGCGTATAGATTGTCGGCGTCCATGCATAACTGTGATGGTGGTTTTAATCCATCCATTGTGCAGCTCTGTTCACATGCAGCTCTCCGCTCTAATTCTAGATTTGTAAACTAACAATATAAAAGTGCCAACGCTGCCACCATGTTTTATGTGTCTTTTCTATAAAATAAAGACCGACATCTGAGACTAATTTGACTTTTTTTAAAATAAACTTTTAATAAACATTTTACATGTGGTTACCCCGGATGTGCTCCCTCTTTTTGGGCCCCCACTACAATAGAACATACAACAATTGTTCCTATTGTCACAATAACTATCCTAATTAAGAGATGGCAACCCATGACGTTATACTAGGAGCGGTTCGTGACTCGAATGTATGCATTTCATTGGCAACACTATCAACGCCAAAATGAATCTGCAGCAGTCAGATGCTACAGGTCAGTGCTCTTTAAGTTGTTTATGTTCATTATTATTGTAATGTTATGTTGCTTTGAGCCATGAGGTAGTTTAACACAGTCTCTCATTATGCTTTTTCTCCCTGCTTTGTGCGTTGATGTGTTTTGGAGAAGGCGTGGCTTTGGAGACGCTGTGAAGGGAAGATGGGGATCTTATGCTTTCAAAGCTAGCTCACTATTGCTAGCCCCTCTGAAAATGCCCTACCCTTCCTTTAAGCCCGGTGATGAAAGTTATTGTATGCGAGAATAGAATAATATATTTTAATGTATTTTACGTATTTTCAATACAAATTACTTTCTCTCAAAGTATTTAATTACAAATTACATTAGATTTTTTCTTTACGGAAAATACAAATTACAAAATACTCAAAAGTAATCGAATGCATATTTTAAATACATGCAATTAACATACTGCCCATCTCTGGGCACACTCATGGCATTTCCTCATCAGATTCACAAGGTAGTCACCGGGAATGGTTTTCAATTACAAGCGTGTCTTGTCAAGACTTGATTTGTGACATTTCTTGCCTTCCTAATGTGCTTTAGACTATCAGTTGTCTTGTGCAGAGCAAGGGTGGGCACAGAGTCAATCAAAAAGCTGTCTATATGCCTCCAGTACCAACTCGTAGGCTTTTAATATAGCAGCTTCAATAATTCTATAGTCCGCAGATTCTTCAAATGAACAACAAAGCATATACCTCCTGCGCTTTACCGGTTATCACACATTGCAAGAGTAACGACCAGACATTCTCAGGCCACTTTAACGACGCTGGGGCCATCCTCCATGAACACCTGCAAACCAGTCCCATTAACAAGATCAGCTGCAGGTGAACTGAAGCGTGCCTCCACTCCGAATAACCACTAAAAATAAAAAAGGCGAAACAACAAAGTGGCAGGTTCAAACCTACCCGACGACTACAGAATAAATAGGGTAAATACTCACCTGGGACGCTTGTAGTTACTCAAAACCTAAAAATAATTCAAACTATCACGACAAAGACACGGCCATACACATTCTTTCTCCCACACTAAACAGCTGAGAAAAAGAAAAAAAATATATTGCAGCCACTGCCATAATATAAGAGAGGGATGACACAACGGCTCGGTCCATTAGGGGATTTTATTGAAATAAGACAAAGTATAACAATGAGTTGGAGAAAATAGACAGGAAAATAAATGGCTAAACACAAAAGTGAGCGCAGCTCCATCTCGGGACGGCCGCTCAAGTTCTGCCCCTGAAGTGTGGCAACTTGGCTTCCTTTAAGCCAGGGATGGACAACTCCGGTCCTGGAGGGCCAGTGTCCTCCAGAGTTTATCTCCATCCCTGATAAAAACTCACTTGCCTATAACTTTCTACTAATCCTAAAGACCTTGATTAGCTGGTTCAGGTGTGTTTGATTAGGGTTGGAGCTAAACTCTGCTGGACACTGGCCCTCCAGGACCGGAGTTGTCCATCCCTGCACTGGATAATGGTCCACAGGTGTACGGAATCTGCTAAATAAGACAGAATGTAGATCACGCTTTTCCTGCCCCTAGAGGGCAGGCAAATAATAAACCTACACAAATATACATACATGTAACCTGGGGAAAGTTGCAGCATATGAAAAAAAAAAATGTCATATAGCCTAGACTACTTGGTTTAGGAAAAAATGGGGTAAATACTAGACATTTAATGAAGGTACAGGATAATGACCTGGTGGTGAGACACAAAATGAGTGCCATTAATATATTTGGTGACTAACTTTTCCACATTAAAAAAAAAAAAAAAAAAACTTTTTTTAACCGATTTATTTGCCTCCACTAAACATTTCCAGTGGAAAGTAAAAAGTCAAAAGAAGCTTGTTTCTTCTACACTGATTCTTCACATGCTGGTTCAGTGCACACACACAAAGGGCTTCTTATTATCACATTTGTCATCATTCCAGTCGGTACCTGTTGCAAGACAGAAGAAATAGTTATTTTTATCATTTGTGTATTATGAAAATAAAAAAACTAAATAATGTTTATTAAGTATGTTTAGTATAGTAGACACAGAAATATTAGTATTTGATCTCAGCAACAATTTTTCATTGTGATATTTTTATTTTGTAGCCTCTGGATACAGTATGACATGTAGCAGTATCTGCTAATATTCTGCTAATTGGACTAACACAATTCAGATTGATGGAACATTCATCATGTTATTTCATGAACATTAACAGAAGTTACTTACTGCCAGAGTGCATCTCAAGGCAGTTCTGATTTCCACCTATGTTATTAGGATTTCCAGGTGACCATATTGTATACATCATTTGGGATCCATCACTCCAGAGCCAAACTCCCTCCTGTGAACAGAAGAGAAAAAATGACATTGTGTTTACATCCACAGTTTACATAGCTTAATTTTATCTTTAATTATCTAAAAGATGATTCCTCTTGAACCCTAACCCCACTTTAAACATGTCAGAAATCTAAACAGAAATTGTTTCACTGAAAGGGTATCAGTAAAGAATATGTGAAACTATGTAAGAAAGGGTTAAATCACTCAGTTATCTCTATTTCACATCGAGTTTCATAATACAAACACTCAAGTATGACATTATCATGGTGAGTGGTGACTATCACATGGCTGCCAATGCACAGGGAGACGCGCCAGATGGCGACCATGGAGGATGTTAATCTGTGAGGTTGAGAAGTTTCTTCTCCCAATTCCCACCCTTTGTACTAATTATAGTACCCTGATCGCTGATTTCAAAACTTCGAAGCTTCGGAGCATTATGAATCAACGTGTTGAATCATGATTCGGATCGCGTGTCAAAACGCCAAACTGCTGAAATCATGTGACTTTGGCGCCCCGAACCGCTGATTTGACACACTGATTCATAACACTCCAGTGCATTGCTCTGAAATCAGCCATCACTATATAAATCGTTATTTTGTTTTTTGGCACACAAAAAAAATATTCTCGTCGCTTTTTAATATTAATATTGAACCACTGTACTCACATAAACTGATATAATGTTTTTAGTACCTTTATGGATCTTGAGAGAGGAAATGCTCCCTATGTAGGCTTCACTGAGCCATCAGATTTCAACAAAAATATCTTAATTTGTTTTCCGAAGATGAACGAAGGTCTTACGGGTGTGGAACGGCATGAGGGTGAGTAATTAATGACATTATTTTCATTTTTGGGTGAACTAACCCTTTAAATAAATGTTTTCTCTGAAAAATAGTGAACTTCTTGATAGAAATGGCATCCCTGCAAAGAATGTTGTTTCCTATTTTGGAATCAAAATATGTAAGGATGAAAAGAAAAGGGGTCAGCTTAATTTTCAACCTGTGGTTCAAAAAGTTAAAAATAGGTTTAATTTATCTTGTTTGCTCTGTCCTGCTATTTCACTAGAAGTCCCTAATAACATCATTAAAGAAGTAGATAAAAATCTTTACAATTTAATTTGGAGAAATAAATCTCATTATATTAAAAAAGGTACCTTAACTAATTCGGTTTGCATTGGAGGCTTAAATGTGCTTGAATTCAGCACATCGAATACAATTTTAAAGAATAGATGGATCAAGCACTACTTTAAATACAAAAATAAAATGTGATTTCCCTTTCAAAAGGGAACTCTACACTGCGTTTTACCGCATATGGGGAACGTCACATGTGAACCGGTGTCTAAAAGCAATGTATCAAATATGACATCATCAAGACACGGCCCGGAAGTATAAAGGAGCTGCCAGTGAATCAGTCAGTATCTTTTCGTCTTTCGGGACTGTTTTGTCTGATCGTGATTTCTTTGAATCCGGTAAGAATGTTTTATTATGTCTACAAACTTTTCAGAATGTGTGTTCACCCGAGTCTCAGGTGTTTGACACTCGGTGACACACACAATCTGTGTGTTTTTCTGTCTGGGAAAAGAGCACCCGTGGACAGTGCTTGAGCGCGCTGTCTGTGTGAATTCTGAGCGTCTGTCTATTTAGACGCTCTGCTCTCATTTTTTTTGAGGAAGAGGTGTTGGCATCTGTGCCTGTTTTGTTATGGCCCTGTTTGTACTGAGGCATAGCGGTGGCTGAAATCATGGGGTTTTCAGGTGAAAGCTCACTGAGGTATTTGTGAGAAGTGCCAGCAGCGTCAGTGATCCACTTCCTCTCTGTGAGGGTAGTTCACTTCTGCCCTCTCCTCTCTTGAGTTGGCACTCTTTATTTCAGATAGATCTAATGTCTGGGTCGGCCCTCTGGGCCACCTGGCATTGTTTGCTTTTTGAGCTTTGCTTTGCTTAAGTTTCCTTTTTCTCTGGGTGAGTTCAGAGGTTGAGTTTAAGTCCCAGGCAGATCTATGCTTTGTGCGGCCCTATAGGCCACAGTTTAGCAGGCCTAGGCTAGAACTAGAACAGTTTTGGATGGGCCAGACCGATTGTGGGTGGGCCTTAAATTAAAAATGTTAAATAAAAAAAAAAAAAAAAACGTTATCCAATCACTGCTTAACCTAATAAAAAATATTTACTAATATAGCCTACTGTTATATTATCTGTGCGTACATAGCTACATAATATAGATTTTAATAGCTTGAAGCTCTTTAAATATTTTGTTGCATTGTTAAAAGTTTCGCTGCATAGGAAAGACCTATCCGCGATCGCTCTCCATGGTTCTGACCAAAGAAGAGCGTTTTGGAATCTCCATTACGCATGAAATGCATCATACCTGGGCTGCGTTTCCCGATAACATTGTCTCTTAGCGCGCTACGAAGACTCTTAAGGTATAACTTAACTAAAGGTATACTACCACTAAAGGTATATCATTGCTAGGCGTCTTCAGGGCTATCATCCACTCGCAAAGCATAGGCGCTGAAAGGCAGAGGCGCTGGCGCCCTCCTAGCAACGGCGCTGTTTTTGGTAAAACATGATTTTGACGACTTCATCAAGTTTTGTTTTATATAAAACTCTTTTTAAAAGATATTCGTTTTGTATAAATTGTATCTTAATTTTGATCAATGTTTTATCAATCAATTGCCCGTATTTAATAAATAAGAAGCAAATATATAGCAGACAATGTAATAACCTTAGTGTAATTGACAGAATTACTAAAAAATATTTTGCTACCTAAAAGTTAAAGATTTTTTTTGTGTCACGCATGCATGCATGTCTATTTCCCTCATATTAAATATAAAACGCATGTGGACTGATATTTTTCCAATGTCTGGACTCCTTTATTAATGGAGTATATAAACAGACGTTTTAATATATTGGTATTAAATGCATTTTCTGAGAATTTATATTTCAAGTTTTTACTGCAAATGTCGAAATGCGCGCTCTTTGGTCCATCAGTGCTTGAGTCACTGATCACATTAGAATAAAATATCTCATAATAAAATACAAAATTGACTGATTTATGAATGTATATGCATAGTTCTCATCAGTCGGAAATACAGATAAACGCTTTCATTTGTTATATTTTTGATCCTGAAAGAAAACAGAACAACAAAAGAGCGAATCATAGGCCTACATGGAGTCTGTACGTGTTAAGCCTCGTTTACACTGCACGCGTGTGCGGCACGTTACGGCTGCGACGCGGCTACCGGAGCTGATTCGCGGCCACTCTAGTCAATGCTCGTGTTTACACCAACCGCGCCGCGGTGCGTTTGAGAAGCGTCCCAGAAGCTCGCCGCGCCACTTCGCTAAAGATAGGCGCCTCGCCTATTTTTGATGGACGCCGCGTCAATGACGCGCAGCTCAAATACAAAATAAAGTCAAAATAATCACCCTGTGTAAACTTCTGCTTCGCATCACTACGATGCCAGAAACTGACAACAAGAGATTCGAAGTTGAAAAACTTGAAATTTCTTCGTTTTTGTTGTCCATAACTGGAATTTTAAGTGTATTAATTTCATCTGTATGGCTACAGCAAAATAAAGTATGGCATAGCAATAAACACAATAAAACCGGACAAAATATAACAATTTAGCCATTAAAAACATGAAAAAAATCAATGAAAAAACGCCAGACATGCAAATCTCGTGGTCTCGAGAATCCTTCGCTTCTGAAATGCTTCTGGTGTGAGTTGACACCGCTCAGAAGACGGAACAAAACCTTGCCGAAGCCGCAATGCAACGCACACGCGTGCAGTGTAAACGAGGCTTTATGCTTCTTACGCGGACTTTTGGGACTCAGTTTTGAACTGGTGTCAAGGCACAATGAATTAAATGCACAAATGGTAATTAAATAGAACCCCTGAAATGAACGAGGGCGAGCTGTTTTATTTTCACAACATTTTGGAACATGAAAATTCATACCGGTAATATCAAGCCACTGAACGAAAAAAACAGCTGGCTGACCCCTAGAAGGGTGGGGAAAAGGGGTTGGGGGGTGGAGGGGGGGGCAGGATAAAACAGTTAAAGGACACTCACTACGGACTTAACGACCAGTTTCCACAATTAATCATCCATAGACGTAAACAGCTAATCCCCATCCGCAAGCAAATGATAAAAGAAGGCAAAAGAGCAATACTTACAGTGGACAAATTGCATATTGATGGACAGTTATTCAAAGACAAGGACATCACCCTTCCCTCAACAATATCATCCCAGCCATAATATATTATTATATTATTTTGGCCTTGGCGATGGTTGGAGGCTACAGCATCCAACTGACAGAGAATATACATTTTACCCACCAGTTCATCATAGCTACTCTCGCATAGACTTTTTCCTAACTAGCAATTCAATCATACCAAATATCTCTGAGCACAAAATCCACTCCATCAGCATCAGTGACCACGCTCCAGTAACGTTCATATGGAATCCAACTAATTTACATAAACACATCAGTAGATGGCGCTTTAACATATCACTCCTTAAAGACCCAGAGTTTGACAGTTATCTTAAAAGAGAGTGTACATCCTTCCTAGAAATAAACGACTCACCAAAGTTATCAGCCTCATTACTTTGGGAAACAGGCAAAGCAGTATTACGAGGTAAAATCATTTCATTCTCCGTCCAAAAAGGAAAATTTGTTTCTATGTCGATCAGGTATGTTTTCTGTTTTATTTCCTTTTATATATTTTTTTTCATGTTCATGTTTTTCATTTTCACCTATTCCACTTACAGAAAAAAAAAATGGAACTGTTTTAACTACTGGCTGCTTTGTTCAGCACCCCTTGTCCCCGCCCCCCTTAGTTACTGTTGCTTTGTCCGACAAGCCGTGGCGCTGTCACTCCACACGCAGTGAAAAATACATCGCGGAACAAAGAGGATACTGACCACACATCGACAGACAAGACAGAGCAGGTTACTTATATGATATTAAAAAAGTCCCAGCTTTCAAACCGTGTAGTTATTAAATAAATTCAAACAATAAAAACCATTTTGTTGCTCTTTAATGTGTCGTGACCATGGTCGTGACAGATTGCTGTAGATCCTCAGCTCAACCGCTCGTAAAAACCGATCATCTCTTACTATTAGTCCATGAACATGAGAATGAATGTTGTTTCAAACGCGGAAAGACGTCAATACACACCATTTTTCAAGTTTAACTCCACCGAGGTTTATGGAAGACCATTTCAGCATAAAAACGTTCCAGCATATACTCGTCGTAATTATATTTTTACTAGTAACAATTAAATTAAAGAGCTCTATAATTTAATTTGTACTAGTAACAATTACAATTATAGAGCTCTCTAATTCCATTTTTACTAGTAACAATTATGATTGTAGAGCTCTCTAATTGAATTATAGAGCTCTGCAATTGTATTCTTACTAGTAACAACTGAATTGTAGAGCTCTGTAATTCAATTGTTACTAGTAATAATCCAATTGCAGAGCTCTACAATTCCACTAGAGAGCTCTCTAATTCAATTGTTACTAGTAAAAACTGAATTAGAGAGCTCTTTAATTCAATTCTTACTAGTAACAATTCTAATTACAGAGCTCTATAATTGTATTATTACTAGTAAAAACTATTCATGAGATGCAAAACAGATTGCAGATTTCCCGCCTACAAAAGTGCGTTTCAAAATAAAAGCCCTGTGGTTCTAAAGTATCCTGAAATATTTTACAGACTTAGGTAACATATTAATCATGTTCACATTAAAGCAAAATTAAGATGATGCCTGAGATGAAAGCCTATATTTAGTCGTTGTATTCATTCACCTTTGTATATTGGTAAAGCTAAGAGCCAAGAACACTCCATGTCACTGGACATAATATAGGGTGAAATGCCCTAAGCCACCCAAAGTGTTTTGACAAACTTGATATTAAGGAGTATAAATTCATTTTTAAATATTTACAGTGTTTAGTATTGTTATGCAATAATAGAATGATTATCGCGGATATCTAATACAAAATAAACACCTCTAGTTGATTATCAATTTGTGTTAATAATAGGCGATTTGGCGCTGGGATGTGTTGTTTTTGAAATTATGTTGTTGAGTGATCGTTGTCACTGTTATCAGAGGCGCGTGCAACATGGTTCACAGCGCTCGTGCACACGGATTAGCAGTTCAATCTATCGCTGTTGCGGAGACTCTCTATTCGATACGTTGAAATCACAAAAAACAAAATACATATAAACGTGTCTCTGCTCTTGATGTACAATCACTGATGAAAATATTTGGTTTTAATGAGAAAAAAAAAAAAAATACACATGGTTGGATTACGGTGTGTTCACACCGCCGGCGGCGAGAGCGTCAAAGTGACGCTAGTCATTCATTTTCAATGAGAGCCGGCGGCGAGCTCCGGCGAGAGCGGCACGGCGCGTCTTGGACGGTGAGAGCGTCGAGGAGAGTTGAAATCAGGTTAACTTTATGGTAATGAGCTATGACGCGGTTCGGCGGCAACCAATTGGAATGTAGAGGTCCTCGCTTGAGAGGCTTCTGATTGGTTGACGCGACTTGTCATTTACTTTGATCCTCCCGTCGGCGGCGGTTTGAACGAACAGTACAGCTTTGTTGGCAGGGCGGCCAAGGCGACTGTTGACGCTCTCGCCGGCGGCGGTGTGAACGCACGGTTAGAACCAGGAACCTCTTGCACCCTAAACGGAGAAACTGCCACTAGTCCATCAGAACATTCAATTATCAAAGGCGGATTGTCGTATTTATTAACTAATGTACATACTCTCGAGACTAACGACATTGTATTATAGCAGATGTAGGAAAACTATCATATTTGAACACATTTATCATTTTAAAATCATATTATTATTATTATTATTGTAATAATAATACAACATCCCCCCCCCCCCCATACACATTCTTGTCCCACCCACTTTGTAAAACAAAGTTACACCACTGACCCCAGTTGAATATGCATAAGGCACGATTAGCATAATGATATGTCGCCGAATACAGAGCTCAGAGCTTACTAGTAAGAATTGCTATTGTAGAGCTCTGTAATTCAATTTGTACTAGTAAGATTGCAATTACAGAGCTCTCTAATTCTAATTGTTACTAGTAAGAACTGAATTATGGAGCTCTGTAACTTAATTCTTACTAGTAAAAATTCAATTAGAGAGCTCTGTAATTCAATTAGAGAGCTCTATAATCAAATTGTTACTAGTAACAATTGAATTAGAGAGCTCTAAAATTGAATTCTTACTAGTAACAATTTGATTATAGAGCTCTATAATTCAATTACAGAGCTCTCTTATTCAATTGTTACTAGTAACAATTATGATTATAGAGCTCTATAATTCAATTACAGAGCTCTCTTATTCAATTGTTACTAGTAACAATTGAATTAGAGAGCTCTGTAATTCAATTATAGAGCTCTGCAATTACACATATCTTTAATGTGTATTTTTACTAGTAATAAATCAATTAGAGAGCTCTGTAATTCAATTGTTACTAGTAAGAATTCAATTAGAGAGCTCTATAATTGTAATTGTTACTAGTAAGAATTGAATTACAGAGCTCTATAATTGTAATTGTTATTAGTAAAAATTGAATTAGAGAGCTCTATAATTATAATTGTTACTAGTAAAAATTGAATTAGAGAGCTCTATAATTGTAATTGTTACTAGTAAGAATTGAATTAGAGAGCTCTATAATTGTAATTGTTATTAGTAAAAATTGAATTAGAGAGCTCTATAATTGTAATTGTTACTAGTAACAATTGAATTACAGAGCTCTATAATTAAAAATGAATGGAAGTCAATGGAGACATATGACTAGTAATAAATGAATTGTAGAGCTCTCTAATTGTAATTGTTACTAGTAACAATTCAATTAGAGAGCTCTACAATCATAATTGTTACTAGTAAAAATTGAATTATAGAGCTCTGTAATTGTAATTGTTACTAGTAAGAATTCAATTAGAGAGCTCTACAATTATAATTGTTACTAGTAAAAATTGAATTATAGAGCTCTGTAATTGTAATTGTTACTAGTACAAATTAAATTATAGAGCTCTTTAATTTAATTGTTACTAGTAAAAATATAAATACGACGAGTAACGTTTTTATGCTGAAATGGCCTTCCATAGAGGTTAATCTTTTAACTACTGGCTGCTTTGTCGGACAAAATGGCAGATGCGACGTTCTGATTGGTTAGATCGCTTGTCAATCAAACTCCCGGCGAAAGGTCAATTATTACTCTTTTTAATTCTGTTTTTCACAAAATATTCATCATGTGTATTTCTGTTTAGAACATTTAATGTTTTTATCATGTATATTTATATTACTCTATATTTTCTGTTTTATAGAATAAACACACATTCTGAAAGCCAACTGTTCAAACTTTGCTAATAACTGAGTTGTTGTGTTGACAAATAAACGGGTCACTCCTATATTTCAACAATCTTTGACCAAGTCCTGTGGCGGGTTTCAAACCAGCAATATACTCCAGTGAGGATGTGCTACCAATAACTTAGTAATTTTTTTCACCGAGGACCAAAAATAATAAAAAGATGTCTATGTTTGTGCATTTTGAAAAAATGTTTTTCAGTTTTAATGTAAATGTAATTATAAATGCCCAGTAGCACAGAAAGTATGATCAAAAAATAATTGCATACCTCAACAGCATCATAGCCTCCAATCCAGATCCAGGAACTTTGGTGTTTAATCAGGTTCTGTATGAACATGTACTCAGCATGGCTGTGTACAGAAGCAAGGTTCCCATCATAGTTCAAACAGAATTTCTGTAGAGGCAGAGACACGAGCAAACACAAAGTTAACATGTTATTTTAAATGAATATTCCAAAATCTGTGACATGCCTTCAGTTATCATCGAAATAATGTTTACTCACTGTGCTGTTTATTTATTGTTTATTTTACCCGTGAAATATAAAATCTGCCATTTGAGGTGGGACTACTTTTCTAGAAAAGGTTCTGGTTATATTGTATATAGATTAGATATAACTTCACATAGATAAAGTTTTTAAGTGATCCTCTCATGATAACATGAAATGTGTTGTGTCTGTATTTTCAGATCATTATGATGTTTCAGTATTATCACAGTGATGTTTGTTCACATCCTGGAGCTCCACTGTAATTTCTTTACTGTTAACATATATTTTTTTGTTTGTTTTTATCTGAGGAACAAGTTGAAATGATTTTCCTATGATAACTGTCAGGTGTCACAGATGTTTACAAAGTTAATCCAAGAATATTCTTATATTATTTTTAATGTCATATTAGAAGCTGAATGTATCATACCTCGGCTCCAGCCCACGTGTATTGGGAACTGAAAAACTTGAAGCATCTGCATCCAAAGGCAGACCATCCTGCCTGACAAACTGTTAAATGGAAGTTTTGTTTGTTATTATGCGGTTACCTTTAATGACCTTTCATGTAATTAAATGAATGACTTTCATTTAAATGTACACTATGTAACTTTTGGCCCTTTACCGGTTAAAAAAAAAACAAAAACTGTTCTGACAGGTCTAAAATATAAACACTTAAAATAGACTTACCATAGTGAACCAATGAATCACGTTTTTTAAGAATGATTGATGATGTGTTGACTCATTATTTAAATTTTATTTATTTTGAACAAAAAAGCTATACTGTCACATCCACGCCTGTTCTCGACTCAGTTTCCCATGATCCTCCCTGTTCCACACCTAAACTCACTTCCCTCATCATCTCTCCCGTTCTCCCTGGATTGCCTGCACCTGGTCTTCTTGTTTAGCACACCCTTTATATTGGACTCACTCCCTGCACTCCTTGTCCATTCTATTGTTTGCAATGTGTGTTTGGTTGACGTTCTGATCCTTTGTTTAATAAATAACCCGGTTCCCTTTCAGTCGGTCACATTCGACGTACGTCAGTAGTGACCGACGAATTGGGATATCGCTAGAGAGCCCCTATCAGCTTCGAGAGAACTAAAACAAGCCAATGGAATTGGCGTGCGATATTTGCATAATGCGCACCTCCCCTAACAGGTGGATATAAAAAGGGGGGCAGATGCAATCGCACTCTGTCTTTCGCTTCGGAGCCCACCTGGTGTCCTGCGGCTGTTTGAACTTCAAGCCTCTGAAGAAGTTTCGGCGCTTGTGTTGGTGTGACGACACCTGCAGCGAGGTCGCGAGTTGGAGTGAGCCGGGTGGAGACATCTACTGTTTTCCCAGCGTTCCGCTGTAATTCCACTGGTTGGTCTGCGATTTGGTCTGGTTCCTCCTGTGTTTTTCTAAACACGTCGTGACGCTCCCTGTGTGTCTCGACACAAAAGAGCTGAAGTTTCCCCTTCTAAAAGAGCTTCACAGACAGACACTGCGTCTTTTTCAAGATGTCATTCTGTCTGTGCGTTTCTGGAGGCGGTCGTTTCCTATCCTCAATGACGGCCACGATCACTTTCTCTCATGTCTGCTTAGCGTGCTGAGACTGTGTTTGTGGGTGGTCATATTTTCTTATGGAAATATGTCCACGTCGGCGCGTTGTTTGCTCGCCTTTCTCGTAAGGGCTTGAGCGCTCAGCGCGCCGTGTGCCGTCGAATTGCCGGCTGACAGCGCGCGTTGCCACGGCAACCCTGCGCGCTGTCTGGCGCTCTAGATGCACGGTCGAGACTCGGCTGCCTTTAATGAGGTGGAGTCCCCTCACTTATTCCCCGATCTAGTTATTTTTCTGAATCAGAAAAGTGCTACTTTGGTTAATAAGCCTGGGTGACCAGAGGATCACAGTGGGGCAATACCTGCCGAGTCATTCTCCGTGGGCCCCCCACTCCTCTAGTGCATCGCAAACATGTTGTGACTATGTTCGTGGGTGGATCATGTTTAGATACAACATGGCCACGTCGGTGCCCAGGGTGCCGTGTGTCGTCCAGTTGGGCGGCCACGTTCACTGTCCAACATGGCTGGTAGCTTCTGCATGTGTTGCTGGTCCTCCTTAAAATAAATATGGAGGACCTAACATCTTAGTCAGGGCTCCAGCAGAGGATCAGATGTCGACTGCTACATTGGAGAGAGTATTGATGGGCTCTGAAAATGAAGATGAGGCTGAGCGTCCCACGGTTGTGGCGTGCTCATGCCGAATCGGATTCAGACTTGGCAACCATGATTTCCCGGGCCCCTGGGGGTGTCGTGCGACGCGTACTCGCCTTGCCCCACCCCCTGGCTTAGCCCGGATGTGCATGAAAAAACTTGGCAGTTTGTGGCCCTTTTTGGCGTTAATATGGAACGCCAAGAGGGTCATAATCTGCACTACAAGTTTTTTCTCTCTCACTATCCCCTAGGGTGGGGTGGCAGTACTACGGGCACACCACCTCTGCCCTGCATGAGTCTTGGCCCCTGGCAAGTCGGCGGTAGGTCAAAGCACTCATTTCATGTGGGTAGTTCTGAGTCGGGGTTGAGCTACGCAGAATGCAAATCATAGCGAAGGCCCCTGGCCAGACAATGTCCACCATGGTGGTCCAGAAACACCCCTGGCGAGTCTTGCTGGAATGTGCCGTCGTCAAAGTGTGCTTTCTCGATGCGCTCATCTCACAAACTGGCCTTGAACCCAGCCCGCTCAACCCGCAGTCACCTGACTAGCGGGAGACGGTCCTGGAGATATGGCGACCTGGAGCTGACGTAAACGGTTCTTTCGGGGAAGACGATGCTCGCATCGCTCCCTCCCCCGGAGGAGGGCCGGGTGGAGAATTGGTCTGTTCGGTACCCACTAAGAACTGTTTTCCGATCCTCTACGTCCCAAGAGTGTGGCTGGCGGTGTGCAGCGCCCCGCGTTGCTACTCCCAGCCCCCTCTCACCTCGCCAGCAGGTGTCAGTGTGTTGGTGCAGGCCGCGCCCCGTGTGCCGTCTCCCATACGCACTGCTACCTCGCAGAGTCTGATCACACTCTGGGCCGCTACCACGCCGCCCGAGTCGGGTCCCCGTACTCTGGTTCGCTGCCCCACCCCCGGTACGTCTGTGGTGCGTTTGGTTCTGCTGGCTCGGTGTCTGGAGGCCTGGTTAGTGCCCCCAGCCCGTTCCGCTGGCTCATTCGTACTATCAGACTCGGCTATGCGATTCAGTTCGCCCAGTGTCCTCCGGCGTCCAGGGGTGTCCACTTCACTTAGGTGTCGTTGGACATTGCACCTGTTCTCCGAGTGGAGATTGCTGTCCTCCTGGCGAGGGATACAATCGAGCCGGTCCCTCCAGCCGATTTGAAGTCAGGTTCAGCCCTACTTCATTGTACCCTAAAGGGCGGTGGGCTATGGCCAATCCTGGATCTGCACGTCTTGAACCGGTACCTTCAGGCTGCCGTTTAAGGTGCTCATGCAGAAGCGCATTTTCGAGTGCGTCCGTCCCGGGGTTTGGTTTGCAGCATTCGACCTGAAGGATGCATACTTTCATGTCTCGATTCTGCGCTCGGGTCGAGCATGTCAGTACAAACTCCTACCCTTCGGGCTGGCCCTGTCGCTCCACGCCTTACACGGTTGCGGAGGTGGCCATTGTTCCCCTCAAGGAACAGGGCGTTCGCATTCTCGACTGCCTCGACGACTGGTTGTTCCTGGCCAGCTCGCGAAGCAGTTGTGCGTACACAGGGAGATGGTTTAGCTCACCTCAGCCTGTTGGGTCTTTGGGTCAGCTGGGACAAGAGCAAACTCGCCCCCGGGCAGAGGATCTCTTTTCTCAGTCTCGAGCTAGACTCGGTCGCCCGGATTGTGCGCCTCTCTGAGGAGCGCGTCCAGTCGGTGTTGAACTGCCTGAGTTCGCTCAAGCGCAGGACGGCGGCCCCACTGAAAGACTTCAGAGGCTCCTGGGGCATGTGGCATCTGCAGCCGCTCTTCACGCCGATCAGGTTGCGCCATATGAGGCCGCTTCAACACCGGCTCCGCGACTGGGTCCCGAGATGGCCGTGGCAGCGCAGCACGCTCAGTGTCCTCGTGACACGGAGCTGCCGCCCTACCCTCATCCGGTGGTCGGACCCTTTGTTCCTGCGGGCGGGAGTGCCCCTTGGACGCTGTGGTCCACACAGATGCTTCTACCACTGGATGGGGGGCCATGTACAACGGGCATGCGGTTTCGGGTCTTGGACGGGGCCTCGACTGCATTGGCATATCAATTGCCTCGAGTTGCTAGCAGTATGTCTTGCACTGGGCCGCTTCAAGGAGCTGCTGTCAGACAAGCACGTACTGGTCCGCTCGGACAAGCACGGCGGCCGTTGCGTACATCAACCATCAGGCTGGTCTACGCTCCTGTCGCATCTCTTGCTATGGAGTCAGAAGCATCTGAGGTCGCTTCAGGCCACTCATGTCCCAGGTGTGCTTAACCGTGCAGACTACGAGCTCTTACGGCAGCCTCCACTTGCGGGCAAGTGGCAGCTCCATCCCCAGGCGGTCCAGCTGATCTGGCACTACTTCGGCGAGGCCCAGGTAGTCCTGTTGCCTCCCCAGGAACTGCCCTCGGCCAGTGGTTTACCTGACTGGCGAGTCGCTCGGCACGGATACCCTGGCACTCAGCTGACCCCGGGGCCTACGCAATATGCGTTTTCCCCCAGTGAGCCTTCTCGCACAGCTCCTGTGCTAGGTCAGGGAGGATGAGGAGCAGGTCTTGTTAGTGGCTCCATATTGGTCACTCGGACCCGGGTTTCGGACCTAATGCTCCTCACGACAGCCCCTCCTTGGCCGATTCCTCTGAGGAAGGACCTCCTGACTCAGATGGGGCTTCCTATGGCACCCGCGTCCCGACCTGTGGAACCTCCACGTGTGGTCCCTGGACGGGATGCGGAGGTTCTGGGTGATCTCCCGCAGGCGGTCGTAGACACCATCACTTCCGCTAGAGCTCCTTCACAAGGAGCCTCTATGCGTTGAAGTGGAACCTATTCGTTGAATGGTGCTCCTCTCGCAAGACGAGAGGACCCCCGATCATGCTCGGTCAGATCTGTGCTTTCCTTCCTGCAAGAGGGCTTGGAGCGAAGGCTGTCTCCCTCCACCCTCAAGGTGTATGTTGCCGCTTCGCTGCACATCTCCATGCAGTTGATGGCAAGCCCTGGGGAAACACAGTCTGATCATCAGGTTCCTGAGGGGGGCGAGGGGACTGAATCCTCCTTGCCCACCCTCCTTACCCTCTAGGGATCTCACCTTAGTTCTTAGCTAACTTCGACGTCATCCCTTGAGCCTTTGCAATTAGTCGAGTTAAAAGTACTGTCTCTTAGACCGTCCTCCTGGTTGCATTGGCCTCATGTTAAGAGGGTAGGGGACCTGCACGCATTTTCGGTCGACGAATCGTGCCTGGAATTTGGGCCTGGGGATTCTCACGTCTTCCTGAGACCCCGGCCTGGATCTGTGCCCAAGGTTCCTACCACTCCCTTCAGAGATCAGGTAGTGAACCTGCAAGCGCTGCCTTCGGAGGAGGCAGACCCAGCCCTAGCTTCGCTCTGTCCAGTTCGCGCCCTGCGTGTTTACGTGGATAGAACTTGAAGCTTAGGACCTCAGATCAGCTCTTTGTCTGTTACGGAGACCAGCAGAAGGGAAAGGCTGTCTCCAAGCAGAGGATGGCCCACTGGTTAGTGGATGCCATCGCCCTGGCTTATGTTCCCATTCGGGTTGAGAGCCCACTCCACCTGAGGAGTGGCCTCTTCCTGGGCGCTGGTTCATGGCGCATCGCTGACAGATTGTAGAGCTGTGGGCTGGGCGACACCCAACACGTTTGCTAGGGTTTTTAGCTTACGTGTAAGCTGGTTCTTCCCGTGTACTCGCTTCCACCAGCCGGCTTGCAATGCCACTCCCGCCCCCTGGGCCGGATATGTGCATCTGTTGACTCCAGTCGTGTTCCCCGTTCGGTGAACCCTGTCGAGTTCCTCCACCTCCACCTTCGGCTCGGGCATTGCGGAGTGTCTGATGCCAGACCAACATCCATCTTCGATGTTGTCTGTTGGTTGGGTTCCATATGTTGCAATCCCTCTACGTGAGTGATTCTATATGTGTATTGTCCATGGTTACTCCCTACGGTGAGCCCGTGTCTTTCCCTTAGCAGAGCTTCTGCTTTCTCCTGTCAGATGAGTCTCCCCCTACTCAGGTGGAGCTATCCCAGGGACTCATATGCGTTCTGCCCTGCGGGCCAGTCCATATGTTTTACATGTAAATTCCTTCCCCTCTGGGTAGGTAGTGGTTTCCGCAGCGTTCCTTACGGGTTCGCTTCCCCAGTGCAGTCTAGTTTACTTAGTGGGTATATCGGAACAGCAGTAGACTTCCCGGCGTAAGCTCGCCCCCTTCTCCGTCCTCTTGGTGCGACGGGCGGCTAGAGCCTGCGCTGGGCACTGGAAGGGGTTTCGTAGCTGTGGCGTTTTAGTTGGGATCCCAATTCGTCGGTCACTACTGACGTACGTCGAACGTGACCGACTGAAAGGGAACGTCTCGGTTACGTATGTAACCCTCGTTCCCTGAAGGAGGGAACGGAGACGTATGTCCCGTCGCCACAGTTTCTGTAACCTCGCTGCAGTGCGGACACCGGTTGTCTCCTCAGCGAAAAACAGAGTGCGATTGCATCTGCCCCCCTTTTTATATCCACCTGTTAGGGGAGGTGCGCATTATGCAAATATCGCACGCCAATTCCATTGGCTTGTTTTAGTTCTCTCGAAGCTGATAGGGGCTCTCTAGCGATATCCCAATTCGTCGGTCACTACTGACGTACGTCTCCGTTCCCTCCTTCAGGGAACGAGGGGTAACATACGTAACCGAGACGTTTTGTAGAAGTCTGATATTGCTTCATCTTTGATACAACCAAACTGTAACAGCTACATAGTGCGCCTTAAATAAGCAAAAGATTTAAAATTGCTTCCAAGATGCTCTTTAGAACATTTTAAAGCACACTGGAGAACATGATCATCAGGTGTTACACACACTTGTTAAGGTGGAGAAATGCACAGGTTTTGGACTTTTTTACTGTACTAGAGATACACACTGACAAGAGAAGAAGACAAGAGAAGACTTACCGCCACAACGTTTATTTCCAAAAGGACGTGTTTCCACTTAAAAAGAAAGAAATACTACATTTTAAAAACAGAACTGCTAGCAGTAGTGCTGCTACAACTACTAATAAATATATATTTCAAATTAACAGGCATATTTTATTGTCAAAATTAATCATTTAAAAAGAAATTCATAAGAATCAACAACTTTAGCTGATATAATGTTCAGATAATGATCAGTGATGATGATAATTATTGTCATTTTATAGTCTTAATATTATAACAATTCAGAGACAAACTCAGGTGCACATCCTGTATTATATCATTCCTGCTTCTGATCAGTCATTACAGAGTCCCAGATGTGCTTCAATTCATGTTAAAATAACAGTTCTGATGTGAGACGTGGAATAATAGTTTTACCTGAAGCATTCAAAGTGACCAGAAGACCGAGAGACAGATAGACAGTCCACAACGCCATCGTTTCTCTGCATAGATTTAAAACACAATTATACATTAATAATTATTACAAAGATTTGTATTTTTGTGACAAGAACCAGTTCAATAGATCAATATGTACTTGGTGGATTGCAGAACCAGTGCAAGACGAGCATTTGTGGTTAAAAAGTACATACATTTTATTTTATTTTTTTAAGAAAATGACTGATGGTTTCTCTAGATAAGACCCCAGGTGAAAAAAAGTACACTTCTATAATGTACTAAAAGTGCTCTATTTTCGTGCACTAATTTTGTACTTAATATACTAAAAATGGTCCTTTAGTACTTCTTAAGATCATTTTAAGAACATCTAAGTGTACTCAACTGTGCTATTTTGAGACACCATGAAATATGAACTAAAATGTGCTTTTAATATTCTATCTCTGTATTTAAAAAAATATATATTTAGTTACTACTTGTAGTACACTATGGGTTCAAATGTACTATAAGTGATATCTAAATACATTTTTAAATACAATAGCACTCAATTCACTCTCGCATGGGCACACACTGTCCGTCCCATCACAAAAATTGAGCTTCGCGTTGACGGGGAGTGCGAACATCCGCGAACCCTCCTAATGACGAAAATTTTGCGGTTCGCGGATGCCCGAAGTATACTATAGGGTTAAGCTCGTAATAGCGGCCCCCAGTTCGCTCGGGCCCATATGCACGTGCATACCTTGCATGCCCAAACGCTACGCCACTGCTCACTATAAATAAAGCGCAAAAGAAACTACAAGCATGCAACGTCGTAGTTCTGTCGTCTATTAAGTCATGAAATAACCAAAAAGGCGATTAAAGCTGCATTAAAACTGTGTATGCATGCATGTAGGCCTATTTGATATGTATATGTGTGTCACATGTCTCTGGACTAAAATATTCTGCTACAGTATGTGAGATCACAATATAAGGCACAAGCTGATATGTAATTTTTTTTAATGCGAGAGATTAATATATTAATAAATGTGAGAACTGTGCATTTGTACTAGAAGATGCTAATTGTGTTCATTTATAAAGTACAAACAAACATGTATAACATTTAAATGCATAAAATAATTAGTTTTTTCCTGTTATTTATGTGCTCTTTAATTTAGGTATGACATAACTGTTGCAATTATTTATTTTGACAATATAGAAAGTTAAAAATTTAGAGTATATTTTTTTCAGTTAGTTTTTGAAACAAACTCACAATTGTTGAAGAGTTCATTGATTATTCAAACTTCTTTGAATTTTATGTATAATCTGTGAACTACAGTTATATGCATGTCTCATCCATGGAGATGAAACAATGTAGAACAAGCAATTGGGGGTTTTGAAAACCAGAACTGACTGAACAAGTTGAAATTTAGCTATAGTGTGAGCCCCTTTATTAATATGCCTGCAAGTGAGGAATGATAAAAAAAAAAAAAAGGTCAAATTCACTCAGCGTTTCATGATCTAATTGACTATCTCAGTTACAATTAAGTACAAATTATCTGTATTCAGTTGTGTTGTAGGCACATTTCCAGTACATTATAGTCAGACTCATTTTTATGTTGAAATAATGAAGATTTCTGTGCCACCCCAGACTGGTTACTGGCCCCTGCCTGGCCACCCCTATGAAAAATTCTTGGCTCCGCCACTGTAAGTATGATATTAGGGGCCGTAAATTAAAGTGGTGCTTGCTACACTCTTGTTTAGTTACAGGGTAAGTAATAATATTAATAATAATAAACGCAAACAATCTGATATCACTTGGAAAACTTTATTTGAAAAACAACTTATTTCAAAACTTACAGATTTAAAGTTACAACACTTCTTATTCGTTTCTCTTGCTTGGCTTCCTCCTCCTCTTGTTCCTCTTCTTTTTTTTTCTTAAGAGATGTCGTTTTCTATTCTGAATTAAAAGAAAATACAGTACACCCGGAAATGTTTACTCATCTTTTACCCTCATGCCATCTGAGATGTATACGACTTTCCTTCTTCAGATGAACACAAACAAAGGTTTTTAGAAAAATAAATAATATCTGAGAATGCTTTATAATGCAAGCTCACGTGTTCCCAAAAGTCGAAGCATAAAACAGCAATAACTACAGTAATCCATATGACCCCAATGGATAAATCGATGTCTTCTGAAGTGAAACGATAAGTGTTTGTAAGAAAATAATTGGTATTTTCAAAATTTTAAACTTTCGACCAACTGTCACCTGCACGCGTGTATGTGAGGGTTGGATCGCATCAGCTGAGAAACAAGAGGAGGAAGCCAAGCAAGAGAAACAACAACAAAAAAGGGACAAAACGTGTTACTTTCTGTCAGGACTTTAGAATTTGAAATTAAAAATGAATAAATGAATAATAAGTGTTATAGACCTGTTTTTAATTAAGTTGTTTTTCAAATAAAAGTTTCGGAGTCAGTGATATCAGATTGTTTGTGTTTTTTTTGTTGTTTGTTTTTTTATTACCCTGTAACTACATGAAACAAGAGTGTAACAAGCACCACTTTCACTTATGGCCCGTAATGTCATACTTACCCTGTAACTACATGAAACAAAAGTATGTTTCCCCATGTATTAAAAAAGATTGCAATAGTTCTTTCTACTTGCCTTGAAACAACTTAATCAGTGTACTGTCTCACTAAATTGCTTCCAAATGTAAGATTGTTGTTTATCATAACAGTGTAAGTACCCCTTAGTTATAAAATTCTTACAGCATAAATAATTTGTTATTTTCCTGGTTGTTACCCCTTTATTCCCAAGACTTTACATATTGTTCCCCTATACATACAGGAGAGACGTGAAGGTGGAACAGGACATGGCAGGAACCAACACAAGACACACAAAAAGACATTGAACAGAGACAAAACGGACAAGACTGTCAGGATAGTAATTACCATCGCTGTAATTTTGAGTGGCTCAATAGCACGATATGCTGTATCACCATTATTTTTTATTTACTTATTTATTACTATATGAATAAATGGTACAATGTGGTCAGCATGCACAGAAACAAGGACCTACACAGTAACCAATGAAACTGAAACTAACTAAACAGAGCATTGAAACAGAAAGTGAAGTAAACAGAAAAGAATGTCAAAATAAGATTCCACATAACAGAACATAAACCTGATGATAAGCGTTTATATATAGGCAAAATGTGAAATAAATGTAAATGTAAAAAATTCAAACCTCAGGAAATGTGTTCTGAACAGCAAACTGAGTGTTTCTGCTGGATAGTATATCAGAGATGTGTCTTGTTTTCTTGAACTCTTGATGTATTATTTTTCCACTACATTGTGGGTTTAAATAAGTGTACTCATGTTACGTAAGATGAGTGTCAGCCAATCAGAAAGGATCTGCATGTTCCTGAGATGTCTGATCTCTCTAAATCACATGACTCTCAGAAAAAAACACCACAGAAGTAATTGCCACATTTTTCCAAGGCCATGCATTTCATCTTTCAGTTGTCTACTTTAATCATTATCTAATGATTTCTAAAAGTATCATTATGTAATTATTTTACTTGTTGAGGCATATGACTATTAACTAATTGTTGAGTAATAAGTAATATTAGTAGGTTTATCAACCATAATCATAACCACAATGATAAATTACTTAATAATGAGCTGGAAGCTGAAATACATTTCTTTGACCCATTAACACATTAATGTACACTATTAGTACATGTTGTTAAGGATTTATTACCTGATGGCACTTTAAATAATTAGAAATTCACATTTACTTACTTCATTAATCACCTATAGGGCCAGATATACTAAACAGGGTAAATTAGCATGAGAATGCAATTCCCAAAAACTGGAAAGTTTTGCGCTGGTGAAAGCTGTTAGTAAATCTGATACAGACCACGGATCATACTCCCACCCACGCCGGTCCTGTTTGGGATGTTGATTCTCAGTTGATATCAGCAGAAAACAAGTGAGAAAGCTGATTCTGAACATGCAAGTGTGAATCTTTTACTCCAGATTCATGCATTAAACACACAGACTTCATTCAGTTTGAGTCACACTAAACAAGCCATTGATCAGGACATGGACAGCCTCTTTAACAAATAAAGATCTGAAGGTAAATGTGGCTTGAACCAATTTCAAACATGACATGCAGTTTTTAACGCCTCCAGGAGATTTTGATAACATGATTATTAAACTTTCATGGTCTTCTTAGTTGACTGTGGCATTGACACTTACAACATCAAAATGCAAAGGTATTTATATTAAACAGCCCCACTTCCTGTTTGGTACATGCCCTTGCTAGTAATTTCATTTGAAGGTTTTCATGAGGACAGTCTTGAAACTTTAGTGGAAAGTGAATCCGATTAAAACTGCACAAAGGTTCAAGAGAAGAAGTGCAAATGATCAGATTTCAGATTCATCTGTGGTTTCATAAAGTAAATGTTCACATGAATGTCAGCCACTGAAATAATGCTGATGCATAAAGTTCATCTAAATTGTATTTCTCATCTGATGAAGCTACACTAAGGCTTTTGGTTTAAAGTAGGACAAACTGAGGTCTCTGAAGAAGGTACAAAAACTCTCTAAAATTTGTTGGGTTATTATTTTTTTAGCCATGTTCTGTCTTCTTCTAGCACTCTTGCTCTTCTTCACTGTAGTCTTTGTCTATCTCATCTCCGCTGGTGATTTCAACATGTTTTCTTCACCCCGTGTATCTTCTCGATAAGCTCTGTTGTTGGTTACAAAACATTAAATTCAGGAACTTAACTTTCACAACTTTTGCTCATCTCATGCTGAGTCAAGTCAAACACATTTGTTTCTACATTAACACCATTTTAAGTATTGCAGGTAATTTCTAAGCAGCATTCAAGCATCTTTATATGGCTTTAACTTAAAAGCAAGCAAATAACATTTCTTTGCAACAGATAAATAACAATATTATTATAAATATCAAAAATGCTCATCAGCCGGAGAAAAAATGTTCTGAAAGTGATTCCGACAATATCGTTTCTTTGTGTTTTTATCGTTATAGTTGTGGTGTGAACTCTGCTGTACTTTAATAGTATGATTTTTAAAACTATATCTTTAACGGGCCTTAATACTGTTATTTCTCACAATATGACATGGATAAAACATGGATAATATAAAAACAATCACTGATGACACTCATCTTCATCAACCACTACAGCTAAATAACTACAGCAGCATAATATATCCATATGAATCTAAATATAGTTTGATTTTCTACATTCGCTGTGATAAAGTAATTTGATCATTAACATGTTACAGTTTTTATATATGTGCAGAAACTGACAATAATTATTAAACTTTAAAAACATTAAAAGCACCAAAGCTTTCATGTTTCCAGTGTCAAACTGTATTCATATCTATATTATTATGAATAGATTTTAAAAAAGTCTCACATGGTTCATTATAGGCTCAATGTATTTAGCAGTATCTGTTCAGTATATTTTATCTATGTAAAGTAACGAACAGATTTGATCTGTCAAAGATGTCAAAAGAGTAGAAATAAAATGGCGGCAGCAACACTTGAGATCGATTCCAATCAATTCCCCTCAAAGATCTCAAACTTTGACTTTTGACTTCATAATCAATAACAGTTCTCACTCCAATCATTGAAACAATCACACAAACACACACAATCGCTCAGGTCTGAATTAATTCCTCAAGGATCTGGCTGCAAACATGCACAAGTGACATCAAGTCTCAGCTTCACGCATGTGCAGTATCCTAAAGACATGCAGTCACACATTTATGCATGTGCACCTCCAGATGACATCATTTGTTAACAATGCTATCTAACGCTTCGTTGCTAACAGTGTAACTCTCATAGGAGAGATTAGTGAGCAACTTATATAAACTGTCTTATGTTTTTCATATTCACTGTAAAACCTTGCTGTAAAAAACTGCCAAATTCTGACAGTAGCATACCATTTTCCATTAAAACAGTAATATACCATAGAAAATAATGCATTCTGGGTAATATTTGTCATTTTCGAGAAAGTTGCCTCCAGGAATATACTGTGAATTAACTGTGAATTAACTCATTGAGCTCAAAGTTGACCCTCATAAGTGAGTTAATTCAGACACTGATGAACACCTGCTCTTAACAAGCAGAATAACTGAAAGACAGAGAAACAAGAACAGAAAGAGAGAAACATAAGAACTACAACTGATTTAAAGCCACAGCCTTTTGACCCTTCACACTGAGTGTGAAACCAGTTTACAAACATGTTTCTTTCATACCTGTTTCCATAAGAACCATAAGTTCTAAAGGAATTAACAGGTTTAGATGTTTTATTGAAAATAATAACATTTGTAGTTACCATTATGATGATCCTCTATACCCTTGATTTTATAGCATTAGTTTTTCTTATTGCTGTAACTGTATTTATACAGCACATTTGTTATGAAAAAGAAAAAAAAAGTCAGGAGGACATTTATCAGGTGTTTTTGTGATGATGAAATAATCATCATGGACTGATCTGATCCACTGATCTCATCCGCTGTGTTTTAATGTTATATTTGTTTACTATAGTAGTTCTGTGATTCTACAGCATTCTTCCAGCTATGCTTCATTCATCAGTTATTTTGAAGGATATTATAATCATAAAAAAAAAAAAAAAAAAAAAAAATGAAATGTGAAAAATTCACTGTTATAATAAATACAGCTGGAATTCTTGCTGTTTTTTCACAGTGGTGGTAAGGTAAAATGCAAATGTTTTAACCATGTAATGCTTTTGATAAAGGATTGAACACAGGATGAGATCGGTGAGTCAAGAGACTAAATGATGGTTATGTCATCATTAATACATCACAATCAGCAGTCACTGATCAGCATCATATATTTTGTTTGTTTGTTTGTTTGTTTTTTTGCTATAAATGTGGCTTGCAAAAACACAGTTAAAGCAGCCAGAGGAAAAAAAAAAAAAAAAGATTTTAAAATGTCAAGGGTCAAGAGCCCAACTAAACACTGATAACCACAACACTATTGCTACTGCTATTGCTACTTATTAAAAAAATGTATGTGAGCAATAAAATGAGTCAATGTTAAAATGAAGTGTTATTTTATGTTTTGTGCATTGAAGAGATATGTTAGTCTTTAATGCTCTGTTAAAGGGTTTCTGTTGTCTGAGTTTTGAGTGTCACCACTGAGCTGAAGAGTAGAGCCTGTGCTTCAGTCCAGGAGAAGACCAAGAAACACTGGTGATATGCTGCTTGTTGCTTTATTTAACAGGCAGTGACTGTGTAGTTGCTGATGCAGTGAAACTCTATTTTCACCGCTTTGTTAGTAATTAGAAAGATTTTAAAATCTATACAATGTTTAATAGGGAGCCAATGCAGTGTTGACAGAATCGGGCTATTATGGTCATACTTCCTGGTTCTAGCTGTTTTAGTTTATCCAAATTTTTATATCAGCTTTGCAAGACTTGATTTTCCTACTAAGAAAACTGCGTTTTTGTATGAACAAGCATAGAACAGTTCGACTCAAATGCTTTAGTAAACTCTGCACCCTCTGACTAAGAATCAAAACTGACGAGTTTGTGTCTGTGAGAACACAATCAGCCGATGTGAATTCTCTATTCGATATCAGGTCCCTAATGAATGAATAATTGAGAATATGGGATATCCAGAATAATCAAATATCTAAATTAATACATAACCAATAGTTAGGATTAATTCATGAATAGAAACACAATCTAAATGTAATAAACATTTGAAATTGGAGTCAGATTAACTGTGAAGTAAAACTGAATCTAATAATTAAGTGAACTTGACAGGAGCGTTAAAAAGACATACATGCATTTTACCTTCACCCAGACCGCTGGATTCCCTTCGTTGGGCCGACGGATGGTCTTAACAGCTTATTCCATTAAAATTGTGAATTGGTAAGTTTGTCTAGGCCGGAAAAAATATAGAGCTGTGTATCATCAGTGTAACAGTGAGAGCTAATGCCATGCTTCCTAATAATTAATCTCATGGGTAGCATGTACAGGCTAAAAAACAATGGTCCTAGACCTGAGCCTTGCGGTACTCAATACTGGACTTGTGATCGATATGACACCTTTTCATTTACTGCTACAAACTGATAATGGTCAGATAAGTATGATTTGAACCATGCCAATGCAATTCCACTAAGGCCAACATCATTTTTGAGTCTATTCAAAAGAATGTTGTGGTCAACAGTATCAAATGTAGAACTAAGATCCAGTAACACTAACAGAGAGATACAACCACAATCGGATGATAAGAGCAAATCATTTGTAACTCTAATGAGAGCCGTTTCAGTACTATGATATGGTATAAATCCTGACAGGAAATCCTTGCAGATACCATTTTTTTCTAAAAAAAAACCAAAAAAAAAAAAAAAAAAAAAAAAATGAGGATGTTGTGAGGATACTGCCTTTTCTTGTATCTTTGACAAAAAAAGGGTAGATGTGAGATCAGTCTGTAATTGACTAATTCTGTAGGATCAATTTCATTGCAGGACACTACAATGCACTGTCTGATGCGATACTGCGATGATGCAATACATGGTTATAATTTTCTTTCTAATATTATCAATCTTGCAAGTAAAGAAGTTCATAAAGTCATTACTGCTGTGACAAATTTAGCCATTGTATCAAATAAATACCTAGGGTTGTGTTTGTTTTCTTCTAAGAGGGATGAAAAATAAGCAGATTAAGTAGTTTCTAAGGGCTTTCTGTATGCAATAGTGCTGTCTTTCCATGAAATGTGAAAAGCCTCTAGTTTTGTTTTCTTCAGCTGCGCTCCATTTTTCTGGCTGCCCTCTTGAGGGCCAAAGTGTGCTCGTTGTACCACAGTGTTGGACTATTTTCTTTAATCTTCTTTAAGTGCAAAGGAGCAACTGTGTCTACATAAAGCAGTGGTTCCCAACCACGTTCCTGGAGGCCCCTCAACAGTGCACATTTTGCAAGTCTGCTTTGTCTCACACACCCATTTTAGGTCTTGGAGTCACTATAATGAGCTGATGACCTGAAAATGTGCTGTACTGGGGGCCTCTGGGAACATAGTTAGGACCTAGTGACATAAATCGTCTGGTTTGAGCCAGGTTTCTGTCAAACACAGCACATCTAGGTTACAATCTATAATCATATCATTTACAATAAATGCTTTTGAAGAAAGGGATCATATATTCAGCAACCCAACTTTATCACTTGTTCATCTGTATTACAGTGCATAAACAATAATTATGCAAGTTTATATTTTTATCATATTTTTTTACAAGCACATTTTACCAATTTTAAACCACATTAATCTTAATAACTACTATTAATTTTGTATTTAATCATTTATAAGTGATATATAATTGTTAAGGAAAGCTGAAGCTGTAAGGTTTAATTTTATAGATAAAATGGGCCAAAAAAAGAGATTCAACTCACACTGAGAAGTCAAAAATAAATAAATGCTCATGAGAAGGACGCAATACTAATGCAATACTAGAAATTGCTAAATTAAGGTGTAACCAATGGACAGCAACAGTGAAACTGTTACAGATCGCTTATCTTTATTCCACCTGCTCTCTTTCTGCTGGTTGTGTAAAGCTGTGGTGAAATGTGTAATCATTTCTGTTTATTTAGTAACGATTGTGTGTTGTTTAAAGTTCATAGTCATTGTTCTGACTTCATGAAGCCAAGAACAAACACTTCGAAATGTTTATATGATACTGGATACCAAGAGTGAAACTGTTAATAATGTTGACAGACAGTAATCTCATTCATTTGTCAGTCATGTGTGGTGAACTATTATTTATTAAACAAATGTTAGTCAGTAAAACAAAATGTTAATTTTTAAATTCCGCAAGTTTGCGGCTTTCTGTTTAAGACAAGGGGAAAGCGCAGGCAAATGAAGCCTCATGAAGCGCAGTTCATGAAGATAGAAACAAACCCAAGAATTTATCATTTCTGTGAGTTTCACATTAACATTATAATGTGCTTTTGTATCGAATTGCTACATTTTATTAAATGCTGCATAAACTAATTTCAGAGCTCTGTATAGGCCATTATACAAAAACATCTGCAACGTTTTAATTGAAAGGTTAGTTTACATGGTTATAAAAACAATAACCTAAAAATAACTGAATGATCTTTATGATAAGCTATTTTCTAATAACTACCCTGCAACGTTCTGGAAACATTATTTTATGGTTGCAAAAACAAAATTAAAAATAACTATAAGGAAACGTTTGTTCTGTATAGCCTATTATTATGAAGAGCCAATCAAGCCAAAATTCATTCTGGCACTCTCACACACATACATTCTCCTTTTACATACATGGGCTATATATTCTCCTCTCACACACACACATACATTCTACTCTCACATACATACATTCTCCTTTCACATACATATATATATATATATTCTCATCTCATATACATACAAATTCTACTCTCACACATGCATGTCTGAAGAAAATATGTGTGTGTGAGAGAAGAATGTATGTGTGTGAGAGAGAGTATGATGGAAACGGAAGGCAGGTAAGGCGCGATCATCACGTGACGTTCAGCTTCTCAGCGCTGCCCCGCCCCGCCGACTTGATGCATTTTGTCTATAAAATACAGGTGTGTGTATGTTTTATTTCTTTTATATTTGAATAGGTCATCTTAATGCATAAAAAAAAAAAAAATCATTTATTTATTTATTTTGTTATTTATAAGCCTGAGGGATGAAATGAGAAAAAGAGGAAAGCATAAAGGAGATTCAAGCCACTTTTGTTTCTGGGTGAAAATTTTTGCATATAATGTAAAGAAATTAACAACATATTCAAAAAATCATGGTTTAGGTTTTCGTAATAAAAAATATCTTTAAAGAAAAAACTGTGGATCAGATTAGTAGGGTTAAAATATAAGAGCTTACATTAACCAAAATTAGAACATAATAATTAAGAGTAACACCATGATAATAAAAAACAAACAAACAAACAAAAACAAACAAAAACATGAACAACCAATACTATAGTTCAAAGCAGAAAAAGACAGTCACTGAAAAAGAAAAGAACATAATTGAATAAAAACATAAATTAATAAAAAATTACACAATAAATACAGTAAAGATTTTTATTTTTTTTTACCTTTTCTGTTAATCGAGAGTGAAATTGTAAGTTAATAAAGTTTTACTCTTTGTCTACAAAAATAGGTTTACAAGTGAAAAATTTACATTCATGAATATAAAATCTACATAGAAAGAGAATTAGGTTTATAACAAAGCAGGCATTTGGATTCGCTTAAAAAAATTATAATAAATAAATAAATAAATAAAATAACAGATTTAGGATTTATTGAAAATAATTACTTGAAATAATTGATATGTATGTATGTATGTATATTTTCAATTTTTGCATTGAACTTGTTTAAATTTACTTCCCCCTATTTGTTGTAATTTGTCTTTTTATCTTTTTCCTTTTCTCCTTTTTGATTTTGATCCTTGATACGACACTGTATGTTATTGCTCCTTGAATTAAAAAATAACCTTTCCTCTCTAGCAGTATTCCTCGTGCCATTTACTGTTGCCCATTTAAGATGATGTGAATGAAAATGAGGCTGTGAGAGATCATTTTAGTTTTTATCATTAATTCAATAAAATCCCACTTAAGTGTAAAAAAATAGCATATCCTTATTAATATTACAATAGAGTTCTAATGCATGATAAAGCACATTTAAAATAATTGAAGAAATATTAAACGCTAGAAAATTGTTTTATTAAAAAAAATAATGTATTTCCCTGGATCTGACAGGGTGGGCAAGCTGTCAATCATATCTCAACTCCTGTTACAGAATTGGGGAAAGTTGCAGCGTATGAAAAAAAAAAAAAAAAAAAAAAAAAAATCATAAAGACTACTTGGTTTAGGAGAAAGTACTTGACATGAATTGAAGGTACAGGATATAAGACACAAAATAAGAGTGCCATTAATATATTTGGTGACTAACTTGTTCAAGTTATCATTTGACTTTTTTAAATTAATTATTTATTTCTAATCTGCATGTTTTTTGTTTGTTTGTTTTTGTTGTTGTTTTATTGTTGGCAGACATTTTCTAAGTTGTGTTTGTGTGAAAAGAGAGAGACCGTGGAGTGATGATTATAAACGGATGTTTAACTTATCTTTCACAAAAAAAAAATTCAAACAAACAAAATTAATCTTTTTTAACATGTTTATTAACCTCCATTAAACATTTCTAATGGAAAGTAAATGAATCAAAGTAGCTTGTTTCTTCTACATTGATTCTTCACATGCTGGTTCAGTACACACACACAAAGGGCTTCTCTTTAGAACAGTTGTCATCATTCCAGTTGCCATCTGTTGAAAGACAGAAACAAATAGTTGTTTTTTATCATTTGTTTTGTGGAGTATATAACATTCTGGACAATACTAAATAATATGCATTTTTTATGATCCTTCTTATTTTGTTGCATGTATGTTGAATATTCTGCAGAACTGTAGCTTAAGAGGTAACACTTTAGAATACTGATCCTTCATTAATGAATAACTCCACAGGAACAAATGAGTAATGCATTATTAACACTCTAGTAACTACTATTAAAGCTGCTGTAGGGAGTTTTTAGAAAACGTTGACTTAGCCTGAAAATTTGAACAAGCACAACTCACAGGTCACTCCCCCTTGCTCTATGCTGCGCTACAGCCCTCCCTCCACAGCTCCTCCCCCATCACAACGGAGCCTGCCGTGAACGCGCAGGCTAGTAAGGCGGATAAACAGTTATAGCACATTCACTGGTACAGACGAAACATCAACAATATGATTTACACTGACTATGGCCTGCCCATACTTTGACTACAATCTTGGTCCTCAAAACATTATGTATTTTGCAGTACATGTAATGTAACTATATGACGTATATGCACTATTTCTATAAGTAATAAATAGCTAGTATGATAATATAACGGTAACTAACGTTACAGTATGCAAGTAATTATTCTATCGATATGTAATGCTAAATAAGGTTTGCTAGTACATTATTTCAGCAACATGACAAGCCAGTGAATTAGTAGGTTTCAATAGCTGCTTTGCACAGTGCGTGACATTTTATCTGTATGTTATGCGGCTAGAGTTTTGACACCGAGTCAATGGGCTCCGACGAGGAATTCACACCCACAGCGACTTCGAGGAGTCAACGGGCGGGAGAAGAGGAAGCATCAGGCAGGGGACGGGCAGGCCTGTTTTGAAATTATCTTAGTTGTGTAGTTCTTAAAAAATGAAACGAATCAAGCAGAGATACTTACTTGTCAAGCAGAAATGTGGCTAACTCTGCATCGGTTTTTAATCCTTTCAGGACACGTAGCTCCCTCCACCTCAGAAAAGCCACTCCGATATTTACCCTCGTTTCATTTCGGGCTCTATCTTTCGGCTCTTTTATCATCGTCATCTGTCTTTTTCCATTTACCCGTCTTTATTTTATGAGCAGGAGCCACTCGAGGAATTGGCAGTTTGGATTGTTTTTCCGCCATAAGCAAAGCTGCAGCACTCCGGTAATCTTGAATTTGAACGCCTGTATGCGCTGGCGCGGTGCATGGGAGGGGTGAGATCAGCGCGCACGCGAGCTTGATTGACACTGCTAAGACACTCCTCCTGGCTCTGATTGGTTGTTTCTTACCGGGAGCGGTGTATTTCTGCAAATGGCAATAGGACCACTGGGAGGAGCCAGAGGAGCTTGATTTTTTTTCACAGATTATCTGTCTCATATTCTACTGTCAGGACATAATGACAGGTTTAACAAATATGTAAAAAATACATTTTTACAAAAGTTACCTACTGCAGCTTTAACTAACAATAAACTCTGATGAATGAATTAGTAAGTAATAGTGCTCAGTTAAAGGTGGTAGTTCACTATTAACTAATCAGTAACTACTGTTTTTTCATTCCTCCCAGAGAACTACTAAGAACTACTATATACATGTTCATAATTAACATGAATGATGTATAATGTATAATTAATTCTAGAGTAAAGGCCTTGGTAACCCACTAGTAATGACTGAAGTGTTACTAAATACTTAAGAAAGAATTACTAATTATTTGGATCAGTATTCTAAAGTGAAAAGCATGATAACTCTCTAGTAACTACTGAAGTCTTTGTAAACTTTTGAGGTTTTTGTATGTTTTTGTACAGTAATTCCTTCTGATATATTTGGTAACACTTGATTAATTACTAGTGGGTTAAAATGATCTTCACTTTAGAATACTGATCCAAATAAGAAGTAGTTACTTTAGAGTTATATAGTAACTCTTGAGTTATTACTATCCAATACTTTACAAAAACCTCATAAGTTTACAAAGACTTCAGTAGTTATTAGAGAGTTGTCATGCTTTTCACTTTATAATACTGATCCAAATAATTAATAATTCCTTCTTAAGGATTTAGTAACACTTCAGTCATTACTAGTGGGTTACCATGACCTTTACTCTAGAATTAATTATACATTATGCATTATTCATGTTAATTATGAACATGTATATAGTAGTTCTTAGTAGTTCTCTGGGAGGAATGAAAAAACAGTAGTTACTGATTAGTTAATAGTGAACTACCACCTTTAACTGATCACTATTACTTATTAATTCATTCATCAGAGTTTGTTAGTTAATAGTAGTTACTAGAGTGTTAATAATGCATTATTCATTTGTTCCTGTGGAGTTATTCATTAATGAACGATCAGTATCCTAAAGTGTTACCAGTTGTGTTTATCATTAGTGTATCATAAAAAACTAAATAATGTTTAATAAGTTTATTTAGTATGGTAGACTCAGAAATATTAGTATTTGATGTCTAGAAAACAATCAGCAACAATGTTTTTGTGATGAATGTTCACAAAACATTTTTAACTGTGATGAAAAAGCTTCAGGATATACAGACATCTCAACATTGGTTATTTCATGAGCATTAACAGCAGTCACTTACTGTCATAGTTGATCTCAAGGCAGTGCTCTTTTCCAGCATAGTTACTGGGATTTCCAGGAGACCATATTTGATAGTTCATTTTTTTTCCATTACTCCAGAGCCATTTTCCCTCCTATGAACAGAAGAGAAAGAAACGACATTGTGTTTATGTCCACAGCTTTACATGGCTTTGTTTTATCTTTATTTATCTAAAAGATGATTCCTCATGAACCCTCACCCCACTTTAAACATGTCAGAAATCTAAACAGAAATTGTTTCACAGAAAGGGTATCAGTAAAGAATATGTGAAAATGTTTAAGAAAGGGCTTAACTATCTCTGTCAGCCACACTATTTCACATCGAGTTTCACAATACAAACACTCGAGCATGACATCCCATCTCATGGCTGCCAATGCACTAAACTATTCTGAGTGTTAAAATGCCATTACAAGAATAATATGCATTTTAATTTAAATCTCTCTCTCTGTTTTACCGAGATTGACTGAAACGCAGCATCCAGCACAGCAGCCAATCAGCGCTCACAGATCGGAGTGCAGGCGATCATCCCGCCCATGGCGCTTCAGCCTCGTTTAGTGCAAAGCTATATAATCTTGTTTTCAGTTTGGATTAAGATTATGTTGTTTACCCCACTGGCAGATTATTTTACTTGCTTTAAGGAAAAATTCACTTAATTTTGACTTATTTTTCCTAAAAACAAGAACAATTTTTACTTGTCAAGAAAATGCTTCTTGATCTAAGAATTTTTAGATATTTGGACTGGAAACAAGACAAATTCTTAGTAAGAACAGCATTTTTTGCAGTGTATTTAGCATGACGTTACACTGTATATATGTTACCTTTATTCATAGTTGCTTATTGTAACGAAGGGAGACTCAGGCAGGGATCCATTTGCAGCTTTTATTAAAGTGAGAGTGGTCATACAGGCAGGGTCAATCAGGAGCAAACAGGAACAGCAAGGGACAGGCAGAATCGTGGTCAAGATGATCAGGACAGGCAGATATCACTCACAGGTCGGTATACAAAGCAAGGGTCAGGACAGGCAGCAACGGGTCAATAAACAGAACAGTCAGGAACGGTAACAATATACAGACAGACAGGGAATAAACGCTCAGAATTGTAACAATGTTAGCAAGACTTCGCGGTGAGGTGGTGATAATGAGCTGCAGCTGGGTGTGGTGATTAGTGATAGTGTGCTAGGCTGTATGTGGCAACAGGTGATTGGTGTGGAGTGAACATGTGACTGGCAGAGAGGATTGTGGGAAGTGTAGTCCGGGAACTGACAGGAGCAGACGGTGATCATGACACTTATACTGATGTTGTTTCTGTATATTTTGTTTGTATTTGGGTGAAGTTTGGTGAAAGTTTGAAGTGCTTGCTTTCGAGTTGTAAACAACTTATTGCGCATGCGCCAGAACATGTCCAGACTGAGCACCGCTGCTATATAAAACAAATTAAGCTGTTTACTATTTAACTTCATGTTTATGACATGCCTAATTTGTTTTTTCTTACTCTTTTTAATTCTGTATTTCACTAAATATTCATCATGTGTATTTCTGTTTAGAACATTTAATGTTTTTATCATGTATATTTATATTACTCTGTATTTTCTGTTTTATAGAAAAAACACACATACTGAATACACCCAAGAAAGACAACTGTTCAACATTTGCTAATACCTGAGTTGTTGTGTTGACAAATAAATGGGTTACTCCAATATTTCAACTATCTTTGACCAAGTCTCTTACCGGACCCCCTGTGGCGGGTTTCAAACCAGCAATATATGAGGATGTGCTACCAATAACTTGCTATTTTTTTCACAGAGGACCAAAAATAAATAATAAAAACACATCTATGTGCATTTTGAAAACTGTTTTTGAGTATTAATGTATAATCATAAATGCCCAGTAGCACAGAAAGTATGATCAAAAAATAATTGCTTACCTTAACAGCATCATGGCCTCCGATCCAGGCACGTGTTGATGCATACGTTTTTTGTCTAATCAGGTTCTTTATGAACACGTACTCCTCATGGCTGTGTACAGAAGCAAGGTTCCCACCATAGACCAAACACAGATACTGTAGAGAAAATTAAATTAGAATTAAATTTAGAGAATCGACTAAGGAGAAATTACAGGCTGGTTCGTTATAACGAATTACATCCCGATCCAGTCCCATCAGAAACACAACATTAATACAGGCATCAGTCCAGCTCACCAAATTGGAAACCTCCAAAAACTCCTCCACATACCTCTCCAACGGCCCGCTACCCTGCCGCAAATGGCAAAGTCTTTCATCCGCCTTGAGAGGCTTCGGAGGTACGGGAATCCGGAAAATACCCATAGCCTATTGTGGACATCCAGTCGGTTTTGGTCTGTCCTTCTGTTACGTGCTGGTGCGGTAGAGATGAGTCGGTAACAGATATCCACAAAGTAGGGCATTTATTCACAATAGTCGAGAGGATACACGCATCAACACATCAAACTAACATTCAGGACAGACAAGGAGTGAAGGGAGTCCATATAAATAGGGAGTGCTAACAAGGAAGTCCAGGTGATGATGATGATGAGTGATGATGGGGAGATGACGAGGGAAGTGAGTGCAGGTGTGGAGAACAGGAGGATCATGGAGTTCTGGAGACAAGGGATCTGTGACACCGTTCTGTATAGCCTATTATTGTTTGTTTATTTATTGTGTTCCTTTGTTCAGTTTTCTGTGACAACAGTGTAAGACTTGATTTTCCTGATAAGACAAAAACTGAGATCAAGCACCTTGCAATAAAGCTATAAAACTCATCTGGAGAGAAGGTTTACACCGCCTTGCCCAAACTGTCCTCACTTATCTAATTCAAACCTCTGAATTGGCTTCTAATTGTCCAACTATATTATTGGCATGATAATTTTTTACTTGACAAATAAAATGTTATAGTTGATTTACTCTGGATTCTTCTGAAATCATTATGTCCAGTAGATTATTGGAGTCCATATTTCCGCAAATCTGCGTCAGGATAGAAATGAATGAAATAATCAAATTGATATAAATAGAACAATTCAAGATCAGGAGGTTGAGGTTGTGGAATCATATAATTATTTGGGATTTGTGATTGACAACAAGCTGGATTTTAATGTCAATGTGGAGAAGATTTGTAAAAGGGGCCAGCAATGTCTGTACTGTCTACGGAGACTATCCAAGTTTAACTTTGATAGATCCCTGATGACTCTGTTTTACAAATCTTATATTGAGTCGGTTTTAACATTTGCTATGTTATGCTATGGCAGTCTTGGTGTGAAGAGAAGACTGCATTGGTCAAAATAGTTAACACTAGCAGATTTTTAGATTTTTAGGAGTTCAGCAAAGTCATCCTACTGATCTGTATAATTGCCAGGTAGTTAGCAAAACTCAATCTATATTAACAGTTACTGCCCATCCACTCTATTCTGAGTTTCATCTTTTACCCTCAGGATCTTGGTTAAGATTTCCTTCGGTTAGGAGTAACAGGTACAAACATTAATTGGTAACACTTTACAATAACAGTACATGAATAACCATGAACTAATACCTAAATTAATAGTTACTTCAACATGAACTCAAGATTAGTTAAGATATGAACTAATGAAGAGTGATCCTTAACTACGACAGGAGTCATAAGGATTCATGCATGAAAACAGAAGCCTTAACTAAGCGTTAATACATGTTTGATAATTAATGCATTAATTAACATTTAGGGGTAAACTAAATAAATCAGCCTCCATAAGAGTAAACAAGAAGTACTCTGAATTTGAATTAAACGTGATTTAATACTGTCATAATTTACACTGTAATATCATAATCTGCCATCTGCAGCTTTGTGACAAATAATTGCAATGACACATGATTATTTAGCCATTAATTACATAGATCGGTCTAATCAAATGTGGAAAATAGACTAACTACCACTAATCAATTTAATTTGATCTAAACTGTTTTCTGATTTTTACAGTTCATTTATATTTAGTCATAGCTAAATAGTCATAGTCAAAGTTTATTCCCGGAACTAAAGTATGAAGGGTTTGTTTCTGGCGGGACACTCATTAGTGGCGCACGCTAGGTGTTCTCTTGCCGCGTTTGTTGTGTTGCTGGCATTTTAAACTAATAAATGTTGACTGCTTTGGTAAGCCGAATTAATAAAGACATATTTACATGTATGTTTTATTGGGGTTTTCAGGAGGTTATGTGCAGTTATTAACTGTATTTGTATTGTATTTTTGTCGTTTAAATGTATATGCTTTGATTAACATTAGCTTGTGGATGCGCGCTATTTTACATGTACCTTATGTGTGTCTTTACAGGTATGTTTATGGCTTGCTTTCAAGTCCATATATGTTTAATTATATAAATAAAAATAAAATACAAATACTTTTTATTTTAGTTTTTTTGTACCGGGGTGTAAAGGAATAAGGATGGCACTCTATAGTGATTATTCATATATTAGTTAATGATGTGTGATATGTGCATCATGTCATGACTTTACTTGAGGGGGCACAATCATAATTAACTCATTATTAACTAAGCATATACTAACATCAACTAATGGTTGGTTAATGTATACTTATGTCATGACTTTACTTGAGGGGGCACAGTCATAATTAATTCACTGTTAACTACTTACCAAATTCAGCTCATGATTATCATTAACTCACTATCAAATGCACTTGTACTAACACAACTATATAAGTACTCAGCCCAGTTAAGTGATGTTGTGTGACTTTTCAAAAAGTCAGAGAATGGAGGTACAGTATGATCACGGCCTGCGTCTGGATGGAGAGTGAACTTCTGAATCTGATCCCAGCAAACGCTCCCTGACCTTAGTTCATGTTTCCTGTTTGGTTATTTTTTTGGGAACCGATTCCTCAGGAACTGTTATAAGTCACAGTAGTTTAGTTTGATAGGAAAGAATATCACAAACCAGATTAAGACCTTTTAAGATAAATAGTATATGTAGTATTTTATATGTTTGATAAGGAGGATAAGTGAAAATAATGGCAAACTAATCCTGTGCCTTTCAGTGATGTTTATAATGAAGCTGCTGATGTCAGTAGTTTAAATTCTGACAATAATAAATTGTTTAAATTTATTTCAAAGTCCAATTATGTATTATTCCTTCTTATAGAGACTGTTTGATTTAGTTTACCCTAAATGTTAATTAATGCATTAATTATCAAACATGTATTAACGCGTAGTTAAGGCTGCTGTTTTCATGCATGAATCCTTATGACTCCTGTCGTAGTTAAGGATCACTCTTCATTAGTTCATATCTTAACTAATCTTGAGTTCATGTTGAAGTAACTATTAGCTCAGGTATTAGTTCATGCCCACATAGCAAAACTGGTTTGGCCCAGTGATGGGCCACACAACCCACTTTCACTTGGCCCAAATACAGCAGTGAATTACGGTACATGACTGGACCAGGTCAGGTTGCCAGAACCCGGGCCACATATGGCCCATGGCATAGCCATATCTCAGCCAAATGTATGACAATAGCTGGCCCTATTCTGGTACTATTCAGGACCAAACATTTGGTTCCACATGTCAGCCTCAACAAAACCTTAATCTAGCCACTTTATACACACCCTTGGCCCAAATGAAAAATGCCTGAACAACAACAGTATTTTGAAAAAATATTTATTGTTTCACATTTAAACAAAAGAAACAAAAAACAATGCTTGCATGTCAATGCCACTGTGAACACAACTCTTCAACATCTGATTCAGTTCATGAACAAGCAGCACTGTGTACATAATTCTTCAACATCTGATTCAGTTATTGAACAAGCAGCACTGTGTACACAATTCGTCAACATCTGATTCAGTTCATGAACAAGCAGCACTGTGAACACAATTCTTCAACATCTGATTCAGTTCATGAACAAGCAGCACTGTGTACACAATTCGTCAACATCTGATTCAGTTCATGAACAAGCAGCACTGTGAACACAATTCGTCAACATCTGATTCAGTTCATGAACAAGCAGCACTGTGAACACAATTCTTCAACATCTGATTCAGTTCATGAACAAGCAGCACTGTGTACACAATTCGTCAACATCTGATTCAGTTCATGAACAAGCAGCACTGTGTACACAATTCGTCAACATCTGATTCAGTTCATGAACAAGCAGCACTGTGAACACAATTCGTCAACATCTGATTCAGTTCATGAACAAGCAGCACTGTGAACACAATTCGTCAACATCTGATTCAGTTCATGAACAAGCAGCACTGTGTACACAATTCTTCAACATCTGATTCAGTTCATGAACAAGCAGCACTGTGAACACAATTCGTCAACATCTGATTCAGTTCATGAACAAGCAGCACTGTGAACACAATTCGTCAACATCTGATTCAGTTCATGAACAAGCAGCACTGTGTACACAATTCTTCAACATCTGATTCAGTTCATGAACAAGCAGCACTGTGTACACAACTCTTCAACTTATGATTCAGTTTATGAACAAGCGGCACTGGACACAACTCTTGAAAATCCAAACAAGTCACAGATCCGTTAACCTGTTGTACTCTCCTGACACTCTTTTCTCTTCATCCTCTCTCTCCTGCCACCATCCCTATCTGGGGCCAGATATAGCCATCTTTTGATGGTGGAATCAATGTCCTTTTCTGTGGCCGCAGACGTCAGACGGTTACGCCTCACAGCCGCTGAAACATACATGTAAACATGGTTTGAAATCAGCTCCTGTATCAAAAGCTAATGTGGCTATTGAATTTTAAAGGAGAAATACATTAAAACTGAACCCAGAACCTATTTACAGACATTCAGTTACATCTACACATAGAGAATGTAAATTAATGCAGATCAGTTTAGTAATGAGCTGGCACCATCATCCGACCAGGTTAAGTACAGATATACAATACAGATATACTTTTCAAAAAAATCTTGGCCTTAGTGCAATGCTATGATAGTTTCAATACCATTTGTTCAGCAGAAAATAATAAGGACAATATGAATCATGTGAACTAGTCATGTATGTCTACACTTTCGATTTAAACTGGTCTTTGCATGTATACACCAGAATGTCCCGGGTTCAGTTTTAGTGGAATTGTCAGTTACACTATGTTTTATGGTTTCCTTGTTACACAGTGTAATTGTTAATTTAAGAACAGTGTAATATAATTGAAGTACTTACTATAGTTAGCATTAGGGTTTGGTTTAAAGTTACTGCATGCAACTATTCATAAGTAACTGTTATTATTACTCTAAGTACATGTAACATGCAGCAAGGACACTGTAAAATAAAAAATAACACTTGTGTTTCCTCTCCTCTCCCCTGCTCACCACCTCTTATCTACCTCCTCCCTTCTCTGCATAACTTCATTTTGTCCCCTCCTCTCATCTTTTTCCCTCATCCCTCAATTTCTCCACTCTATCCTTTTCCTCTGCCCTTTTTTCTCCCTCCCTCTTTCCATCCCTTCTCTCACATTTCCTCATCTCGTTCTCCTCTCTTCCTCTACTCCCCTTGTAACCTTAATTATCAATTTAAATAAATTTAGATTTTTAAACACTTAAAGCACTCTTATGGCATAAAGTACAACTTACCAATCACAACATCCCTTAAACGTAAGCGCTGGAAACCAATTTTTCCATTTATTCCTCTCATGTTGATTTTTTGCGCCAAAGAGTTAGTAATCAGGCCCTGCATAATCCTCCAAATGCACTCGTGGACGTCCACCCCACCTTTGAGAGCCAGCGTGTTTACCTGAAATCACCATGAATTATTTTTTTAAGCAATGGTTTAATCAATTATAAATCTGTCCCCACATTTAACAGGGTAAGTGCCACCACAAATAGAGTGCATGTCTGTGGAAAACACTGAAGATAGTAACCTCAGTTTTAGGAAATGTGATGATTTGCCAACATACCAACTGTTTCTGGAGGTCAGGATTACTATGTAGTTGTTCCTCCATTTCCTGAAGAGAACTGACATCTTTAAGTGGCAACAAATTTCGATCCAGGACTGTCTCTGTCTCATCAGCCGATTTCATACTCTGCAGGGTCTTGAAGATGATTCGCAGTTGGTCCATCATCATTTCCTGTTTTGTTAATATATTACGCAGGAGGGCTAGGAAGAAAACAAGAAAGACAAATATAAGTTTTCAGTCACTTAATTAGGTAAACACTGACCATTTGCTTGTCCAAACCAAAACTGTATTCCAATGCAAGTCAAATTTGCAAGTTAACATGCCAAACGACTAAAATTGTGGATTAATCACCATTGGGACTATTCTTTATCATCACAAATTACAACATCTCAACAAAACATTCTTGAGATATGAATTTTTGGAAGTTGATGGCACAAACATACGTTCATCTAAGTTTTAACTTGTAGTCATTTTTTGTATAAGAAAGAGTGTAAAAAACAATATGAAGTACAAATAGTAATTTGCCAGAGGAAAAAAAATTACGAAAAACAAACATAACTATAATAAATATTAATATACTCACATGTTTGCAAACTAGATGTCTGCTCCCTGGTCTGGTGTGGCTCAATATGCTTTGATGGGACTAGAGAAGGTGCAGCATGGCTTGGTCTATGGCTCTCAGAGCTGGCATGACTTGATCTACCAGTCTCAGTGCTGATGCTGCTTGATGTGTGGATCTCACTGCTGACATGCCTTAATGGACGAATCTCAGAACTGATGTGCCTCGATGTACAGCGCTCAGTGATAATGTGCCTGCTATGGTCTCTTGGGTTGTGCTCAGGACTGCTATGGCCTCTTGGGTAGAGGTCAGGAGTGCTGTGGCCTCTTGGGTTGTGCTCAGGACTGCTATGGCCTCTTGGGTAGAGGTCAGGAGTGCTGTGGCCTCTTGGGTTGTGCTCAGGACTGCTATGGCCTCTTGGGTAGAGGTCAGGAGTGCTGTCATCACTTGAGTAAAGCTCAGGAGTGCAGTAGCCTCTTCGATGGAGGTCAGGAGTGCTGTGGTCTTTTGGGTGGAGGTCAGCAGCACTGTGGCCTTTTGGGTGGACCTGAGGAGTGCTGTGGTCTTTTGGGTGGATGTCAGCAGTGCTGTGGTCTTTTGGGTGGAGCTTGGGGCTGTTTTGCTTTCCTGGGTCTAATGCAGGAGTGGTGTGCTGCCTACTGATCTTTGGAGCACTGGGCAATGAATACTTTCTGCTCAAATGTACAAAATATGTTAGTCCTTTATCTGCTGTGATAAAGTGTATAAAATTTTTAAAAATACTGAAGCTTCCTACCCTTTTCTTGACATTGTTCCTTCCAGGGTGCCTTCCATGTCATCATAGTGACATTCAGGAACACCGTGGCCTCTTTGGTGAAGCTTGGGGATGTTTTGCTTTACTGGTTCTAATGCAGGACTTTTGTGCTGTCTGACGATCTTTGGAGCATTGGGCAATGGATACTTTCTGCTTAGAAGTACAACAGATCTTAGCACTTTATCTGGTATGATAAAATACACTATAATTTAAAATAGCAGTAGGTTCTTACCCTTTTTTTGATTTTTTTCTTTCACAGTGCTTTCCATCTCATCATCATCATCCTCTCCGGGGAAAAAATTGTTTTTAGGTCTAAGAACATATATCATCATTTCAAGATATGCAATTATTAGTAAATGTTGTGCACCACCAATTAATAATAAAAAAACAAAAACAAAAAAAAAAAACAATGAAACACATTCTTCCCCCTACATTCTTCTTCTTTTAAATTTAATTGGTGAGTTCCCTCCATCACTTCCAATGTCAGTGTGATCAACAGCTTGAGGAAGTTTCCGTCTAGCTTCATTGTAGTCATCTGGGAAAGTAAAAAAAAAAAAAAAAAAAGCAATTTTAAGTAATACATAACACTAGTTCAGTTTGAAGAAAGAGGTGAATTAATGTAACTTACGTGATGTGTAAATAATTCTGGCCTTATGGGGCTTCCATTCATCTCCAGGACATTCTTGTAATTTTACAGCTTTTGCTACATCAGTTTTATTTGGAGGCCACATGCACTCTCCATTTTTCATCCAAATGGAAGGTACAACTTCAACCTCATTGGTGTTGTCAAAAACAACTATGTGAAACATCTAATGAGAAAAAATTGAAACCACAGTAACATACTCTTTAGCCAACTGAAATGCTAAAACAAAAGGGCTATTTGTCTCAATGCAATAGTGGAACAACAACAAATCGGTTTTGGAATGGTAGTCTCACATACTTCTGGGGCTTATTTCTAACCATGAAACATTTGATGTTAGTAGAGAGGTTGGAAACAACATAAATTCCCAGCTCTCTTGAGTCAATAGGATATGTAAAGAAGTGTTCCACCTGTTTATATTCATTGGCCACAATGTACACTATTCCTTTATCCTCAACAATGTTCTGGACTAACAACAACTTTTTATCAATTTTGATGCAACAATCTCTCTCTTTGACCTTCACAACTACATCATCTGTAGCAAGCACTCTATATTGACGAACTTGTTGTGAGAAGCATTCTGGCACTGGCCCATCCATATGCTCATTTTCCAGTTTTTGAGTTGCCTCTTTAACATCAGAACTGTAGCTGTCATTTTCCATCTCTGATAATCTTCGTATCACCTGAGTCAAAGGATTAAGTGGACCTCGAACCAATTTTTTTAGTTTTCCTAAGAAATTTTCAAAGGGAAATGCTGATATAAGGTCTAAATTACCATGGACTTTGACATCATCACTGAGATGCACCAGACCATGAATATTGTATACCAAAAACTCCTCACCGTAAAGCAGGCCAAAGTGTTCAACGAATGACACCAAAAGAGTTTTAGCAAAGTCATTCAACTCCATACAATATTGTGGACTTGCCAAAATATACACGCCTACTGACAACAGCATGAAGTTGTCATAGATCTGAGGCTGCAGAATACCCCTCAGCACAACTGGACCAGTGTACAACAAGAATTGGCGTAGTTCTGTGGCTTTCCACCTACATCTTTCAGCCAGAACCCGTGGTGAAAAAAACTACTGTTCACTCTTTTTTGGTTCGGAGTAATTGAACGACCACAGGATGTCCGGTTAGAACATAACGTCTCACACCAGGGGTACTTGTAGTTGATTTATTGTGTGTGTGGTTCTGTAAACATAAACAATATACAAAATATAAATAAACAAACAAACAATCACAGATCTATAAACAGTACTAGATCTATAAGTGAGTACTTGAATACTGGTTATAACGATAATCAGCATGGTAAAGGGTATTAGAAAACTAGACAAAGTGAATTATATAATTACACAAATACAAACTCTATACAAATGATTATAATACTGTACTGCGTGCCCAGCGCATGTAGTGTTAACAGCGCATGCGTCTGACTCACTAAATAGACATGCCTGTACATGTTCCCTGAAACGCATTTCAATCCAACACTATATAATAAAGATATAACATTAAACACTGTCCATATAAATAACACGGGAGGCTCATGAAATTTACGTGACAATATAAAGTGCAAACATATTTAACAATGTAAACATTTAGGCGGAATGCCGCGATGGCGATCTTTAATCTCTATCATGAACGTATTATAACTATGCAAATGTACTTACAATTAGTTGCACGCACACACATAATCCTCAAAATCTTTGGATTGCAACACTTCTGACGAATCTAACTATTATTTACAATAAACAAGCACATCTACGCAGTCTCTCTCCATAACATCTTGTTTTCCAACTCCCCGGAAAGTTTTGGAACAGTCCAAGTCACGAACAGAGGCGGGGGAGTTTGGGAGAGTCCATTTCTGAAGGGTGGCCTTTTTTACAGCCGCCCCCAAATTCACAATGTGAATTTGAACAATTAAAAAGGCCTTACTAAGAGTTAAGTTATTGGTATATCACTCAGGCAGTGGAGGTAGGCTGATGATTTTGGTCACTGGCCTTAGGTAAGTTCTGTCCTTCACTTTAATTTCAGCTGATCTGACCCGGTTATCCTTCCCCGGGAAAACCTGCACAATCCTTCCAACTGGCCAAAGTGCACGAGGTAGCTGCTGGTCTACAATCATAACAGTTTCACCTACTCGTAGATTGTCCTTCTCTGACATCCATTTCTGTCTGGTTTGAAGGCTAGGTAGGTAGTTACAGATGAATCGCTTCCAAAAGTGATCAGCTAGCAGCTGACTATGCCTCCATCTCCGTCTGCTCAGGAGTTCGGAATCTTGGTACGTCACTTGTGGAAGTGATGCGTCTCGCCGCCCCATTAGCAGGATGTTGGGTGTAACTGGATCGGGGTCGGCTATGTCTGAAGATGTGTAGCCGATGGGCTTGGCATTCAGTATACCCTCTATTTCAATTAGAACAGTTCGTAATACTTCTTCAGTGACTGTTTGGGCTCCGAGAGTTACTTGCAGGGCTGTTTTCAGTGATCGAATTTCCCGCTCCCAGCATCCACCGAAATGTGGTGCATTGGGTGGATTGAACACGAAACCAATCTGTTGGCTTGCAAGTTGAGCCTGGATCTCAGGCTGAAGAGCTACAAAGGCATCCCGAAGTTCCCTTTCCCCACCTTTGAAATTCGTTCCTTGATCTGAAAGGATCTCAAAGGGTTTGCCTCGCCGAGCAATAAAACGGCGAAGGGCCATAAGGAATGAATCACTGTCCAGACTTGTAAGGAGATCAATATGCACTGCACGGGTGGTCATACACTTGAAAAGGATCCCCCAACGTTTCTCATTTCTGCGTCCCACCTTTATGAGATAGGGACCGAAGCAATCTATCCCCGTTGAATAGAAAACTGGCTGGTGAATTCTCAACCTTGCTTGTGGAAGGTCTGCCATTCTGGGGGGGTTAGGTTTGGCTCGCCATTTCTGGCATTCAGTGCATTGGCGTTGATGATGTCTGACTGCTGCTCGTCCTTTTAATACCCAGTATTTCCTCCTGAGTTCTGAAAACACCCTCTCTGGTCCAGGGTGATGCAGACGATCATCATAGTCTTTGATAATCAGCTTGGTGAGTGGGTGATGTGGGTTGAGGACAATGGGGTGGATGTTATCTTCGTCTAATGGACTGATCTGTCTGAGACGACCACCGACGCGAATGAGATTGGTGCTGTTATCCAGTTCAGGGGCTAGACACAGCAGTCGACTATTGCTAGGTATGGGTTTACCAGATTTCAAGTGCAACATCTCGTCTGGGAATGATTCCATCTGGATGTGACGGAGGGCTGTGAGCTCAGCTTCTTTATAGTCTTCTGCAGTGGCACTCAAGGGTGATTTCTTGTTTGAGTATTGTATGAGGGCCTTTAAGTAGTCTGAGAAGGTGCTAAATTGATGAGGATCTGGTAATGACAGAGCAGAAGTTACCAGTCCACAGAAGGTTGACCTTTTCGACTCACTGTCTTGGGTTACATGGGCTAATGGTGGCATCTCTGGCCAGCTGGCTGGTGTCTGTCTGAGGAAAGCTGGGCCTTGGTTCCATTTGCTGTCTTTGGTGAGATCAGAGGGAGACTTCCCTCTTGTAATGGCATCCGCTGGGTTGTTGCTAGACTGTACATAGCGCCAGGTATCAGATTCAGTTAAGTCCTGGATTTCTGCTACTCTAGTCCCCACAAAAACCTTAAAGCGGCAAGAATCTGATAAAAGCCAGGTCAGTATTGTAGTGGAGTCAGACCACAGAGTGATGCTACTGAGTGGTAATGTTAGCTCTGCTTTCAGGACTTTAGCCAGTTGCGCCCCTGTGAGTGCTGCACACAACTCAAGACGAGGAATGCTCTGTTGTTTTTTGGGGGCGACACGGGACCTAGCTGTTACAAAGGCCACCTCCACTTTACCTTGAGAGCTCTCTGTTCTTAAGTAAGCCACAGAGCCATAGGCCTTCTCTGAGGCATCACAAAAGATGTGAAGCTGCCTAATGCTGGTAGAGCAGTCCAGTTCCTTGCTGCAATAACATCTGGGCAAAGTGATGTGCTGCAGGTCTTCCAACTCGCTCTCCCAGTGTTTCCAAGTGGCTAATAGGTCCTCAGGTAGCCGCGGGTCATCCCACTCTCTCCTTTTGTCCCATAACTTTTGTACTATCACTTTAGCTCGAGTGGTGAATGGTACAATGTAGCCAAGGGGATCATATTGGCTAGCAAGAATCTGGTAGATGCTTCTCATTGTGGGCACTTGACAGTCAGGTTTGCGTCGTTTGTAGGAGAGAGTGTCTGACTGGCATTTCCAATGAAGGCCAAGAGTTGATTCCTGGGCATTTTGGTGACCTTCACGTAGCCAAAGAATGCTGCTCTGAGACTGAATATCGGCTGGCAGATGGCTGATAACTGAAGGGTCATTACTAGCCCACTGTCGTAACTCAAAGCCCCCAGATGCTAGGAGGCTGTAGAGTTTGTCGACTAGGTTCTTGGCCGTGTTAGGAGAAGCAAAGCTCTGAAGGCAATTGTCAACATAGAATGACTTCTCCACAGAAAAACATGTGTCCTCTCCAGGCTGGCTGTGATCTAGAACATGCTTCTGTAAAGCAAACGAAGCACAACATGGACTGCAAGTAGTCCCGAAAGGCAGCACTTGCCATTCATAGACATCAGGGATTCTGTCTCTTTGCATGTCTCTCCAAATGTATCTCAGCAGTGGTTTATCCTTTGGCAAGAGGCGTACCTGATGGAACATGCCACGGATGTCACTACTGATGGCAACAGAGTGCTCCCGGAAGCGCAGAAGGACTGCCAGGAGGGACGGACCAAGTGTTGGACCAGGCAATAGGAGCTCATTCAGATTGTGCCCTTGGTATGAGAATGAACAGTTAAAGACCACCCTGTTCTTCCCATTATGCTGCACCATGTGGTGCGGGATGTACCAGGCTTCTTTTGTTCTGTCCACCTGCTCCTGACTAAGTTTGACAACATACCCAGCTTGCACTAACTTGGCCAACTCCTCTTTGTATGCTGCAGCCAGATCAGAGTCTTTGTCAAGCCGTTTCTCAATTCCTCTTAACTGGGGTAAGACAGCTTCTTTAGTTGCATAGAGACAGGGCATGTTCTTGATACGTAGCAGAGGAGTAGCATATCTCTGAACACCATCAATATCCACTCTCACAGTGTTTTCTTGCAGAAGCTGTATGGACTCCTTGTCTAGGCGTGATCTGGTGATTACCTTTTCACTCTGGTAGGGTAGAACATCCATTTGCCACAGTCTCTCTACGTTTGCATAAAGGTCATTGACAGGCCGCAGCGAGGTGAAGAAGCACTGATCAGGGAAAAGATGACTGCTCAATTCTTGAGTTGGACCCTGCAGTGTCCATCCCAGACGTGTTCTTACTGCTGTCGGACCACCAGGGGGCCCCAGTCTGACTGGCTGTATAGGTGTGATAAGGTGGGGGCAATCAGAGCCAATGAGAAGCACGGGATGTACCTTGTTCAGCTGTTGCAGTGGTAACCCAGCAAGATGCTTGAACTTCCTTTGCAGGACATTGACTGGGTGAGTATGTTCTGCCAGGCCGAGTACTTTAGCTGTGAAGGCGTTACGGATCTTGTAGGCCTTACTGGGGTTAACAATTGGGGACACAGTAAAAGTTACTGCCGCCCCGTGAATGACCTGGGTATCTTGTCTCACTGTGCGAAGCACAAGGTCCTCGGGCTCCCCCTCAATTGCCAATTTCTCAACTGCATCATGCAGAATGATGGTTCGCTCTGATCCATCGTCCAACACAGCATAAGCCTCCATCGCTCTGTTACCATTCTTGATTAGAACCTTAATCACTTTGAGCAGCACTTTACTGCCAGATGTTGGGCGGTCAACATACAAAACTGCACTAGAAGGAGCTGTACTCTCCTGAGGTGACTTGACTTGACCATTAACGTCATGCAGTACCAAAAGGTGCTTCTTGTTGCAGGTTGGGCAGAGAGTCTTAAGGGTGCAGTTAGCTGCTTGATGTCCACGACCACAACGCCAGCATCGGTTCTTTGTCTTTATCCAGTCTATCTTCATGTCTTTGCTTAGAAGCTTGAAGTTATCACAGCCATTCAAGTAATGCTTGTTGTTGTCACAGTATGGACAAAAGGCCTTTACCTTCTCTGTTTTGACTGGTAGGCTGACTGGTTTAGACGTGACAGAAGACGTCAGCGTGGACGGTGACTTTTCAGTCCCAAGGAAAATAGTAGTTGGTCTGCGAGGCTGCTTAGGTTCTCTTCTCACCTCTCTGATGCGTGCTGGGTAGTCTTGCTTTGAGGGCAAACCATACTGGCTACTGTCTTCCTGTACCTGAAGCTCATATTCCAGCCAATCCGCAAAGTCCAGCAGTGTGGGAATAGCAACTTGTAGTGGGTGAGTGTATCTCTTAAAACTGGATCTGAGATCATGTGGCAGCTTACTCAAGAGTCGAGATACATGTGATCCACATTCCAGCTCTACACTACCTTTGTGGCCCAGCTGCTGCAACATACTGACAAGTGAACGCACCTGCAGCCCAAACATCCTGAAGGCCTTCACATCTCCGCTGCGTATGTTAGCACCATCCATCAGCTCAGCGATTCGTTGCAGAGCTAGTTGGTGAGGTTGACCATACATTTTATTCAGAGCTCTCATAGTGTTTGTGAAGGGAGACCTTGAATTGCTATAAGAGTCCGCCACCAGGAGAGCCTCCTCCAGTTTCAGATGGTCTGTGAGGATTTGGAACTTGAAGTGTTCTGTGGCGTCATCAGGCAGGATGTTCTCTAATGCAATTCTCAGCCTTGAAAACTCCCTAGGGTCAGGAAATGTCAGGTAAGGGATGGTAGGGGCTGGACCTCTGTAGATTTTCTCTTGGGTAGATGAAGGTAAGAGATGCTCTGAAGTGTATTCAGCATGGACTGGTCTTTTCTGGTCTTGTGATGGGAACATAAACTCAGGCAGCTGACGTGACTGGGAATACGGGGGAGAGTCTGGATACCTGAATTGCGGTGAATCACGATACTGTGCTGTAAAGGGGGCTCTCTCATCTGAGGAGGAAGAAATGTTCATGTTTCTCAGATGTTCAATCAGCCCTGGGCTTTCCTCTGGCCCAGCTGAGCACATTTGTCTCTTAGCGGTAGGTGGCAGCCTGGAGCGTGGGGCTGGTATTGGATGGTAGCTTGGCTGTGGAGTCTGAATGTGAGCTGCTGGAGAGTGAGAGAGCTGTGATGGCATTGGTGCAGTGGATAACTCAGGTGGAAGTCTTCGGTCCGATTTCAGGTTTTTAAGCTCATGATAAAGCGCAGCATTCTGTTGACGCATCTCTTGGACTGCTGAGATGATCTCAGGGAGCTGGCTAGCTTGTCGTTGCAAGGCTGCGTTCTCCCGCTTCATCTCCTCTAACATGGCTGTAAGCTCTGGTAACTGTTTTACTTGCTGTTGCAGTGCAGCATTCTCCTCTCTCAGCCTTTCAGAAGTGCTGTCCCATTGGTCATTCAATATCCATTCTGAGTGCTCTGATGCTTGACTGACTGGTGAAGTGGATATAGAACGACGTGGTGGTTCATCCTCCAGTGCACCCTGGTAGCTAGGCGACCGTGGCTGCTGTCGTTGAGGACCAGGTTCACTGAGCTCGTAGTCTTCAAGGTAAGCTGGGGGGTTAACTCGTCTCCTTGGTCGCACAGCAGGAGGTTCTCTTTCTGGGTAAGACATGGCTGTAGCAGTTCACTCCTCCGGCTCGAAGGACCATGAAAAAAACTACTGTTCACTCTTTTTTGGTTCGGAGTAATTGAACGACCACAGGATGTCCGGTTAGAACATAACGTCTCACACCAGGGGTACTTGTAGTTGATTTATTGTGTGTGTGGTTCTGTAAACATAAACAATATACAAAATATAAATAAACAAACAAACAATCACAGATCTATAAACAGTACTAGATCTATAAGTGAGTACTTGAATACTGGTTATAACGATAATCAGCATGGTAAAGGGTATTAGAAAACTAGACAAAGTGAATTATATAATTACACAAATACAAACTCTATACAAATGATTATAATACTGTACTGCGTGCCCAGCGCATGTAGTGTTAACAGCGCATGCGTCTGACTCACTAAATAGACATGCCTGTACATGTTCCCTGAAACGCATTTCAATCCAACACTATATAATAAAGATATAACATTAAACACTGTCCATATAAATAACACGGGAGGCTCATGAAATTTACGTGACAATATAAAGTGCAAACATATTTAACAATGTAAACATTTAGGCGGAATGCCGCGATGGCGATCTTTAATCTCTATCATGAACGTATTATAACTATGCAAATGTACTTACAATTAGTTGCACGCACACACATAATCCTCAAAATCTTTGGATTGCAACACTTCTGACGAATCTAACTATTATTTACAATAAACAAGCACATCTACGCAGTCTCTCTCCATAACATCTTGTTTTCCAACTCCCCGGAAAGTTTTGGAACAGTCCAAGTCACGAACAGAGGCGGGGGAGTTTGGGAGAGTCCATTTCTGAAGGGTGGCCTTTTTTACACGTGGCCTTCGAGCAAACTCGCTTGGAATGTAATTTCTCAGTGCAAGAAGTCTATCTGAAACTATGGAAGCTTGACTAGATGAAATGCGACAGTACAAGGGACCAGTGGTGCTGATCCACAAGTCTAAGAGACGTCTCATTACACCCAGACAAACCAGGTGCATATAATCATATGGAAAACAAGTGACCATGTCGATGCCAACCTCTGTAAGAGGTGAGTGTTGGATGTGGTGTTCTTCATCTGTGGCTTGCCTAAAACTATCATCAGTTCTGCGCCTCGCATTAACCTCAGGAAATGTCATTCTATTCGATTTGCGGATACCTGTTTGGTGACACTTGTCACATCCATGATAAGCAGTGTGTGACTTCACACCTCTGATGAACGCTCGTGCTGGGGTGTCACACACAACAGAAACAACATTCAAAAAGAAAGTTTTCTGCTTGAACAGAAACCCATCTTTCAACACTTTTAGCTCTTGAACCAGATCATGAAGATACTCAGTCAAGGAATTTGGCTTAGAAGTACCACAAAACAGTCCAATCAAAATAGGTTTCTTGGTGTATCCTTGCAACAAACCAAGAATTGGCCAAAACTGTGTAGTTGTACTCTTGAAGATAGGTAATCCATCAAAATTTAATTGCAGTTTAAAAACATGTCTGTCTGGCACATTACGCCAAATGACATCTAGAATTTTCCGAATAGAATTCAGAATTCCACAATAATGGAACACACCACCTGCCACACTGCTAATTTTGTAGCTCGTTTTTGTTTTCAACAACGTTCGTCCATCCTTTGGCAGAGAGGGATGACAGATTTTGAGGATGCTGAGAAGCGCTGACAGAGCTATTAGAGATATTCCAAATTCAATTGCCCAGTCTGCCAGAGAACTCTGCAAACCACCATCCATCTCACTACACTGTTCTCCAAGATCAGGCAGATCCTCAACAGAAGCTGCACTCTTTTCATGTACTTCCTTATCCTCAGTGCCATCAACTAGATCATCATCACTTTCATCACCAATTTGCATGTCAGATTCCTCTGAATCATCAACATTAACACTTGTCTCATCATTCACAATTCTTTCCCCATCATGCTCGTTTTCCATTAGTTTACTGACTACCCTTAATGCCTTTCTTCGTGAATTGCCCCTATCATTGTACATCCAAGTCTTTTCCATACCGTGGCTTTACTCAGGTCTTTTGTTCTTCAACCTGAAACAACAAATAAAAGAAAATATTTCAAATTGTAAAATGAATCATATAAATTATTAATAATACAGAAAGCAAACACACACACACCAAACACAATCAAGAAAATCATAAATGAATTGGTGAAACTACAAGGTCCATGTACGTTTTGATAGTTGTTGGCACCTTTAATAGTTTTCTTCATTTGTTCCAAAAAAAATATTTTTTGATTGACAGGTTAAAAACATGAACCAAAAAAATCAAGCAGAAATATTTTTGTTTTTGTTGTTGTTGAACAAATGGAAAAATGAACAACGGTGTTGTTGTTTTCTTAATTTCTGCTTATTTCATTTCAAATTGAAAGACAAACTATCAAAACAAACACATAAACCCGTTTGCTCTCATTACATAATTTGTCAAACAACACCATTGTATTATTAAATCTATACAACTTGAATATTACAATCTGAACCCAGATAGCAAGCCATGATCGAAATAATGTTGATTCAATATTAATTTGTCAATGTTAACATCATTGAATCAATATCACTTTTGCACCCTCAATTAATGTTGAAATTTCAACAAAAAATAAATAAATAAATAAATAAATAAATGGTAATGGCATTGAATCAATGTTTCCACTTTCAGAAAATGAAACAACTACAACTGACTTAAAGCCACAGCCTGAAATCAACTGAAAATAAAAGAAGACAATAAATCTCTCAAGATAATTCTTTTTGAGAATTAACAGGTTTAGATGTTGATGTTTTATTGAAAATGTTTGGTCACCATTTTGGTGGTCAGTGGTTCTTTTAGTTGGGCAGTTTGACTCTGGGCTTTTTGTGTGAGTTTGTGCTCTTTGTAACAGTGTTTACTAAAACACACCATTTGTTGCAAAGAAACAAGAAACAATAAACTAGTATATAAGACAGTTTTCTGCCTCACAAAGCAGAGTATATTTCTAACCTTGTTCCTGACCAAAAGTGGTTAATTGTTATTGAAATATTTACCAATAATACTTTCTTGCCACTGATCATATTCAGATTTTTTTTAAATAATGATGACCAATGTTGGTGACCAAACATTTTCAATAAAACATCAACATCTAAACCTGTTAATTCTCAAAAAGAATTATCTTGAGAGATTTATTGTCGTCTTTTATCTTCAGTTGATTTCAGGCTGTGGCTTGAAGTCAGTTGTAGTTGTGTTTCATTTTCTGAGAGTGCAAACATTTATTCAATGCCACTACCATTGACTTTTATTTGCTGAAATTTCAACATATTTTCAACATTAATTGAGGGTGCAAAAGTGATATTGATTCAATGATGTTAACGTTGACAAATTAACATTGATTCAACATTATTTTGATCATAGCTTGCTATCTGGGAATGTAATCGACGAACATTTAACATTAGTGAACTGATTACATTTTAATATAGGCCTAACAGCTACGATTATGCATTGTTCATACTTACTCTACAATCCAAAAAAAGTAACGTTAAACCAAATATAGGCTATAAAATATATTTTACAATATTCACTTACCAAACTTCGTTCGCTATGCTCGAGTCAATTGAGGAGTCCACGGCCGTTAGAGATGTGCAGCCTCAAGTGCATTCAGTGCCCGCCCAATTCTTCAATAACTCTGATTCCGGGAGTAATTTTTTTTTTTTTTTTGGTTAAAGCGTTCTAAAACGTTAACCAAACCAGCTAAATCGCAAGATTACACACTTTTAAATGAAGAAAAAAAAAAAATCCAAATCGAACAATAAAGGTACAAGATTGAGTCTGAGTGTGTCCTGACTGCAATGAGGTTAAAACGGCAAACCCATGAAGCATTGCGCTTTATGCGCGCTTTTCTAGATGCGACCTGATTGGTAGATTTTTTTTCTTGCTCCAATATGCCCAATAATACTAGGACATTTTCAGAAAGAAAACATATGTGTGAAATTGGCCTTGTTTGTGCATAAATTAAGATAATCAAACAATTAAATTTCTATCTGCTGCTAATTTAAAAAGCTTGCTTCCTTCTAACACTATTATACAGTATATACCATTAATATGTAGGTATATGTATATATATATATATATATATAAAGCAAATATTACACACAAACAAAATTATTACAAACACACACACATACATATATATATATATATATATATATATATATATATATAGCTATATATACATACATATATATGCTTTGTGTACTGTGTTAGACTGTCTTAGTATTGCGCTTTTGTTGGTTTGCTTACGGTTTGTTGTCCTCTATTGTAAATCTCTTTGGATAAAAGAGTTTGCTGAATGATTAAATGTAGCCTAAATGTAATATAAATTTAAAGTTTATGGTGTCCCATAATTGATTAAACCTTGTTGATGGAGAGCAATAAACCCACGTTGTAAACAGGAATAGGGGAAACAGCTGTGTTCATGAAAATATTATCAATTATGAAATATCTGTGGGAAAAGTCTGGCCACACATATGTGGCCCACAGTTCTATATTTTACATGTGGCCCAAATAATACACTTAACAATTGGCCCATATCTTGTTTGCCGTCTTAAAGACGGTTCCATGTCCACCATAACCGGGCCATGTTCGGTTCACATGCCTCATGCCAGTGCCGACTGAATGCCAGCTGTGCCGGCTTCATGCCAAATCAGGGCCAGAAGTCTTTGCTACCTGGGTGGTTATTCATGTACTGTTATTGTAAAGTGTTACCCATTAATTTATTCCTACTGCTATTTCTTTGATAAATTCTGGCATGTGGGGTGTAGGTGGACGTAGGTAGTTGTTTGAACCTGTTGTTGTCTTGTGTTTTTAAATGAAATTTGTAATGTATTGTAAATTGTTGGTCTTGCTGTGAAACCAATTGCACCAAGGGGACATACAGAAAAAGAAAGAAAGAAAGAAAGAAAGAAAGAAAGAAAGAAAGAAAGAAAGAAAGAAAGAAAGAAAGAAAGAAAGAAAGAAAGAAAGAACTGCATTTTGCTTGTTTTACTAAAACATAATTTTCATTAAAAAAGGTAATATAAATAAATTTTGGTCAGCATTTATCATTATTATTGTGTGTAAGTGTTGGGGTGGGCTAGCAATGCAATTCATTGTGGGATTATCTTAAGTTTTAAGAAGTGATACATTTTCTAAGAATAAAATCAACAGTCTTCTCTAAAGGCGAGATCTTCGAGCAGCTCCCCTATGTCTTCTTTGTGTAGACATTACAAACGCTGAAGAAAACCACACTAGGTAGGGTTGTTGAGTTACTGGTGCTGTGAGGTGTTAGTGCACCTGTCACTCATATCTTTTTTGCAGAACTTATTACAATATACTTCATAATGCATTTATTTGATTTTTATCCATGTATATGTATGTATATTTTCTATCTTTGCCTTGAACTTTTATATTTACTTCCCCCTGGCAACTTTTATTTGTTGTAATTTGTCTTTTTATCTTTTGATATTGTTTCTTGAGACAACACTGTATGTTACTGTCCTTAATAAACCCTATGTAGCAGCATTCCTCATACAATGAGGCTGTGAGAGACATCATTTTAATTTTTCTCATGAGTTCAGTAAAATCCCACTTAAGTGCAAAAAAAGAAAAAAATAGAGTTCTAATGCATGACAAAACACATTTAAAATAATTATTGAAGAATTATTAAACGTTAGAAAATTGTAACATTAAAAATAATAATAATGTATTTCCCTGGATCTGACAAGGTGGGTAAGCTGTCAATCATATCTCTGCCCCTGTTACAGAATTGGGGAAAGTTGCAGCATATGAAAAATGTCATATAGACTACTTGATTTAGGATCATTTTTAGCTTATGTGGGGTAAATACTTGACATGTAATGAAGGTACAGGATAATGACCTGGTGGAGAGACAAAATAAGAGTTTCATAAATATATTTGGTGACTAACTAAACATGCAAATCTATAGATTAAACACGTATATAAACTGCAAGAATGCATTAAAGGTATTCAGTTTCTGTTTTCAGTAGGAAAGGTGTCTTTTTAGCGGCCCCTAAAGTCATAATTAACCATTTTTACAACGGAAGTGATTCATTCAAAAACCAACTTTAGCTTGAAAATAATTTTCCTATTGTCACTGTGAAGCTGATTAGAAACAATATGTATTTGTGAAAAGCGCTATATAAATGAATTATTTATTATATTTGTTTGTTTATTTTATAGCCATTTTTGTAGCCATTTTCATTTTCAACTTGTTAGTGTGAAAAGAGAGAAAATGATACCCAAATTATAAAATGATGTTTAACAGGTGTCACTGAGTCATTAACTTATCATTCACACACACACACACACACACACACACACACACACACACACACACACACACACACACACACACACACACACACACACCTACACACACACAAATCAGACAAGCAAAATTAACCTTTTTAGCAGATTTATTAGCCTCCATTGAACATTTCTAATGGAAAGTAAATGAATCAAAGTAGCTTGTTTCTTCTACACTGATTCTTCACATGCTGGTTCGGTACGCACACACAAAGGGCTTCTTTTCATGACATTTGTGATCATTCCAGTTGCCATCTGTTGAAAGACAGAAAAAAAACCCCAGTTGTTTTTACTTGTGTTTTATAAAAAAAAAAAAAAAAAGATTTTTTTTTTTTTAGTATAGTAGACAGAAATATTAGTACTTGTTAGAAAACAATCAGCAACATGAATGTGATGAATGTTCATTCTTTTATTCTCTATCTTATGAAAATTTGACACAAAGCAGTATCTATTAATCTTCTGATGGATGGTCTAACACAATTCAGATTGATGGATCATTTATCATGTTATTTCATGAGCATTAACAGAAGTTACTTACGGACAGAGTTCATCTCAAGGCAGTGCTCATTGCTTTCGTTATTGGGTTCTCCAGGAGACCATATTTGATAGTTCATTTGGGTTCCATCACTCCAGAGCCATATTCCCTCCTGTGAAAAGAACAGAAAAAAAATGTTTATGTCCACATGCAGCTTACATAGCTTAAATTTATCTAAAAGATGATTCCTCATGAACCCTAACCCTTGTGAAGGGTTCTGTTTCTGTTAAACAGAAATAATCAGAAACAGTCAGAAATCTGAACAGAAATTGTTTCACAGAAAGGGTATCAGTAAAGAATATGTAAAACTATGTAAGAAAGTGTTAAATCACTCAGTTATCTCTATCAGCCACACTATTTCACATCAAGTTTCACAATACAGACACTGGAGTATAACATCATCATGGTGAGTGGTGACCATCACATGGCTGCCAATGCACTAAACTAACTGTTCTGAGGACCAAAAATAAATGATAAAAACACATCTATGCTCATGTGTTTGAAAAAATGTTTCACAATCTATGCATTACACAAAAAAGTGTAAATACCCAGTAACACAAAAGGCATGATAAAAAAATTATTGCACACCTCAGGAGCATCATGGCCTCCGATCCAGGTATATGGTGTGGCATGAGTTGTTTGTCTAATCATCCTCTGTATGAACATGTACTCATCATGGCTGTGTACAGAAGCAAGGTTCCCATTATAGTACAAACAGAATTTCTGTAGAGGCAGAGACATGAGCAAACACAAAGAACATGTTATTTTAAATGAATATTCCAAAATCTGTGACATGCCTTCAGTTATCATCGAAATAATGTTTACTCACTGTGCTGTTCATTTTTTGTTTATTATTTTACCTGTGAAATATAAAATCTGCCATTTGAGATGGGACTACTTTTCTAGAAAAGGTTCTGGTTATACTGTATATAGATTAGATATAACTTCACATAGATAAAGTTTTTAAGTGATCCTCTCATGATAACATGAAATGTGTTGTGTCTGTATTTTCAGATCATTATAATGTTTTAGTATTATCACAGTGATGTTTGTTCACATCCTGGAGCTCCACTGTCATTTCTTTACTGTTAACATATATTTTATGTTTTTAACCTGAGGAACAAGTTGAAATGCCTTTCCTGTGATAACTGACAGGTGTCACAGATGTTTACAGAGTTAATCCAAGAATATTCTTATATATATATTTTTTTTTTTTTTTTTTTTTTTTTTTTTTATATATATGAATGTATCATACCTCAGCTCTAGACCATGTTTGAGGGATATTGAAAAACTTGAAGCATCTGCATCCAAAGGCAGACCATCCTTCCCGACAGGCTGTAAAATGGAAGTTTTGTTTGTTATTATGTTTTAACCATTAATGACCTTCATGTAATTAAATTAATAACTTTGTTATTATTTTCACACTATGTAACTTTTGTCCCTTTACCGGTTAAAAAACAAAAAGGCATGCAACATTGTTTTGGTCATGTTTTGTGTAACATCCGGAGTGAATCACAATGATCAGGTCAACTCTAGATTTTCCAACAGGTCTGGCACAATATTCCCTTTTGTCACATTTTATTACACCAGAGAGAGTAACCACTAACACTCTAGTAACCTCATAGGAGCTTCAAAGGTTGTAACTAGATTTACCTCCTGTTGGGCCAGAAAGAGCAATTGGCCCCCAGACAACCCAATACACACACACAGAAACATAGAAGGTCTCTCTAACTCATGAGTTAAATTCCAGAAATGTATCCAATTTATTCCCAAAGGTGTATCCATGTAACCTAATATGTTTATTTTCAAGTGGATAAAAATGTATTGCGGCTTTAATGTTTTCCAAACATAGACTTCTTGGATTCAAAATGTTCCTCTCCAATTGTCTGACCCCACTTTGTATGTTAAGTTACTGTAAAATTTTATTCCAGTTTTAAAGTCTTTTGGAGGAAAGCTTACCAATTCGGACACCTCCATAAACTATGAAAATTAGGCCATAAAACAAGACAAAGAAGCTTTTTCCCGCTTCAGAATTCACGCTGGCTATTGGCCAGTGCAACCTGGAGTGGTGTAGTTGTGTTTTTCTATATAAAACCAATGCGAGCGCCTCAGTGCTCACTCTTCTTCATCAGTTTGTCTTCACCCATCGTCTTAAGTTAAACTTTGTTTGAAAATCCCACCTAAGACTCTTCCTCGGAAAAGGACCAATCGCTCCATCTCGCAGGCAGAGAAACTCCTGCAGAAAGGCACACTAACCACAGCACCTAAAACTGCCTATAAATATCCTAATTAATAAATATCCACATTAAACAGACACTTAATATTTAATGGTATTAGATGATTATTGCATCTGATAGATTATACTTCCAATAAAACATATGCAATGGATTTTTAAAAGCTGTTTTTAATAATGTTTGGCATGAGTTTTGTTGCATTTACACTGTTTTGACCAGCAGGTGTCACCAGTGTGTGGTGTTTCCAATGCTTTGAAACAGTAATTTTTTTGCAAAGCAATTGGTTCAATTGATTTGAAGCTTTGAAAAGCTTTGTTTCTCCCATCCCAATACTACATATGGCAGTCTATCTGGTCCTGGAATTAAATACCTCAAAAATTCCTTAATCACTGTGTCGCTTTTACAACATTTCAGATCCATCAGTTCCCTTTCAGTCGGTCACGTTCGACGTACGTCAGTAGTGACCGACGAATTGGGATATCGCTTAGAGAGCCCTATCATCTTCGTGTAAACTAAAACAAGCCAATGGAATTGGCGTGCGATATTTGCATAATGCGCACCGCCCCCGTCAGGTGTATATAAATAGGAAGCAGATGCAATCGCACTCTGTCTTTCGCTTCGGAGCCATTCACTGGTGTCCTATTTAGAAGACTCTTTTCTTCGTGTGTTTTTTGTTCTAAAACACTGCCTCAGAAGAGGATCTGCAGCGAGCTTCGGTGCTGGTGAAGAGGGCACGTGCAACGAGGTCGCGAGTGTCCGGGGAGCTGAGCTATAAGCTCTAAACTGCTGTTTTCACAGCAACACAAAGAGTGTGTGTGAGGTAGCGATTTGGGCCGGTTCCTCGGTGTGTCAGGGAGAGGTGTACCTGACACATCGCGTCGCTCCCTGGGTGCTTCAGCACGAGTGAGTTGACTTCCCCTTCTAAAAGAGCTTTACAGACGAACCCTGACAGTATGTCATTTCGTCTGTGCGTTACTGGGTGCGGTCGTTCCCTGGTCCCTGCTGATGGGCACAATCCCTGCATCTCGTGTTTGGGCGTTCAGCACGCTGAAGCAGCGTTTGTGGATGGTTCATGTTCCCATTGCGGGAACATGACCATCGCGGTGCTGAGGTCGAGGCTCTCCTTCCTGAAGTCTCAGGAAGCGGGAGTCCCCTCTCCTATGCCGCGTTCGACCGTTTTCCGGCCCCGGGAACCGGAATGACGGTACGGCGCTGTATAGGAAGGGCGACCTGAGGATAACGGTCAGGGCTTCCCCGCCGAGCGGAAACGCTCCTCGGGCCCCTGCCGCCTCAGCAGCACCGCAACCCATCCTGCCGCCGTTGGTTTCCGCTGGGCCCTCTACGGACTGTCCAGCCGTTACCTTTGGTGCGCCGGCAGCGGATCAGATGTCGATCACAGCATCGGAAGGTGAGCCAGAGTCCTCGGGGGAAGACCCGGAGGGCGGCAGCGCGGTCCGAGTCGGATCCCGAGTTGACGGCTGTGCTTTCCTGGGCCGCCTTGTGTGTCGGGCTCGAGTGGAACCCTCCACCCTGTCCCGGCCCATCTCGGTTGGATGATTGGTACTTGGGGGGGGGGGTCGCGCTGGCCAAACCCAGCATCCCGCCCCAATGCCTTTCTTCCCGGAAGTGCATGACGAGGTGACCAGGTCTTGGCAAACACCGTATAGTGTTCGTTCGAGGATCCCGCCAGTCGAGCGGTCTGTTGCGATGCAACTGTGTCCAATGGCCGCTGGCTGGCGTGGTGAGCCGCGTCTCCCGTCCCGGGCCTGTAAATTCTCAGCCGGTCTGACTGAGAAAGCTTACAGTTCCTGTGGGCAGGCTGCCTCTGTCCTGCATGCGATGGCGCTTTTGCAGGTCTACCAGGCAAAAGCGCTGTCAGAAATGCCCCAGGAAGGTCCTGACCAACAGCTGCTGGGGGAGCTGCGCGCTGCCACCGACCTCTCCCTCCGGGCGACGAAGGTGACAGCACGCGCTGTTGGTCATGCGATGTCTACCTTGGTAGTCCAGCAACGCCATCTCTGGCTGACCCTGGCGGACATGCGGGATGCCGATAAGCAGAGGTTCCTAAATTCCCCCATGTCCCTGGTCGGCCTATTCGGCGACGCGGTGGAGAGCTTCGCCCATCAGTTCTCCGCTGCATAGAAGCAGGCTGAGGCTATCAGTCACGTCATGCCACGGCGGTCCGCTGCTGCCTCCACCCAGCCGCCCGTGGCTCAGCCTCAGCCCGCTCGTCGCCGAGGGCGCCCGCCTGCATCGTCCTCCGCCCCTGCTAAGACGGCAAAGCAGCAGCCTACACCAGCCAGACAGCAGGGTGCCGGTCGCGGGCGTGGTGCCCAGCCCGTCTCCGCTAAGCACGGTGGTAAACATAAGAGCAAAACACGGCACTGAGACGGGCAACCTGGAGGGGAAGGATCTTGCTCTTCGGGAGAGTTTTCCACCATCTCTCCCACCCCCGGAGGAGGGCCGGGGGGAATTTGTGTTTGTCTGTCCACCGCCGCTGGCTCTCCGGAGTCCAGCGGTACCCACTTTTTCACAAAAAGAGCAATTTCCTCAAACTCCAGGTCACAACAAGGGGTGTCTGCCAGTGTGCCAGGCTCCGCCTCGCCGCTGACAGCTCCCTCCCCATTCGCCAGCAGGTGGCAGTGTGATGGTGCAGACCGCGTCCCGTGCACTGTCTCCCATGCACACTGCTGCCTCGCAGAGTCCGACCCCACTCCGGGCCGCCCCCAAGCCGTCCGGACCGTCCCCAGGATTGGTTTGCAGCAATAGACCTGAAGGACGCGTACTTTCATGTCTCGATTCTGCCTCGACACAGACCCTTCCTAGGTCGGTCTGCGTTCGAGGGTCGGGCATGTCAGTACAAAGTCCTACCCGACATGGTTGTAGCTCCCAGCCGGTTGGGTGTTCAGGTCAACTGGGACAAGAGCAAACTCGCCCCCGGGTAGAGGATCTCTTGTCTCGGTCTCGAGCTAGACTCGTCGCACGGACTGCGCGTCTCACCGAGGTGCGCGTCCAGTCGGTGTTGAACTGCCTGAGCTCGCTCAAGTGCAGGACAGCGGCTCCACTGAAAGATTTTCAGAGGCTCCTGGGGCATATGGCATCTGCAGCCGTGGTAACGCCGCTTGGATTGCTTCATATGAGACCGCTTCAACACTGGCTCCGCGGCCGGGTCCCGAGATGGGCGTGGCAGTGCGGCACGCTCCGTGTCCCCGTGACACCGAGCTGCCGTCGCACCCTTGTCCGGTGGTTGGACCCTTCGTTCCTGTGGGCCGGAGTACCCCTCGAACGAGTGTCCAGGCACGCTGTGGTCTCCACAGATGTCTCTGCCACGGGATGGGGGGCCACGTACAACGGGCATGCAGTGACAGGTCTTTGGACGGGGCCTCAGCTGCATTGGCATACCAATTGCCTCGAGTTGCTAGCGGTTCGTCTTGCGCTGGCCCGCTTCAAGAAGCTGTTGTCAGGCAAGCACGTTCTAGTCCGCTCACAAAGCACTGCGGCCGTTGCGTACACCAACCGTCAAGGTGGTCTACGCTTCCGTCGCATGTCGCAACTCGCCCGCCATCTCTTGTTGTGGAGTCAGAAGGATCTGAAGTCCCTTCGGGCCACTCGTGTCTCAGGTGTGCTCAACCGTGCAGCTGACGAGCTGTCACGGCAGCATCTACTTGCGGGCGAGTGGCGGCTCCACCCCCAGGCGGTCCAGCTGATTTGGCAGCGTTTCGGCGAGGCCCAGGTAGTCCTGTTTGCCTCCCCGGAAACTGCCCTCTGCCAGTGGTTTTGTTCCCTGACCGGCGGCACGCTCGGCACGGATGCCCTGGCACACAGCTGGCCCCCGGGTCTGCGCAAACATGCGTTTTCCCCAGTGAGCCTTCTCGCACAACTCATGTGCAAGGTCAGGGAGAACGGGGAGCAGGTTCTGTTAGTGGCTCCGTACTGGCCCACTCGGACCTGGTTCTCAGACCTCATTCTCCTCGCGACAGCACCTCCCTGGCCGATTCCTCTGAGGAAGGACCCCCTGACTCAGAGACGGGGCACCCTGTGGCACCCGCGTCCCGATCTGTGGAACCTCTACGTGTGGTCCCTGGACGGGATGCGGAGGTTCTGAGTGATCTCCCGCAAGCGGTCGTAGACACCATCACTTCCGCTAGAGCTCCTTCCACTAGGAATCTCTATGCGTTGAAGTGGAACCTGTTCGTCAAATGGTGCGCCTCTCGCCGAGAGGACCCCCGATCATGTTCGGTCGGATCCGTGCTTTCCTTTCTGCAAGATGGGTTGGAGCGAAGGCTGTCTCCCTCCACCCTCAAGGTGTATGTTGCCGCTATTGCCGCACATCACCATGCAGTTGAGGGTAAGTCCCTGGGGAAACACGATCTGATCGTCAGATTCCTGAGGGGGGCCAGGAGACTCAATCCTCCTTGCCCTTCCTCCGTACCCTCTTGGGATTTGACCCTGGTTCTCACAGCTCTCCGGGGTCATCCCTTTGAACCTTTGCAATCAGTCGACCTGAAACTAATGTCTCTTAAGACGGTTCTTCTGGTTGCATTGGCTTCCCTGAAGAGGGTAGGGGATCTGCATGCATTTTCGGTCGACGAAACGTGCCTAGAATTCGGGCCCGGTGATTCTCACGTCATCCTGAGACCCCGGCCTGGATACGTGCCCAAGGTTCCTACCACTCCCTTCAGAGATCAGGTAGTGAACCTGCAAGCGCTGCCCTCGGAGGAGGCAGACCCAGCCCTAGCTTTGCTCTGTCCCGTCCGCGCTCTGCGCGTTTACGTGAACAGAACGCGAAGCTTCAGGACCTCAGATCAGCTCTTCATCTGTTACGGAGGCCAGCAGAAGGGAAAGGCTGTCTCCAAGCAGAGGATGGCCCACTGGATAGTGGATGCCATCGCCTTGGCGTACGAATCCCAGGGCGTGCCTTGCCCGCTCGGGTTGAGAGCCCACTCCACCAGAGGGGTGGCCTCTTCCTGGGCGCTGGCTCATGGCGCCTCGCTGACAGATATCTGTACAGCTGCGGGCTGGGCGACACCTAACACGTTCGCTAGGTTTCATAGCCTACGTGTAGAGCCGGTATCCTCACGTGTACTCGCATCCACTAGTCGGTAGACGTGTTGTACCCACTCTAAGTGTCGGCTTGCAATGCCATTCCCGCCACTGGCCGGATACGTGCATACTTTCACTCCAGTCGTGTTCCCCGCTTGGCGAACCCTGTCGAGTTCCTCCGCCTCCCCCTTCGGCTCGGACATTACGGAGTGTCTGATGCCAGGCCTACATCCGTCGCTGACGCTGTCTGTTGGCTGGGGCCCATATGTCGTGACCCCTCTACGTGAGCGGTCCCATATGTGTATTTTCCACGGTTTAAAACTCCCTACGGGCCGAGTCCGTGTCTTTCCCTTAGCAGAGCCAGCTCTGGAGTCACCTGTCAGATGAGTCTCCCCCTACCCAGGTGGAGCCATCCCAGGGACTCCATATGCGTACTGCCCCCCGGGCCAGTCCATGTGTGTATTTCCCACGTAAACTCCTCCCCCATTGGGTAGGTAGTGGTCTCCGCAGCGTCCCTTACGGGTTCGCTTCCCCAGTGTGTCTAGTTTACTTAGTGGGTAGTGGTTAGACAGCAGTAGACTCTCTCGGTGTAAGCTTGCCCCCTTCACCGCCAGCCAGTGCTATGGGCGGCTGAGCTTGCGCTGGGCACTGGAAGGGGTTTCGTAACTGTGGCGCTTTAGTTGGGATCCCAATTCGTCGGTCACTACTGACGTACGTCGAACGTGACCGACTGAAAGGGAACGTCTCGGTTACGTATGTAACCCTTGTTCCCTGAAGGAGGGAACGGAGACGTACGTCCCGTCGCCACAGTTTCTGTACCCTCGCTGTAGCGCGGACACCAGTTGTCTCCTCAGCGAAAAACAGAGTGCGATTGCATCTGCTTCCTATTTATATACACCTGACGGGGGCGGTGCGCATTATGCAAATATCGCACGCCAATTCCATTGGCTTGTTTTAGTTTACACGAAGATGATAGGGCTCTCTAAGCGATATCCCAATTCGTCGGTCACTACTGATGTACGTCTCCGTTCCCTCCTTCAGGGAACGAGGGTTACATACGTAACCGAGACGTTCTCGTCATCTAAAGCTGAGCTAATGTTTATTCTTGTTTTATTACGAGCTCTGTTGCGTTCTCTTTTCTCCAGCAGACTCCCCTCTGTTCGGTGTTTGTTTAAAACAGGCGATTCTCCAGAGGTTGGAGATTCAGCTGCTCCATCTCTTTCTTTCTTGCTCTTGTGACAGCTAACCTGTGCCACTCCCACACCAGACACACGTCAAAGCAGCCGGAGCAACTTTTCTCTATTTTATTTTATTTTATTTTGAGTTATTAAAGTGAGCAGACATGAATCGCGATATTTGGTCTTATTTTCAGCATAAAGCATTTGGATTTATTTCGGTTTATTATGGGCTTATTTTTGTTCGCTGATTTTTCTATCAAGATCTGGCAACTCGAATGAGAAAAGGCTTGCGCCTTCCCTGTGATTCACCGCGCATACAAGAGAGAAACAAAGCATGCTGGAGAACATGATCATCAGGTGTTACACTCACTTGTTAAGGTGGAGAAATGCACAAGTTTTGGACTTTTGTACTGTACTAGACATACACACTGACAAGAGAAGAAGACAAGAGAAGACTTACTGTTGCAATGTTTATTCTTTTCAACAGGATGCGTTTCCACTTAAAAAGAAAGAAATACACATTTTTAAAACAGAACTGCTAGCAGTAGTGCTACTACAACTACTGATAAATATATAGTGCAAATTAACAGCCATATTTGGTGTTGTATATTATTGTCAAAATTAATCATATAAATACATTCATAAGAATCAATAAATTTTGCTGATATAATGATTTAATTATTGTTGTTTTATTGTCTTAATATTATCATAATAATTCAGTAACAAACTCAGGTGCACATACTGTATTAGATCATTCCTGCTTCTGATCAGTCATTACAGTGTTAAAATAAATGTTAAAATAACAGTTATGAAGTGAGACGTGGAATAATAGTTTTACCTGAAGCATTCAAAGCAACCAGAAGACCGAGAGACAGATAGACAGTCCACAACGCCATCGTTTCTCAGAGAACACTGGAACTCTGCATAGATTTAAAACACAATTATACAGAAATAATTATTAAAAAATTTTGTATTTTTGTGACATGAACCAGTTCAGTAGACCGGTATCAATGTTGTTGTGTTGTAAAGCCTCGGTTTCTCTTTTTTTATAGTGGAGGACAGTTTGTTTATCAGCACCTGCTCATGTTCACACTTCCTGTATAAACAATGTTATATAGTATGTACTTGACCCTCTTCAGTTATAAAATTATTCATTTGCCAGACACTTTTATCCACAGTGACTTACAAGTGAAGAATACAACAAGCAATTCATCATGAAGAGACAAATAAACACATGAAGTGCTCATAATACAAGTTTCAGACATTGCTTAGAGTAGCATAAACCAGAATAGGGAGGGATTAAAGGAAATAAAAGAATATTTATTTATTTATTTATTTTTTAATATGAGGTTAAGTGTTCACGAAAGAGATGAGTTTTCAGCTGTCTTTTGAATATTCACTGTAAAAAATGACAATGATTTTTATGGTAAAAGACTGTAAAAATGCTACAGTTAAAAATAATTAATTGGTTTACCAAATGTTTCTGTACTATATACAGTGCATAACTGTAATAGATCTAACAGTGCATTTAATGTAATTTTACGGTAAAATACTGTTAAATTTACAGTTTTTGGAAGTGGAAAATAACAAGTCATTGTATAATTTACAGTGAAAAAACGTAAATTGACATTCCCACAATTCCCTGCGTGACACTTCACATTTGATGTATTTGCGTTGAAATAACTGTTTCTAATTAGTTTTTCGTAATTTTTTCTAATCAGTTATGTACATTAGGGTTTTATGTTACATCTAATGTTGTAAAATTAAAGTTTATTGAATTTTTTTTTAATTTCATGTCTGTTACCATGATGGTGTTTAGTGTTTGTGTGAATGACACCTTCTATATATTATTATCGTTCTTCTCAGTTTGTGGAAAAACTGCTTGTGATGAGCTTTGATTCATCACGTGACTCTCATCACTACTGTGATTGGTTGTTGTCAGTGTATTATAAAATGTACAAAACAGATATTAGTACTTCAATACATTTGTAAATTAACATTATATCAGTTAATGAAATTAATTTTACCGTGTTTACAGTGTGTAAAATTATGAACAATTATGAACTATAATTATTACAATACAAAACTTTAAATTATACGGTTTTGCCCCAAAATAATCATGTTCTGGACTCATCTGTTCGCATCATCACTGAGGTGTATCCTCCAACATTAGCTACTGTTGAATGCATTTAAACATGTTAAGCGCTTCTGCATTGAGCATTTTAGAATCATTAATTCGCCTTACAACATAAAACATAATCTACATTCTGATTAACCAAATAAGAAAATAAATCTAAGCTCTGTTCTGGGAATGTTCCAACAGAACTAATATTCCCAGAACATCCCATGAATCAAAAATGACTAAATGGGTTTTAGTCGGCTAAAAGTGAAATAAATGTAAATGTAGAAAAGTCAAACCTCAGGAAATGTGCTCCGAACGGCAAACTGAGTGTTTCTGCTGGATAGTATATCAGAGATGTGTCTTGTTTTCTTGAACTCTTTTGATGTATTATTTTTCCACTACATTGTGGGTTTAAATAAGTGTACTCATGTTACGTAAGATGAGTGTCAGCCAATCAGAAAGGATCTGCATGTTACTGAGATGTCTCTAAATCACATGACTCTCAGAAAAAACACCACAGAAGTAATTACCACAATTGTTCAAAGCCATGTATTTCATCTTTCAGTTGTCTACTTTAACCATTATCTAATGATTTGCAAAGGTATCATTGTGTAATGATTTTACTTGTTGAGGCATATGACTATTAACTAATTGTTAATATAAAATGTAATATTATATGGCATAAATGTGGCTTGAACCAATTGCAAACATGACATGCAGTTTTTAACGCCTCCAGGAGATTTTGATAACATGATTATTAAACTTTTGTGGTATTCTAAGTTGACTGTGGCATTGACGCTTACAACGTCAATATGCAAAGGTATTTCTATAAAACAGCCAAACTTCCTGTTTGGTACATGCCCTTGCTAGTAATTTCATTTGAGGGTTTTCATGAGGACAGTGTTGAAACTTTAGTAAAATGATAAATGGAAAGTGAATCCGATTAAAACTGCACAAAGGTTGAAGAGAAGAAGTGCAAATGATCAGATTTCAGATTCATCTGTGGTTTCATAAAGTAAATGTTCACATGAATGTCAGCCACTGAAATAATGCTGATGCATAAAGTTCATCTAAATTGTATTTCTCATCTGATGAAGCTACACTAAGGCTTTTGGTTTAAAGTAGGACAAACTGAGGTCTCTGAAGAAGGTACAAAAGCTGTCAATGAAGCAGCCGCAGCACCATTTACACACTAATATGCACCTTCAACTCTCTAAAATTTGTTGGGTTATTATTTTTTTACCCATTTTCTGTCTTCTTCTAGCACTCTTGCTCTTCTTCACTGTAGTCTTCGTCTATCTCATCTCTGCTGGTGATTTCAACACATTTTCTCCCTGTATCCTCTCGATAAGCTCTGTTGTTGGTTACAAAACATTAAATTCAGGAACTTAACTTTCACAACTTTTGCTCATCTCATGCTGAGTCAAGTCAAACACATTTGTTTCTACATTAACACAATTTTAAGTGTTGCAGGTACTTTCTAAGCAGCGTTCAAACATCTTTATATGGCTTTAACTTAAAAGCAAGCAAATCACTTTTCTTTGCAACAGGTAAATAGCAATATTAATATCAATATCAAAAATGCTCATCAGCCGGAGAAAAATTGTTCTGAAAGTGAGTCCGACAATATCGTTTCTTTGTGTCAATTCATTCAATTCAAAGTGCTTTATTGGCATTCAGATTCATGTCTCTGTTAGAAGTGTTGAAGAATGAGAGACAAACATGAAATGAAAAGTGAAGCTCAAAGTCAAGATCATGATGAGTTCAATAGTCATTTTTATCCCATCAGATCTGATCGACTTTATTGGCTTATTGGCATTGTTACAAAGTATTGCCAAAGCATTTCTATCATCAACATACAGTGAATCACATGTACATATAGAAACATAAAAAAGCAGAACAATTAATCAATCAACATTTAGAATTCTATGAACAATTTAGAATTCTCTCTCTCTGTGTGTGTGTGTGTGTGTGTGTGTGAGCGCGCATTACTGATTAGTCAACTCCTCACTCTTTTTGTGACAGGTATCAATGTATCTTGCTAGTAGGATACAATCTCTTTTTTCACCTAATAAATGTTGAAGTTGTGTTTTCTTTGATGAAGTTAGGGCAAAGTATTTCAAATTTTGGATAAAATGTCTTTCTGATTTCCTCATAGTTAGGGCAGCTGGTGAGGAAGTGTTGCTCTGTCTCCACTTCTCCCAGGTCACAGTAGGGCAGATGCGTCTTTATCGTTATAGTTGTGGTGTGAACTCTACTGTACTTTAATAGTATGATTTTTAAAACTATATCTTTATCATTATCTTTATAGTTATCGTTCATGGTGTGAACGGGCCTTAATACTGTTATTTCCAACAATATGACTAAAACATTAATAACATCAAAACAAACACTAATGACACTCATCTTCATCAACCACTACAGCTAAATAACTACAGCAGCATAATATATATTTATATGAATTTAAATTAGTGGTGGGCATAGATTAATCTCACTGTAATCTTGGAATTAATCTAGATTAAAATGGCTCATTTGAATTCTGCCGAAGACATTCAGAATATGTTTGCTACCCAAATAATGACTAAAAATAATCCGCCATTTTGTCTGACAAAGCAGTCAGTAGTAATAAGATTAACCTCAGTAGAGTTAAACTTGAAAAATTGTGTATATTGACATCTTTCCGCGTTTGAATCAACAACATTGATTCTCATGTTCATTGATGTTTATTTGATGCTATAAATGGACTAGTAGGAAGAGATGATCGGTTAACGAGCCTCTTGAGCTGAGGCGCTACAGCAATCTGTCACGACCATGGTCACGACACATTAAAGAGCCACAAAACATTTTTTTATTGTTTGAATTTCTTAAAAAATACACAGTTTGAAAGCTGGGACTTTGTTTAATATCATAAGTAACCTGCTCTGTCTTTTCTGTAGACGTGTTGTCAGTGTCCTCTTTGCTCCGTGATGCATTAATCACTCTGTGTGGCTTGACAGCGCCGCGGCTTGTCGGACAAAGCAACAGTAACTAAGGGGGGCGGGTCTTTACGAAGGCTCAGTTCGGCTAGGTATACATCCACGCTAAACTATCAAGGTGAAAGTGTAGACCCAGCTCCCAACCCAACTTTAACGGCAATATTTTTTTATGGCCCGATAAGAGTCTCACGTTAACGCCGATAACGGCCCACCACTAATTTAAATATAGTTTGATTTTCTAATGACTACATCCGCTGTGATAAATTTTATCATTAACATGTTACAGTTTTTATATGTGCAGAAACTGAAAATGATTATAAAACTTTCAAAAATAAAAAGCATTCATGTTTCTAGTGTCAAACTGTATTCATATCTATATTATGAATAGATTTGAAATGTCTCATGTGGTTATTATAGGCTCAATGCAAAGTGTTTAGCAGTATCTGTTCCAGTGTATTTTATCTAAGTAAAGTAACAAACAGATTTGATCTGTCAAAGATGTCAAAAGTGAAACAAGAATTACAACCGATTTACAGTTTTTTACAGACGCTAGGACACATTTCTCAATACTTAGGTCACTTTTTCAAAACTCTTCACACAGTTCTCCTAACCAACTTTCATCTTGGCACAGCAGTTCATTTCACATTCAAAATGCACTAAATTTACCAAAACACTTTATTCAGGTCTCAAATCAACTCATTCTTCCAGAACACTAGCAAAGGTTTTCACCCAGCAAACACACTTTGTCACTTATAAAACATCGACCTATAAACACTAACATCAGTTAGCAATATACAATGTTTTCGTTTTTAAAATTTCTCAACAAAACAAGAATGACACTCTCTATTGTTTATAATTCACTGCAGTTTATGTTACATGGTCCATGTTTACATTGCAGAACAAAATTATTCCTAAGTTTCCCCTTTTGAATGGATGGTAATGAAACGGAAAGACTAATGCTTGTGTAGGTGTTCAGTTTCATCTAATTGTTTTGATAGTATTTGATTTTTTTAGATTCAGAATATATTTTATAACTATATTACTGTAGAAATGTAGCAAATCTCTGTCTTATTCAGTTTTGTATTGAACACAAGTTTAACAGTTTTGAAACCAGTATGTAAGCATGTGCAAATTGGCCTGTACATACAGAGTTTTGTCAGTTGTTGTGTCTGAGTGAGAAAAGAATTCATGAAATTTGAGAGATGTAGTCATTGAATGCATTTTGTGCCAAAGCAATGATAACTGATCCTCAGTTTAGACTTCTGTTGTGCTCACTGTGTGAAGAGTTTTGCAAAAGTGACCTAACTATTGAGAAATGTGTCCTAGCATCTGTAAAAAACTGTAAAGCCACAACCTTTTGACCCTTTCACACTGAGTGTGAAACCAGTTTACAAACATGTTTCTTTCATACCTGTACAGAAGTTATTGTTGGGAATTAACAGGTTTAGATGTTTTATTAAAAAAAAAAAAAAAAATGTATGTATTCACCATTATGGTGATCACTGTTTGCTTTAGTTGACAGCTATACCCTTGACCCTAACATTAGTTTTTCTGATTGCAATGAATAATGATGAATTCATTATTCATCATTCCCTATAGGCTATATTCATTATAGTGATTCAAAGGTTATCCAGGGATAACACTATGGTGTATTGCATGTGTTTAAATATATTTGTTTAGCTGACCATTGATATGCTTGTGACAGCTCGTCACTTTATCTCCGCTCACACGACACGCCTCCAGGGGCCTTGGCAGGTCAGGGGCCGTGGGCGGCCATGGAGGGTCAGAGTGCAGGTGCAGGAACGGTTAGGCGGAGACTGGAGATACTGGCTCGAAGAGGGCTGGAGAAACTTGCTCGATGGTGGCTGGAAGAGGGGTCCAGTCCATCCCCTCATATACAATTAAAATCCCCACTGACACTGGAGCGGGATTGTGGAAGGCAGGAGCGAACCTCTCCAGCGAACGACCGTCCTGCAGGAGCCCTATGAGGCAATCAGCACCGGAAACAGGCATGGGAGAAGCAGGAGCCTTGGAGATAAAGAACAAATCCATCCTTTGTGGAAATCCAGTCAGTATTGGTCTTTCCTTCTGTTAAGGTGAATGGTGTAGAAGAGATGAGGCACATACGGATATCCACAAAAGGGTATTTAATCCAACAAGGGGAGACAAAACAACCATTACACACACTTATGTTAACAATAGGAAAGACAAGGTGTGAAGGGAGTGAGTCCATAATATAGGGAGTGCAGATGATCAGGAACAGGTGCAGGCAATCCGTGATGATGGGGAGAAGATGAGGGAAGTGAGTGCAGGTGTGGAGAACAGGAGGATCATGGGAAATGGAGTTCGGGAGACAATGGATGTGTGACAATGCCATGTTAGGAAAGTGTCTAAAATAAAAATATAATTTGCTAGTTAGTTCACATTCATTATTTTCCACACTGGTGATCAAAAGTTTGAATTAAGACTTAATGTTTTTAAAAGAGGAAGGCTGAATTTATTTGATCAAAAATACAGTAAAAGAAAATTTCAAAATTGATTGCAAAATATATATATATTTTTTTCCTGTGATCAAAGCTGAGTTTTCAGCATCATTACTCCAGTACTCCTCAGTCATGTGATCCTTCAGAAATCATTCTAATATACCGTATTTTTCATAAACATTAGAATATTTACACTCTTTTCCAAAACTGGACCTCTATTCCATAAAATGACAGTTGTCAAACCCCTGAAAGGACAAATACTAGAAAGGCACCATGAATCAGGCACCATAAATCATCGATCTGCTGCAGAATTTGGCATCAATATCAATTCCATGTGACAATATTAGATCTAAAGTATGATTACGACAATGAGTGGGTCCTGACACGTGTTGTCTAACACCAATAGAGTTTAGAATGTCTGTAAATGCCAATCCCATTATCTACATGGATATTAAAATCACCAACAATTACACCTTTATCTTCAGCTAGTACTAACTCAAATGTCAAATGGGACTTATCACTAACTCTAGATAGTGTTACACAAACTAAGAAACATCACTTCAAAAGAATTATATTTGAAACTCTGAGTAATACTGAAGATATTACTATAAATTACAGCAACATCTCCCCCTTTGCCTTTCAGATGAGGGGTTTAGACTCATTTAAAGTAATGTAATTGTCTGGTTTTAGCCAGGTTTCTGTCAAACACAGCACATCAAGGTTACAATCTATAATCATTTAATTTATAATAAGTGTTTTTGAAGAAAGGGATCGTATATTCAGCAACCCAACTTTATCATTTGTTCATCTGTATTACAGTGCATACACAATAATTATGCAAGTTGGTATTTTTACAAGCACATTTTACCAATTCCAAACCACATTAATCTCAATAACTACTATTAATTTTGTATGTAATCACTTATAAGTGATAGGCTATGTAATTGTTAAGGAAAGCTGGAAAAAAAACAAACACCTTATATTCAGGAGTGCATAATTATTAAATAGGTTTAATTTTACAGTTAAAATGGGCCATAAAAAGAGATTCAACTCATACTGAAATGTCAAAAATTATCAAATGCTCATGAGAACGACGCAATACTAATGCAATACTAGAAATTGCTAAATTAAGGTGTGACCAATGGACAGCAACAGTGAAACCGTTACAGATCGCTTATCTTTATTCCACCTGCTCTCTTTCTGCTGGTTGTGTAAAGCTGTGGTGAAATGAGTAATCATTTTTAGTTTATTTAGTAAAGAATTTGTGTTGTTCAAAGTTCAATATCATTGTTCTGACTTCATGAAGATCATCAAACTGAATGAACATCAAACTGACTAGAACAAACACAAAATGTTTATATGATACTGGATATCAAGGGTGAAACTGTTAATAATGTTGACAGACAGTAATCTCATTCATTTGTCAGTCATGTGTGGTGAACTATTATTTATTAAACAAATGTTAGTCAGTCAGTAAAACAAAATGTTAATTTTTAAATTGTGTGAGTTTGTGGCTTTCTGTTTAAGACAAGAGAAAGTGAGGGCACATGCAGCACAGTTCATGAAGATAGAAACAAACCCAAAAATTTATAATCTCTGTGAGTTTCACATTAACATTATAATGTGCTTTTGTATCGAATTGCTACATTTTATTAAATGCTGCATAAACTAAACTAATTTCAGAGCTCTGTATAGGTCATTATGCAAAAACATCTGCAACGTTTTAATCGAAAGGTTCGTTTATAAATACAAAAACCTAAAAATAACCATAAGGAAACATTCTGTATGAGCTATGTTTATGTTATTTAAACTTTCTGTATAAAATATGTTTATGTTATTTAAAAACAACCTTCCTTCAACATTCTGGGAACATTATTTTATTTAATAAAGAACATTATTATTTAGTTCCCCAAAAATTAACCAAACCAAACATAATACTTGGCTTTCATAACCGATAATTATGAAATTATTCCTGATGCAAGAAGAATCAGCAGAAAATAAAATTGGACAATAACAATAAGCGGTTGATAAAATGAGTAATGAGTTTAATCAATTATTAATCAAGTTTAATCAATCATTTCTCAAAGCACAAAAATGAAGTAAAAGTGATTCATGTTCAGGGCTTCATTCAGATTCATGTTTCTGATAGAAGTGTTGAAGAATGAGAGACAAACATGAAATGAAAAGTGAAGCTCAAAGTCAAGATCATGATGAGTTCAATAGTCATTTTTATCCCATCAGATCTGATCGACAACTGCTGTGTCACGATTGTGATCTATTTTAATGTTATGAAGTTGATTTTTGTTATACATCTCTAGTTTGTTCATGAAACTCTAGATGGCACTGGCTTGACATGCAATCTGTAAGCAATCACATTGTTTAATACACAACACAAGCTGATTGGCTGCTGCTGTTTCCACAGCCAATGAGATGCTTGCTCAGTGTTTATATGATTTGGGTCAGTGTTTGCTGTAAGCTGGTTAATGAAAAAAAAAGATCTCTGAAGAAAAAAATCATTGCTCTATTAGCAGGTAATTGTACTGGAGCCCAGTGTGAATGTCATTCAGTTCACTTGGGTTTTTATAGGCCTATGCGTGCTTTAATTTGTCATTCTCAACCTGTAAATCTGGTGAGCATCATCATGTTCTTCAGCATCATGATGAATGAATAAAGAATAAACACCTTTTTGTTCTTCAGGATCGTGATGTTTCATCTGCAGGTTCTGGATCACTGGATCTCTCTGTCCTCTCCTTCCAGATGCTTTCTGGTAGTTCTGACAAAAAACAAACAGGTTTCATTTTACAACAGACATGAAGTGAGATGAATAATAAATATTTCAGACCCTGCACCAAGTAAAAAGACGAAATCACATGTAAAATAAGTAAGTAAATAAAATGAATGACAATGATCATGTAAATCAAGATCTTCAAATCACTCTAGATAACAGATCATCAGGTTCTGTCGAAGTCTCAACAACACTGATGATCTGATGATTATAACAAACTTAAATTAACTAGAGCTACAACAACTACTTGATGAAAGAGATTATGAAAATAATCAACAACCAAACAGATTAAAGATTAATCATGTACAGTAGTGGCCAAAACTGAAGTATTTGCACAATATTTGCTTTAACAGGTGGAAACAGGACCACAGACACTACTAGACCATGTTGTGATTTGACAGCTCTGTTTTCGACTTATTTATCAATTAATTAAATTGTGCATTTTATTTGCATCATGGAAATCATGGCATTAACCTTAAGCTAGGGTCAAAATTTGATAGACCACAAACATGACGATAAGAAATCATAGTTTTAACCTTTTTCTTCCTCTGGTGTGTGGAGTGCCGAACCCACCGTGCATAAATCATTTTTTAAAAGAAAATCCTGACACGAGACAGACACGATAAAATTATACCCGAGTCTGACCCGACCCCTATTTTTGAACCCGTCTGGACCCGAATGTAAACGGCATTGACGTGTCCACAGCCTGGAGCCCCGCAGTCAGTCGGGAAAAACCCTTGTGTCCTGCTGACTGATTTAGCTGCTACTTCATTACTTTCATGTTTCAAAAATGCACTTGATGTGAACGTGTACGGGCTCAAGTGCTGAAATGTCAATCATTCATCACTGTAACCTCATTACGGCCTGTAACTTTTGCTGTAATGGTATTTACCTGACCATAAGATGATTAAAGTTAATTTTAAGCCTTTAAAAAAAAAAATTAACTGAACAAGATTGATTACATTAGTGACAGGGTATGATTATATCTCCAATATATAAACATGAGAAAAACAGAATGTCAAAACTTTATTATACATGCTATGCTACATCCTGACTAATACACAAAGTATTGTTAAATACACTTCCCATTTGATTTTTTTTTAATTTTTTGTAACATTTAATTTGTCATGTACCTGCTGTCCAGTAATTTGTTCAATTTACTCTTTTTGGTTTGATTCTGTAATTGTTTTAGAGCAAAGTACAGCTAGTATATGATGCTTTTGCTACTTACAGTGGGGATCGAAAGTTTGGGAACCCCTTTCAGAATCTGTGAAAATGTGAACATTTTTAACAAAACAAGAGAGATCTGACAAAATGCATGTTATTTTTTTGTTTAGTACTGTCCTGAGTAAGATATTTTACATAAAAAGATGTTTACATATAATCCACAAGACAAAACAATAGCTGAATTTATTAAAATAACCCCATTCATAAGTATGTGAACCCTTGATTCTCAATACTGTGTGTGGTCACCTGATGATCCACGACTGTTTTTGTGTTTTGTGATGGTTGTTCATGAGTCTCTTGTTTGTCCTGAGCAGTTAAACTGAGCTCTGTTCTTCAGAAAAATCCTCCAGCTCCTGCAGAATCATCAGTTTTCCAGCATCTTTTGCATATTTGAACCCTTTCCAGCAGTGACTGAATGATTTTGAGATTCATATTTTCACACTGAGGGACTCAAATTGAGGGACTCAAACACAACTATTAAAAAAGGTTCACAGGATGAAGGTTTTGAACAGGATGAAGATGTCCACATTTTTCTTATTTTGTTGAAATATAATTTTTTTTCATTTAGTACTGCCCTTCGGAAGCTACAGAAGATACTTGCATGTTTCCCAGAAGAAAAATTAAGTACAATTTACCTTGATATTTGAGTTCAAAAGTTTTCACCCCCTGACTCTTAATGCATCGTGAAATATCTTACTCAGGACAGTACTAAACAAAAAATAACATGCATTTTGTATGATCTCTCTTGTTCTGTTAAAAAAAATTCACATTTTCACAGATTCTGAAAGGGGTTCCCAAACTTTCGATCCCCACTGTAGGGGGAAAGTACATTTTATTAAAATTAAATAACTTTTGTGTTTTGTTTTTAGGTTTAATGGATCTGAATTTTCCTAATTCATGTAATCGAGTGTACAACCGTGTAATGTGTATTATGTACAATGGAAAAATGGTTTATTCATCATGAAATGGTTGAGTAAAATATAAATTTTATGTCAAATAAATAAATGTATAATTTTTAGTGTTTAAACTTTGTTCAATTTATATTCATTTAATCATTTAAGACAAAACAACTTATGTGTATCTATATATCTATATATCTATCATTTCAGTTAAAATATTTGACATTAACATGATTTTAAACTTTAAAATGCTCCAAATGGAGCAGTATGGAGCGAGAAATGACAACATTGCCAATTTCACATGCGTCAAACCTAATTCACGTGTGCAAAAAAATATATATACATTCACAAAAAGTAATTCACATATGCAAAGTAAAATTATTTATTCATTAAATACAATTCACAAATGCAAAACACAATTCATAGATATACGACACAAAAGTTTTGAATGTTTGAAACTCATGAGTTTATCCTCACATTCGCGTTTGAATCAACTTTTTGTTGAGAGTCTTGATAGAGCTTTGCTTCCTCCAACCTTGTGTCAAGGACTTATTACCCTAATTGTGAAACCGAATTAAGACCCTAGCCGGTGGCCAATTACGTTGCTAAATAATGATTATAAAATAATAGCTTTGATTATGTCAAAAAGACTGAAATGTGTTTCAAATAATCTGACTTTTTTTTTTTTAAAGGCATATTTTTTTATAATATACATCTGGTCTTAGATATGTTAGATTATTCTGATTTTATTTCTAATGAATTTTTTATACTTTTCTTGGACTTTAACAAAGCTTTTGACTCCTTAGAACTTTCGCAGATCTGTCAAAATGCCTTATACCAATGGCAATAGCTCTATAAATCTCAGCAGTGGCACTTCTCCTAGATTTTCTCTGAATCGTGGGGTCAGACAGGGATGCCCAATCTCTCCATATTTATTTCTGATAGCTACACTGCTTCTAAATTCACATATTAGGAAAAGCCCTTTAAAAGGAATCCCCATTGCTGACACTGAAGTGATATTAAGTCAGTTAGCTGATGATACTGCCTTGTTTCTGAAGGATGTCTCTCAAGAAGCATTAAAAACTCTCAAGCCCTTTTCCAAAGCCTCGGACCTTCTGCTCAATATCAGTAAATGTGAGTTTCTTCCAGTGGGTAAATGCTTGGAGTCCTCAATCTGCAACATTCCTATAAGAGAAAGTGTCACCTATTTGGGGATTAAAACTATTAAAGATAATAAGACTAGGTGCCACTCCAATTTTACTCCAATTATTGATAAGACACATAAGGTATTGAATAACTATCGCTCAGAGACAGAGTTCTGCTCACTAAAGCAGAAGGCATTTCTCGTTTAGCGTATACTGCCCAGTCAAACAAACACACATGTAAATAATTGACAGTATGTTGACTAAATTTTTATGGAAAAACAAAGTTCATTATATTAAGAAATCAGTCATATTAAATTCATACGATAAAGGTGGCCTACATTTTATTGATTTTGGCTCTCTAAATAACACTTTTAAAATAAACTGGCTCAGACAGTATTTCCGAAACCCATCATCTGTCTGGAATGTAATACGCCAATATATTTTCTCTCACTTGGGTGGCATTGAATTCCTTTTAATGTGCAACTAAAAAAGTGAAAAACTTCCAATTAAGCTCTCTAAATTTGAATCAACAAGCACTTGCTGCTTGGAGTCTACAAACACAACTTTTCCCCCCAAAGGTTTTTTTTATCTGGAATAATGGAAATATCTTGTAATTATTCTAATGTCTAATTAAAACATCTGCAAATGTATAAAACTGGTATAAAAAAGTGAAACCCACAGACACCTGTTCAATAGTTCTGCATGATTCCTGGGTTCACTTTATCATCACCCTCTACCGGTGAACCATTGAAATTTCAAAAAGTTTAAGAAACAAGAAACATACAAATATACAAACACCTTCAGAAGAACATTAACATTAAGAAATAAAAGACATTTGTATGTAGAGTCAAATATCTGGAGGAAGTATTAAAAATCATTTACATACATGTGAAGAGGACACATAATAGACAAGGGACAAACAGAGAAATAAGGGGATAAATACCATACGTTTTATGGGAAAACAATACTAAGAGAGCTAATCAGAAAGGAAAAAAAAAAAAAAAAATCAATCAATAAATGAGAAAGCTGGTTAAACTTGAACATCAGAGCCACTACAAAAGAATCGTTCATATTGTTTTAGGAATCACATTTTGTATTACTAGTTAACCTAAAAGGTTTAAGAGCTCATAAATTTCTGTTAATGGATAAAAAATTTGGCAAACAAAATAAAAATAAAAAAAAAAGGGAAAAAAAGAAAATATACTGTTTAGATTTGTTGGAGTAAGTGTAATAACAAATAATATCTTTCAAATTAAAAGATTGTGTATTAATGGGGGTTTTATTTAAATGGGAGTAAAAGTTTGACCAAAACTTTTGAACTAATTCAAAAATAGAATAAATATATCAATGTTTCATCTTCATGACCACAAAATGAGCGAGTAATAAGAATATCAACATATTTTGATATTGTTTAAATACCAATGTCTTATGCAGTATTATAAAGTGGACTTCTTTAGTCTTATTAGGAATAAAATATTAATAGGCTAACAACCATGCTTTTCTCCAGTCCATATTGTCAATTAGGGCAGCCCAATGAGATCTGCCTCTAGGGCGAATTTGGTCTCTTTTCTGAAAAATCTGTCGGATGTGTTTATTATTACATTTCTTGTCATAAATGGCCCTCATGTTTCACTGTTACCTTGTCTAGCTTTGTTTTACATAACCTACTGTTTGGTGATTGTTAGTATTTATTGTCAAGTCAAGTCAATTCTTTGTTTTTGTTCATGTTTATGTTTGGTATTTTGGATCACTTTAATAAAACTGCACTTGAGTTCAAAACTACGCTCGCCTCCAGTGGACTCCCTTTACGTTACAGAAAAGAGAGAGACCGTAGAGTAATAATTATAAAATGATGTTTAACAGGTGTAACTTAGTAAGTAACGTATCATTCACAAATAAATAAATAAAAATAAAAATTAAACAAACATATTTAATCTTTTTAACACATTTATTAGCCTCCATTAAACATTTCTAATGGAAAGTCAATGAATCAAAGTAGCTTGTTTCTTCTACATTGATTCTTCACATGCTGGTTCATTTCACACACACATAGGGCTTCTTTTCATCACATTTCACTTCTTTCCAGTTGCCATCTGTTGAAAGACAGAAAAAATATAGCTGTTTTTATCATTTGTGTATTATGAAAAAACGTCTCAGGTTACGTATGTAACCATAGTTCCCTGAGAAGCAGGAAACGAGACTCTGCGTTGAACACGCAATGGGGAACGTCCACCTGACTCAGTGATTTGAAAGCCAACTATCAAAAACTCCAATCCTATTGGCCGGCAACAGCCTATGACGTCATATGGTGCGACCCGGAAGTATAAAATGCGCACCTAGGGAAGCAGTCAGTATCCATCATCTTTGAGGGACTGTTCCGCAAAATCATTTCTCCATACAGATTCTCAAATCTGCACTAAGCCATAGAGGACAGAGCTAAATGGTAGCAACGTCAACTCAAACTTGATAAAAAACAACAAGTGGCTTAGAGGAAAAACATATTTTCTCAAAGCATAAAGTTCTAGAAAGTAAGGCCTCGGACAACTGCATAACTTATCTGCGCAAAGATAAGGGCCTACCACCTGAGATAACAGTATCAGGGAGTATAAGACAGTTTACAACCTAGCTGTTAAAGGGATACTCCACCGTTTTTTCATATTAAACTATGTTATTCCCTTAACTAAGACGAGTTGATACATACCTCTCTTGTCTCAGTGCGTGCACTAAATCGCTCTGTCTTGCGGCGAAACTTTGTTAGCACTTAGCTTAGCCCAGTTCATTCAATAGGTGCCAAGCAGAGAAGCTACCAAACACCTCCACGTTTTCCCTATTTAAATACAGTTACTCGAGTAGTGTAACTCGACCTAGGACGGTGACACAAAACAAAACGTTGCGCTTTTCTAAGCGTGTAAAATGGATAACTATATTGTATGGCGGTATACCATAGCAAGTGCTCGGGAGCACTTTGACTTGGCGCAGTAATATCTTCACTCGTGAAAAGTCCTCTCACCGGCCCCCGCTCCCTCTCATTTCCGTCAATAGAACCAACGTGACTTTTACAGGAGAGGGAGCGGGGGCCGGTGAGAGGACTTTTCACGAGTTTACGTTTAGAACTGTTTTGTGTCACCGTCCTAGGTCGAGTTACACTACTCGAGTAACTGTATTTAAATAGGGAAAACATGGAGGTGTGTGGTAGCTTCTCTGCTTGGCCCCTATTGAATGAACTGGGCTAAGCTAAGTGCTAACAAAGTTTCGCCGCAAGACGGAGCGATTTAGTGCACGCACTGAGACGAGAGAGGTATGTATCAACTCGTCTTAGTTAAGGGAATAACATAGTTTAATATGAAAAAATGGTGGAGTATCCATTTAACTCTACTATTGCACCTACAAAGTCAAGGGGATAATGGGCATACAGCCTAACAACTCCCTCAGGAGGAGGCCAAAGCTAGTAATATATATCCAAACATGGGTAATATATATATATATATATAGGGTTATTAACAAATAACACAATAACCTAGCTCTAGCCTAGCCGCTAAGCTACGAGCCTATAACTAACAACAGGCACCAAACAGCCTAATAAAGCCTGTTATTCACTTCCAAATCCCATGGGAAGAGAAAGGAAGTGATGTTCACAAGCAGTAATGTCAGGCGGCCGATTAAAGCCGCCGACACACATTAACTGAAGCAGTGAGTGCCAACTCAAGCTATACTGAAAATAGCTGAGAAGCTTAAAAAAGACTAAACGGCAGCCATTTTGTGGCATGATAAAAATTCCCGGGAAGGCCAAGTAAGAGGGGCGAGGGTAGATGTACTGTACCCTTGCCAGAGAGGAGATTGATCACCGGCGTGGATTATTCTGATGCCGGTATTCAATCACCTCCCTCAGATCTTGCTTCCTCTTCCTCGTATCCCGCCGCTTTTGCGACTGACCGCAGCAGGGTACGCCCTGCCGTTTAGACGAGATGTCATCTTAAGGGGTCTTGACGGCAGGACCAGAGCTTTTAGTGACGGTGCACTGCCTGTGATGAGATAGTTCACGAACGTCTCGTTAATAGGCAGCAACGACACATACCCGTGCGGGCGCAATCCCTCCACATCAGCGAAACTTCCCCGCAGCTCCATCTGCGAGCCCCATGAGTGCAGCCGCCGCTCTGCCTCAGCACGAGCAGGGCCACACATGCACAGATGTCGACGCCCCTTCCCTCGAGAAGGGGGCCAGATAGGAACCAGGCGTTTTCATAGGGAAACGCTCACAGTTTACACAGACAGCACTCTCAAGCACTGTCAGTGCATGTTCTTCCCCCAGACAGTGAATGCATAGGTTGTGTGTGTCTTCCGGAGTCAAGAATCTTGGACACGGATCAGCACACTTCCTAAAGTGCTTACCTTTGCCCTCAGACATGATTGGATACCTTATTTCTTGTAGAAAAAGAAACATGATAGTGGCAGACACAAACAGCCCGAAAAGATGATGAGATACTGACTGCTTCCCTAGGTGCACCTTTTATACTTCCGGGTCACACCATATGACGTCATAGGCTGTCGCAGGCCAATATGATTGGAGTTTTTGATAGTTGGCTTTCGAAACACCGAGTCACGTGGACGTTCCCCATTGCATGTTCAACGCAGAGTTGAAGTTCCCTTTCGAAAGGGAACTAAATAATGTTTAGTTAGTATGGTAGACACAGAAATATTAGTATTTGATGTCTAGAAAACAATCAGCAACAATGTTTCCATGATGAATGTTCACAAAAGATTTTTAACTGTGATGAAAAAGTTATTTTCTAGCTTCTGGATTTACAGTATGACATGAAGCAGTATCTGCTAATCTTCTGATGAATGGTCTAACACAATTCAGATTGATGGATCATTTATCATGTTATTTCATGAGGATTAACAGAAATTACTTACGGACAGAGTTCATCTCAATGCAGTACTCATCTTGACGGTAAGTGGGTTGTCCAGGTGACCATATTTGATAGTTCAATTTGGTTCCATCAGTCCAGTACCAATGTCCCCACTGTGAACAGAAGAGAAAAAACAGCATTGTGTTTATGTCCACAGCTTTACATGGCTTCGTTTTATCTTTATTTATCTAAAAGATGATTCCTCATGAACCCTAACCCCACTTTAAACATGTCAGAAATCTAAACAGAAATGGACAGAAATTATTTCACAGAAAGGGTATCAGTAAAGAATATGTAAAACTATGTAAGAAAGTGTTAAATCACTCAGTTATCTCTATCAGCCACACTATTTCACATCGAGTTTCACGATACAAACACTGGAGTATGACATCATCATGGTGAGCGGTGCCTCTCATGGCTGCCAATGCACTAAACTAACTGTTCTGAGGACCAAAAATACAGGACAAAAACACATCTATGTTTTAATATGTATTATGTATTAAATGAGATTTAATGTAATGGTAAATGGCCAGAAGCACAGAAAGTATGATGAAAAAAAAAAAATTGCATACACGATAAATTTTATGGAGTCCGATCCAGGCAGGTGTTGATGCATGAGTTGTGCGTCTAATCAGGTTCTTTATGAAAATGTACTCCTCATGGCTGTGTACAGAAGCAAGGTTCCCTTTATATTTGTACAAACAGTCATACTGTAGAGGCGGAGACATGAGCAAACACAAAGAACATGTTATTTTAAATTAATAATCCAAAATCTGGGACAAATTGAAATGACTTTCCTCTGATAACTGACAGGTGTCACAGATGTTTACAGAGTTAATCCAAGAATATTCTTATGATTTTAATGTCATATCAGAAGCTGAATGCATCATACCTCGGCAAAATCCCATCTTGTAGGCTCATTATAAAACTTGAAGCATCTGCATCCATAGGCAGACCATCCTGTCTCACAGGCTGTTAAATGGCAGTTTTGTTTGTTATTATCTTGTTACTTTTAATGACCTTTCATGTAATTAAATGAATAACTTTCATTTAAAGGTACACTATGTAACTTTTGGCCCTTTACCGGTTAAAAAACAAAATGACATGCAACACTGTTTCAGTTGTGCTTTGGCTTCACATGACTGTGGAGATGAAGACGACGCTTCACAAAAGATGCTGTACAGTGAACTCTGTTAGAGAGCTACATATACAGAGAGCAGTCTATCTGGTCCTGGAATTAAATACCTCAAAAATTCCTGGTCCCACAATATTAAGTGGCCTTAACTACTATGTACCTACATCAAAAAATAAGTACAATATACTTATTGGGTTTATATTGAATTGCAAAACACGTTTTCTGCTATTGATGTGGATACGGGTATGGTTAGGGAAAGCTTTGGTGGTATGGGTAGGTTTAAGGGTAGGGGTAAGGTGTAAGGGATGGGTCAACAGTGTAATTATAAATGTAATTACAGAAATTATTTACAGATGTAATTACATGCAGGTGTTTTAAAGTATAAGTACAATGTAAAAACATGTATGTACCCAATAAGTGCATTGTATCAAATGATTAATTTAAATGTAAGTACATAGTAGTTAAGGTCACTTAATATAAAGTGGGACCAAATTCCTTAATCACTGTGTCACTTTTACAACATTTCAGATACATCAGTTCTCATCATCTCCTAAAGCCAAGCTAATGTTGGTTCTTGTTTTATTACGAGCTCTGTGGCGTTCTCTTTCTCTTTCTGTGCCACTCCCACACCAGACACGCGTCAAAGCAGCCGGAGCAACTTTTCTCTATTTACGGATGTGACGAGACACGCACAGGTGAGTGATGTATGTCAGAAAACTGTTCTGACATGTTTAAAATATGAACACTTATAATAGACTTACCATAGTGAATCAGTGAATCATGTTTTGTAAGAAGGATTGATGATGTATTGACTCATTATTTAAATTTTGTTTATTTTGAACAAAAAAAGTTACATAGTGCACCTTAAATAAACAAAGGATTTAAAATAGTTTCCAATATACTCTTTAAAACATTTTAAAGCATGCTGGAGAACATGACCATCAGGTGTTACACACACTTGTTAAGGTGGAGAACAAGTTTTGGACTTTTGTACTGTACTAGACATACACACTGACAAGAGAAGAAGTCAAGAGAAGACTTACAGTTACAATCTTTATTCTTTTCAACAGGACGCGTTTCCACTTAAAAAGAAAGAAATACACATTTTTAAAACAAAACTGCTAGCAGTAGTGCTAATACAACTACTAATACATATATACTGCAAATTATTACTGGTGTTGTATATTATTGTCAAAATTAATAATATAATATCATTCATAAGAATCAACAACTTTAGGTGATGTTATGATATAATTATTTTTGTTTTGTTATCTTAATATTATCATAATAATTAAATAATTAAATAATAATTAGAATTAAAATTACTCAGGTGCACATACTGTATTAGATCATTCCTGCTTCTGATCAGTCATTACAGAGTCCCAGATGTGCTTCAATTCATGTTAAAATAACAGTTCTGATGTGAGACGTGGAATAATAGTTTTACCTGAAGCATTCAAAGTGACCAGAAGACCGAGAGACAGATAGACAGTCCACAACGCCATCGTTTCTCAGAGAACACTGGAACTCTGCATAGATTTAAAACACAATTATACACAAATAATTATTACAAAGATTTGTATTTTTGTGACAACAACCAGTAGATCAATGTGTACAAACAATGTTTTTATATAGTTTGTACTTGGTGGATCACAGAGCCAGTGCAAGATGAGCATTTATGGTTAAAGAGCAGATTTGTTTTGTTTTTTTTAGGAAATGAACAATGGTTTCTCTAGATAAGACCCTTATTCCTCATCTGGGATCATGTAGAGCTCTTTGAAACTGCATTTAAACTGTAATTTGACCTTCAAGTCCACTATATGGAGAAAAATCCTGGAATGTTTTCCTCAAAAACTATCATTTCTTTTCAACTGAAGAAAGAAGGACATGAACATCTTGGATGACATGGGGTGAGTAAATTATCAGGAAATTTTAATTCTGAAGTGAAATAATCCTGTTCGCACACTTTGTAAGAAATTAAAAAAAAAAAGATTTTAAATTTTTATTTGAAAATAGAAAAGGTTGTACTGTTGACACACAATGAACTCAACAAACCAGCAAAGACAAGAGGGAAGGAAGCATGATATAACGGGAGCAGAGCACATGAGGAACAGCTGAACACAATCAGGCCAACGAGAACTCGACCCTTGCGCTAATTTTGAGTGGCTCAATAGCGTGATATGATATTATCTGCATTTTATTATTTATTACTATATAATAAGTGTTACGATGTGGTCAGCGGGCAAGAAACAAAACTAAACAGAGCATTGAAACAGGAAATGAAGTAAACAGAAAAGAGTGTCAAAATAAGGGTCCACATAACAGAACATAAACCTGACAATAAGCTCATTAGGCTATTGTTATGTTAGTTCCAAACCTTGAATCTCACTCGACGAGAGGCTTTCTGATGATATTTCTCCAGTATCAGCAATGCTTGCCTTTGTGTGATCTAGAGAGACTCACTCAGTGCAGTTACATTGGGACTGTCTTTGAGCAAATCATCAAAGCGTTCATTCAAAGATAGATGTAATGAAACAAGGTGTTGATTATTTTAACTTTCATCTCCACTTCACAAGGGTCAGCTGAGCTGTATTATTACCAGTTTCAATGGCATTGATTCACTGCACTGACCAACACTGATGACATTCATACAATAACATTGAATACATTCACACAGGCAATAACGTATGGAGCCCCGCACATGATCATTCACTAAACCGTGTGCACAATGTTCCCTCGTCTGAATGATTAACAGATTTACAACACACATACTGTAGAACATTGTAATGTTTAATAACATTTCATGAAAGTTAAATTTAGCATTGAAGAAAAGTAGATTTGTGTTATGCTGTCAATAATAGTTCTTAGACAGAAAATCTGAATTGGCAAAAATCAGCACTGGCAGGTCACACTTACAAAAAAACATCTCAATCGGCCAAGATTATTGCAATCTGTGCATCTAATTAATCCATAACTGCTTCTCAATCAAAACATAAGAAGTAAAAAAGTCTGTAAAAAATGTAAGAAATATTTTCAATTGTCTCTAATCACGCAGATTTGTACTTTATATCCAATGACAGTTATGGTGTTACTGCTTCACTCCAGCAGCTAATGCAATCCACGGGAATAAACGATATGAAGAAAAACAAACTCTTAAACTGTGAAACATTGGTCAAAGTTCACAAAAACAGTGATTACATCCTTTAACCTTCTCGAACACGACTCAACACACACTTCTACGAGCAACAGCCTCAACACCCGTCAAAAATAAAAGTCTTCCAAAAATAATCACTTTTCAAAATGAATTAATCATGTTCTGCTTGATCATCGATGAGGTGTATCCTCCAACATTAGCTACTGTTGAATGCATTAAACATGTTAAGCGCTTCTGCATTGAGCATTTTAGCATCATTAATTCACTGAACAACATAAAACATAATCTACATTCTGAATAACCAAATAAAAATAAATAAAAACTAAAAACTATAAAAACAATACAAAATGAAAACTAAAAACTAAGCTCTGTTCTGGGAATGTTCCAACAGAACTAACATTCCCAGAATGCCCCATGAATCAAAAATGACTAAATGGGTTTTAGTCGGCTAAAAGTGAAATAAATGTAAATGTAGAAAAGTCAAACCTCAGGAAATATGCTCCGAACAGCAAACTGAGTGTTTCTGCTGGATAGTATATCAGAGATGTGTCTTTTCTTGAACTCTTGATGTATTATTTTTCCACTATATTGTGGGCTTAAATAAGTGTACTCATGTTACGTAAGGTGCGTGTCAGCCAATCAGAAAGGATCTGCATGTTACTGAGATGTCTCTAAATCACATGACTCTCAGAAAAAACACCACAGAAGTAATTACCACAATTGTTCAAAGCCATGTATTTCATCTTTCAGTTGTCTGTTTTAATCATTATCTAATGATTTCCAAAAGTATCATTGTGTAATGATTTTACTTGTTGAGGCATATGACTATTAACTAATTGTTAAGTAATAAGTAATATTAGTAGGAATATCAACCATAATCATAACCACAATGATAAATTACTTAATAATGAGCTGGAAGCTGAAATACATGTCTTTGACCCATTAACACATTAATGTACACTATTAGTACATGTTGTTAAGGATTTATTACCTGATTAGAAATTCACATTTTACTTACTTCATTAATCAGCTATAGGGCCAGATATACTAAACAGGGTAAATTAGCATGAGAATGCAATTCCCAAAAACTGGAAAGTTTTGCGCTGGTGAAAGCTGTTAGTAAATCTGATACAGACCACGGATCATACTCCCACCCACGCCGGTCCCGTTTGGGATGTTGATTCTCAGTTGATATCAGCAGAAAACAAGTTAGAGAGCTGATTCTGATCATGCAAGTGTGAATCTTTTACTCCAGATTCATGCATTAAACACACAGACTTCATTCAGTTTGAGTCACACTAAACAAGCCATTGATCAGGACATGGACAGCCTCTTTAACAAATAAAGATCTGAAGGTAAATGTGGCTTGAACCAATTTCAAACATGACATGCAGTCAACTCTCTAAAATTTGTTGGGTTATTATTTTTTTTTACCCATGTTCTGTCTTCTTCTAGCACTCTTGCTCTTCTTCACTGTAGTCTTCATCTATCTCATCTCGGTTGGTGATTTCAACATGTTTTCTTCACCCCGTGTATCTTCTCGATAAGCTCTGTTCTTGGTTACAAAACATTAAATTCAGGAGCCTAACTTTCACAACTTTTGCTCATCTCATGCTGAGTCAAGTCATCTACTGGTCATAATGAATTCAGGAGAGTCCAGAATATTTATTTATTTTCGAAATGTAACATTTATTTGTCAGGTAAAAATGTATCATGCCAATTACACAAATAACCAATTAGAAGCCAATTCAGAAATCATACATAACATCAGTTGCTCATAGATGACTCTAAGAGTAAGAAGTGCATATACACACAGTGCTGGATTCGTGTTTTTAAGACATTCACCCTTCACTGCATGGGGGTTTCTGGCTACAGAAGATCCCACAAGACCCACATGACATCCCACTTTCCCTTAAATACCCAGACCAGAACAAAAAGATTGTAAATATTTATTTCACCAACACCTGTTTGGGGGAGAGGAGTGGGTTATCAGATATCATGAAGAGACACCACCCAAAAGGAGGACAGAATTCTCCTTAATCTTCCTCATAATACCAGTGACTGCTGTGAAATTGAGACCATTTTACCAATCGCTCTGAGACAATTAAAATGATACCACACATGAAAGGAAAAAACTATAGATACTGTTAGATCAAAATCTCAGTAATAGGTAGAATATTTGTAATTCCAGTGAGCAGCGCGAGATCTCGCGAGAATGACCAAGCAGACACAGATCAAGTGTGGTACAAAGCATTCTCAGATTTATTCAGGAAGAAGGGTCATATTTATAGACATAGGTTAAACAACAATCTCCAGGATGGCTTGAGCATCCAATCCTACGACTTACCATGTAAACCTTACCATGTATGGCATTTCACAAAATATAATACAAATAAGAAATGTATGTGCGTAAATGTGTGTGTGTCTTCAACTTCTGGTTACGTGTGAGAGTGTCAGTGTGTCCAAGGACTACTACTTGTTGTTTTGTCTAGGTAGGCACATGAGCTGCACAATGGAAAAATCCCAAGACACAGAGAAAGTCAGAAAGTGAAGCCCAAGAAATAAGAGAATATTTAACAGATACACAAGATACACTTGATCTGATACATCCTAAATTATGCAAATCGAGCCGCAAGACAAGACAAAGGAAGGTTTTGCCCACCAAAAATTACACTCGTATTATTGGCGGACGGTCCCAAGGATGCATCCTCAAAACACTACGACGCGCGTCTCCTCGTTGCACAAGTTTTCTGTCGCCAAACCTTTGACATTTTTGACACCTTTGACCTGAACATATATGCAAGTATTAACTTCTTTAAGATTTGTGTACTGTTTCCTTGCTGGCTCTCAAAGGTTTAACTGTTTGTAATTTGCCACTGTTTTGATCACCTCTGTTTTCTTGACTTTACTTTTATTTTCTATATATATATATGTGTAGTACTTGTGTCTATTTAGCCGTATGACCTTTGTATTATCAATTTTATATATTAAATACATTATATTCATGCTTGATTGTTCTGCTGCTCACTCAGTCAATTTTACATTCGATCCGGCACTGCTTTACGCTTTGATACTATAATAGGAATTTATTTTCGTGGCCAGAGAATAACATTCCTTGTATGATAGTCTGTAAAGAAATTAACAGTTTGGTGGACAAACTTGGATAGTTTCTCTATAATAACTATTAAACTAGAACTGATCATATATGTAATTAATTATAATTCGTTGTAGTTAATTCACAATATATCTGCATAATTCCCTCCTGGGTCAATATATGTATCATAATTAATCATAAAGCTTTATGATTTATTATATTCATATAATTCACCCATAAATTGATTAAATACCTGTACAATTCATTACATAGCCTACAGACATGCAGTCACACATTTATGCATGTGCAACTCCAGATGACATCAGTCGTTAACATAGTTATCTATCACGTCATTGCTAATTGCTTAACTAGACTTCAAGCAATAGATTAGTGAGTAACTTATATGAAATTTTTAGATTTTCATATTCACTTTTAAACTGCTGTAAAAAAAAAAAAAAAGACAATTTCTGACCGTAACATACAATTTTCCATTAAAACAGTAAAATACCATAGAAAAGAATGCATTCTGGGTAATATTTGTCATTTTCATGAAAGTAGCCTCCAGGAATATACTGTGAATTAACAGAGCTCAAAGTTGACCCTCAGAGGCTGTGTCCCAAATCACACCCTATACCCTCATTCACTATTCCCTACATTAGTTTAATAATATAATCCACTTGATAGAATGAATGACAAGAAGCGAGTTAATCCAGACACTGATGAACACCTGCTCTTAACAAGCAGAATCACTGAAAGACAGAGAAAAGAACAGAAAAGAGAGAAACATAAGAACTACAACCGATTTAAAGCCACAACCTTTTGACCCTTTCACACTGAGTGTGAAACCAGTTTACAAACATGTTTCTTTCATACCTGTACAGAAGTTCTTGCTGGGAATTAACAGGTTTAGATGTTTTATTAAAAATAAAAATGTTTGTATTCACCATTATGGTGATCACTGTTTGCTTTAGTTGACAGCTATACCCTTGACCCTAACATTAGTTTTTCTGATTGCTGTAATTATGTGTTAATTATGTAAGCATGCCAAAAAAAAAAAAAAAAAAAAACCCTGGGAGAAAGACAGTCTTGTCTCTCTTGTCTTTGTTTAGTCTTTCTTTGTTTGACTTGTGCCTGAACACTTTTCTCTGTCTCTGTTTGTGTTGGCCATGTGCTCCACTGGTCCTGCCTCCTTGTTTCTCATTACCACACCACCTGGTTTAGTCCTCGTTAGTGTGATTGTGTTCACCTTATCCTCGTGTTGTTCTCTTTATATATTGCCTCTTTCCCTCATGTCATTGCTGGTTTGTTGCGTTCATTCTAGTCTTAGTCTTGTTAGTTAGTGATGTTTGTTCACATCCTGGAGCTACACTGTCATTTCTTTACTGTTAACATATATTTTGTTTTTAACCTGAGGAACAAGTTGAAATGACTTTCCTCTGATAATTGACAGGTGTCACAGACGTTTACAGAGTTAATCCAAGAATATTCTTATGATTTTAATGTCATATCAGAAGCTGAATGTATCATACCTCGGCTGAAGACCATATTTGAGGGTCATTGAAAAACATCTGCATCCATAGGCAGACCATCCTGTCTCACAGGCTGTTAAATGGAAGTTTTGTTTGTTATTATGTTGTTACCTTTAATGACCTTTCATGAAATTAAATGAATAACTTTCATTTAAAGGTGCCCTATGTAACTTTTGGCCCTTTACCAGTTAAAAAACTAAAAGGCATGCAGCACTGTTTCAGTTGTGCTTTGTCTTCGCATGACTGTGGAGATGAAGACGACGCTTCACAAAAGATGCTGTACAGTGAACTCTGTTAGAGAGCTACATATGGCAGTCTATCTGGTCCTGGAATTAAATACCTCAAAAATTCCTTAATCACCGTGTCGCTTTTACAACATTTCAGATTCCTCAGTTCTCATCATCTAAAGCTGAGCTAATGTTGATTCTTGTTTTATTACGAGCTCTGTTGCGTTCTCTTTTCTCCAGCAGACTCTCCTCTCTATTCTGTTCAGTGTTTGTTTAAAACGGGTGATTCTCCAGAGGTTGGAGATTCAGCTGCTGACAGGTCTAAAATATAAATACTTATAATAGACTTACCATAGTGAATCAGTGAATCATGTGTTGATTCACTCATTTTTAAATTTTTGTTTATTTTGAACAAAAAATAAATACCTTAAATAAACAAAGGAGTTCAAATAGCTTCAAAGATGCTCTTTAGATCATTTTAAAGCATGTTGGAGAACATGATCATCCGGTCTTACACACACTTGTTAAGGTGGAGAAATGCACAAGTTTTGGACATTTGTACTGTACTAGACATACACACTGACAAGAGAAGAAGACAAGAGAATACTTACAGTTACAATCTTTATTTTCAACAGGACGTGTTTCCACTTAAAAAGAAAGAAATACACATTTATAAAACAAAACTGCTAGCAGTAGTGCTAATACAACTGCTAATAATTATATGCTGCAAATTAACAGGCATATTTGGTGTTGTGTAATGTTGTCACATGGAATCGATATTTGTGCCAAATTCTGCAGCAGATCGATGACATCTCAGATCATTATCTAGTCTTGTGTATACTACATTTAGTCAAGGCTGCAAATCCGAGTCCCTCTTACTATATCAGCAAATTCTTTGATAAAGTCTGTATGGTGTCCTGATGGCCTGTATACAGTAGCAAGCACAAATGTCAAATGGGACTTATCACTTATACTAGATAGTGTTACATAAAGCAGTGGTTCCCAACCACGTTCCTGGAGGCCCCTCAACAGTGCACATTTTGCAAGTCTCCTTTGTCTGACACACCCATTTCAGGTCTTGAAGTCACTATAATGAGCTGATGACCTGAATCAGGTGTGTTTAATTGAGGAAACATGCAAAATGTGCAGTACTGGGGGCCTCTGGGAATGTGGTTGGGAATCACTGACATAAAGCACCATCACTTCAAAAGAATTATATTTGAAACTAGACTTTTGAGTAATACTGAAGATATTACTATAAATTACAGCAACACCTCCACCTTTGCCTTTCAGATGAGGCTCATGATCTTGGGTTTTGGACTCATTTAAAGTAATGTAATTGTCTGGTTTGAGCCAGGTTTCTGTCAAACACAGCACATCTAGGTTATAATCTATAATAATATCATTTACAAAGAGTGATTTTGAAAAAAGGGATCGTATATTCAGCAGCCCAACTTTATCATTTGTTCATCTGTATTACAGTGCATACACAATAATTATGCAAGTTGATATTTTTACAAGCACATTTTACCAATTCCAAACCACATTAATCTTAATAACTACTATTAATTTTGTATTTAATCATTTATAAGTGATATATAATTAAGGAAATCTGTAATCAGTAAGGTTTAATTTTATAGGTAAAATGGGCCAAAAAGGACGCAATACTAATGCAATACTAGAAATTGCTAAATTAAGGTGTGACCAATGGACAGCAACAGTGAAACCGTTACAGATCGCTTATCTTTATTCCGCCTGCTCTCTTTCTGCTGGTTGTGTAAAGCTGTGGTGAAATGAGTAATCATTTTTAGTTTATTTAGTAAAGAATTTGTGTTGTTCAAAGTTCAATATCATTGTTTTGACTTCATGAAGATCATCAAACTGAATGAACATCAAACTGACTAGAACAAACTCTTTGACATGTATATATGATGCTGGATACCAAGAGTGAAACTGTTAATAATGTTGACAGACAGTAATCTCATTCATGTGTCAGTCATGTGTGGTGAACTATTATTTATTAAACAAATGTTAGTCAGTCAGTAAAACAAAATGTTAATTTTTAAATTTCGTGAGTTTGTGGCTTTCTGTTTAAGACAAGAGAAAGCGAGGGCACATGCAGCACAGTTCATGAAGATAGAAACAAACCCAAGAATTTATAATCTCTGTGAGTTTCACATTAACATTATAATGTGCTTTTGTATCGAATTGCTACATTTTATTAAATGCTGCATAAACTAAACTAATTTCAGAGCTCTGTATAGGTCATTATGCAAAACTATCTGCAACGTTTTAATTGAAAGGTTAGTTTATAAATACAATAACCTAAAAATAACCATAAGGAAACATTCTGTATGAGCTATGTTTATGTTATTTAAACTTTCTGTATAAAATATGTTTATGTTATTTAAAAACAACCTTCCTTCAACATTCTGGGAACATTATTTTTTTTTTGTAATAAAGAACATTCGTAGAACATTATTATTTAGTTCCCCCCAAAATTAACCAAACCAAACATAATACTTGGCTTTCATAACCGATAATTATGAAATTATTCCTGATGCAAGAAGAATCAGCAGAAAATAAAATTGGACAATAACAATAAGCGGTTGATAAAATGAGTAATGAGTTTAATCAATTATTAATCAAGTTTAATCAATCATTTCTTAAAGCACAAAAATTAAATAAAAGTGATCCATTTTCAGGGATTCATTCAGATTCATGTCTCTGATAAAGTACTATATAGTAAAAATAGGATTTTTGAGGTAATGCAGTCTGTAAAACCTGTTTTACGACAATCGACAATCTAAAGGACACTTGTATACGCTAAAATATAATTTTGCCTCCCTTCAGTTTCAATATCTTTTGTTTAAAAGATGATAGATACAAAATGTTTTGTCTGGTACAAACTGTCACCCAGTGGAATCAAAGACAACAATCAGCAGGTTCCTAGAGCAAACAAAACGTCTCGGTTACGTATGTAACCCTCGTTCCCTGAAGGAGGGAACGGAGACGTACGTCAGTAGTGACCGACGAATTGGGATATCGCTTAGAGAGCCCTATCATCTTCGTGTAAACTAAAACAAGCCAATGGAATTGGCGTGCGATATTTGCATAATGCGCACCGCCCCCGACAGGTGTATATAAATAGGAAGCAGATGCAATCGCACTCTGTTTTTCGCTGAGGAGACAACTGGTGTCCGCACTACAGCGAGGGTACAGAAACTGTGGCGACGGGACGTACGTCTCCGTTCCCTCCTTCAGGGAACGAGGGTTACATACGTAACCGAGACGTTCCCTTTCAGTCGGTCACGTTCGACGTACGTCAGTAGTGACCGACGAATTGGGATCCCAACTAAAGCGCCACAGTTACGAAACCCCTTCCAGTGCCCAGCGCAAGCTCAGCCGCCCATAGCACCGGCTGGCGGTGAAGGGGGCGAGCTTACACCGAGAGAGTCTACTGCTGTCTACCACTACCCACTAAGTAAACTAGACACACTGGGAAAGCGAACCCGAAGGGACGCTGCGGAGACCACTACCTACCCAACGGGGGAGGAGTTTACGTGGGAATACACATATGGACTGGCCCCGGGGCAGTACGCATATGGAGTCCCTGGGATGGCTCCACCTGGTTAGGGGGAGACTCATCTGACAGGTGACAGCAGAGCTGGCTCTGCTAAGGGAAAGACACGGACTCTGCCCGTAGGGAGTTTTAAACCGTGGAAAATACACATATGGGACCGCTCACGTAGAGGGGTCATGACATATGGGCCCCAGCCAACAGACAGCGTCAGCGACGGATGTAGGCCTGGCATCAGACACTCCGCAATGTCCGAGCCGAAGGGGGAGGCGGAGGAACTCGACAGGGTTCGCCAAGCGGGGAACGCGACTGGAGTGAAAGTATGCACGTATCCGGCCAGAGGCGGGAATGGCATTGCAAGCCGACACTTAGAGTGGGTACAACACGTCTACCGACTAGTGGATGCGAGTACACGCGAGGATACCGGCTCTACACGTAGGCTATAAAACCTAGCGAACGTGTTAGGTGTCGCCCAGCCCGCAGCTCTACAGATATCTGTCAGCGAGGCGCCATGAGCCAGCGCCCAGGAAGAGGCCACCCCTCTGGTGGAGTGGGCTCTCAACCCGAGCGGGCAAGGCACGCCCTGGGATTCGTACGCCAAGGCGATGGCATCCACTATCCAGTGGGCCATCCTCTGCTTGGAGACAGCCTTTCCCTTCTGCTGGCCTCCGTAACAGATGAAGAGCTGATCTGAGGTCCTAAAGCTTCGCGTTCTGTCCACGTAAACGCGCAGAGCGCGGACGGGACAGAGCAAAGCTAGGGCTGGGTCTGCCTCCTCCGAGGGCAGCGCTTGCAGGTTCACTACCTGATCTCTGAAGGGAGTGGTAGGAACCTTGGGCACGTATCCAGGCCGGGGTCTCAGGATGACGTGAGAAGCACCGGGCCCGAATTCTAGGCACGTTTCGTCGACCGAAAATGCATGCAGATCCCCTACCCTCTTCAGGGAAGCCAATGCAACCAGAAGAACCGTCTTAAGAGACAATAGTTTCAGGTCGACTGATTGCAAAGGTTCGAAGGGATGACCCCGGAGAGCTGTGAGAACCAGGGTCAAATCCCAAGAGGGTACAGAGGAAGGGCGAGGAGGATTCAGTCTCCTGGCCCCCCTCAGGAATCTGACGATCAGATCGTGTTTCCCCAGGGACTTACCCTCAACTGCATGGTGATGTGCGGCAATGGCGGCAACATACACCTTGAGGGTGGAGGGAGACAGCCTTCGCTCCAACCCATCTTGCAGAAAGGAAAGCACAGATCCGACCGAACATGATCGGGGGTCCTCTCGGCGAGAGGCGCACCATTCGACGAACAGGTTCCACTTCAGCGCGTAGAGATTCCTAGTAGAAGGAGCTCTAGCGGAAGTGATGGTGTCTACGACCGTTTGCGGGAGATCACTCAGAACCTCCGCATCCCGTCCAGGGACCACACGTGGAGGTTCCACAGATCGGGAGGCGGGTGCCACAGGGTGCCCCGTCTCTGAGTCAGGGTGTCCTTCCTCAGAGGAATCGGCCAGGGAGGTGCTGTCACGAGGAGAATGAGGTCTGAGAATCAGGTCCGAGTGGGCCAGTACGGAGCCACTAACAGAACCTGCTCCCCGTCCTCCCTGACCTTGCACATGAATAGTGCGAGAAGGCTCACTGGGGGAAGCGCATGTTTGCGCAGACCCGGGGGCCAGCTGTGTGCCAGGGCATCCGTGCCGAGCGTGCCGCCGGTCAGGGAATAAAACCACTGGCGGAGGGCAGTTTCCGGGGAGGCAAACAGGACTACCTGGGCCTCGCCGAACTGCTGCCAAATCAGCTGGACCGCCTGGGGGTGGAGCCGCCACTCGCCCGCAAGTAGATGCTGCCGTGACAGCTCGTCGGCTGCACGGTTGAGCACACCTGAGACACGAGTGGCCCGAAGGGACCTCAGATCCTTCTGACTCCACAACAAGAGATGGCGGGCGAGTTGCAACATGCGACGGAAGCGTAGACCACCTTGACGGTAGGTGTACGCAACGGCCGCAATGCTTAGTGAGCGGACTAGAACGTGCTTGCCTGACAACAGCTCCTTGAAGCGGGCCAGCGCAAGACGAACCGCTAGCAACTCGAGGCAATTGGTATGCCAATGCAGCTGAGGCCCCGTCCAAAGACCTGTCACTGCATGCCCGTTGTACGTGGCCCCCATCCCGTGGCAGAGACATCTGTGGAGACCACAGCGTGCCTGGACACTCGTTCGAGGGGTACTCCGGCCCACAGAAACGAAGGGTCCAACCACCGGATAAGGGTGCGACGGCAGCTCGGTGTCACGGGGACACGGAGCGTGCCGCACTGCCACGCCCATCTCGGGACCCGGCCGCGGAGCCAGTGTTGAAGCGGTCTCATATGAAGCAATCCGAGCGGCGTTACCGCGGCTGCAGATGCCATATGCCCCAGGAGCCTCTGAAAATCTTTCAGTGGAGCCGCTGTCCTGCACTTGAGCGAGCTCAGGCAGTTCAACACCGACTGGACGCGCACCTCGGTGAGACGCGCAGTCCGTGCGACCGAGTCTAGCTCGAGACCGAAACAAGAGATCCTCTACCCGGGGGCGAGTTTGCTCTTGTCCCAGTTGACCTGAAGACCCAACCGGTTGGGAGCAACAACCATGTCGGGTAGGACTTTGTACTGACATGCCCGACCCTCGAGCGCAGACCGACCTAGGAAGGGTCTGCGTCGAGGCAGAATCAAGACATGAAAGTATGCGTCCTTCAGGTCTATTGCTGCAAACCAATCCTGGGGACGGTCCAGGATTGGCCGTAGCCCACCGCCCTTTTATGGTACAATGAAGTAGGGGCTGTGAAACCCCGACTTCATATCGGCTGGAGGGACCGGCTTGATTGTACCCTTCGCCAGGAGGACAGCAATCTCCACCCGGAGAACAGGAGCACTGTCCAACGACACCGGAGTGAAGTGGACAGCCCTGAAGACCGGGGGACGCCGGGCGAACTGAATCGCATAGCCGAGTCTGATAGTACGAATGAGCCAACTGGACAGGCTGGGGAGCGTGCTCCACGCTTCCAGACACTGAGCCAGCAGGACCAAAGGCACCACAGACGCACCGGGGGTGGGGCAGCAAGGCAGAGAGGGGACCCGACCCGGACAGCTGGGGGGCGGCCCGGAGTGGGGTCAGACTCTGCGAGGCAGCAGTGTGCATGGGAGACCGCGCACGGGACGCGGTCTGCACCATCACACTGCCACCTGCTGGCGAATGGGGGGGGAGCTGTCAGCGGCGAGGCGGAGCCTGGCACACTGACAGACACCCCTTGTTGTGACCTGGAGTTTGAGGAAACTGCTCTTTTTGTGAAAAGTGGGTACCGCTGGACTCCGGAGAGCCAGCGGCGGTAGACAGACAAACACAAATTCCCCCCGGCCCTCCTCCGGGGGTGGGAGAGATGGTGGAAAACTCTCCCGAAGAGCAAGATCCTTCCCCTCCAGGTTGCCCGTCTCAGTGCCGTGTTTTGCTCTTACGCTTACCACCGGGCTTAGCGGAGACGGGCTGGGCACCACGCCCGCGACCGGCACCCTGCTGTCTGGCTGGTGTAGGCTGCTGCTTTGCCGTCTTAGCAGGGGCGGAGGACGATGCAGGCGGGCGCCCTCGGCGACGAGCGGGCTGAGGCTGAGCCACGGGCGGCTGGGTGGAGGCAGCAGCGGACCGCCGTGGCATAACGTGACTGATAGCCTCAGCCTGCTTCTGTGCAGCGGAGAACTGATGGGCGAAGCTCTCCACCGCGTCGCCGAATAGGCCGACCGGGGACACGGGGGAATTTAGGAACCTCTGCTTGTCGGCATCCCGCATGTCCGCCAGGGTCAGCCAGAGATGGCGTTGCTGGACTACCAAGGTAGACATCGCATGACCAACAGCGCGTGCTGTCACCTTCGTCGCTCGGAGGGCGAGGTCGGTGGCAGCGCGCAGCTCCCCCAGCAGCTGTTGGTCAGGACCTTCCTGGGGCATTTCCGACAGCGCTTTTGCCTGGTAGACCTGCAAAAGCGCCATCGCATGCAGGGCAGAGGCAGCCTGCCCACAGGAACTGTAAGCTTTCTCAGTCAGACCGGCTGAGAATTTACAGGCCCGGGACGGGAGACGCGGCTCACCACGCCAGCCAGCGGCCGTTGGACACAGTTGCATCGCAACAGACCGCTCGACTGGCGGGATCCTCGCGTACCCCCTGGCTGCCCCGCCGTCCAGGGAGGTGAAGGCGGACGGGGGGCCAGGCCTCGAACGAACACTATACGGTGTCTGCCAAGACCTGGTCACCTCATCGTGCACCTCCGGGAAGAAAGGCATTGGGGCGGGACGCTGGGGCTGGCCAGCGCGACCCGCCCCCAAATACCAATCATCCAGCCGCGATGGGCCGGGACAGGGTGGAGGGTTCCACTCGAGCCCGACACACAAGGCGGCCCGGGAGAGCACAGCCGAGAGTTCGGGATCCGATTCGGGCAACGCTGCCGTCCCGGAGGGCGGCAGCGCGTCCGGATCTTCCTCCCCCGAACACTCAAACTCGCCTTCCGACGCAGCGATCGACATCTGATCCTCCGCCGGCGCACCAAAGGTAACGGCTGGACAGTCCGAAGAGGGCCCAGCGGAAACCAACGGCGGCAGGATGGGTTGCGGTGCTGATGAGGGGGCAGGGGCCCGCGGAGCGTTTCCGCTCGACGGGGGAGCCCTGACCGTTATCCTCAGGTCGCCCTCCCTATACAGCGCCGTACCGTCATTCCGGTTCCCGGGGCCGGAAAAAACGGTCGTACGCGGCATAGGAGAGGGGACTCCCGCTTCCTGAGACTTCAGGAAGGAGAGCCTCGACCTCAGCACCGCGATGGTCATGTTCCCGCAATGGGAACATGAACCATCCACAAACGCTGCTTCAGCGTGCTGAACGCCCAAACACGAGATGCAGCGATTGTGCCCATCAGCAGGGACCAGGGAACGACCGCACCCAGTAACGCACAGACGAAATGACATACTGTCAGGGTTCGTCTGTAAAGCTCTTTTAGAAGGGGAAGTCAACTCACTCGTGCTGAAGCACCCAGGGAGCGACGCGATGTGTCAGGTACACCACTCCCTGACACACCGAGGAACCGGCCCAAATCGCTGCCTCACACACACTCTTTTTTGTGTTGCTGTGAAAACAGCAGTTTAGAGCTTATAGCTCGGCTCCTCAGACACTCGCGACCTCGCTGCACGTGCCCTCTTCACCAGCACCAAAGCTCGCTGCAGATCCTCTTCTGAGGCAGTGTTTTAGTGAGAAAAACACACGAAGAAAGGAGTCTTCTAAATAGGACACCAGTGAATGGCTCCGAAGCGAAAGACAGAGTGCGATTGCATCTGCTTCCTATTTATATACACCTGTCGGGGGCGGTGCGCATTATGCAAATATCGCACGCCAATTCCATTGGCTTGTTTTAGTTTACACGAAGATGATAGGGCTCTCTAAGCGATATCCCAATTCGTCGGTCACTACTGACGTACGTCGAACGTGACCGACTGAAAGGGAACCTGATTTACCCGGATTTTGAACAAAAAAACACAAATCGCCTATTTTTAAGTGCTTATTACATGTTATTTCTGAAGTATTAGTCTGATTTTGTTATTTTTTTTTTGTACAATTGCATCAATATTTTACATTTCTCTCACTGTGAAGGATGAGCATTTAAACTTTGGTATGTCAAATTCAGGCGGAAATCTAAAATATGCCTCAGATTGGAAGAGGTTAAAGTCCTTGAAAGTCCTGGAATTTTACATTATCTGCAGGGTTGGGCAAAAATACATCAAAATGTATTTTAAAATAAAATACCAAATACCTTCATTTTAAGTGTATCAAAATAAACTACAAAATACAGCAGCCACACCATGTATCAAAATAAATTACTGTATTTTTGTATTCTATAAATACTAAAAAATACTTTTACAAGGGAGCATGAAATTTCTTCGAAAAAAGAGTAGCATTATAACAACCTTCAACACACAGATGTATCTAATATGATAAGACGGCGCTGCTTTACACCACATACGCTTGAGCAGAAGGAGTGGAAGAGGCGAATGCGACATAATAAAAGTTCAAAGCTGCTGTCGAGACGTGTGTTGCGCTCGTGTCTCATTAGTAATCACTCCAGCAGCCTCGTTCAGCTCCCACAGCACTCGGCCCTGCTGCGCTTCATACTACAGTAATGTTAATAATCTCATCCATGAACATGATTTCTGCCCAAGTCTCATCCCGATTCTTTTCCACCGGCTGTAGACGTGAAGACAACACCTCCCATGATTCCGTGAAATCAAGGCGTCATCAAGCTTCGCCTTTGTTCTGAATGAGCGACCTTTAGCTGCGAAAATGTACATATTGTGGCTTTAACAGATCGAATATTCACATTTCCCTGTGATCTCCCAGATGAAGGTTAGTTTTAAAGTAACTAACAGTTTAATGTTTGCGAATGACACATAATTGTATCCTAATTTAGTTACTTGGTGTTTGGTAATGAACGGCCTACTTTGCATCAGCAACACGGACTCAGTGACAAACAAGTCATTCATAAGAAGACAACTGACGGCTCCTGTATTCATAGCAACTAGTTTCTAACGAATTAATCGTTTGATTGTTAATCATAAATATAGGGGGCCGCTGCTCTGTATAATAGTTTTCAAGAACATTATATAAATTAGTAAACTATTTAGCCTAGGCTACCAAAACGAACACCAAAACTTAACATGAACTGTTAAAAATTATAGCAATTTATGCAAAAGATTGATGGAAAGCTGGCAGCCTGCACGCTTCTTACTTTCACCACCTTCTTCCATATGGATCAGTTTTCTGTTCTGATCTCAACAAGTCTCTGCAAACTATAGAGTAGGAGCACCAATCAGAGGCCGCAATTTTATGATGTCATCAGGTAGACTTCTTAAAGTAACCATCTGTCATTTTCGAAAAAAAATCAACCGTTTATGCATTATAAACACAAAATATCGCCTTGAACGTACTTCCACTTTCTGCATTCTGCCATTATTTGCATTTCCACCTAAGCACGTAACAACGAATGGTAAGGGGCGTGGCGTTTCCGGACGCTTCAGAAAATCATGATACACTGGGCCAGCTACCAACCTGCTAACCAATCTGAGCACATTGATTATTTCGGAGGGAGTGGTATCATATGCAGGAAGCAGGAAGTCAAACAACCATTATTTCAACTACTTCCTTATTATGTGTGAAGATCCGCTCGGCCGCTCCACTAGTGGAGGTGACGTATTTCCGCTCTTGAGTGGAGCTCCACTCGCCCGTTACTGCATATAATATGTGACATATTTGCTTTCTGTTATTATCTACCATCACAGCTAAAGGATTACCGCGAGCGACTTGCTTTGCTCTCTCTCAGCTGGAAGTAAGATGACAAAACGAACGCAATGGCATCACCCTTGTGGTCGTGAAAATAAGGTGAATTAAAAAAAAAAAAAAAAAGTGTGAATAACATGCGAGAGCTTCAACCTGTCACTACAAATCCAAAGTAATTGAGCAAGCGCTTCAATCAACGATTAACCAATGGTAAGCAAGACCAACCCACCTAATTATCATACATGACAAAGAAATGTAAGAATAAATATGAAAAAAAAAAAAAGTTGAAACAAATAAATCTTAAAATAAATAAATACTTATTGGAAGAAATAAATATAAAAAATAAATGAATGCATAAATAAGTAAATATAAAATAAATGGAAAAATAAAAGAATAAATAAATAAAATTAGAAATAATTAAAACATAAAAGCAGAAAATAATAAATTAAGGGGGGAAATTAATTTGATTAAGAATGAATCATATTTCATCAGGTCGTTTATTCATTTATTTATTTTCCTATTATCACATTTATTTACTTATTGATTTTTTCATTGATTTATTTATTAATTTCTGCAGGTTTGTTCCTCCAAACAAGTCCAGGATTCTGCGTTTTCGCTTCAGCGATGCTGTTCTGTTCCCTGACTGTGTCTCCTGTATATCCTCTGTTTGTGGACCTCATGTTTCCCTGCTGCTTCCCTTGTTTGTTGCCATGAACATTGGACCACGCCCCCTTGTTAACTCGTTATCTTGTTTGCAGTGTTGGTCACGTTACTTTAAAAAAGTAATTAGTTATAGTTACTAGTTACTTCTCACAAATAGTAACAGAGTTAGTAACTGAGTTACATGATTATAAAAGTAACTAATTACCAGGGAAAGTAACTATTGCGTTACTTTAAAAAAAATTAAATATGTCAAATAACTTGAATGCCCCCATTATTAAATATAAGTCTAACAATAAAATAATTCTTGATCCGACTCGTGACTCATGATCCGCTCTTGCTTATGACATTTCTCTGTACTGTCATTAAAGAAAATGTAGTTTCATATATATGTTTAAATAGTCCTATTGTAACCCCTTTGAATTGTACATTCATATTTTTTATTTTACTTGTTTTTGTTCTACAGTAAATCTATTTTTAGCTACTTTTGATTTGTATACTACAAAAAGAAACCGGTATCTTTGGTGCAGTACTGTGATTAACCACTAGAGGGCGGTTAACTCCGCAGCATGTTGAGAGTCGATTTATATTAAATTCAGACGAAGAAGCCAGCTGAACATGCACGCACGAGGTTAGCATGAGATTGCACAAATGATTCAATTTTGATATTTTTCTTCGTTTTTATGTGTATATTCTTTTATAAAGAATGTTATTAATCATTTAGGTTACTAATTCATCCTGTTACTGAGGAAAAAAACGGTCAATGCTTTTGATTACTGGTTTTTCTTTTACGAGAACTCTGGTGAGTTTTGCTTGTTTATGCATTACTTTGACATTCAAATTGACATTTATCTTTCTCTTTATATGTCCTAAAAACCAATCAGAGTTATATATGATGTTTTAGAAAGTATTTTTGTATGTTTAAAAGGCCAAATTGGCATAGAGTTAATTAATTCGTGTACAACGTTAGTTTAACTGTTTTAGTTAAATGATTGCATCATCCATGAGTATGTAACTGCAACAAATGGAAAAAAAGGTGTTGTACAACCAGATATTTTGTATATTTAAGCACTTTTATGTGTTTAAGCATGCTTATATGCACTTGTGTGTTCACATGTTAGATTAACATTTGTACTCACAGATATTTTGTGCAGCTGACAGTAAATCTCGGTGTAGAAATTGTTGACATTTAGAGATGTTTAATGTGACTGCATTGTTTTGTGCAGATTGGTTTTTTTTGCATGCTGATTCTGATTGAGTGATTTACCTTTGAACGGCGAGCCAGACCCTGATCTACGATTCAAAAGAATCATCGTGATTCAACACGGATCCGAACTGAGAGCTAAGCACATACACACTACCCGGGTAGAAAACACAAAAAAAGGCCTTTATACACAATGGACATTTGAGTATTTTACACACACACACATACATACAAGGAATCCAGAAGGACTATTGAGACTTTTTGTTTTATTTTATTTTTTTTTTTTCCTTGACTTCACATTCTTGTTGAGTGGAAACTGGACAATTGTGATTTTGTGTACATTGTGAATTGTTCACTCAAAGTTTTTGAGTCTTTGTAATAAATTTGCCGGCTGTTAATTGCTTGAATTTAAATTTGGCCCAAACTTCTCATTTAAATCCTCCCAGAGCCGAACCTAGGCCTTATTTAACCTCTGTTGGGTTAAATACACTCACCTCTTATTCTGTCGTCCCTGTTACATCCCTTTTTGTGGCGAGCCAGCCAGGAGGATTTTTCTAAATAGCCGGTTACAAGTACATTGAGACAGTGGTAAAATTCCAAGCTTTATTATCTGAAGTTATTTTATTTTGTGATTGAGCACAATGAGTATGTCTGATATTGAGAAGTGTTACAATGTGAAAGCACGACATTCATTATGTGTATTAGGCATTACTGATAATGACACAGATGATGACATTATTGCGACTTTTGAGAATTATGGGGTCATTGTGAAAGTAGTGAGAGTAGCCCCCTCTACTGAGCAGACAGGACAGCCTATCATCATAGTTGAGTTTGATGCACACACTCCTGTCACACGTCTTGAGCCTAATTTCCCCCTAGAAATTAAGAGTGTGCGAAACCCAGCAGTTGCATGGTATGCAGATAACATCAAAGTGCTCGCACAGCCCTCATCACAGCCCCCTGCCCAAGCACAAAGTTTATCCATTGAGTCAAGTGATGACAGTGATAATGCTGTTTCTGAAGAGGTTTCTTCTGATAACAGTGATTATATTCCAAAGAGATACATAAAAAGACAACCACTGAAGAAGCCAAAATCAAGGTCATGTGCCCTTAGCTCAGACAGCAAGCCTGATCCTGCTGTGAGGAAAAAAACACCAAGGCCTGCCTTTAACACACTTACCAATGACGATCTAAACCCTCCCGAGATCCAGCGCATAGTAGTTGAGCATGTCATCAAAAATGATGCTTTTTCTGCACAAACCCACTCCAAATGGCTGCGTTCCTTCTCAGGAAAAGCACCTAAGCCCCCAGGTGAAGCTGACTTTGATACTTGGTGTCTTCATGTTGACCTTCTGTTACAGGATTCTCTTCCAATAGATGTCCAGCGAAGGAAAATCTTAGAAAGCCTCTTGCCACCAGCTTCTGATGTGGTTAAACAGCTTGGTTCTACAGCTCCTCCTAGAGACTACGTGAAGCTTCTAGACTCTGCATACGGCTTGGTTGAAGATGGTGACGAAATCTTTGCCCGTTTCCTGAACACCAACCAAGATCCTGGTGAGAAAGCATCCGATTACTTGCAGAGATTACAAACATTGCTCAGTACTGCGGTGAGGAGAAATGGTGTAAAGCAGTCATCTGCAGATCGTCAGTTGCTGAAACAATTTCAGCGTGGCTGCTGGGATCACTCGTTAATACTTACCCTTCAGCTGGAAGCCAAAGCCAAGACACCACCTGACTTTGCAGAGCTCTTGTTGCTGCTTAGGACTGAGGAAGACAGACGTTCAGCAAAACTGGACAGAATGCAACGACACTTAGGCAGTTCAAAGCACAAAGCTGCGATTCACAAACAATCTGTTGATGACATGTCTCCTTACAGTGACTCAAGTGTGTTGCAGACCTACATTTCAGAAACAAAGGCTTTGAGAAAACAGGTGGCTGATCTCCAGATGCAGCTTAGATCCTCCAAATCTGAGAAAAAGAAAAACATGAGTCCAAATTGACAGAATACCCAAGCACGGTGACACCTAAAGTGGAGATGCAAGCTCAACAAGTGACCGCTAAACCACCAAAACCCTGGTTTTGTTTTAGATGTGGTGAAGATGGCCACATAGCTCGGACATGTGAAGGTTCCATCAACAAAGCGCTTGTGGACCAAAAGTACAAGGAGCTCAAAGCGAAACAAGATGAATGGAAAGTGAAAAATGGAGTGCCATTAAACTGGACAGGGTTTCAGTAACGGGACATACTGGGGCCCATTGCAGCAAAGAATGTCCCAATGAACTGAACCAAAAGGAAGCAAGGTGTCAAGCTCACTCAAATCTTCCTTCTCATGAAAGTGTGTTAATATCTAGCATAATTGGTCCTAAATGCACAGCTGAAATCATCATTGAAGGACAGGTTTGCAACTCTCTTCTTGATTCGGGGTCACAGGTGACCACTGTGTCCAAGTCCTTTTATGACACACATCTGTCATCCTCTCCAATCCTCTCTCTTGATGATCTTATTGAAGTTGAAGGAGCTGGGGGGCAGACTGTACCATACTTGGGCTATACTGAAGTTAACATACATTTCCCAGAGAAAATTGCTGGAAAAGCTGAAACTGTTTCCACCCTTGCACTTGTCATACCCGACTACAAGTTCAATGCTGAAGTCCCAGTACTGGTTGGTACCAACACCCTTGACACATTGTTTAAATCTTGTGTTGCAAACGACAACAGTTATGCTGCTCCCAAGGACAAATTCCAACATGCACCCCTTTTGAAAATTTTGTTGCGCAGATACCTCCTGGGACAAAGCGATGGTAAAGTGGGCCAAGTCAAATTACAGGGTCAGAAATGCGTCACCATTCCAGCGGGTCAAAAGATGGTCCTGGATGGGTATGCTAGGAATGTGGCAACGGTTGCTGATGCTCCACTTGTAGTAGAGCCACCCACTCACTCCAGCCTCCCTGGTGGTCTGCTTTTGTACAGCTACGTCCTGACCAGTCCCAGACGGACTTCATTTAAAGTCCCCATTATCCTCCAGAATGAAACGACTCACAAAATCACACTTCCAGCTAACCGTTGTTTAGCTGAGCTTTATGCTCCATCAGCTCTGTCTTCATTAAGGAATACCTCAGCTAAAGAGGAAAAGCCAAGTGTTGAGTCTTCCACTACCAAAGTCGGCTGCAATGCAGTATGTTCCCCAAATCCTGAAAATAAGATCACATTTGACTTCACAGACTCCTCTCTCTCTGAAGAGTGGAAAGATAGAATTACAACAAAACTCAACTCCATTCCTGAAGTATTTGCAATGGGTGACCTTGACTATGGGCACACTTCAGCTGTCAAGCACAGAATTCGGCTTTCAGATCCAACTCCTTTTAAACAGAGAGTGAGGCCCATCCATCCCTCAGATTATGAAGCTGTCAGGCTTCATCTCCAGGAGCTTAAAGATGCAAACATAATTTGTGAGTCGGAAAGCCCCTTCGCTTCGCCAATCGTCATCGTAAAGAAGAAGAACGGTGCTATCCGCCTGTGCATAGACTACAGAAAACTAAATAATCAGACGATCAAAGATGCCTACGCACTGCCTAACATTGAGGAAACGTTCTCTGCATTGACAGGATCCAAATGGTTTTCTGTCATGGATCTTAAGTCAGGTTACTATCAGGTGGAGGTTGAAGAGGAGGATAAGTACAAGACGGCATTCGTAACACCTATGGGATTCTGGGAATTTAATAGGATGCCGCAGGGAGTGACTAACGCACCTAGTACATTTCAGCGTGTCATGGAAAAGTGCATGGGCACCTTGCATCTCAAAGAAGTCCTCGTCTTCCTCGACGATCTCATCGTTTTCTCGAAAAGCCTGGAGGAACACGAAGAGCGCCTCATGAAAGTCCTGAACCAGCTGAAAGAGTTTGGTCTAAAACTATCTCCAAGCAAATGCCACTTTTTCATGAAATCTGTGAATTATCTGGGACACATTGTTTCGGAGAAAGGCGTAGAAACAGACCCTGAGAAAATCTCTGCACTCACCACCTGGCCAAAGCCAACAAATATCAGTGAGCTGAAGTCCTTTTTGGGTTTCACTGGGTATTATAGGAGGTTTGTAAGAGACTACTCCAAAATTGCCAAACCATTAAATGCACTAACAGTTGGCTATTGTCCACCTCGAAGGAATGCAAAGGGTTTTAAGCCTGTCTCCAGTTCTGATTTCAAGAAACCTTTTGGTGGTAGATGGACGCCTGAGTGTGACACCGCATTCCAGGCACTAATTCAGAAGTTGACCACAGCCCCGGTGTTGGGATTTGCGAATCCAAAATTGCCGTACATCTTACATACAGATGCTAGTCTCCATGGTCTTGGCGCTGCCTTGTACCAGGAACAAGATGGTCACATGAGGGTGATTTCATTTGCCAGCAGAGGGTTGTCAAACTGTGAAAAACGTTATCCCACCCACAAGCTGGAATTTTTAGCCTTAAAGTGGGCAGTGACGGATAAGTTTTATGACTATCTGTATGGGGCTGAGTTCACCATCATGACTGATAATAACCCCCTCACATATATATTAACATCTGCCAAGCTTGACGCTGCAGGACACCGGTGGCTTGCGGCCCTGTCTACTTTCAACTTCAGCATCCAATACAGAGCTGGGAAGAAAAATCAAGATGCTGATGGTCTCTCCAGGCGACCACATGATCAGGTAGACACTGATAACAGTTCCCAGGTTGAAGATGACCGCATTAGTCAGTTCATCTCCCGGTTTCTGGATGAAGAAAATAGAATTTCTTTTCCTGAGGAAGCAGTGGGAGCTGTTTGTCAAAAGCATCAACTGTACAGAAGTGCTGTGGCAGGCAAAGATGCCAGCTTACCTGCTGCTCTGGAATGTCTTGCCATTGATGCTAACGCCATCCCAGTTGAATTCTCCCAAGCTGATTTTCTTCCTGGTTCCAGCACCCTTCCCAGGATGTCGCAACATGATTGGGCTGTGGAGCAAGCAAATGATCCTGTCATAAGCAGAGTGACTCACCTCTTGAACACTGGAAAACGTCTTTCTTACCGTGTCAGACAGCAAGAAACCCGAGAAGTCCAACTTATGCTTCGACTGATTCACCAACTTGTAGTTCTTGATGGAGTCCTTTACAAGAAGCGTATGAATAGAGGAGAGCCCTTCTATCAGTTAGTTCTACCGCAGAAGTATAAAGCAATTGTCTTAGAAGCTTTACATGACTCAGTAGGTCATATGGGAGTGGAGCGGACTTTGGATTTAGTTCGTACACGTTTCTATTGGCCAAGGATGTCATTGGATGTCGAAACCAAGGTCAGTACCTGTGAGAGGTGTATAAGAAGGAAGGCAAAAGCGGAAAAAAACATCTCCCCTTGTTAACATCGAGACCAGTCGACCTTTAGAACTAGTCTGCATGGACTATCTTTCTCTTGAGCCAGATGGTAAAGGTACTAAGAACATTTTAGTGATCACTGATCATTTTACTAAGTATGCTGTAGCAATTCCAACAGCTGATCAAAAAGCAAGGACAGTTGCTAAAGCACTTTGGAGTAACTTCTTCATTCATTATGGCATACCAGAACGCCTGCACAGTGATCAGGGTCGAGATTTCGAATCTGCTGTGATCAAAGACCTTTGTCTTTTACTGGGTATAAAGAAGACTAGGACTACTCCTTACCACCCACGTGGAAATCCCGTGGAGAGGTTTAACCGAACTCTTCTCCAAATGCTCGGAACTCTCCAAGAAGAGGACAAGATCAAATGGCGTGATTTTGTGCAGCCTCTGGTACATGCCTATAATTGTACGAAAAATGACACCACCGGGTTTTCTCCTCATCAGCTAATGTTCGGGAGACAGCCAAGCCTTCCCATAGATGTAGCCTTTGGTATCAAGCCTGAAGGGAAAAAGAGAATTAGTCATGCCGATTATGTCAAAAAGCTTCAAGAGAGCCTGCAAGAAAGCTACAAAATTGCTGTTGAATACAGTAAGAAGACAGCTCTTCGCAACAAGCAACGATATGACCTGAAGGTGAGAGAATCCACTTTACAAGCTGGAGACCGTGTTCTCGTCAAGAATGTTGGCATAAGAGGCAAGCACAAGATAGCTGACCGATGGAGCAAGACCATCTACCAAGTAGTCAAGCAAATAGCTGATTCTCCAGTTTATGTCATAAAGTCCCTTACCACTGACGGACCTGAAAGAACCCTCCATCGAGATTTACTCCTGCCCTGTGGTTTCTTAACCCCCACCTATTCCAATGATGAAGACAAGATAGAGAGAAAGGAAAAAACGGCTAGCTCTAGGGAACCGTTGATAGTTCCAGAGGATGATGATGAACAAGCGTATGATACTGATGGAGAATCAGATTTCTACTTCCCCCAAATAATGCAGGATAAGACATATCCTACCATAACGATTGTCAAGGACGTGCCCTACATAAAAGAGGTGGAAGGAAGTTCCTGTGGGACAACACTGAGTCCAAATGCACAACCATTTGAACCTTCTGGAGTTGTGGAAAGTCTTGACGTTGAATTTGAGCATGTGCAATTGGATAAGAGAAATGCAGAAGAAGAAGTAGCTTTATCTGAAAAGGGAGAAACAAACTTACCCGAGGACATCCTGGGAGAGAATGTGGGAAACTCACCTTTCAAGGAACTGGATTCCGAGGCCGTTGATGTCAAAGATGATGAGTGTACTGAGGATTCGATCACGAGTAGGATGGAACCTGTTGAAGGAAAAAGAGATGGAATGAGGAAAGAGGACGATGACAGTGAAATACTGATTGAGGAAAATGTTGAAAGAAATGGAAATACCCCTGTGCAGGAAATACCTGAACCAGAGTCCAGACGCTCTACCAGAATCAGGGAGCCACCTGATAGGCTAACTTACACATCATTAGGAAATCCCTTAGTGTTAGTTATGCAATCCCTGTTAAGTGGTTTAAACAAAGCCTTCACACAAGCCCTTCAGTCAGATGATTTTCCTGAGGTTAGGTTACTGACCCCTGATAGATCAGTGATTTTATAGGTACACTGCATGCAGAGACGCTTGCAGGTTCAGGAGGGGAGGATGTAACCCCTTTGAATTGTACATTCATATTTTTTATTTTACTTGTTTTTGTTCTACAGTAAATCTATTTTTAGCTACTTTTGATTTGTATACTACAAAAAGAAACCGGTATCTTTGGTGCAGTACTGTGATTAACCACTAGAGGGCGGTTAACTCCGCAGCATGTTGAGAGTCGATTTATATTAAATTCAGACGAAGAAGCCAGCTGAACATGCACGCACGAGGTTAGCATGAGATTGCACAAATGATTCAATTTTGATATTTTTCTTCGTTTTTATGTGTATATTCTTTTATAAAGAATGTTATTAATCATTTAGGTTACTAATTCATCCTGTTACTGAGGAAAAAAAAACGGTCAATGCTTTTGATTACTGGTTTTTCTTTTACGAGAACTCTGGTGAGTTTTGCTTGTTTATGCATTACTTTGACATTCAAATTGACATTTATCTTTCTCTTTATATGTCCTAAAAACCAATCAGAGTTATATATGATGTTTTAGAAAGTATTTTTGTATGTTTAAAAGGCCAAATTGGCATAGAGTTAATTAATTCGTGTACAACGTTAGTTTAACTGTTTTAGTTAAATGATTGCATCATCCATGAGTATGTAACTGCAACAAATGGAAAAAAAGGTGTTGTACAACCAGATATTTTGTATATTTAAGCACTTTTATGTGTTTAAGCATGCTTATATGCACTTGTGTGTTCACATGTTAGATTAACATTTGTACTCACAGATATTTTGTGCAGCTGACAGTAAATCTCGGTGTAGAAATTGTTGACATTTAGAGATGTTTAATGTGACTGCATTGTTTTGTGCAGATTGGTTTTTTTTGCATGCTGATTCTGATTGAGTGATTTACCTTTGAACGGCGAGCCAGACCCTGATCTACGATTCAAAAGAATCATCGTGATTCAACACGGATCCGAACTGAGAGCTAAGCACATACACACTACCCGGGTAGAAAACACAAAAAAAGGCCTTTATACACAATGGACATTTGAGTATTTTACACACACACACATACATACAAGGAATCCAGAAGGACTATTGAGACTTTTTGTTTTATTTTATTTTTTTTTTTTTCCTTGACTTCACATTCTTGTTGAGTGGAAACTGGACAATTGTGATTTTGTGTACATTGTGAAGAATTGTTCACTCAAAGTTTTTGAGTCTTTGTAATAAATTTGCCGGCTGTTAATTGCTTGAATTTAAATTTGGCCCAAACTTCTCATTTAAATCCTCCCAGAGCCGAACCTAGGCCTTATTTAACCTCTGTTGGGTTAAATACACTCACCTCTTATTCTGTCGTCCCTGTTACATCCCTTTTTGTGGCGAGCCAGCCAGGAGGATTTTTCTAAATAGCCGGTTACAAGTACATTGAGACAGTGGTAAAATTCCAAGCTTTATTATCTGAAGTTATTTTATTTTGTGATTGAGCACAATGAGTATGTCTGATATTGAGAAGTGTTACAATGTGAAAGCACGACATTCATTATGTGTATTAGGCATTACTGATAATGACACAGATGATGACATTATTGCGACTTTTGAGAATTATGGGGTCATTGTGAAAGTAGTGAGAGTAGCCCCCTCTACTGAGCAGACAGGACAGCCTATCATCATAGTTGAGTTTGATGCACACACTCCTGTCACACGTCTTGAGCCTAATTTCCCCTAGAAATTAAGAGTGTGCGAAACCCAGCAGTTGCATGGTATGCAGATAACATCAAAGTGCTCGCACAGCCCTCATCACAGCCCCCTGCCCAAGCACAAAGTTTATCCATTGAGTCAAGTGATGACAGTGATAATGCTGTTTCTGAAGAGGTTTCTTCTGACAACAGTGATTATATTCCAAAGAGATACATAAAAAGACAACCACTGAAGAAGCCAAAATCAAGGTCATGTGCCCTTAGCTCAGACAGCAAGCCTGATCCTGCTGTGAGGAAAAAAACACCAAGGCCTGCCTTTAACACACTTACCAATGACGATCTAAACCCTCCCGAGATCCAGCGCATAGTAGTTGAGCATGTCATCAAAAATGATGCTTTTTCTGCACAAACCCACTCCAAATGGCTGCGTTCCTTCTCAGGAAAAGCACCTAAGCCCCCAGGTGAAGCTGACTTTGATACTTGGTGTCTTCATGTTGACCTTCTGTTACAGGATTCTCTTCCAATAGATGTCCAGCGAAGGAAAATCTTAGAAAGCCTCTTGCCACCAGCTTCTGATGTGGTTAAACAGCTTGGTTCTACAGCTCCTCCTAGAGACTACGTGAAGCTTCTAGACTCTGCATACGGCTTGGTTGAAGATGGTGACGAAATCTTTGCCGTTTCCTGAACACCAACCAAGATCCTGGTGAGAAAGCATCCGATTACTTGCAGAGATTACAAACATTGCTCAGTACTGCGGTGAGGAGAAATGGTGTAAAGCAGTCATCTGCAGATCGTCAGTTGCTGAAACAATTTCAGCGTGGCTGCTGGGATCACTCGTTAATACTTACCCTTCAGCTGGAAGCCAAAGCCAAGACACCACCTGACTTTGCAGAGCTCTTGTTGCTGCTTAGGACTGAGGAAGACAGACGTTCAGCAAAACTGGACAGAATGCAACGACACTTAGGCAGTTCAAAGCACAAAGCTGCGATTCACAAACAATCTGTTGATGACATGTCTCCTTACAGTGACTCAAGTGTGTTGCAGACCTACATTTCAGAAACAAAGGCTTTGAGAAAACAGGTGGCTGATCTCCAGATGCAGCTTAGATCCTCCAAATCTGAGAAAAAGAAAAAACATGAGTCCAAATTGACAGAATACCCAAGCACGGTGACACCTAAAGTGGAGATGCAAGCTCAACAAGTGACCGCTAAACCACCAAAACCCTGGTTTTGTTTTAGATGTGGTGAAGATGGCCACATAGCTCGGACATGTGAAGGTTCCATCAACAAAGCGCTTGTGGACCAAAAGTACAAGGAGCTCAAAGCGAAACAAGATGAATGGAAAGTGAAAAATGGAGTGCCATTAAACTGGACAGGGTTTCAGTAACGGGACATACTGGGGCCCATTGCAGCAAAGAATGTCCCAATGAACTGAACCAAAAGGAAGCAAGGTGTCAAGCTCACTCAAATCTTCCTTCTCATGAAAGTGTGTTAATATCTAGCATAATTGGTCCTAAATGCACAGCTGAAATCATCATTGAAGGACAGGTTTGCAACTCTCTTCTTGATTCGGGGTCACAGGTGACCACTGTGTCCAAGTCCTTTTATGACACACATCTGTCATCCTCTCCAATCCTCTCTCTTGATGATCTTATTGAAGTTGAAGGAGCTGGGGGGCAGACTGTACCATACTTGGGCTATACTGAAGTTAACATACATTTCCCAGAGAAAATTGCTGGAAAAGCTGAAACTGTTTCCACCCTTGCACTTGTCATACCCGACTACAAGTTCAATGCTGAAGTCCCAGTACTGGTTGGTACCAACACCCTTGACACATTGTTTAAATCTTGTGTTGCAAACGACAACAGTTATGCTGCTCCCAAGGACAAATTCCAACATGCACCCCTTTTGAAAATTTTGTTGCGCAGATACCTCCTGGGACAAAGCGATGGTAAAGTGGGCCAAGTCAAATTACAGGGTCAGAAATGCGTCACCATTCCAGCGGGTCAAAAGATGGTCCTGGATGGGTATGCTAGGAATGTGGCAACGGTTGCTGATGCTCCACTTGTAGTAGAGCCACCCACTCACTCCAGCCTCCCTGGTGGTCTGCTTTTGTACAGCTACGTCCTGACCAGTCCCAGACGGACTTCATTTAAAGTCCCCATTATCCTCCAGAATGAAACGACTCACAAAATCACACTTCCAGCTAACCGTTGTTTAGCTGAGCTTTATGCTCCATCAGCTCTGTCTTCATTAAGGAATACCTCAGCTAAAGAGGAAAAGCCAAGTGTTGAGTCTTCCACTACCAAAGTCGGCTGCAATGCAGTATGTTCCCCAAATCCTGAAAATAAGATCACATTTGACTTCACAGACTCCTCTCTCTCTGAAGAGTGGAAAGATAGAATTACAACAAAACTCAACTCCATTCCTGAAGTATTTGCAATGGGTGACCTTGACTATGGGCACACTTCAGCTGTCAAGCACAGAATTCGGCTTTCAGATCCAACTCCTTTTAAACAGAGAGTGAGGCCCATCCATCCCTCAGATTATGAAGCTGTCAGGCTTCATCTCCAGGAGCTTAAAGATGCAAACATAATTTGTGAGTCGGAAAGCCCCTTCGCTTCGCCAATCGTCATCGTAAAGAAGAAGAACGGTGCTATCCGCCTGTGCATAGACTACAGAAAACTAAATAATCAGACGATCAAAGATGCCTACGCACTGCCTAACATTGAGGAAACGTTCTCTGCATTGACAGGATCCAAATGGTTTTCTGTCATGGATCTTAAGTCAGGTTACTATCAGGTGGAGGTTGAAGAGGAGGATAAGTACAAGACGGCATTCGTAACACCTATGGGATTCTGGGAATTTAATAGGATGCCGCAGGGAGTGACTAACGCACCTAGTACATTTCAGCGTGTCATGGAAAAGTGCATGGGCACCTTGCATCTCAAAGAAGTCCTCGTCTTCCTCGACGATCTCATCGTTTTCTCGAAAAGCCTGGAGGAACACGAAGAGCGCCTCATGAAAGTCCTGAACCAGCTGAAAGAGTTTGGTCTAAAACTATCTCCAAGCAAATGCCACTTTTTCATGAAATCTGTGAATTATCTGGGACACATTGTTTCGGAGAAAGGCGTAGAAACAGACCCTGAGAAAATCTCTGCACTCACCACCTGGCCAAAGCCAACAAATATCAGTGAGCTGAAGTCCTTTTTGGGTTTCACTGGGTATTATAGGAGGTTTGTAAGAGACTACTCCAAAATTGCCAAACCATTAAATGCACTAACAGTTGGCTATTGTCCACCTCGAAGGAATGCAAAGGGTTTTAAGCCTGTCTCCAGTTCTGATTTCAAGAAACCTTTTGGTGGTAGATGGACGCCTGAGTGTGACACCGCATTCCAGGCACTAATTCAGAAGTTGACCACAGCCCCGGTGTTGGGATTTGCGAATCCAAAATTGCCGTACATCTTACATACAGATGCTAGTCTCCATGGTCTTGGCGCTGCCTTGTACCAGGAACAAGATGGTCACATGAGGGTGATTTCATTTGCCAGCAGAGGGTTGTCAAACTGTGAAAAACGTTATCCCACCCACAAGCTGGAATTTTTAGCCTTAAAGTGGGCAGTGACGGATAAGTTTTATGACTATCTGTATGGGGCTGAGTTCACCATCATGACTGATAATAACCCCCTCACATATATATTAACATCTGCCAAGCTTGACGCTGCAGGACACCGGTGGCTTGCGGCCCTGTCTACTTTCAACTTCAGCATCCAATACAGAGCTGGGAAGAAAAATCAAGATGCTGATGGTCTCTCCAGGCGACCACATGATCAGGTAGACACTGATAACAGTTCCCAGGTTGAAGATGACCGCATTAGTCAGTTCATCTCCCGGTTTCTGGATGAAGAAAATAGAATTTCTTTTCCTGAGGAAGCAGTGGGAGCTGTTTGTCAAAAGCATCAACTGTACAGAAGTGCTGTGGCAGGCAAAGATGCCAGCTTACCTGCTGCTCTGGAATGTCTTGCCATTGATGCTAACGCCATCCCAGTTGAATTCTCCCAAGCTGATTTTCTTCCTGGTTCCAGCACCCTTCCCAGGATGTCGCAACATGATTGGGCTGTGGAGCAAGCAAATGATCCTGTCATAAGCAGAGTGACTCACCTCTTGAACACTGGAAAACGTCTTTCTTACCGTGTCAGACAGCAAGAAACCCGAGAAGTCCAACTTATGCTTCGACTGATTCACCAACTTGTAGTTCTTGATGGAGTCCTTTACAAGAAGCGTATGAATAGAGGAGAGCCCTTCTATCAGTTAGTTCTACCGCAGAAGTATAAAGCAATTGTCTTAGAAGCTTTACATGACTCAGTAGGTCATATGGGAGTGGAGCGGACTTTGGATTTAGTTCGTACACGTTTCTATTGGCCAAGGATGTCATTGGATGTCGAAACCAAGGTCAGTACCTGTGAGAGGTGTATAAGAAGGAAGGCAAAAGCGGAAAAAAACATCTCGCCTTGTTAACATCGAGACCAGTCGACCTTTAGAACTAGTCTGCATGGACTATCTTTCTCTTGAGCCAGATGGTAAAGGTACTAAGAACATTTTAGTGATCACTGATCATTTTACTAAGTATGCTGTAGCAATTCCAACAGCTGATCAAAAAGCAAGGACAGTTGCTAAAGCACTTTGGAGTAACTTCTTCATTCATTATGGCATACCAGAACGCCTGCACAGTGATCAGGGTCGAGATTTCGAATCTGCTGTGATCAAAGACCTTTGTCTTTTACTGGGTATAAAGAAGACTAGGACTACTCCTTACCACCCACGTGGAAATCCCGTGGAGAGGTTTAACCGAACTCTTCTCCAAATGCTCGGAACTCTCCAAGAAGAGGACAAGATCAAATGGCGTGATTTTGTGCAGCCTCTGGTACATGCCTATAATTGTACGAAAAATGACACCACCGGGTTTTCTCCTCATCAGCTAATGTTCGGGAGACAGCCAAGCCTTCCCATAGATGTAGCCTTTGGTATCAAGCCTGAAGGGAAAAAGAGAATTAGTCATGCCGATTATGTCAAAAAGCTTCAAGAGAGCCTGCAAGAAAGCTACAAAATTGCTGTTGAATACAGTAAGAAGACAGCTCTTCGCAACAAGCAACGATATGACCTGAAGGTGAGAGAATCCACTTTACAAGCTGGAGACCGTGTTCTCGTCAAGAATGTTGGCATAAGAGGCAAGCACAAGATAGCTGACCGATGGAGCAAGACCATCTACCAAGTAGTCAAGCAAATAGCTGATTCTCCAGTTTATGTCATAAAGTCCCTTACCACTGACGGACCTGAAAGAACCCTCCATCGAGATTTACTCCTGCCCTGTGGTTTCTTAACCCCCACCTATTCCAATGATGAAGACAAGATAGAGAGAAAGGAAAAAACGGCTAGCTCTAGGGAACCGTTGATAGTTCCAGAGGATGATGATGAACAAGCGTATGATACTGATGGAGAATCAGATTTCTACTTCCCCCAAATAATGCAGGATAAGACATATCCTACCATAACGATTGTCAAGGACGTGCCCTACATAAAAGAGGTGGAAGGAAGTTCCTGTGGGACAACACTGAGTCCAAATGCACAACCATTTGAACCTTCTGGAGTTGTGGAAAGTCTTGACGTTGAATTTGAGCATGTGCAATTGGATAAGAGAAATGCAGAAGAAGAAGTAGCTTTATCTGAAAAGGGAGAAACAAACTTACCCGAGGACATCCTGGGAGAGAATGTGGGAAACTCACCTTTCAAGGAACTGGATTCCGAGGCCGTTGATGTCAAAGATGATGAGTGTACTGAGGATTCGATCACGAGTAGGATGGAACCTGTTGAAGGAAAAAGAGATGGAATGAGGAAAGAGGACGATGACAGTGAAATACTGATTGAGGAAAATGTTGAAAGAAATGGAAATACCCCTGTGCAGGAAATACCTGAACCAGAGTCCAGACGCTCTACCAGAATCAGGGAGCCACCTGATAGGCTAACTTACACATCATTAGGAAATCCCTTAGTGTTAGTTATGCAATCCCTGTTAAGTGGTTTAAACAAAGCCTTCACACAAGCCCTTCAGTCAGATGATTTTCCTGAGGTTAGGTTACTGACCCCTGATAGATCAGTGATTTTATAGGTACACTGCATGCAGAGACGCTTGCAGGTTCAGGAGGGGAGGATGTAACCCCTTTGAATTGTTCATTCATATTTTTTATTTTACTTGTTTTTGTTCTACAGTAAATCTATTTTTAGCTACTTTTGATTTGTATACTACAAAAAGAAACCGGTATCTTTGGTGCAGTACTGTGATTAACCACTAGAGGGCGGTTAACTCCGCAGCATGTTGAGAGTCGATTTATATTAAATTCAGACGAAGAAGCCAGCTGAACATGCACGCACGAGGTTAGCATGAGATTGCACAAATGATTCAATTTTGATATTTTTCTTCGTTTTTATGTGTATATTCTTTTATAAAGAATGTTATTAATCATTTAGGTTACTAATTCATCCTGTTACTGAGGAAAAAAAAACGGTCAATGCTTTTGATTACTGGTTTTTCTTTTACGAGAACTCTGGTGAGTTTTGCTTGTTTATGCATTACTTTGACATTCAAATTGACATTTATCTTTCTCTTTATATGTCCTAAAAACCAATCAGAGTTATATATGATGTTTTAGAAAGTATTTTTGTATGTTTAAAAGGCCAAATTGGCATAGAGTTAATTAATTCGTGTACAACGTTAGTTTAACTGTTTTAGTTAAATGATTGCATCATCCATGAGTATGTAACTGCAACAAATGGAAAAAAAGGTGTTGTACAACCAGATATTTTGTATATTTAAGCACTTTTATGTGTTTAAGCATGCTTATATGCACTTGTGTGTTCACATGTTAGATTAACATTTGTACTCACAGATATTTTGTGCAGCTGACAGTAAATCTCGGTGTAGAAATTGTTGACATTTAGAGATGTTTAATGTGACTGCATTGTTTTGTGCAGATTGTTTTTTTTTGCATGCTGATTCTGATTGAGTGATTTACCTTTGAACGGCGAGCCAGACCCTGATCTACGATTCAAAAGAATCATCGTGATTCAACACGGATCCGAACTGAGAGCTAAGCACATACACACTACCCGGGTAGAAAACACAAAAAAAGGCCTTTATACACAATGGACATTTGAGTATTTTACACACACACACATACATACAAGGAATCCAGAAGGACTATTGAGACTTTTTGTTTTATTTTATTTTTTTTTCCTTGACTTCACATTCTTGTTGAGTGGAAACTGGACAATTGTGATTTTGTGTACATTGTGAAGAATTGTTCACTCAAAGTTTTTGAGTCTTTGTAATAAATTTGCCGGCTGTTAATTGCTTGAATTTAAATTTGGCCCAAACTTCTCATTTAAATCCTCCCAGAGCCGAACCTAGGCCTTATTTAACCTCTGTTGGGTTAAATACACTCACCTCTTATTCTGTCGTCCCTGTTACATCCCTTTTTGTGGCGAGCCAGCCAGGAGGATTTTTCTAAATAGCCGGTTACAAGTACATTGAGACAGTGGTAAAATTCCAAGCTTTATTATCTGAAGTTATTTTATTTTGTGATTGAGCACAATGAGTATGTCTGATATTGAGAAGTGTTACAATGTGAAAGCACGACATTCATTATGTGTATTAGGCATTACTGATAATGACACAGATGATGACATTATTGCGACTTTTGAGAATTATGGGGTCATTGTGAAAGTAGTGAGAGTAGCCCCCTCTACTGAGCAGACAGGACAGCCTATCATCATAGTTGAGTTTGATGCACACACTCCTGTCACACGTCTTGAGCCTAATTTCCCCCTAGAAATTAAGAGTGTGCGAAACCCAGCAGTTGCATGGTATGCAGATAACATCAAAGTGCTCGCACAGCCCTCATCACAGCCCCCTGCCCAAGCATAAAGTTTATCCATTGAGTCAAGTGATGACAGTGATAATGCTGTTTCTGAAGAGGTTTCTTCTGACAACAGTGATTATATTCCAAAGAGATACATAAAAAGACAACCAATGAAGAAGCCAAAATCAAGGTCATGTGCCCTTAGCTCAGACAGCAAGCCTGATCCTGCTGTGAGGAAAAAAACACCAAGGCCTGCCTTTAACACACTTACCAATGACGATCTAAACCCTCCCGAGATCCAGCGCATAGTAGTTGAGCATGTCATCAAAAATGATGCTTTTTCTGCACAAACCCACTCCAAATGGCTGCGTTCCTTCTCAGGAAAAGCACCTAAGCCCCCAGGTGAAGCTGACTTTGATACTTGGTGTCTTCATGTTGACCTTCTGTTACAGGATTCTCTTCCAATAGATGTCCAGCGAAGGAAAATCTTAGAAAGCCTCTTGCCACCAGCTTCTGATGTGGTTAAACAGCTTGGTTCTACAGCTCCTCCTAGAGACTACGTGAAGCTTCTAGACTCTGCATACGGCTTGGTTGAAGATGGTGACGAAATCTTTGCCCGTTTCCTGAACACCAACCAAGATCCTGGTGAGAAAGCATCCGATTACTTGCAGAGATTACAAACATTGCTCAGTACTGCGGTGAGGAGAAATGGTGTAAAGCAGTCATCTGCAGATCGTCAGTTGCTGAAACAATTTCAGCGTGGCTGCTGGGATCACTCGTTAATACTTACCCTTCAGCTGGAAGCCAAAGCCAAGACACCACCTGACTTTGCAGAGCTCTTGTTGCTGCTTAGGACTGAGGAAGACAGACGTTCAGCAAAACTGGACAGAATGCAACGACACTTAGGCAGTTCAAAGCACAAAGCTGCGATTCACAAACAATCTGTTGATGACATGTCTCCTTACAGTGACTCAAGTGTGTTGCAGACCTACATTTCAGAAACAAAGGCTTTGAGAAAACAGGTGGCTGATCTCCAGATGCAGCTTAGATCCTCCAAATCTGAGAAAAAGAAAAAACATGAGTCCAAATTGACAGAATACCCAAGCACGGTGACACCTAAAGTGGAGATGCAAGCTCAACAAGTGACCGCTAAACCACCAAAACCCTGGTTTTGTTTTAGATGTGGTGAAGATGGCCACATAGCTCGGACATGTGAAGGTTCCATCAACAAAGCGCTTGTGGACCAAAAGTACAAGGAGCTCAAAGCGAAACAAGATGAATGGAAAGTGAAAAATGGAGTGCCATTAAACTGGACAGGGTTTCAGTAACGGGACATACTGGGGCCCATTGCAGCAAAGAATGTCCCAATGAACTGAACCAAAAGGAAGCAAGGTGTCAAGCTCACTCAAATCTTCCTTCTCATGAAAGTGTGTTAATATCTAGCATAATTGGTCCTAAATGCACAGCTGAAATCATCATTGAAGGACAGGTTTGCAACTCTCTTCTTGATTCGGGGTCACAGGTGACCACTGTGTCCAAGTCCTTTTATGACACACATCTGTCATCCTCTCCAATCCTCTCTCTTGATGATCTTATTGAAGTTGAAGGAGCTGGGGGGCAGACTGTACCATACTTGGGCTATACTGAAGTTAACATACATTTCCCAGAGAAAATTGCTGGAAAAGCTGAAACTGTTTCCACCCTTGCACTTGTCATACCCGACTACAAGTTCAATGCTGAAGTCCCAGTACTGGTTGGTACCAACACCCTTGACACATTGTTTAAATCTTGTGTTGCAAACGACAACAGTTATGCTGCTCCCAAGGACAAATTCCAACATGCACCCCTTTTGAAAATTTTGTTGCGCAGATACCTCCTGGGACAAAGCGATGGTAAAGTGGGCCAAGTCAAATTACAGGGTCAGAAATGCGTCACCATTCCAGCGGGTCAAAAGATGGTCCTGGATGGGTATGCTAGGAATGTGGCAACGGTTGCTGATGCTCCACTTGTAGTAGAGCCACCCACTCACTCCAGCCTCCCTGGTGGTCTGCTTTTGTACAGCTACGTCCTGACCAGTCCCAGACGGACTTCATTTAAAGTCCCCATTATCCTCCAGAATGAAACGACTCACAAAATCACACTTCCAGCTAACCGTTGTTTAGCTGAGCTTTATGCTCCATCAGCTCTGTCTTCATTAAGGAATACCTCAGCTAAAGAGGAAAAGCCAAGTGTTGAGTCTTCCACTACCAAAGTCGGCTGCAATGCAGTATGTTCCCCAAATCCTGAAAATAAGATCACATTTGACTTCACAGACTCCTCTCTCTCTGAAGAGTGGAAAGATAGAATTACAACAAAACTCAACTCCATTCCTGAAGTATTTGCAATGGGTGACCTTGACTATGGGCACACTTCAGCTGTCAAGCACAGAATTCGGCTTTCAGATCCAACTCCTTTTAAACAGAGAGTGAGGCCCATCCATCCCTCAGATTATGAAGCTGTCAGGCTTCATCTCCAGGAGCTTAAAGATGCAAACATAATTTGTGAGTCGGAAAGCCCCTTCGCTTCGCCAATCGTCATCGTAAAGAAGAAGAACGGTGCTATCCGCCTGTGCATAGACTACAGAAAACTAAATAATCAGACGATCAAAGATGCCTACGCACTGCCTAACATTGAGGAAACGTTCTCTGCATTGACAGGATCCAAATGGTTTTCTGTCATGGATCTTAAGTCAGGTTACTATCAGGTGGAGGTTGAAGAGGAGGATAAGTACAAGACGGCATTCGTAACACCTATGGGATTCTGGGAATTTAATAGGATGCCGCAGGGAGTGACTAACGCACCTAGTACATTTCAGCGTGTCATGGAAAAGTGCATGGGCACCTTGCATCTCAAAGAAGTCCTCGTCTTCCTCGACGATCTCATCGTTTTCTCGAAAAGCCTGGAGGAACACGAAGAGCGCCTCATGAAAGTCCTGAACCAGCTGAAAGAGTTTGGTCTAAAACTATCTCCAAGCAAATGCCACTTTTTCATGAAATCTGTGAATTATCTGGGACACATTGTTTCGGAGAAAGGCGTAGAAACAGACCCTGAGAAAATCTCTGCACTCACCACCTGGCCAAAGCCAACAAATATCAGTGAGCTGAAGTCCTTTTGGGTTTCACTGGGTATTATAGGAGGTTTGTAAGAGACTACTCCAAAATTGCCAAACCATTAAATGCACTAACAGTTGGCTATTGTCCACCTCGAAGGAATGCAAAGGGTTTTAAGCCTGTCTCCAGTTCTGATTTCAAGAAACCTTTTGGTGGTAGATGGACGCCTGAGTGTGACACCGCATTCCAGGCACTAATTCAGAAGTTGACCACAGCCCCGGTGTTGGGATTTGCGAATCCAAAATTGCCGTACATCTTACATACAGATGCTAGTCTCCATGGTCTTGGCGCTGCCTTGTACCAGGAACAAGATGGTCACATGAGGGTGATTTCATTTGCCAGCAGAGGGTTGTCAAACTGTGAAAAACGTTATCCCACCCACAAGCTGGAATTTTTAGCCTTAAAGTGGGCAGTGACGGATAAGTTTTATGACTATCTGTATGGGGCTGAGTTCACCATCATGACTGATAATAACCCCCTCACATATATATTAACATCTGCCAAGCTTGACGCTGCAGGACACCGGTGGCTTGCGGCCCTGTCTACTTTCAACTTCAGCATCCAATACAGAGCTGGGAAGAAAAATCAAGATGCTGATGGTCTCTCCAGGCGACCACATGATCAGGTAGACACTGATAACAGTTCCCAGGTTGAAGATGACCGCATTAGTCAGTTCATCTCCCGGTTTCTGGATGAAGAAAATAGAATTTCTTTTCCTGAGGAAGCAGTGGGAGCTGTTTGTCAAAAGCATCAACTGTACAGAAGTGCTGTGGCAGGCAAAGATGCCAGCTTACCTGCTGCTCTGGAATGTCTTGCCATTGATGCTAACGCCATCCCAGTTGAATTCTCCCAAGCTGATTTTCTTCCTGGTTCCAGCACCCTTCCCAGGATGTCGCAACATGATTGGGCTGTGGAGCAAGCAAATGATCCTGTCATAAGCAGAGTGACTCACCTCTTGAACACTGGAAAACGTCTTTCTTACCGTGTCAGACAGCAAGAAACCCGAGAAGTCCAACTTATGCTTCGACTGATTCACCAACTTGTAGTTCTTGATGGAGTCCTTTACAAGAAGCGTATGAATAGAGGAGAGCCCTTCTATCAGTTAGTTCTACCGCAGAAGTATAAAGCAATTGTCTTAGAAGCTTTACATGACTCAGTAGGTCATATGGGAGTGGAGCGGACTTTGGATTTAGTTCGTACACGTTTCTATTGGCCAAGGATGTCATTGGATGTCGAAACCAAGGTCAGTACCTGTGAGAGGTGTATAAGAAGGAAGGCAAAAGCGGAAAAAAACATCTCGCCTTGTTAACATCGAGACCAGTCGACCTTTAGAACTAGTCTGCATGGACTATCTTTCTCTTGAGCCAGATGGTAAAGGTACTAAGAACATTTTAGTGATCACTGATCATTTTACTAAGTATGCTGTAGCAATTCCAACAGCTGATCAAAAAGCAAGGACAGTTGCTAAAGCACTTTGGAGTAACTTCTTCATTCATTATGGCATACCAGAACGCCTGCACAGTGATCAGGGTCGAGATTTCGAATCTGCTGTGATCAAAGACCTTTGTCTTTTACTGGGTATAAAGAAGACTAGGACTACTCCTTACCACCCACGTGGAAATCCCGTGGAGAGGTTTAACCGAACTCTTCTCCAAATGCTCGGAACTCTCCAAGAAGAGGACAAGATCAAATGGCGTGATTTTGTGCAGCCTCTGGTACATGCCTATAATTGTACGAAAAATGACACCACCGGGTTTTCTCCTCATCAGCTAATGTTCGGGAGACAGCCAAGCCTTCCCATAGATGTAGCCTTTGGTATCAAGCCTGAAGGGAAAAAGAGAATTAGTCATGCCGATTATGTCAAAAAGCTTCAAGAGAGCCTGCAAGAAAGCTACAAAATTGCTGTTGAATACAGTAAGAAGACAGCTCTTCGCAACAAGCAACGATATGACCTGAAGGTGAGAGAATCCACTTTACAAGCTGGAGACCGTGTTCTCGTCAAGAATGTTGGCATAAGAGGCAAGCACAAGATAGCTGACCGATGGAGCAAGACCATCTACCAAGTAGTCAAGCAAATAGCTGATTCTCCAGTTTATGTCATAAAGTCCCTTACCACTGACGGACCTGAAAGAACCCTCCATCGAGATTTACTCCTGCCCTGTGGTTTCTTAACCCCCACCTATTCCAATGATGAAGACAAGATAGAGAGAAAGGAAAAAACGGCTAGCTCTAGGGAACCGTTGATAGTTCCAGAGGATGATGATGAACAAGCGTATGATACTGATGGAGAATCAGATTTCTACTTCCCCCAAATAATGCAGGATAAGACATATCCTACCATAACGATTGTCAAGGACGTGCCCTACATAAAAGAGGTGGAAGGAAGTTCCTGTGGGACAACACTGAGTCCAAATGCACAACCATTTGAACCTTCTGGAGTTGTGGAAAGTCTTGACGTTGAATTTGAGCATGTGCAATTGGATAAGAGAAATGCAGAAGAAGAAGTAGCTTTATCTGAAAAGGGAGAAACAAACTTACCCGAGGACATCCTGGGAGAGAATGTGGGAAACTCACCTTTCAAGGAACTGGATTCCGAGGCCGTTGATGTCAAAGATGATGAGTGTACTGAGGATTCGATCACGAGTAGGATGGAACCTGTTGAAGGAAAAAGAGATGGAATGAGGAAAGAGGACGATGACAGTGAAATACTGATTGAGGAAAATGTTGAAAGAAATGGAAATACCCCTGTGCAGGAAATACCTGAACCAGAGTCCAGACGCTCTACCAGAATCAGGGAGCCACCTGATAGGCTAACTTACACATCATTAGGAAATCCCTTAGTGTTAGTTATGCAATCCCTGTTAAGTGGTTTAAACAAAGCCTTCACACAAGCCCTTCAGTCAGATGATTTTCCTGAGGTTAGGTTACTGACCCCTGATAGATCAGTGATTTTATAGGTACACTGCATGCAGAGACGCTTGCAGGTTCAGGAGGGGAGGATGTAACCCCTTTGAATTGTTCATTCATATTTTTTATTTTACTTGTTTTTGTTCTACAGTAAATCTATTTTTAGCTACTTTTGATTTGTATACTACAAAAAGAAACCGGTATCTTTGGTGCAGTACTGTGATTAACCACTAGAGGGCGGTTAACTCCGCAGCATGTTGAGAGTCGATTTATATTAAATTCAGACGAAGAAGCCAGCTGAACATGCACGCACGAGGTTAGCATGAGATTGCACAAATGATTCAATTTTGATATTTTTCTTCGTTTTTATGTGTATATTCTTTTATAAAGAATGTTATTAATCATTTAGGTTACTAATTCATCCTGTTACTGAGGAAAAAAAAACGGTCAATGCTTTTGATTACTGGTTTTTCTTTTACGAGAACTCTGGTGAGTTTTGCTTGTTTATGCATTACTTTGACATTCAAATTGACATTTATCTTTCTCTTTATATGTCCTAAAAACCAATCAGAGTTATATATGATGTTTTAGAAAGTATTTTTGTATGTTTAAAAGGCCAAATTGGCATAGAGTTAATTAATTCGTGTACAACGTTAGTTTAACTGTTTTAGTTAAATGATTGCATCATCCATGAGTATGTAACTGCAACAAATGGAAAAAAAGGTGTTGTACAACCAGATATTTTGTATATTTAAGCACTTTTATGTGTTTAAGCATGCTTATATGCACTTGTGTGTTCACATGTTAGATTAACATTTGTACTCACAGATATTTTGTGCAGCTGACAGTAAATCTCGGTGTAGAAATTGTTGACATTTAGAGATGTTTAATGTGACTGCATTGTTTTGTGCAGATTGTTTTTTTTTGCATGCTGATTCTGATTGAGTGATTTACCTTTGAACGGCGAGCCAGACCCTGATCTACGATTCAAAAGAATCATCGTGATTCAACACGGATCCGAACTGAGAGCTAAGCACATACACACTACCCGGGTAGAAAACACAAAAAAAGGCCTTTATACACAATGGACATTTGAGTATTTTACACACACACACATACATACAAGGAATCCAGAAGGACTATTGAGACTTTTTGTTTTATTTTATTTTTTTTTTTTCCTTGACTTCACATTCTTGTTGAGTGGAAACTGGACAATTGTGATTTTGTGTACATTGTGAAGAATTGTTCACTCAAAGTTTTTGAGTCTTTGTAATAAATTTGCCGGCTGTTAATTGCTTGAATTTAAATTTGGCCCAAACTTCTCATTTAAATCCTCCCAGAGCCGAACCTAGGCCTTATTTAACCTCTGTTGGGTTAAATACACTCACCTCTTATTCTGTCGTCCCTGTTACATCCCTTTTTGTGGCGAGCCAGCCAGGAGGATTTTTCTAAATAGCCGGTTACAAGTACATTGAGACAGTGGTAAAATTCCAAGCTTTATTATCTGAAGTTATTTTATTTTGTGATTGAGCACAATGAGTATGTCTGATATTGAGAAGTGTTACAATGTGAAAGCACGACATTCATTATGTGTATTAGGCATTACTGATAATGACACAGATGATGACATTATTGCGACTTTTGAGAATTATGGGGTCATTGTGAAAGTAGTGAGAGTAGCCCCCTCTACTGAGCAGACAGGACAGCCTATCATCATAGTTGAGTTTGATGCACACACTCCTGTCACACGTCTTGAGCCTAATTTCCCCCTAGAAATTAAGAGTGTGCGAAACCCAGCAGTTGCATGGTATGCAGATAACATCAAAGTGCTCGCACAGCCCTCATCACAGCCCCCTGCCCAAGCATAAAGTTTATCCATTGAGTCAAGTGATGACAGTGATAATGCTGTTTCTGAAGAGGTTTCTTCTGACAACAGTGATTATATTCCAAAGAGATACATAAAAAGACAACCAATGAAGAAGCCAAAATCAAGGTCATGTGCCCTTAGCTCAGACAGCAAGCCTGATCCTGCTGTGAGGAAAAAAACACCAAGGCCTGCCTTTAACACACTTACCAATGACGATCTAAACCCTCCCGAGATCCAGCGCATAGTAGTTGAGCATGTCATCAAAAATGATGCTTTTTCTGCACAAACCCACTCCAAATGGCTGCGTTCCTTCTCAGGAAAAGCACCTAAGCCCCCAGGTGAAGCTGACTTTGATACTTGGTGTCTTCATGTTGACCTTCTGTTACAGGATTCTCTTCCAATAGATGTCCAGCGAAGGAAAATCTTAGAAAGCCTCTTGCCACCAGCTTCTGATGTGGTTAAACAGCTTGGTTCTACAGCTCCTCCTAGAGACTACGTGAAGCTTCTAGACTCTGCATACGGCTTGGTTGAAGATGGTGACGAAATCTTTGCCCGTTTCCTGAACACCAACCAAGATCCTGGTGAGAAAGCATCCGATTACTTGCAGAGATTACAAACATTGCTCAGTACTGCGGTGAGGAGAAATGGTGTAAAGCAGTCATCTGCAGATCGTCAGTTGCTGAAACAATTTCAGCGTGGCTGCTGGGATCACTCGTTAATACTTACCCTTCAGCTGGAAGCCAAAGCCAAGACACCACCTGACTTTGCAGAGCTCTTGTTGCTGCTTAGGACTGAGGAAGACAGACGTTCAGCAAAACTGGACAGAATGCAACGACACTTAGGCAGTTCAAAGCACAAAGCTGCGATTCACAAACAATCTGTTGATGACATGTCTCCTTACAGTGACTCAAGTGTGTTGCAGACCTACATTTCAGAAACAAAGGCTTTGAGAAAACAGGTGGCTGATCTCCAGATGCAGCTTAGATCCTCCAAATCTGAGAAAAAGAAAAAACATGAGTCCAAATTGACAGAATACCCAAGCACGGTGACACCTAAAGTGGAGATGCAAGCTCAACAAGTGACCGCTAAACCACCAAAACCCTGGTTTTGTTTTAGATGTGGTGAAGATGGCCACATAGCTCGGACATGTGAAGGTTCCATCAACAAAGCGCTTGTGGACCAAAAGTACAAGGAGCTCAAAGCGAAACAAGATGAATGGAAAGTGAAAAATGGAGTGCCATTAAACTGGACAGGGTTTCAGTAACGGGACATACTGGGGCCCATTGCAGCAAAGAATGTCCCAATGAACTGAACCAAAAGGAAGCAAGGTGTCAAGCTCACTCAAATCTTCCTTCTCATGAAAGTGTGTTAATATCTAGCATAATTGGTCCTAAATGCACAGCTGAAATCATCATTGAAGGACAGGTTTGCAACTCTCTTCTTGATTCGGGGTCACAGGTGACCACTGTGTCCAAGTCCTTTTATGACACACATCTGTCATCCTCTCCAATCCTCTCTCTTGATGATCTTATTGAAGTTGAAGGAGCTGGGGGGCAGACTGTACCATACTTGGGCTATACTGAAGTTAACATACATTTCCCAGAGAAAATTGCTGGAAAAGCTGAAACTGTTTCCACCCTTGCACTTGTCATACCCGACTACAAGTTCAATGCTGAAGTCCCAGTACTGGTTGGTACCAACACCCTTGACACATTGTTTAAATCTTGTGTTGCAAACGACAACAGTTATGCTGCTCCCAAGGACAAATTCCAACATGCACCCCTTTTGAAAATTTTGTTGCGCAGATACCTCCTGGGACAAAGCGATGGTAAAGTGGGCCAAGTCAAATTACAGGGTCAGAAATGCGTCACCATTCCAGCGGGTCAAAAGATGGTCCTGGATGGGTATGCTAGGAATGTGGCAACGGTTGCTGATGCTCCACTTGTAGTAGAGCCACCCACTCACTCCAGCCTCCCTGGTGGTCTGCTTTTGTACAGCTACGTCCTGACCAGTCCCAGACGGACTTCATTTAAAGTCCCCATTATCCTCCAGAATGAAACGACTCACAAAATCACACTTCCAGCTAACCGTTGTTTAGCTGAGCTTTATGCTCCATCAGCTCTGTCTTCATTAAGGAATACCTCAGCTAAAGAGGAAAAGCCAAGTGTTGAGTCTTCCACTACCAAAGTCGGCTGCAATGCAGTATGTTCCCCAAATCCTGAAAATAAGATCACATTTGACTTCACAGACTCCTCTCTCTCTGAAGAGTGGAAAGATAGAATTACAACAAAACTCAACTCCATTCCTGAAGTATTTGCAATGGGTGACCTTGACTATGGGCACACTTCAGCTGTCAAGCACAGAATTCGGCTTTCAGATCCAACTCCTTTTAAACAGAGAGTGAGGCCCATCCATCCCTCAGATTATGAAGCTGTCAGGCTTCATCTCCAGGAGCTTAAAGATGCAAACATAATTTGTGAGTCGGAAAGCCCCTTCGCTTCGCCAATCGTCATCGTAAAGAAGAAGAACGGTGCTATCCGCCTGTGCATAGACTACAGAAAACTAAATAATCAGACGATCAAAGAGGCCTACGCACTGCCTAACATTGAGGAAACGTTCTCTGCATTGACAGGATCCAAATGGTTTTCTGTCATGGATCTTAAGTCAGGTTACTATCAGGTGGAGGTTGAAGAGGAGGATAAGTACAAGACGGCATTCGTAACACCTATGGGATTCTGGGAATTTAATAGGATGCCGCAGGGAGTGACTAACGCACCTAGTACATTTCAGCGTGTCATGGAAAAGTGCATGGGCACCTTGCATCTCAAAGAAGTCCTCGTCTTCCTCGACGATCTCATCGTTTTCTCGAAAAGCCTGGAGGAACACGAAGAGCGCCTCATGAAAGTCCTGAACCAGCTGAAAGAGTTTGGTCTAAAACTATCTCCAAGCAAATGCCACTTTTTCATGAAATCTGTGAATTATCTGGGACACATTGTTTCGGAGAAAGGCGTAGAAACAGACCCTGAGAAAATCTCTGCACTCACCACCTGGCCAAAGCCAACAAATATCAGTGAGCTGAAGTCCTTTTTGGGTTTCACTGGGTATTATAGGAGGTTTGTAAGAGACTACTCCAAAATTGCCAAACCATTAAATGCACTAACAGTTGGCTATTGTCCACCTCGAAGGAATGCAAAGGGTTTTAAGCCTGTCTCCAGTTCTGATTTCAAGAAACCTTTTGGTGGTAGATGGACGCCTGAGTGTGACACCGCATTCCAGGCACTAATTCAGAAGTTGACCACAGCCCCGGTGTTGGGATTTGCGAATCCAAAATTGCCGTACATCTTACATACAGATGCTAGTCTCCATGGTCTTGGCGCTGCCTTGTACCAGGAACAAGATGGTCACATGAGGGTGATTTCATTTGCCAGCAGAGGGTTGTCAAACTGTGAAAAACGTTATCCCACCCACAAGCTGGAATTTTTAGCCTTAAAGTGGGCAGTGACGGATAAGTTTTATGACTATCTGTATGGGGCTGAGTTCACCATCATGACTGATAATAACCCCCTCACATATATATTAACATCTGCCAAGCTTGACGCTGCAGGACACCGGTGGCTTGCGGCCCTGTCTACTTTCAACTTCAGCATCCAATACAGAGCTGGGAAGAAAAATCAAGATGCTGATGGTCTCTCCAGGCGACCACATGATCAGGTAGACACTGATAACAGTTCCCAGGTTGAAGATGACCGCATTAGTCAGTTCATCTCCCGGTTTCTGGATGAAGAAAATAGAATTTCTTTTCCTGAGGAAGCAGTGGGAGCTGTTTGTCAAAAGCATCAACTGTACAGAAGTGCTGTGGCAGGCAAAGATGCCAGCTTACCTGCTGCTCTGGAATGTCTTGCCATTGATGCTAACGCCATCCCAGTTGAATTCTCCCAAGCTGATTTTCTTCCTGGTTCCAGCACCCTTCCCAGGATGTCGCAACATGATTGGGCTGTGGAGCAAGCAAATGATCCTGTCATAAGCAGAGTGACTCACCTCTTGAACACTGGAAAACGTCTTTCTTACCGTGTCAGACAGCAAGAAACCCGAGAAGTCCAACTTATGCTTCGACTGATTCACCAACTTGTAGTTCTTGATGGAGTCCTTTACAAGAAGCGTATGAATAGAGGAGAGCCCTTCTATCAGTTAGTTCTACCGCAGAAGTATAAAGCAATTGTCTTAGAAGCTTTACATGACTCAGTAGGTCATATGGGAGTGGAGCGGACTTTGGATTTAGTTCGTACACGTTTCTATTGGCCAAGGATGTCATTGGATGTCGAAACCAAGGTCAGTACCTGTGAGAGGTGTATAAGAAGGAAGGCAAAAGCGGAAAAAAACATCTCCCCTTGTTAACATCGAGACCAGTCGACCTTTAGAACTAGTCTGCATGGACTATCTTTCTCTTGAGCCAGATGGTAAAGGTACTAAGAACATTTTAGTGATCACTGATCATTTTACTAAGTATGCTGTAGCAATTCCAACAGCTGATCAAAAAGCAAGGACAGTTGCTAAAGCACTTTGGAGTAACTTCTTCATTCATTATGGCATACCAGAACGCCTGCACAGTGATCAGGGTCGAGATTTCGAATCTGCTGTGATCAAAGACCTTTGTCTTTTACTGGGTATAAAGAAGACTAGGACTACTCCTTACCACCCACGTGGAAATCCCGTGGAGAGGTTTAACCGAACTCTTCTCCAAATGCTCGGAACTCTCCAAGAAGAGGACAAGATCAAATGGCGTGATTTTGTGCAGCCTCTGGTACATGCCTATAATTGTACGAAAAATGACACCACCGGGTTTTCTCCTCATCAGCTAATGTTCGGGAGACAGCCAAGCCTTCCCATAGATGTAGCCTTTGGTATCAAGCCTGAAGGGAAAAAGAGAATTAGTCATGCCGATTATGTCAAAAAGCTTCAAGAGAGCCTGCAAGAAAGCTACAAAATTGCTGTTGAATACAGTAAGAAGACAGCTCTTCGCAACAAGCAACGATATGACCTGAAGGTGAGAGAATCCACTTTACAAGCTGGAGACCGTGTTCTCGTCAAGAATGTTGGCATAAGAGGCAAGCACAAGATAGCTGACCGATGGAGCAAGACCATCTACCAAGTAGTCAAGCAAATAGCTGATTCTCCAGTTTATGTCATAAAGTCCCTTACCACTGACGGACCTGAAAGAACCCTCCATCGAGATTTACTCCTGCCCTGTGGTTTCTTAACCCCCACCTATTCCAATGATGAAGACAAGATAGAGAGAAAGGAAAAACGGCTAGCTCTAGGGAACCGTTGATAGTTCCAGAGGATGATGATGAACAAGCGTATGATACTGATGGAGAATCAGATTTCTACTTCCCCCAAATAATGCAGGATAAGACATATCCTACCATAACGATTGTCAAGGACGTGCCCTACATAAAAGAGGTGGAAGGAAGTTCCTGTGGGACAACACTGAGTCCAAATGCACAACCATTTGAACCTTCTGGAGTTGTGGAAAGTCTTGACGTTGAATTTGAGCATGTGCAATTGGATAAGAGAAATGCAGAAGAAGAAGTAGCTTTATCTGAAAAGGGAGAAACAAACTTACCCGAGGACATCCTGGGAGAGAATGTGGGAAACTCACCTTTCAAGGAACTGGATTCCGAGGCCGTTGATGTCAAAGATGATGAGTGTACTGAGGATTCGATCACGAGTAGGATGGAACCTGTTGAAGGAAAAAGAGATGGAATGAGGAAAGAGGACGATGACAGTGAAATACTGATTGAGGAAAATGTTGAAAGAAATGGAAATACCCCTGTGCAGGAAATACCTGAACCAGAGTCCAGACGCTCTACCAGAATCAGGGAGCCACCTGATAGGCTAACTTACACATCATTAGGAAATCCCTTAGTGTTAGTTATGCAATCCCTGTTAAGTGGTTTAAACAAAGCCTTCACACAAGCCCTTCAGTCAGATGATTTTCCTGAGGTTAGGTTACTGACCCCTGATAGATCAGTGATTTTATAGGTACACTGCATGCAGAGACGCTTGCAGGTTCAGGAGGGGAGGATGTAACCCCTTTGAATTGTACATTCATATTTTTTATTTTACTTGTTTTTGTTCTACAGTAAATCTATTTTTAGCTACTTTTGATTTGTATACTACAAAAAGAAACCGGTATCTTTGGTGCAGTACTGTGATTAACCACTAGAGGGCGGTTAACTCCGCAGCATGTTGAGAGTCGATTTATATTAAATTCAGACGAAGAAGCCAGCTGAACATGCACGCACGAGGTTAGCATGAGATTGCACAAATGATTCAATTTTGATATTTTTCTTCGTTTTTATGTGTATATTCTTTTATAAAGAATGTTATTAATCATTTAGGTTACTAATTCATCCTGTTACTGAGGAAAAAAAAACGGTCAATGCTTTTGATTACTGGTTTTTCTTTTACGAGAACTCTGGTGAGTTTTGCTTGTTTATGCATTACTTTGACATTCAAATTGACATTTATCTTTCTCTTTATATGTCCTAAAAACCAATCAGAGTTATATATGATGTTTTAGAAAGTATTTTTGTATGTTTAAAAGGCCAAATTGGCATAGAGTTAATTAATTCGTGTACAACGTTAGTTTAACTGTTTTAGTTAAATGATTGCATCATCCATGAGTATGTAACTGCAACAAATGGAAAAAAAGGTGTTGTACAACCAGATATTTTGTATATTTAAGCACTTTTATGTGTTTAAGCATGCTTATATGCACTTGTGTGTTCACATGTTAGATTAACATTTGTACTCACAGATATTTTGTGCAGCTGACAGTAAATCTCGGTGTAGAAATTGTTGACATTTAGAGATGTTTAATGTGACTGCATTGTTTTGTGCAGATTGTTTTTTTTTGCATGCTGATTCTGATTGAGTGATTTACCTTTGAACGGCGAGCCAGACCCTGATCTACGATTCAAAAGAATCATCGTGATTCAACACGGATCCGAACTGAGAGCTAAGCACATACACACTACCCGGGTAGAAAACACAAAAAAAGGCCTTTATACACAATGGACATTTGAGTATTTTACACACACACACATACATACAAGGAATCCAGAAGGACTATTGAGACTTTTTGTTTTATTTTATTTTTTTTTTTTCCTTGACTTCACATTCTTGTTGAGTGGAAACTGGACAATTGTGATTTTGTGTACATTGTGAAGAATTGTTCACTCAAAGTTTTTGAGTCTTTGTAATAAATTTGCCGGCTGTTAATTGCTTGAATTTAAATTTGGCCCAAACTTCTCATTTAAATCCTCCCAGAGCCGAACCTAGGCCTTATTTAACCTCTGTTGGGTTAAATACACTCACCTCTTATTCTGTCGTCCCTGTTACACTATGTTATGTTTTAAATTCATTTACTTGATTATGAAAACTGAACACCATGAGTAAGATGCATCATAAGATGCGCTATATATCGGGAGTCATGGAGTGGGTCAGACATGATTTTGACCACTTCATAAAATTTTGTTTTGTAGAAAGCCTCTCTTTAAAGTGAATTTTGTTTTCTTAAAAAGTGTATCTTAATTTTAATCAATGTTTCATCAACCAATTGCCTGGATTTAATAAGAAACAAATATAGCAGGCAATATAATCATGGAGGCGCCGGCTTGATCACTGGCGCGTGAACTGGAGTGTGACTTATAGGCTAAATGAACCGAAACTCAGCGTATAGGCTGCTTGCCTCGCAGAAATGAGAAATATATCTATAGAAAGCTTGAAATATCTACTTTAAAACGAAATAATTAAAAACGAAAAGAGTCTACTCTGATTCTGTAATCCGAATGAAATGTGCATTTCCTCTCTAGGCGCGTCCAGTAGGCTATATGCGGAGATGATGAGAGTCAGCAATGTCAACTTCATCTTTGCAGCCGACACTGATTCAGAAAACATTACTTTATTAATAAACAATTAAAATGTCTCCTTGCTGTTTTTTTGTCATAGTCATAATCATTACTTTATGGCAAGCGTTAGGCCTATGCGTGCTCTTGAGTGCATAGCCTATATTACACAAACACTCATTAGTTTATTCTCTCCAGTATTTAAGAAATTAAATTAATATAAATGTGATTAACCAATGACTTAAATTAACAACTACTAGTTGACTAGAAAAACTTATTTCACATATTTTCGATCCAGCATGTCACATGTTTATCGCAGTAGATAGGACCTTCGAACCAGAAAGACACAGACTAAAGGGTTTTTGTCTTTATGCTCAACTAAAGTGAAATAATGAGCATATTTCGACTTTGAGAACTCGTCTTGCTCTCGCCATGACTGCCGCACATACCTAAATAAACTGAAACAAGCCCACAGCGCGTCTCCGTGTTTACAGTGGTTGGCATCCACCAATCCTGCAATGAGTCTCTGCTGTAAAAAGGAAGGCTACACTTCAGCCGAAATTAATTAATTAAAAAAAGTATCGTACAACGCACCATATGGTAATGGTAACGGAGTTAATTTATTTAAAAAGTAATGTGTTACAGTATTAGTTACTGCCAAAAGTAACTGCGTTACAGTAACGCGTTACTGCCCAACACTGCTTGTTTGTGCCTGTGTATAAATAGTCCCTGTGTTTGACTCTTGCCTGGCAGAGTTTTGTTTAGCCCAAAAACACAGGCTAGGCTAGGCAAGGAACACGAAGACAAGGGTAAACAAGGGTTACCCTTTTGCCTTGCCTTATATCTGTTTGCTGGTGATCGACCTACTACATGTTTGACTATGCTCTACTGTTAATAATCGCATTTGGATCTCCCACTCCGTTGTCACATCCCGTATGTTACAGATGCAAACAGCCTTCATATTTTAAATAATTAAACTAATGTAAATGATAACGTTTTATGAACCAGAAAGCCTATTTTCAGACATTTACTGTAATCTACCTGATCAGAAAAATAATTTATTAGGAACATTTTACTGGGGCACGTGCGACGCCCCTGGTGTGAAAAGAGAGAGACTGTGGAGTGATAATTATAAAATGATGTTTCACAGGTGTAACTGAGTAATTAACTTATTATTTACAAACAAATAAATCAAATTTAAAACAAACAAAGTGAACATTTTTAACACATTTATTAGCCTCCATTGAACATTTCTAATGGAAAGTAAATGAATCAAAGAAGCTTGTTTCTTCTACATTGATTCTTCAATGCTGGTTCATTTCACACACACATAGGGCTTCTTTTCTTTACAGTTCACATCATTCCAGTTGCCATCTGTTGAAAGACAGAGAAAATATAGTTGTTTTTATCATTTGTGTATTATGAAAAAAATAAATAATGTTTATTTAGTATGGTAGACACAGAAATATTAGTATTTGATGTCTAGAAAACAATCAGCAACAATGTTTCTGTGATGAAAAAGTTATTTTCCAGCTTCTGGATTTACAGTATGACATGAAGCAGTATCTACTAATCTTCTGATGGATGGACTTACACAATTCAGATTGATGGATCATTTATCATGTTATTTCATGAGCATTAACAGAAGTTACTTACGGACAGAGTTCATCTCAACGCAGAGCTCAACTGTCCCGTTACTGGGTTGTCCAGGAGACCATATTCGATAGTTCATTTGGGTTCCATCACTCCAGAACCAACGATAAAACTGTGAACAGAAGAGAAAAAACAGCATTGTGTTTATGTCCACAGCTTTACATGGCTTCGTTTTATCTTTATTTATCTAAAAGATGATTCCTCATGAACCCTAACCCCACTTTAAACATGTCAGAAATCTAAACAGAAATGAACAGAAATTATTTCACAGAAAGGGTATCAGTAAAGAATATGTGAAAACTGTGTAAGAAAGTGTTAAATCACTCAGTTATCTCTATCAGCCACACTATTTCACATCGAGTTTCACAATACTCGAGTTTGACATCATCATGGTGAGCGGTGCCTCTCATGGCTGCCAATGCACTAAACTAACTGTTCTGAGGACCAAAAATACATGATAAAAACACATCTATGTCCATGTGTTTTGAAAAATGTATTAAATGAGTTTTAATGTAAATGCCCAGTAGCACAGAAAGTATGATTGAAAAACGATTGCATACACCCTTATGGCCTCCGATCCAGGCACGTGTTGATGCATGAGTTGTTTGTCTAACCAGCTTCTGTATAAAGATGTACTCATCATGGCTGTGTACAGAAGCAAGGTTCCCTTTATTGTTCAAACACCCAAACTGTAAAGATGGAGACATGAGCAAACACGAAGAAATTAATATTCCAAAATCTGTGACATTCCTTCAGTTATCATCGAAACAATGTTTACTCACTGTGCTGTTCATTTTTTGTTTATTATTTTACCCGTGAAATATAAAATCTGACATTTGAGGTGGAACTACTTTTCTAGAAAAGGTTCTGGTTATACTGTATATAGATTAGATATGACTTCACATAGATAAAGTTTTTAAGTGATCATCACATGATAACATGAAATGTGTTGTGTCTGTATTTTCAGATCATTATGATGTTTCAGTATTATCACAGTGATGTTTGTTCACATCCTGGAGCTCCACTGTCATTTCTTTACTGTTAACATATATTTTAAACTGAGGAACAAGTTGAAATGACTTTCCTATGATAAGGTGTCACAGATGTTTACAGATTTAATCCAAGAATATTCTTATATTATTTTTATGTCATATTAGAAGCTGAATGTATCATACCTCGGCTCCATCCCACGAGTATCTGGAACTGAAAAACTTGAAGCATCTGCATCCATAGGCAGTCCATCCTGTCTCACAGGCTGTTAAATGGAAGTTGTGTTTGTTATTATCTTGTTACTTTTAATGACCTTTCATGTAATTAAATGAATACCTTTCATTTAAAGGTACACTATGTAACTTTTGGCCCTTTACCGGTTAAAAAACAAAAAGGCATGCAACACTGTTTCAGTTGTGCTTTGGCATTTTTGAGGTTGGAGATTCAGCTGCTCCATCTCTTCCTTTCTTGCTCTTGTAAAAGCAAACCTGTGCCACTCCCACACCAGACACGCGTCAAAGCGGCCGGAGCAACTTTTCTCTATTTACGGATGTGACGAGATGCACAGGCGAGTGATGTATGTCGGAAAACTGTTCTGACAGGTCTAAAATATAAACACTTCTAATAGACTTACCATAGTGAATCAGTGAATCATGTTTTGTAAGAAAAACAAAAAAGCTACATAGTGCACCTTAAATAAACAAAGGATTTAAAATAGCTTCCAAGATTTTTAAAGCATGCTGGAGAACATGATCATCCGGTGTTACACACACTTGTTAAGGTGGAGAAATGCACAAGTTTTGGACATTTGTACTGTACTAGACATACACACTGACAAGAGAAGAAGACAAGAGAAGACTTACTGCCACAATCTTTATTCTTTTCAACAGGACGCGTTTCCACTTAAAAAGAAAGAAATACACATTTTTAAAACAAAACTGCTAGCAGTAGTGCTAATACAACTACTAATACATATATACTGCAAATTATTACTGGTGTTGTATATTATTGTCAAAATTAATAATATAATATCATTCATAAGAATCAACAACTTTAGGTGATGTTATGATATAATTATTTTTGTTTTATTATCTTAATATTATCATAATAATTAAATAATTAAATAATAATTAGAATTAAAATTACTCAGGTGCACATACTGTATTAGATCATTCCTGCTTCTGATCAGTCATTACAGAGTCCCAGATGTGCTTCAATTCATGTTAAAATAACAGTTCTGATGTGAGACGTGGAATAATAGTTTTACCTGAAGCATTCAAAGCGACCAGAAGACCGAGAGACAGATAGACAGTCCACAACGCCATCGTTTCTCAGAGAACACTGGAACTCTGCATAGATTTAAAACACAATTATACACAAATAATTATTACAAAGATTTGTATTTTTGTGACAAGAACCAGTAGATCAATGTGTACAAACAATGTTTTTATATAGTTTGTACTTGGTGGATCACAGAGCCAGTGCAAGATGAACATTTATGGTTAAAGAGCAGATTTGTTTTATTTTTTTTAGGAAATGAACAATGGTTTCTCTAGATAAAACCCTTATTCCTCGTCTGGGATCATGTAGAACCCTTTGAAACTGCATTTAAACTGTAATTTGACCTTCAAGTCCACTATATGGAGAAAAATCCTGGAATGTTTTCCTCAAAAACTATAATTTCTTTTCAACTGAAGAAAGAAGGACATGAACATCTTGGATGACATGGGGTGAGTAAATTATCAGGAAATTTTAATTCTGAAGTGAAATAATCCTGTTCGCACACTTTGTAAGAAATTTAAAAAAAAAAGATTTTAAATTTTTATTTGAAAATAGAAAAGGTTGTACTGTTGACACACAATGAACTCAACAAACCAGCAAAGACAAGAGGGAAGGAAGCATGATATAACGGGAGAAGAGCACATGAGGAACAGCTGAACACAATCAGGCCAACGAGAACTCGACCCTTGCGCTAATTTTGAGTGGCTCAATAGCGTGATATGATATTATCTGCATTTTATTATTTATTACTATATAATAAGTGTTACGATGTGGTCAGCGGGCAAGAAACAAAACTAAACAGAGCATTGAAACAGGAAATGAAGTAAACAGAAAAGAGTGTCAAAATAAGGGTCCACATAACAGAACATAAACCTGACAATAAGCTCATTAGGCTATTGTTATGTTAGTTCCAAACCTTGAATCTCACTCGACGAGAGGCTTTCTGATGATATTTCTCCAGTATCAGCAATGCTTGCCTTTGTGTGATCTAGAGAGACTCACTCAGTGCAGTTACATTGGGACTGTCTTTGAGCAAATCATCAAAGCGTTCATTCAAAGATAGATGTAATGAAACAAGGTGTTGATTATTTTAACTTTCATCTCCACTTCACAAGGGTCAGCTGAGCTGTATTATTACCAGTTTCAATGGCATTGATTCACTGCACTGACCAACACTGATGACATTCATGCAATAACATTGAATACATTCACACAGGCAATAACGTATGGAGCCCCGCACATGATCATTCACTAAACCGTGTGCACAATGTTCCCTCGTCTGAATGATTAACAGATTTACAACACACATACTGTAGAACATTGTAATGTTTAATAACATTTCATGAAAGTTAAATTTAGCATTGAAGAAAAGTAGATTTGTGTTATGCTGTCAATAATAGTTCTTAGAGAGAAAATCTGAATTGGCAAAAATCAGCACTGGCAGGTCACACTTACAAAAAAACATCTCAATCGGCCAAGATTATTGCAATCTGTGCATCTAATTAATCCATAACTGCTTCTCAATCAAAACATAAGAAGTAAAAAAGTCTGTAAAAAATGTAAGAAATATTTTCAATTGTCTCTAATCACGCAGATTTGTACTTTATATCCAATGACAGTTATGGTGTTACTGCTTCACTCCAGCAGCTAATGCAATCCACGGGAATAAACGATATGAAGAAAAACAAACTCTTAAACTGTGAAACATTGGTCAAAGTTCACAAAAACAGTGATTACATCCTTTAACCTTCTCGAACACGACTCAACACACACTTCTACGAGCAACAGCCTCAACACCCGTCAAAAATAAAAGTCTTCCAAAAATAATCACTTTTCAAAATGAATTAATCATGTTCTGCTTGATCATCGATGAGGTGTATCCTCCAACATTAGCTACTGTTGAATGCATTAAACATGTTAAGCGCTTCTGCATTGAGCATTTTAGCATCATTAATTCACTGAACAACATAAAACATAATCTACATTCTGAATAACCAAATAAAAATAAATAAAAACTAAAAACTATAAAAACAATACAAAATGAAAACTAAAAACTAAGCTCTGTTCTGGGAATGTTCCAACAGAACTAACATTCCCAGAATGCCCCATGAATCAAAAATGACTAAATGGGTTTTAGTCGGCTAAAAGTGAAATAAATGTAAATGTAGAAAAGTCAAACCTCAGGAAATATGCTCCGAACAGCAAACTGAGTGTTTCTGCTGGATAGTATATCAGAGATGTGTCTTGTTTTCTTGATCTTTTGATGTATTCTTTTTCCACTACATTGTGGTCTTAAATAAGTGTACTCATGTTACGTAAGGTGCGTGTCAGCCAATCAGAAAGGATCTGCATGTTCCTGAGATGTCTCTAAATCACATGACTCTCAGAAAAAACACCACAGAAGTAATTACCACAATTGTTCGAAGTCATGTATTTCATCTTTCAGTTGTCTACTTTAATCATTATCTAATGATTTCCAAAAGTATCATTGTGTAATTATTTTACTTGTTGAGGCATATGACTATTAACTAATTGTTAAGTAATAAGTAATATTAGTAGGATTATCAACCATAATCATAACCACAATGATAAATTACTTAATAATGAGCTGGAAGCTGAAATACATTTCTTTGACCCATTAACACATTAATGTACACTATTAGTACATGTTGTTAAGGATTTATTACCTGATTAGAAATTCACATTTTACTTACTTCTTTAATCAGCTATAGGGCCAGATATACTAAACAGGGTAAATTAGCATGAGAATGCAATTCCCAAAAACTGGAAAGTTTTGCGCTGGTGAAAGCTGTTAGTAAATCTGATACAGACCACGGATCATACTCCCACCCACGCCGGTCCCGTTTGGGATGTTGATTCTCAGTTGATATCAGCAGAAAACAAGTTAGAGAGCTGATTCTGATCATGCAAGTGTGAATCTTTTACTCCAGATTCATGCATTAAACACACAGACTTCATTCAGTTTGAGTCACACTAAACAAGCCATTGATCAGGACATGGACAGCCTCTTTAACAAATAAAGATCTGAAGGTAAATGTGGCTTGAACCAATTTCAAACATGACATGCAGTCAACTCTCTAAAATTTGTTGGGTTATTATTTTTTTTACCCATGTTCTGTCTTCTTCTAGCACTCTTGCTCTTCTTCACTGTAGTCTTCATCTATCTCATCTCGGTTGGTGATTTCAACATGTTTTCTTCACCCCGTGTATCCTCTCGATAAGCTCTGTTCTTGGTTACAAAACATTAAATTCAGGAACCTAACTTTCACAACTTTTGCTCATCTCATGCTGAGTCAAGTCATCTACTGGTCATAATGAATTCAGGAGAGTCCAGAATATTTATTTATTTTCAAAATGTAACATTTATTTGTCAGGTAAAAATGTATCATGCCAATTACACAAATAACCAATTAGAAGCCAATTCAGAAATCATACATAACATCAGTTGCTCATAGATGACTCTAAGAGTAAGAAGTGCATATACACACAGTGGTGGATTCGTGTTTTTAAGACATTCACCGTTCACTGCATGGGGGTTTCTGGCTACAGAAGATCCCACAAGACCCACATGACATCCCACTTTACCTTAAATACCCAGACCAGAACAAAAAGATTGTAAATATTTATTTCACCAACACCTGTTTGGGGGAGAGGAGTGGGTTATCAGATATCATGAAGAGACACCACCCAAAAGGAGGACAGAATTCTCCTTAATCTTCCTCATAATACCAGTGACTGCTGTGAAATTGAGACCATTTTACCAATCGCTCTGAGACAATTAAAATGATACCACACATGAAAGGAAAAAACTATAGATACTGTTAGATCAAAATCTCAGTAATAGGTAGAATATTTGTAATTCCAGTGAGCAGCGCGAGATCTCGGGAGAATGACCAAGCAGACACAGATCAAGTGTGGTACAAAGCATTCTCAGATTTATTCAGGAAGAAGGGTCATATTTATAGACATAGGTCAAACAACAATCTCCAAGATGGCTTGAGCATCCAATCCTACGACTTACCATGTAAACCTTACCATGTATGGCATTTCACAAAATATAATACAAATAAGAAATGTATGTGCGTAAATGTGTGTGTGTCTTCAACTTCTGGTTACGTGTGAGAGTGTCAGTGTGTCCAAGGACTACTACTTGTTGTTTTGTCTAGGTAGGCACATGAGCTGCACAATGGAAAAATCCCAAGACACAGAGAAAGTCAGAAAGTGAAGCCCAAGAAATAAGAGAATATTTAACAGATACACAAGATACACTTGATCTGATACATCCTAAATTATGCAAATCGAGCCGCAGGACAAGACAAAGGAAGGTTTTGCCCACCAAAAATTACACTCGTATTATTGGCGGACGGTCCCAAGGATGCATCCTCAAAACACTACGACGCGCGTCTCCTCGTTGCACAAGTTTTCTGTCGCCAAACCTTTGACATTTTTGACACCTTTGACCTGAACATATATGCAAGTATTAACTTCTTTAAGATTTGTGTACTGTTTCCTTGCTGGCTCTCAAAGGTTTAACTGTTTGTAATTTGCCACTGTTTTGATCACCTCTGTTTTCTTGACTTTACTTTTATTTTCTATATATATATATATGTGTAGTACTTGTGTCTATTTAGCCATATAACCTTTGTATTATCAATTTTATATATTAAATACATTATATTCATGTTTGATTGTTCTGCTGCTCACTCAGTCAATTTTACATTCGATCCGGCACTGCTTTACGCTTTGATACTATAATAGGAATTTATTTTCGTGGCCAGAGAATAACATTCCTTTTATGATAGTCTGTAAAGAAATTAACAGTTTGGTGGACAAACTTGGATAGTTTCTCTATAATAACTATTAAACTAGAACTGATCATATATGTAATTAATTATAATTCGTTGTAGTTAATTCACAATATATCTGCATAATTCCCTCCTGGGTCAATATATGTATCATAATTAATCATAAAGCTTTATGATTTATTATATTCATATAATTCACCCATAAATTGATTAAATACCTGTACAATTCATTACATAGCCTACAGTGTCACAGACACGTCAGGTTCCACCTCACTGCAGTACCCACGCACTCAATCACCAGCCTTCTAATCACCGCCACCTGCACGTCATTACCCTGCAATCACCAGCACCATAAAGCCACCACACTCACACACACTCACTGTCCGGTCTCGTTCGCACTACATGTTATGTATGCTAACCTTAAGGACTCCCAAACGACTTACCTACCTGCTCCAGCGATCTCCTTCATCTCCTTCGTCTCCTGGTCTCCCCGTGTGCAAACCTACCTGTGTGTGTGAGTGTCTCCATCGTCTCCCTCAACTGCATCTCTCATCCAGCATCTGCAAGTTTAAAAGGACAGTATTATTTCCCATTCATCTCTCATCACGCCATATCTGCCTATTATCATACTGTGCTCTACTGTTTGCAAATAAATACTTAACTGGATTGCTTCTACTTCAGTCTCCGTGTCTCTGTTGTAACAGAAGACCGGACCATTACAACTTCACAGTATGAGCACCAACGACCCGTTTCAAGAGCTCGTGGACACGCTGCGCCGAGCACTCACACCACAGCTATCGTCATCTTCCTCTGGCAACGCTTCCACTCCAGCACCGCTTCCTCACCTGCATTCACCGCCAGTCCCATGGCCAAACCGGCGCCCTACTCTGGATCGGCGGAGGAATGCAGCGGATTCCTTCTCCAATGCGAACTGGTCCTGGAGATGCAGCCGCAATTCTACACCACCGACACGGCTAAAATAGCGTTCATCATCTCGCAATTGCAAGGTAAGGCCCTGCAATGGGCAGACTCTCTGTGGACTCAAAAGGGCCCTGTGGTCAGATCTTACTCGGCGTTCGTCTCTCACTTCCGAGAGGTCTTCGGGAGACCTCTGACGGATTCATCGACTGGTGAGAAACTCTATAATCTAAAACAACGTAATCTCTCTGTTAACGAATATGCCTTGCAGTTCCGAACGCTAGCCGCCACCAGCGGATGGAATGAACAAGCTCTCATCACATCATTCCGTCAGGGGTTGGAACCCAATATGCGGCTGCATCTCGCTGCATACGAGGACTCCATTGGACTGGAACGCTTCATCCAACTCGCCATTCGCGTGGGGTCCCGTATGCAGTCGTGTCTCCTAGAGCACCAGGGCCAGTCAACCATCACCAACCTCCTCCGTCGGTCCGAACCCGTCAGCTCTCCAGAACCAGCCACCGAACCCATGCAGATTGATCATTCTCGTCTCACCACTAATGAGAGACAAAGAAGGCTGACCCTGAACTTATGTTTATATTGTGGATTACCGGGGCATGTCATCTCCACATGCCCAACCCGTCCTCCTCTGCCCGTGGTGAGTGCAATTTTTCCCTCTATCCAAAAAATGAAACCACTCACTACTGTTGTAATCCTTACTGCTGCAAACACCTCTGTTCCAGTGGTGGCGCTCCTCGACTCAGGGTCAGCAGGAAATTTCATCTCTGGTATCCTATGCCGACAACTCAACCTCAAAGTCTCCCCGTCTCCGACTAGCTATCAAATCCACTCCATCACGGGCAAACCCCTGAGCCGTAAGAACATCCGTCATTATGTGGGACCTCTTCAACTCTGTGTCGGCATCCTGCACTCGGAGAAGGTACATCTGCTGGTTCTGGAGGAATCCACTGCTGACGTGGTTCTAGGGCGTCCGTGGCTGGAACAACACAATCCCACCATCTCTTGGCGCACGGGCGAAATCCTGAAGTGGGGCGATCACTGCTTTCCCGACTGTTTCCCAGCGCTTCCTGTTCCAACGTCTCCACTCTCCAAGTCTCTCTCCATGAACGCCACCTCTATCGAAAGCCCTGTCGAGAAACGCTCCGTGGATGTTCCCCCGGACTACGCCCCCTTCAGTGACGTTTTCTGCCCGCAGCGCGCCTCCAAACTTCCTCCACACCGGCCATGGGACTGTGCCATCGATCTGCTACCGGGTGAACCAGTGCCTAGGGGACGCATTTACCCCCTATCACTACCGGAGGAGAAGGCCATGGAGGAATACATCAAAGAGGCACTCGAACAGGGATACATCCGCCCGTCTACTTCCCCTGCTGCTTCAAGCTTCTTTTTTGTGGCAAAGAAGGACGGAGGCTTGAGGCCCTGCATCGACTACCGTGCCCTCAACAAAATTACTGTCAAATTCCGCTACCCACTTCCCCTCGTCCCAGCGGCCCTGGAACATCTCCGCGGTGCCACTGTGTTCACCAAGTTGGACCTCCGCAGCGCGTACAACCTCATCCGGATACGTGAGGGGGACGAGTGGAAGACCGCCTTTGTCACGCCCACCGGACACTATGAATATCTCGTCATGCCGTATGGCCTAGTCAACGCCCCCTCCGTATTCCAGGATTTCATTCACGAGGTGCTCCGGGAGTATCTCCACAAGTTCGTTCTGGTATATATTGATGACATCCTCATCTACTCCCGGAGCTTGGCCGAACATCGCCACCACGTTGCGGAGGTCCTTCAACGCTTACGACAGTTCCACCTCTTCCTAAAAGCTGAGAAGTGCTCTTTCCACCAACCCTCCGTACAGTTTCTAGGATACATCATTGACCACAGTGGCATCCGGATGGACGAGGGGAAGGTCACCGCTATCCAGTCCTGGCCCACTCCATCAACTATCAAAGAGCTCCAACGATTCCTAGGATTCTCCAACTTCTACCGCAGATTTATCAAGAATTACAGTACCATCGTCAGTCCCCTCACTAACTTACTCCGTAACCAGCCCAAGTCTCTGTCCTGGTCCCAACTTGCCACCAACGCCTTCGAGACCCTGAAAAGAGCCTTCACCACCGCTCCCCTCCTCGTCCACCCTAACCCGGACCTACCATTCATCGTGGAAGTGGACGCCTCCACCACCGGAGTGGGAGCGGTCCTTTCCCAGCAGCAGGGGACGCCAAGTAGACTCCATCCATGCGCCTTCTTCTCCCGCAAGCTCAACCCGGCGGAGGTCAACTATAACATCGGTGACCGCGAACTCCTGGCCGTCAAGCTTGCCCTTGAGGAGTGGAGGCATTGGTTGGAGGGGGCTACTCATCCGTTTCAAGTTCTCACTGACCATAAAAATCTCGAATATCTGAAGGCTGCCAAAAGACTCAACCCTCGCCAAGCTCGCTGGGCCATGTTTTTCTCTCGATTCAATTTCTCCATCTCTTACCGCCCTGGTTCTAAGAACACTAAAGCTGACGCTCTGTCTCGCATCCATTCCCCTGAGGACAAGCCCGAAGAGCCTGAAAAGATCCTGCCGGAGTCTATATTCGTGAACCCTATCCAGTGGTCCGAAGAAACCATTCCCTCCTCCAATGCCTCCACACGCACTCCGCCGGGTTGCCCCCAAGGCTTGCAATACGTCACACGGGCACGTCGCACTCCACTTCTGCACAATACCCACTCTTCACTTGGCACTGGTCACCCGGGGGTCAATGAGACCCTCTCGTTGCTCAAACAACGCTTCTGGTGGCCCAACATGGCCAACGACGTCAGAAGGTACGTGCAGGGCTGCAGGGAGTGCGCCATCTCCAAAAGTCCACGCCATCTTCCCACCGGCAAGCTACTTCCTCTGCCCGTTCCTGAGCGACCCTGGTCACACCTGGGAGTGGACTTCGTCACCGACCTCCCTGAGTCTGACGGTCACACGTGCATCCTGGTGGTGGTAGACCGCTTCTCTAAGTCCTGCCGTTTGATACCCCTGGAGGGTCTACCTACCGCTATGGCCACGGCAGAGATGCTATTCAACCATGTTTTTCGCTATTATGGAATACCTGAAGATATAGTCTCCGACCGAGGACCTCAATTCATTTCCCACGTCTGGAAGGCCTTCTTCTCCCTCCTGGGTGTGACCGTCAGTCTGTCATCTGGATACCATCCTCAGTCGAACGGGCAGACGGAAAGGAAGATCCAGGAGATTGGCCGCTTCCTGCGTACCTTCTGTCACGGCCACCAGAACTCCTGGAACCAGTACCTGGGTTGGGCCGAGTACGCACAGAATTCCCTCCGTCAAGCCACAACTGGACTAACACCCTTCCAGTGCGTACTCGGCTACCAACCCCCGCTGTTCCCCTGGGATGGGGAACCCTCCAACGTCCCTGCAGTCGACTACTGGTTCCGGGAGAGCGAGAGGGTATGGGACTCAGCTCACCACCAACTGCAGAGAGCCCTGCGCAGACGCAAGAGGACAGCCGACCTTCGACGCTCCGACGCTCCAGTCTATCAACCGGGGCAGAAGGTCTGGCTGTCCACCAGGGACATCAGGATGCGTCTGCCCTGCAAGAAGCTGAGTCCCCGCTTCATTGGCCCGTTCACCATCCTTCGGCAGATCAACCCCGTCACTTACCGTCTCCAACTCCCTGCACAGTATAGTAGAATTCATCCTACCTTCCACGTTTCTCTGCTAAAACCTCACCACCCTTCTGTTGTTCCCTCCACAGAACCTGACGTGGCAGCCGCCGAGCCCCCCCTTCCACTCATCCTGGAGGACGGCACAGCTTACGTGGTTCATGAGATCCTGGATTCCCGGCGCCGTGGTGGTCAGCTCGAGTACCTCGTTGACTGGGAAGGTTATGGCCCCGAGGAACGCTCATGGGTACCCAAGAATGATATCCTTGATCCTATCCTATTACAGAACTTCCACGCCAATCACCCGGACAGACCTGCCCCACGACCTAGAGGACGACCACCACGGCGTCGAGGTCCGCGGCCCTCAGGAGCGGGCCGTGGGAGGGGGGGTACTGTCACAGACACGTCAGGTTCCACCTCACTGCAGTACCCACGCACTCAATCACCAGCCTTCTAATCACCGCCACCTGCACGTCATTACCCTGCAATCACCAGCACCATAAAGCCACCACACTCACACACACTCACTGTCCGGTCTCGTTCGCACTACATGTTATGTATGCTAACCTTAAGGACTCCCAAACGACTTACCTACCTGCTCCAGCGATCTCCTTCATCTCCTTCGTCTCCTGGTCTCCCCGTGTGCAAACCTACCTTTGTGTGTGAGTGTCTCCATCGTCTCCCTCAACTGCATCTCTCATCCAGCATCTGCAAGTTTAAAAGGACAGTATTATTTCCCATTCATCTCTCATCACGCCATATCTGCCTATTATCATACTGTGCTCTACTGTTTGCAAATAAATACTTAACTGGATTGCTTCTACTTCAGTCTCCGTGTCTCTGTTGTAACATACAGACATGCAGTCACACATTTATGCATGTGCAACTCCAGATGACATCAATCGTTAACATAGTTATCTATCACGTCATTGCTAATTCCTTAACTAGACTTCAAGCAATAGATTAGTGAGTAACTTATATAAAATTTTTAGATTTTCATATTCACTTTTAAACTGCTGTAAAAAAAAAAAAAAAGACAATTTCTGACCGTAACATACAATTTTCCATTAAAACAGTAAAATACCATAGAAAAGAATGCATTCTGGGTAATATTTGTCATTTTCATGAAAGTAGCCTCCAGGAATATACTGTGAATTAACAGAGCTCAAAGTTGACCCTCAGAGGCTGTGTCCCAAATCACACCCTATACCCTCATTCACTATTCCCTACATTAGTTTAATAATATAATCCACTTGATAGAATGAATGACAAGAAGCGAGTTAATCCAGACACTGATGAACACCTGCTCTTAACAAGCAGAATCACTGAAAGACAGAGAAAAGAACAGAAAAGAGAGAAACATAAGAACTACAACCGATTTAAAGCCACAACCTTTTGACCCTTTCACACTGAGTGTGAAACCAGTTTACAAACATGTTTCTTTCATACCTGTACAGAAGTTCTTGCTGGGAATTAACAGGTTTAGATGTTTTATTAAAAATAAAAATGTTTGTATTCACCATTATGGTGATCACTGTTTGCTTTAGTTGACAGCTATACCCTTGACCCTAACATTAGTTTTTCTGATTGCTGTAATTATGTGTTAATTATGTAAGCAATCCAAAAAAAAAAAAAAAAAAAAAAAAAACCCGGGGAGAAAGACAGTCTTGTCTCTCTTGTCTTTGTTTAGTCTTTCTTTGTTTGACTTGTGCCTGAACACTTTTCTCTGTCTCTGTTTGTGTTGGCCATGTGCTCCACTGGTCCTGCCTCCTTGTTTCTCATTACCACACCACCTGGTTTAGTCCTCGTTAGTGTGATTGTGTTCACCTTATCCTCGTGCTGTTCCCTTTATATATTGCCTCTTTCCCTCATGTCATTGCTGGTTTGTTGCGTTCATTCTAGTCTTAGTCTTGTTAGTTAGTGATGTTTGTTCACATCCTGGAGCTCCACTGTCATTTCTTTACTGTTAACATATATTTTGTTTTTAACCTGAGGAACAAGTTGAAATGACTTTCCTCTGATAACTGACAGGTGTCACAGACGTTTACAGAGTTAATCCAAGAATATTCTTATGATTTTAATGTCATATCAGAAGCTGAATGTATCATACCTCGGCTGAAGACCATATTTGAGGGTCATTGAAAAACATCTGCATCCATAGGCAGACCATCCTGTCTCACAGGCTGTTAAATGGAAGTTTTGTTTGTTATTATGTTGTTACCTTTAATGACCTTTCATGAAATTAAATGAATAACTTTCATTTAAAGGTGCCCTATGTAACTTTTGGCCCTTTACCAGTTAAAAAACTAAAAGGCATGCAGCACTGTTTCAGTTGTGCTTTGGCTTTGCATGACTGTGGAGATGAAGACGACGCTCCACAAAAGATGCTGTACAGTGAACTCTGTTAGAGAGCTACATATGGCAGTCTATCTGGTCCTGGAATTAAATACCTCAAAAATTCCTTAATCACCGTGTCGTTTTTACAACATTTCAGATCCCTCAGTTCTCATCATCTAAAGCTGAGCTAATGTTGATTCTTGTTTTATTACGAGCTCTGTTGCGTTCTCTTTTCTCCAGCAGACTCTCCTCTCTATTCTGTTCAGTGTTTGTTTAAAACGGGTGATTCTCCAGAGGTTGGAGATTCAGCTGCTGACAGGTCTAAAATATAAATACTTATAATAGACTTACCATAGTGAATCAGTGAATCATGTGTTGATTCACTCATTTTTAAATTTTTGTTTATTTTGAACAAAAAATAAATACCTTAAATAAACAAAGGAGTTCAAATAGCTTCAAAGATGCTCTTTAGATCATTTTAAAGCATGTTGGAGAACATGATCATCCGGTCTTACACACACTTGTTAAGGTGGAGAAATGCACAAGTTTTGGACATTTGTACTGTACTAGACATACACACTGACAAGAGAAGAAGACAAGAGAATACTTACAGTTACAATCTTTATTTTCAACAGGACGTGTTTCCACTTAAAAAGAAAGAAATACACATTTTTAAAACAAAACTGCTAGCAGTAGTGCTAATACAACTGCTAATAATTATATGCTGCAAATTAACAGGCATATTTGGTGTTGTGTAATGTTGTCACATGGAATCGATATTTGTGCCAAATTCTGCAGCAGATCGATGACATCTCAGATCATTATCTAGTCTTGTGTATACTACATTTAGTCAAGGCTGCAAATCCGAGTCCCTCTTACTATATCGGCAAATTCTTTGATAAAGTCTGTATGGTGTCCTGATGGCCTGTATACAGTAGCAAGCACAAATGTCAAATGGGACTTATCACTTATACTAGATAGTGTTACATAAAGCAGTGGTTCCCAACCACGTTCCTGGAGGCCCCTCAACAGTGCACATTTTGCAAGTCTCCTTTGTCTGACACACCCATTTCAGGTCTTGAAGTCGCTATAATGAGCTGATGACCTAAATCAGGTGTGTTTAATTGAGGAAACATGCAAAATGTGCAGTACTGGGGGCCTCTGGGAATGTGGTTGGGAACCACTGACATAAAGAACCATCACTTCAAAAGAATTATATTTGAAACTAGACTTTTGAGTAATACTGAAGATATTACTATAAATTACAGCAACACCTCCACCTTTGCCTTTCAGATGAGGCTCATGATCTTGGGTTTTGGACTCATTTAAAGTAATGTAATTGTCTGGTTTGAGCCAGGTTTCTGTCAAACACAGCACATCTAGGTTATAATCTATAATAATATCATTTACAAAGAGTGATTTTGAAAAAAGGGATCGTATATTCAGCAGCCCAACTTTATCATTTGTTCATCTGTATTACAGTGCATACACAATAATTATGCAAGTTGATATTTTTACAAGCACATTTTACCAATTCCAAACCACATTAATCTTAATAACTACTATTAATTTTGTATTTAATCATTTATAAGTGATATATAATTAAGGAAATCTGTAATCAGTAAGGTTTAATTTTATAGGTAAAATGGGCCAAAAAGGACGCAATACTAATGCAATACTAGAAATTGCTAAATTAAGGTGTGACCAATGGACAGCAACAGTGAAACCGTTACAGATCGCTTATCTTTATTCCGCCTGCTCTCTTTCTGCTGGTTGTGTAAAGCTGTGGTGAAATGAGTAATCATTTTTAGTTTATTTAGTAAAGAATTTGTGTTGTTCAAAGTTCAATATCATTGTTTTGACTTCATGAAGATCATCAAACTGAATGAACATCAAACTGACTAGAACAAACTCTTTGACATGTATATATGATGCTGGATACCAAGAGTGAAACTGTTAATAATGTTGACAGACAGTAATCTCATTCATGTGTCAGTCATGTGTGGTGAACTATTATTTATTAAACAAATGTTAGTCAGTCAGTAAAACAAAATGTTAATTTTTAAATTTCGTGAGTTTGTGGCTTTCTGTTTAAGACAAGAGAAAGCGAGGGCACATGCAGCACAGTTCATGAAGATAGAAACAAACCCAAGAATTTATAATCTCTGTGAGTTTCACATTAACATTATAATGTGCTTTTGTATCGAATTGCTACATTTTATTAAATGCTGCATAAACTAAACTAATTTCAGAGCTCTGTATAGGTCATTATGCAAAACTATCTGCAACGTTTTAATTGAAAGGTTAGTTTATAAATACAATAACCTAAAAATAACCATAAGGAAACATTCTGTATGAGCTATGTTTATGTTATTTAAACTTTCTGTATAAAATATGTTTATGTTATTTAAAAACAACCTTCCTTCAACATTCTGGGAACATTATTTTTTTTGTAATAAAGAACATTCGTAGAACATTATTATTTAGTTCCCCCCAAAATTAACCAAACCAAACATAATACTTGGCTTTCATAACCGATAATTATGAAATTATTCCTGATGCAAGAAGAATCAGCAGAAAATAAAATTGGACAATAACAATAAGCGGTTGATAAAATGAGTAATGAGTTTAATCAATTATTAATCAAGTTTAATCAATCATTTCTTAAAGCACAAAAATTAAATAAAAGTGATCCATTTTCAGGGATTCATTCAGATTCATGTCTCTGATAAAGTACTATATAGTAAAAATAGGATTTTTGAGGTAATGCAGTCTGTAAAACCTGTTTTACGACAATCGACAATCTAAAGGACACTTGTATACGCTAAAATATAATTTTGCCTCCCTTCAGTTTCAATATCTTTTGTTTAAAAGATGATAGATACAAAATGTTTTGTCTGGTACAAACTGTCACCCAGTGGAATCAAAGACAACAATCAGCAGGTTCCTAGAGCAAACAAAACCTGATTTACCCGGATTTTGAACAAAAAAACACAAATCGCCTATTTTTAAGTGCTTATTACATGTTATTTCTGAAGTATTAGTCTGATTTTGTTATTTTTTTTTTTTGTACAATTGCATCAATATTTTACATTTCTCTCACTGTGAAGGATGAGCATTTAAACTTTGGTATGTCAAATTCAGGCGGAAATCTAAAATATGCCTCAGATTGGAAGAGGTTAAAGTCCTTGAAAGTCCTGGAATTTTACATTATCTGCAGGGTTGGGCAAAAATACATCAAAATGTATTTTAAAATAAAATACCAAATACCTTCATTTTAAGTGTATCAAAATAAACTACAAAATACAGCAGCCACACCATGTATCAAAATAAATTACTGTATTTTTGTATTCTATAAATACTAAAAAATACTTTTACAAGGGAGCATGAAATTTCTTCGAAAAAAGAGTAGCATTATAACAACCTTCAACACACAGATGTATCTAATATGATAAGACGGCGCTGCTTTACACCACATACGCTTGAGCAGAAGGAGTGGAAGAGGCGAATGCGACATAATAAAAGTTCAAAGCTGCTGTCGAGACGTGTGTTGCGCTCGTGTCTCATTAGTAATCACTCCAGCAGCCTCGTTCAGCTCCCACAGCACTCGGCCCTGCTGCGCTTCATACTACAGTAATGTTAATAATCTCATCCATGAACATGATTTCTGCCCAAGTCTCATCCCGATTCTTTTCCACCGGCTGTAGACGTGAAGACAACACCTCCCATGATTCCGTGAAATCAAGGCGTCATCAAGCTTCGCCTTTGTTCTGAATGAGCGACCTTTAGCTGCGAAAATGTACATATTGTGGCTTTAACAGATCGAATATTCACATTTCCCTGTGATCTCCCAGATGAAGGTTAGTTTTAAAGTAACTAACAGTTTAATGTTTGCGAATGACACATAATTGTATCCTAATTTAGTTACTTGGTGTTTGGTAATGAACGGCCTACTTTGCATCAGCAACACGGACTCAGTGACAAACAAGTCATTCATAAGAAGACAACTGACGGCTCCTGTATTCATAGCAACTAGTTTCTAACGAATTAATCGTTTGATTGTTAATCATAAATATAGGGGGCCGCTGCTCTGTATAATAGTTTTCAAGAACATTATATAAATTAGTAAACTATTTAGCCTAGGCTACCAAAACGAACACCAAAACTTAACATGAACTGTTAAAAATTATAGCAATTTATGCAAAAGATTGATGGAAAGCTGGCAGCCTGCACGCTTCTTACTTTCACCACCTTCTTCCATATGGATCAGTTTTCTGTTCTGATCTCAACAAGTCTCTGCAAACTATAGAGTAGGAGCACCAATCAGAGGCCGCAATTTTATGATGTCATCAGGTAGACTTCTTAAAGTAACCATCTGTCATTTTCGAAAAAAAATCAACCGTTTATGCATTATAAACACAAAATATCGCCTTGAACGTACTTCCACTTTCTGCATTCTGCCATTATTTGCATTTCCACCTAAGCACGTAACAACGAATGGTAAGGGGCGTGGCGTTTCTGGACGCTTCAGAAAATCATGATACACTGGGCCAGCTACCAACCTGCTAACCAATCTGAGCACATTGATTATTTCGGAGGGAGTGGTATCATATGCAGGAAGCAGGAAGTCAAACAACCATTATTTCAACTACTTCCTTATTATGTGTGAAGATCCGCTCGGCCGCTCCACTAGTGGAGGTGACGTATTTCCGCTCTTGAGTGGAGCTCCACTCGCTCGTTACTGCATATAATATGTGACATATTTGCTTTCTGTTATTATCTACCATCACAGCTAAAGGATTACCGCTAGCGACTTGCTTTGCTCTCTCTCAGCTGGAAGTAAGATGACAAAACGAACGCAATGGCATCACCCTTGTGGTCGTGAAAATAAGGTGAATTAAAAAAAAAAAAAAAAAGTGTGAATAACATGCGAGAGCTTCAACCTGTCACTACAAATCCAAAGTAATTGAGCAAGCGCTTCAATCAACGATTAACCAATGGTAAGCAAGACCAACCCACCTAATTATCATACATGACAAAGAAATTTAAGAATAAATATGAAAAAAAAAAAAAGTTGAAACAAATAAATCTTAAAATAAATAAATACTTATTGGAAGAAATAAATATAAAAAATAAATGAATGCATAAATAAGTAAATATAAAATAAATGGAAAAATAAAAGAATAAATAAATAAAATTAGAAATAATTAAAACATAAAAGCAGAAAATAATAAATTAAGGGGGGAAATTAATTTGATTAAGAATGAATCATATTTCATCAGGTCGTTTATTCATTTATTTATTTTCCTATTATCACATTTATTTACTTATTGATTTTTTCATTGATTTATTTATTAATTTCTGCAGGTTTGTTCCTCCAAACAAGTCCAGGATTCTGCGTTTTCGCTTCAGCGATGCTGTTCTGTTCCCTGACTGTGTCTCCTGTATATCCTCTGTTTGTGGACCTCATGTTTCCCTGCTGCTTCCCTTGTTTGTTGCCATGAACATTGGACCACGCCCCCTTGTTAACTCGTTATCTTGTTTGCAGTGTTGGTCACGTTACTTTAAAAAAGTAATTAGTTATAGTTACTAGTTACTTCTCACAAATAGTAACAGAGTTAGTAACTGAGTTACATGATTATAAAAGTAACTAATTACCAGGGAAAGTAACTATTGCGTTACTTTAAAAAAAATTAAATATGTCAAATAACTTGAATGCCCCCATTATTAAATATAAGTCTAACAATAAAATAATTCTTGATCCGACTCGTGACTCATGATCCGCTCTTGCTTATGACATTTCTCTGTACTGTCATTAAAGAAAATGTAGTTTCATATATATGTTTAAATAGTCCTATTGTAACCCCTTTGAATTGTACATTCATATTTTTTATTTTACTTGTTTTTGTTCTACAGTAAATCTATTTTTAGCTACTTTTGATTTGTATACTACAAAAAGAAACCGGTATCTTTGGTGCAGTACTGTGATTAACCACTAGAGGGCGGTTAACTCCGCAGCATGTTGAGAGTCGATTTATATTAAATTCAGACGAAGAAGCCAGCTGAACATGCACGCACGAGGTTAGCATGAGATTGCACAAATGATTCAATTTTGATATTTTTCTTCGTTTTTATGTGTATATTCTTTTATAAAGAATGTTATTAATCATTTAGGTTACTAATTCATCCTGTTACTGAGGAAAACAACCGGTCAATGCTTTTGATTACTGGTTTTTCTTTTACGAGAACTCTGGTGAGTTTTGCTTGTTTATGCATTACTTTGACATTCAAATTGACATTTATCTTTCTCTTTATATGTCCTAAAAACCAATCAGAGTTATATATGATGTTTTAGAAAGTATTTTTGTATGTTTAAAAGGCCAAATTGGCATAGAGTTAATTAATTCGTGTACAACGTTAGTTTAACTGTTTTAGTTAAATGATTGCATCATCCATGAGTATGTAACTGCAACAAATGGAAAAAAAGGTGTTGTACAACCAGATATTTTGTATATTTAAGCACTTTTATGTGTTTAAGCATGCTTATATGCACTTGTGTGTTCACATGTTAGATTAACATTTGTACTCACAGATATTTTGTGCAGCTGACAGTAAATCTCGGTGTAGAAATTGTTGACATTTAGAGATGTTTAATGTGACTGCATTGTTTTGTGCAGATTGGTTTTTTTTGCATGCTGATTCTGATTGAGTGATTTACCTTTGAACGGCGAGCCAGACCCTGATCTACGATTCAAAAGAATCATCGTGATTCAACACGGATCCGAACTGAGAGCTAAGCACATACACACTACCCGGGTAGAAAACACAAAAAAAGGCCTTTATACACAATGGACATTTGAGTATTTTACACACACACACATACATACAAGGAATCCAGAAGGACTATTGAGACTTTTTGTTTTATTTATTTTTTTTTTTTTTCCTTGACTTCTAATTCTTGTTGAGTGGAAACTGGACAATTGTGATTTTGTGTACATTGTGAAGAATTGTTCACTCAAAGTTTTTGAGTCTTTGTAATAAATTTGCCGGCTGTTAATTGCTTGAATTTAAATTTGGCCCAAACTTCTCATTTAAATCCTCCCAGAGCCGAACCTAGGCCTTATTTAACCTCTGTTGGGTTAAATACACTCACCTCTTATTCTGTCGTCCCTGTTACATCCCTTTTTGTGGCGAGCCAGCCAGGAGGATTTTTCTAAATAGCCGGTTACAAGTACATTGAGACAGTGGTAAAATTCCAAGCTTTATTATCTGAAGTTATTTTATTTTGTGATTGAGCACAATGAGTATGTCTGATATTGAGAAGTGTTACAATGTGAAAGCACGACATTCATTATGTGTATTAGGCATTACTGATAATGACACAGATGATGACATTATTGCGACTTTTGAGAATTATGGGGTCATTGTGAAAGTAGTGAGAGTAGCCCCCTCTACTGAGCAGACAGGACAGCCTATCATCATAGTTGAGTTTGATGCACACACTCCTGTCACACGTCTTGAGCCTAATTTCCCCCTAGAAATTAAGAGTGTGCGAAACCCAGCAGTTGCATGGTATGCAGATAACATCAAAGTGCTCGCACAGCCCTCATCACAGCCCCCTGCCCAAGCACAAAGTTTATCCATTGAGTCAAGTGATGACAGTGATAATGCTGTTTCTGAAGAGGTTTCTTCTGACAACAGTGATTATATTCCAAAGAGATACATAAAAAGACAACCACTGAAGAAGCCAAAATCAAGGTCATGTGCCCTTAGCTCAGACAGCAAGCCTGATCCTGCTGTGAGGAAAAAAACACCAAGGCCTGCCTTTAACACACTTACCAATGACGATCTAAACCCTCCCGAGATCCAGCGCATAGTAGTTGAGCATGTCATCAAAAATGATGCTTTTTCTGCACAAACCCACTCCAAATGGCTGCGTTCCTTCTCAGGAAAAGCACCTAAGCCCCCAGGTGAAGCTGACTTTGATACTTGGTGTCTTCATGTTGACCTTCTGTTACAGGATTCTCTTCCAATAGATGTCCAGCGAAGGAAAATCTTAGAAAGCCTCTTGCCACCAGCTTCTGATGTGGTTAAACAGCTTGGTTCTACAGCTCCTCCTAGAGACTACGTGAAGCTTCTAGACTCTGCATACGGCTTGGTTGAAGATGGTGACGAAATCTTTGCCCGTTTCCTGAACACCAACCAAGATCCTGGTGAGAAAGCATCCGATTACTTGCAGAGATTACAAACATTGCTCAGTACTGCGGTGAGGAGAAATGGTGTAAAGCAGTCATCTGCAGATCGTCAGTTGCTGAAACAATTTCAGCGTGGCTGCTGGGATCACTCGTTAATACTTACCCTTCAGCTGGAAGCCAAAGCCAAGACACCACCTGACTTTGCAGAGCTCTTGTTGCTGCTTAGGACTGAGGAAGACAGACGTTCAGCAAAACTGGACAGAATGCAACGACACTTAGGCAGTTCAAAGCACAAAGCTGCGATTCACAAACAATCTGTTGATGACATGTCTCCTTACAGTGACTCAAGTGTGTTGCAGACCTACATTTCAGAAACAAAGGCTTTGAGAAAACAGGTGGCTGATCTCCAGATGCAGCTTAGATCCTCCAAATCTGAGAAAAAGAAAAAACATGAGTCCAAATTGACAGAATACCCAAGCACGGTGACACCTAAAGTGGAGATGCAAGCTCAACAAGTGACCGCTAAACCACCAAAACCCTGGTTTTGTTTTAGATGTGGTGAAGATGGCCACATAGCTCGGACATGTGAAGGTTCCATCAACAAAGCGCTTGTGGACCAAAAGTACAAGGAGCTCAAAGCGAAACAAGATGAATGGAAAGTGAAAAATGGAGTGCCATTAAACTGGACAGGGTTTCAGTAACGGGACATACTGGGGCCCATTGCAGCAAAGAATGTCCCAATGAACTGAACCAAAAGGAAGCAAGGTGTCAAGCTCACTCAAATCTTCCTTCTCATGAAAGTGTGTTAATATCTAGCATAATTGGTCCTAAATGCACAGCTGAAATCATCATTGAAGGACAGGTTTGCAACTCTCTTCTTGATTCGGGGTCACAGGTGACCACTGTGTCCAAGTCCTTTTATGACACACATCTGTCATCCTCTCCAATCCTCTCTCTTGATGATCTTATTGAAGTTGAAGGAGCTGGGGGGCAGACTGTACCATACTTGGGCTATACTGAAGTTAACATACATTTCCCAGAGAAAATTGCTGGAAAAGCTGAAACTGTTTCCACCCTTGCACTTGTCATACCCGACTACAAGTTCAATGCTGAAGTCCCAGTACTGGTTGGTACCAACACCCTTGACACATTGTTTAAATCTTGTGTTGCAAACGACAACAGTTATGCTGCTCCCAAGGACAAATTCCAACATGCACCCCTTTTGAAAATTTTGTTGCGCAGATACCTCCTGGGACAAAGCGATGGTAAAGTGGGCCAAGTCAAATTACAGGGTCAGAAATGCGTCACCATTCCAGCGGGTCAAAAGATGGTCCTGGATGGGTATGCTAGGAATGTGGCAACGGTTGCTGATGCTCCACTTGTAGTAGAGCCACCCACTCACTCCAGCCTCCCTGGTGGTCTGCTTTTGTACAGCTACGTCCTGACCAGTCCCAGACGGACTTCATTTAAAGTCCCCATTATCCTCCAGAATGAAACGACTCACAAAATCACACTTCCAGCTAACCGTTGTTTAGCTGAGCTTTATGCTCCATCAGCTCTGTCTTCATTAAGGAATACCTCAGCTAAAGAGGAAAAGCCAAGTGTTGAGTCTTCCACTACCAAAGTCGGCTGCAATGCAGTATGTTCCCCAAATCCTGAAAATAAGATCACATTTGACTTCACAGACTCCTCTCTCTCTGAAGAGTGGAAAGATAGAATTACAACAAAACTCAACTCCATTCCTGAAGTATTTGCAATGGGTGACCTTGACTATGGGCACACTTCAGCTGTCAAGCACAGAATTCGGCTTTCAGATCCAACTCCTTTTAAACAGAGAGTGAGGCCCATCCATCCCTCAGATTATGAAGCTGTCAGGCTTCATCTCCAGGAGCTTAAAGATGCAAACATAATTTGTGAGTCGGAAAGCCCCTTCGCTTCGCCAATCGTCATCGTAAAGAAGAAGAACGGTGCTATCCGCCTGTGCATAGACTACAGAAAACTAAATAATCAGACGATCAAAGATGCCTACGCACTGCCTAACATTGAGGAAACGTTCTCTGCATTGACAGGATCCAAATGGTTTTCTGTCATGGATCTTAAGTCAGGTTACTATCAGGTGGAGGTTGAAGAGGAGGATAAGTACAAGACGGCATTCGTAACACCTATGGGATTCTGGGAATTTAATAGGATGCCGCAGGGAGTGACTAACGCACCTAGTACATTTCAGCGTGTCATGGAAAAGTGCATGGGCACCTTGCATCTCAAAGAAGTCCTCGTCTTCCTCGACGATCTCATCGTTTTCTCGAAAAGCCTGGAGGAACACGAAGAGCGCCTCATGAAAGTCCTGAACCAGCTGAAAGAGTTTGGTCTAAAACTATCTCCAAGCAAATGCCACTTTTTCATGAAATCTGTGAATTATCTGGGACACATTGTTTCGGAGAAAGGCGTAGAAACAGACCCTGAGAAAATCTCTGCACTCACCACCTGGCCAAAGCCAACAAATATCAGTGAGCTGAAGTCCTTTTTGGGTTTCACTGGGTATTATAGGAGGTTTGTAAGAGACTACTCCAAAATTGCCAAACCATTAAATGCACTAACAGTTGGCTATTGTCCACCTCGAAGGAATGCAAAGGGTTTTAAGCCTGTCTCCAGTTCTGATTTCAAGAAACCTTTTGGTGGTAGATGGACGCCTGAGTGTGACACCGCATTCCAGGCACTAATTCAGAAGTTGACCACAGCCCCGGTGTTGGGATTTGCGAATCCAAAATTGCCGTACATCTTACATACAGATGCTAGTCTCCATGGTCTTGGCGCTGCCTTGTACCAGGAACAAGATGGTCACATGAGGGTGATTTCATTTGCCAGCAGAGGGTTGTCAAACTGTGAAAAACGTTATCCCACCCACAAGCTGGAATTTTTAGCCTTAAAGTGGGCAGTGACGGATAAGTTTTATGACTATCTGTATGGGGCTGAGTTCACCATCATGACTGATAATAACCCCCTCACATATATATTAACATCTGCCAAGCTTGACGCTGCAGGACACCGGTGGCTTGCGGCCCTGTCTACTTTCAACTTCAGCATCCAATACAGAGCTGGGAAGAAAAATCAAGATGCTGATGGTCTCTCCAGGCGACCACATGATCAGGTAGACACTGATAACAGTTCCCAGGTTGAAGATGACCGCATTAGTCAGTTCATCTCCCGGTTTCTGGATGAAGAAAATAGAATTTCTTTTCCTGAGGAAGCAGTGGGAGCTGTTTGTCAAAAGCATCAACTGTACAGAAGTGCTGTGGCAGGCAAAGATGCCAGCTTACCTGCTGCTCTGGAATGTCTTGCCATTGATGCTAACGCCATCCCAGTTGAATTCTCCCAAGCTGATTTTCTTCCTGGTTCCAGCACCCTTCCCAGGATGTCGCAACATGATTGGGCTGTGGAGCAAGCAAATGATCCTGTCATAAGCAGAGTGACTCACCTCTTGAACACTGGAAAACGTCTTTCTTACCGTGTCAGACAGCAAGAAACCCGAGAAGTCCAACTTATGCTTCGACTGATTCACCAACTTGTAGTTCTTGATGGAGTCCTTTACAAGAAGCGTATGAATAGAGGAGAGCCCTTCTATCAGTTAGTTCTACCGCAGAAGTATAAAGCAATTGTCTTAGAAGCTTTACATGACTCAGTAGGTCATATGGGAGTGGAGCGGACTTTGGATTTAGTTCGTACACGTTTCTATTGGCCAAGGATGTCATTGGATGTCGAAACCAAGGTCAGTACCTGTGAGAGGTGTATAAGAAGGAAGGCAAAAGCGGAAAAAAACATCTCCCCTTGTTAACATCGAGACCAGTCGACCTTTAGAACTAGTCTGCATGGACTATCTTTCTCTTGAGCCAGATGGTAAAGGTACTAAGAACATTTTAGTGATCACTGATCATTTTACTAAGTATGCTGTAGCAGTTCCAACAGCTGATCAAAAAGCAAGGACAGTTGCTAAAGCACTTTGGAGTAACTTCTTCATTCATTATGGCATACCAGAACGCCTGCACAGTGATCAGGGTCGAGATTTCGAATCTGCTGTGATCAAAGACCTTTGTCTTTTACTGGGTATAAAGAAGACTAGGACTACTCCTTACCACCCACGTGGAAATCCCGTGGAGAGGTTTAACCGAACTCTTCTCCAAATGCTCGGAACTCTCCAAGAAGAGGACAAGATCAAATGGCGTGATTTTGTGCAGCCTCTGGTACATGCCTATAATTGTACGAAAAATGACACCACCGGGTTTTCTCCTTATCAGCTAATGTTCGGGAGACAGCCAAGCCTTCCCATAGATGTAGCCTTTGGTATCAAGCCTGAAGGGAAAAAGAGAATTAGTCATGCCGATTATGTCAAAAAGCTTCAAGAGAGCCTGCAAGAAAGCTACAAAATTGTTGTTGAATACAGTAAGAAGACAGCTCTTCGCAACAAGCAACGATATGACCTGAAGGTGAGAGAATCCACTTTACAAGCTGGAGACCGTGTTCTCGTCAAGAATGTTGGCATAAGAGGCAAGCACAAGATAGCTGACCGATGGAGCAAGACCATCTACCAAGTAGTCAAGCAAATAGCTGATTCTCCAGTTTATGTCATAAAGTCCCTTACCACTGACGGACCTGAAAGAACCCTCCATCGAGATTTACTCCTGCCCTGTGGTTTCTTAACCCCCACCTATTCCAATGATGAAGACAAGATAGAGAGAAAGGAAAAAACGGCTAGCTCTAGGGAACCGTTGATAGTTCCAGAGGATGATGATGAACAAGCGTATGATACTGATGGAGAATCAGATTTCTACTTCCCCCAAATAATGCAGGATAAGACATATCCTACCATAACGATTGTCAAGGACGTGCCCTACATAAAAGAGGTGGAAGGAAGTTCCTGTGGGACAACACTGAGTCCAAATGCACAACCATTTGAACCTTCTGGAGTTGTGGAAAGTCTTGACGTTGAATTTGAGCATGTGCAATTGGATAAGAGAAATGCAGAAGAAGAAGTAGCTTTATCTGAAAAGGGAGAAACAAACTTACCCGAGGACATCCTGGGAGAGAATGTGGGAAACTCACCTTTCAAGGAACTGGATTCCGAGGCCGTTGATGTCAAAGATGATGAGTGTACTGAGGATTCGATCACGAGTAGGATGGAACCTGTTGAAGGAAAAAGAGATGGAATGAGGAAAGAGGACGATGACAGTGAAATACTGATTGAGGAAAATGTTGAAAGAAATGGAAATACCCCTGTGCAGGAAATACCTGAACCAGAGTCCAGACGCTCTACCAGAATCAGGGAGCCACCTGATAGGCTAACTTACACATCATTAGGAAATCCCTTAGTGTTAGTTATGCAATCCCTGTTAAGTGGTTTAAACAAAGCCTTCACACAAGCCCTTCAGTCAGATGATTTTCCTGAGGTTAGGTTACTGACCCCTGATAGATCAGTGATTTTATAGGTACACTGCATGCAGAGACGCTTGCAGGTTCAGGAGGGGAGGATGTAACCCCTTTGAATTGTACATTCATATTTTTTATTTTACTTGTTTTTGTTCTACAGTAAATCTATTTTTAGCTACTTTTGATTTGTATACTACAAAAAGAAACCGGTATCTTTGGTGCAGTACTGTGATTAACCACTAGAGGGCGGTTAACTCCGCAGCATGTTGAGAGTCGATTTATATTAAATTCAGACGAAGAAGCCAGCTGAACATGCACGCACGAGGTTAGCATGAGATTGCACAAATGATTCAATTTTGATATTTTTCTTCGTTTTTATGTGTATATTCTTTTATAAAGAATGTTATTAATCATTTAGGTTACTAATTCATCCTGTTACTGAGGAAAAAAAACCGGTCAATGCTTTTGATTACTGGTTTTTCTTTTACGAGAACTCTGGTGAGTTTTGCTTGTTTATGCATTACTTTGACATTCAAATTGACATTTATCTTTCTCTTTATATGTCCTAAAAACCAATCAGAGTTATATATGATGTTTTAGAAAGTATTTTTGTATGTTTAAAAGGCCAAATTGGCATAGAGTTAATTAATTCGTGTACAACGTTAGTTTAACTGTTTTAGTTAAATGATTGCATCATCCATGAGTATGTAACTGCAACAAATGGAAAAAAAGGTGTTGTACAACCAGATATTTTGTATATTTAAGCACTTTTATGTGTTTAAGCATGCTTATATGCACTTGTGTGTTCACATGTTAGATTAACATTTGTACTCACAGATATTTTGTGCAGCTGACAGTAAATCTCGGTGTAGAAATTGTTGACATTTAGAGATGTTTAATGTGACTGCATTGTTTTGTGCAGATTGGTTTTTTTTGCATGCTGATTCTGATTGAGTGATTTACCTTTGAACGGCGAGCCAGACCCTGATCTACGATTCAAAAGAATCATCGTGATTCAACACGGATCCGAACTGAGAGCTAAGCACATACACACTACCCGGGTAGAAAACACAAAAAAAGGCCTTTATACACAATGGACATTTGAGTATTTTACACACACACACATACATACAAGGAATCCAGAAGGACTATTGAGACTTTTTGTTTTATTTTATTTTTTTTTTTCCTTGACTTCACATTCTTGTTGAGTGGAAACTGGACAATTGTGATTTTGTGTACATTGTGAAGAATTGTTCACTCAAAGTTTTTGAGTCTTTGTAATAAATTTGCCGGCTGTTAATTGCTTGAATTTAAATTTGGCCCAAACTTCTCATTTAAATCCTCCCAGAGCCGAACCTAGGCCTTATTTAACCTCTGTTGGGTTAAATACACTCACCTCTTATTCTGTCGTCCCTGTTACACTGTTATGTTTTAAATTCATTTACTTGATTATGAAAACTGAACACCATGAGTAAGATGCATCATAAGATGCGCTATATATCGGGAGTCATGGAGTGGGTCAGACATGATTTTGACCACTTCATAAAATTTTGTTTTGTAGAAAGCCTCTCTTTAAAGTGAATTTTGTTTTCTTAAAAAGTGTATCTTAATTTTAATCAATGTTTCATCAACCAATTGCCTGGATTTAATAAGAAACAAATATAGCAGGCAATATAATCATGGAGGCGCCGGCTTGATCACTGGCGCGTGAACTGGAGTGTGACTTATAGGCTAAATGAACCGAAACTCAGCGTATAGGCTGCTTGCCTCGCAGAAATGAGAAATATATCTATAGAAAGCTTGAAATATCTACTTTAAAACGAAATAATTAAAAACGAAAAGAGTCTACTCTGATTCTGTAATCCGAATGAAATGTGCATTTCCTCTCTAGGCGCGTCCAGTAGGCTATATGCGGAGATGATGAGAGTCAGCAATGTCAACTTCATCTTTGCAGCCGACACTGATTCAGAAAACATTACTTTATTAATAAACAATTAAAATGTCTCCTTGCTGTTTTTTTGTCATAGTCATAATCATTACTTTATGGCAAGCGTTAGGCCTATGCGTGCTCTTGAGTGCATAGCCTATATTACACAAACACTCATTAGTTTATTCTCTCCTGTATTTAAGAAATTAAATTAATATAAATGTGATTAACCAATGACTTAAATTAACAACTACTAGTTGACTAGAAAAACTTATTTCACATATTTTCGATCCAGCATGTCACATGTTTATCGCAGTAGATAGGACCTTCGAACCAGAAAGACACAGCTTACATTTGACTAAAGGGTTTTTGTCTTTATGCTCAACTAAAGTGAAATAATGAGCATATTTCGACTTTGAGAACTCGTCTTGCTCTCGCCATGACTGCCGCACATACCTAAATAAACTGAAACAAGCCCACAGCGCGTCTCCGTGTTTACAGTGGTTGGCATCCACCAATCCTGCAATGAGTCGCTGCTGTAAAAAGGAAGGCTACACTTCAGCCGAAATTAATTAATTAAAAAAAGTATCGTACAACGCACCATATGGTAATGGTAACGGAGTTAATTTATTTAAAAAGTAATGTGTTACAGTATTAGTTACTGCCAAAAGTAACTGCGTTACAGTAACGCGTTACTGCCCAACACTGCTTGTTTGTGCCTGTGTATAAATAGTCCCTGTGTTTGACTCTTGCCTGGCAGAGTTTTGTTTAGCCCAAAAACACAGGCTAGGCTAGGCAAGGAACACGAAGACAAGGGTAAACAAGGGTTACCCTTTTGCCTTGCCTTATATCTGTTTGCTGGTGATCGACCTACTACATGTTTGACTATGCTCTACTGTTAATAATCGCATTTGGATCTCCCACTCCGTTGTCACGTCCCGTATGTTACAGATGCAAACAGCCTTCATATTTTAAATAATTAAACTAATGTAAATGATAACGTTTTATGAACCAGAAAGCCTATTTTCAGACATTTACTGTAATCTACCTGATCAAAAAAAACATTTATTAGGAACATTTTACTGGGGCACGTGCGACGCCCCTGGTGTGAAAAGAGAGAGACTGTGGAGTGATAATTATAAAATGATGTTTCACAGGTGTAACTGAGTAATTAACTTATTATTTACAAACAAATAAATCAAATTTAAAACAAACAAAGTGAACATTTTTAACACATTTATTAGCCTCCATTGAACATTTCTAATGGAAAGTAAATGAATCAAAGAAGCTTGTTTCTTCTACATTGATTCTTCAATGCTGGTTCATTTCACACACACATAGGGCCTATTTTCTTTACAGTTCACATCATTCCAGTTGCCATCTGTTGAAAGACAGAGAAAATATAGTTGTTTTTATCATTTGTGTATTATGAAAAAAATAAATAATGTTTATTTAGTATGGTAGACACAGAAATATTAGTATTTGATGTCTAGAAAACAATCAGCAACAATGTTTCTGTGATGAAAAAGTTATTTTCCAGCTTCTGGATTTACAGTATGACATGAAGCAGTATCTACTAATCTTCTGATGGATGGACTTACACAATTCAGATTGATGGATCATTTATCATGTTATTTCATGAGCATTAACAGAAGTTACTTACGGACAGAGTTCATCTCAACGCAGAGCTCAACTGTCCCGTTACTGGGTTGTCCAGGAGACCATATTCGATAGTTCATTTGGGTTCCATCACTCCAGAACCAACGATAAAACTGTGAACAGAAGAGAAAAAACAGCATTGTGTTTATGTCCACAGCTTTACATGGCTTCGTTTTATCTTTATTTATCTAAAAGATGATTCCTCATGAACCCTAACCCCACTTTAAACATGTCAGAAATCTAAACAGAAATGAACAGAAATTATTTCACAGAAAGGGTATCAGTAAAGAATATGTGAAAACTGTGTAAGAAAGTGTTAAATCACTCAGTTATCTCTATCAGCCACACTATTTCACATCGAGTTTCACAATACTCAAGTATGACATCATCATGGTGAGCGGTGCCTCTCATGGCTGCCAATGCACTAAACTAACTGTTCTGAGGACCAAAAATACATGATAAAAACACATCTATGTTCATGTGTTTTGAAAAATGTATTAAATGAGTTTTAATGTAAATGCCCAGTAGCACAGAAAGTATGATTGAAAAATGATTGCATACACCCTTATGGCCTCCGATCCAGGCAGGTGTTGATGCATGAGTTGTTTGTCTAACCAGCTTCTGTATAAAGATGTACTCATCATGGCTGTGTACAGAAGCAAGGTTCCCTTTATTGTTCAAACACCCAAACTGTAAAGATGGAGACATGAGCAAACACGAAGAAATTAATATTCCAAAATCTGTGACATTCCTTCAGTTATCATCGAAACAATGTTTACTCACTGTGCTGTTCATTTTTTGTTTATTATTTTACCCGTGAAATATAAAATCTGACATTTGAGGTGGGACTACTTTTCTAGAAAAGGTTCTGGTTATACTGTATATAGATTAGATATAACTTCACATAGATAAAGTTTTTAAGTGATCATCACATGATAACATGAAATGTGTTGTGTCTGTATTTTCAGATCATTATGATGTTTCAGTATTATCACAGTGATGTTTGTTCACATCCTGGAGCTCCACTGTCATTTCTTTACTGTTAACATATATTTTAAACTGAGGAACAAGTTGAAATGACTTTCCTATGATAAGGTGTCACAGATGTTTACAGATTTAATCCAAGAATATTCTTATATTATTTTTATGTCATATTAGAAGCTGAATGTATCATACCTCGGCTCCATCCCACGAGTATCTGGAACTGAAAAACTTGAAGCATCTGCATCCATAGGCAGTCCATCCTGTCTCACAGGCTGTTAAATGGAAGTTTTGTTTGTTATTATCTTGTTACTTTTAATGACCTTTCATGTAATTAAATGAATACCTTTCATTTAAAGGTACACTATGTAACTTTTGGCCCTTTACCGGTTAAAAAACAAAAAGGCATGCAACACTGTTTCAGTTGTGCTTTGGCATTTTTGAGGTTGGAGATTCAGCTGCTCCATCTCTTCCTTTCTTGCTCTTGTAAAAGCAAACCTGTGCCACTCCCACACCAGACACGCGTCAAAGCGGCCGGAGCAACTTTTCTCTATTTACGGATGTGACGAGATGCACAGGTGAGTGATGTATGTCGGAAAACTGTTCTGACATGTTTAAAATATGAACACTTCTAATAGACTTACCATAGTGAATCAGTGAATCATGTTTTGTAAGAAGGACTGATGATGTGTTGACTTTTTTTTTTTTTTTTTTTACAAAAAAGTTACATAGTGCACCTTAAATAAACAAAGGATTTAAAATAGTTTCCAAGATTTTTAAAGCATGCTGGAGAACATGATCATCCGGTGTTATACACACTTGTTAAGGTGGAGAAATGCACAAGTTTTGGACATTTGTACTGTACTAGACATACACACTGACAAGAGAAGAAGACAAGAGAAGACTTACTGCCACAATCTTTATTCTTTTCAACAGGACGCGTTTCCACTTAAAAAGAAAGAAATACACATTTTTAAAACAAAACTGCTAGCAGTAGTGCTAATACAACTACTAATACATATATACTGCAAATTATTACTGGTGTTGTATATTATTGTCAAAATTAATAATATAATATCATTCATAAGAATCAACAACTTTAGGTGATGTTATGATATAATTATTTTTGTTTTATTATCTTAATATTATCATAATAATTAAATAATTAAATAATAATTAGAATTAAAATTACTCAGGTGCACATACTGTATTAGATCATTCCTGCTTCTGATCAGTCATTACAGAGTCCCAGATGTGCTTCAATTCATGTTAAAATAACAGTTCTGATGTGAGACGTGGAATAATAGTTTTACCTGAAGCATTCAAAGCGACCAGAAGACCGAGAGACAGATAGACAGTCCACAACGCCATCGTTTCTCAGAGAACACTGGAACTCTGCATAGATTTAAAACACAATTATACACAAATAATTATTACAAAGATTTGTATTTTTGTGACAAGAACCAGTAGATCAATGTGTACAAACAATGTTTTTATATAGTTTGTACTTGGTGGATCACAGAGCCAGTGCAAGATGAGCATTTATGGTTAAAGAGCAGATTTGTTTTGTTTTTTTTAGGAAATGAACAATGGTTTCTCTAGATAAGACCCTTATTCCTCATCTGGGATCATGTAGAGCTCTTTGAAACTGCATTTAAACTGTAATTTGGACCTTCAAGTCCACTATATGGAGAAAAATCCTGGAATGTTTTCCTCAAAAACTATAATTTCTTTTCAACTGAAGAAAGAAGGACATGAACATCTTGGATGACATGGGGTGAGTAAATTATCAGGAAATTTTAATTCTGAAGTGAAATAATCCTGTTCGCACACTTTGTAAGAAATTAAAAAAAAAAAGATTTTAAATTTTTATTTGAAAATAGAAAAGGTTGTACTGTTGACACACAATGAACTCAACAAACCAGCAAAGACAAGAGGGAAGGAAGCATGATATAACGGGAGCAGAGCACATGAGGAACAGCTGAACACAATCAGGCCAACGAGAACTCGACCCTTGCGCTAATTTTGAGTGGCTCAATAGCGTGATATGATATTATCTGCATTTTATTATTTATTACTATATAATAAGTGTTACGATGTGGTCAGCGGGCATGAAACAAAACTAAACAGAGCATTGAAACAGATAAACCTGACAATAAGCTCATTAGGCTATTGTTATGTTAGTTCCAAACCTTGAATCTCACTCGACGAGAGGCTTTCTGCTGATATTTCTCCAGTATCAGCAATGCTTGCCTTTGTGTGTTCTAGAGACACTGTCACTCAGTGCAGTTACATTGGGACTGTCTTTGAGCAAATCATCAAAGCGTTCATTCAAAGATAGATGTAATGAAACAAGGTGTTGATTATTTTAACTTTCATCTCCACTTCACAAGGGTCAGCTGAGCTGTATTATTACCAGTTTCAATGGCATTGATTCACTGCACTGACCAACACTGATGACATTCATGCAATAACATTGAATACATTCACACAGGCAATAACGTATGGAGCCCCGCACATGATCATTCACTAAACCGTGTGCACAATGTTCCCTCGTCTGAATGATTAACAGATTTACAACACACATACTGTAGAACATTGTAATGTTTAATCAATCAAAATGTAAGAAGTAGAAATATCTGTAAAAAAATGTAAGAAATATTTTCAATTGTCTCTAATCAAGCAGATTTGTGCTTTATAAGCACTAACAGTTTTCATGTTTCTGCATCACTCCAGCAGCTAATACAATCCACGGGAATAAACAACATGAAGAAAAAAACTCTTAAACTGTGAAACACGGGTCAAAGTTCACAAAAACAGTGATTACATCCTTTAACGAACTTAAGCCCCGATAAACTTCATTGAGGTGTATCCTCCAACATTAGCTACTGTTGAATGCATTAAACACGTTAAGCGCTTCTGCATTAATTCGCCTAACAACATAAAACATAATCTACATTCTGAATAACCAAATAATAAAATAAAATCTAAGCTCTGTTCTGAGAATGTTCCAACAGAACTAATATTCCCAGAATGCCCCATGAATCAAAAATGACTAAATGGGTTTTAGTCGGCTAAAAGTGAAATAAATGTAAATAAAATTCAAACCTCAGGAAATGTGCTCCGAACAGCAAACTGAGTGTTTCTGCTGGATAGTATATCAGAGATGTGTCTTGTTTTCTTGAACTCTTGATGTATTATTTTTCCACTACATTGTGGGCTTAAATAAGTGTACTCATGTTACGTAAGGTGCGTGTCAGCCAATCAGAAAGGATCTGCATGTTCCTGAGATGTCTCTAAATCACATGACTCTCAGAAAAACACCACAGAAGTAATTACCACAATTGTTCAAAGCCATGTATTTCATCTTTCTTTTATCATCAACTTTAATCATTATCTAATGATTTCTAAAAGTATCATTATGTAATTATTTTACTTGTTGAGGCATATGACTATTAACTAATTGTTAAGTAATAAGTAATATTAGTAGGATTATCAACCATAATCATAACCACAATGATAAATTACTTAATAATGAGCTGGAAGCTGAAATACATTTCTTTGACCCATTAACACATTAATGTACACTATTAGTACATGTTGTTAAGGATTTATTACCTGATTAGAAATTCACATTTTACTTACTTCATTAATCAGCTATAGGGCCAGATATACTAAACAGGGTAAATTAGCATGAGAATGCAATTCCCAAAAACTGGAAAGTTTTGCGCTGGTGAAAGCTGTTAGTAAATCTGATACAGACCACGGATCATACTCCCACCCACGCCGGTCCCGTTTGGGATGTTGATTCTCAGTTGATATCAGCAGAAAACAAGTTAGAGAGCTGATTCTGATCATGCAAGTGTGAATCTTTTACTCCAGATTCATGCATTAAACACACAGACTTCATTCAGTTTGAGTCACACTAAACAAGCCATTGATCAGGACATGGACAGCCTCTTTAACAAATAAAGATCTGAAGGTAAATGTGGCTTGAACCAATTGCAAACATGACATGCAGTTTTTAACGCCTCCAGGAGATTTTGATAACATGATTTTTAAACTTTTGTGGTATTCTTAGTTGACTGTGGCATTGACACAATATCAATATGCAAAGGTATTTCTATAAAACAGCCCCACTTCCTGTTTGGTTCATGCCCTTGCTAGTAATTTCATTTGAGGGTTTTCATGAGGACAGTGTTGAAACTTTAGTAAAATGATAAATGGAAAGTGAATCAGATTAAAACTGCACAAGGTTCAAGAGAAGAAGTGCAAATGATCAGATTTCAGATTCATCTGTGGTTCCATAAAGTAAATGTTCACATGAATGTCAGCCACTGAAAGTTCATCTAAATTGTATTTCTCATCTGATGAAGCTACACTAAGGCTTTTGGTTTAAAGTAGGACAAACTGAGGTCTCTGAAGAAGGTACAAAAACTCTCTAAAATTTGTTGGGTTATTATTTTTAACCCATGTTCTGTCTTCTTCCAGCACTCTTGCTCTTCTTCACTGTAGTCTTCATCTATCTCATCTCCGTTGGTGATTTCAACATGTTTTCTTCAACCCGTGTATCTTCTCGATAAGCTCTGTTGTTGGTTACAAAACATTAAATTCAGTAACTTAACTTTCACAACTTTTGCTCATGTCATGCTGAGTCAAGTCAAACACATTTGTTTCTACATTAACACCATTTTAGGATTGCAGGTACTTTCTAAGCAGCATTCAAACATCTTTATATGGCTTTAACTTAAAAGCAAGCAAATAACATTTCTTTGCAACAGGTAAATAGCACATAAACTCACACCATAGCGACGGCTTACACTCGACGCAGAAGTATAAATCAGCCTTTAGCCTCCCATAATCTACTGGTCATAATGATTTCAGGAGAGTCCAGAAAAAAATTAAATGTAACATTTATTTGTCAGGTAAAAGTGTATCATGTCAATTACACAAATAACCAATTAGAAGCCAATTCAGAAATCATAAATACATAACATCAGCTGCTCAAAGATGACTCTAAGAGTAAGAATTGCAAACACACAGTGGTGGATTCATGTTTTTAAGACATTCACCCATCACTGCATGTGGGTTTCTGGCTACAGAAGATCCCACATGACTGCTTTGCACTTTCCCTTAAATACCCAGACCATTTGCTTCTTATAATAAATAAGTAAATCCAGGCAATTGGTTAATGAAACATTGATTAAAATGAAGATACAATTTTTATCAAATGAAATTAACTTTTAAATTAACATAAATGTGATTACTCAACTAATGAAATGAACAACTACTAGTCGACTAGAAGAAACAATATTTCACATATTTTGGATCCAGCATGTCACAAAGGGTATTCTCCGACCACATGCTCACAGACACACACAGATCATTGTACCTTATTATCAGTTTAAAATTAGATTTGTGTATGACTAACCGCAACACACACCAGAGAAAAAGGTAACGGTGTTGTAACGACAGAAAAAATAATTTGTTTGATTACTCGTTACTGAAAAAAGTAACGCCATTAGTAACGCTGTTTATTTATAACACTGTTATTCCCATCACTGGTCCTGACACGTGTTGTCTAACTCCAATAGAGCTTATAATGTCTGAAAATGGCAATCCCAGTGCATGTTTTTCATTATCTACATGGATATTAAAATCACCAACAATTACACATTTATCTGCAGCCAGTACTAACTCTGATAGAAAATCAGCAAATTCTTTGATAAAGTCTGTATGGTGTCCTGATGGCCTGTATACAGTAGCAAGCACAAATGTCAAATGGGACTCATCACTTATACTAGATAGTGTTACATAAAGCAGTGGTTCCCAACCACGTTCCTGGAGGCCCCTCAACAGTGCACATTTTGCAAGTCTCCTTTGTCTGACACACCCATTTCAGGTCTTGAAGTCGCTATAATGAGCTGATGACCTGAATCAGGTGTGTTTAATTGAGGAAACATCTAGGTTACGATCTGTAATCATATCATTTACAAAGAGTACTATTGAAGAAAGGGATCGTATATTCAGCAACCCAACTTTATCATTTGTTCATCTGTATTACAGTGCATAAACAATAATTATGCAAGTTGATATTTTTTCAAGCACATTTTACCAATTTCAAACCACATTAATCTTAATAACTACTAGTAATTTTGTATTTAATAATTTATAAGTAAAACAAAATAAAAACGCATTATATTCTGGTGTGCATAATTATTAAGTAGTAGGTTTAATTTTAAAGGTAAAATGGACCATAAAAAGAGATTCAACTCACACTGAGAAGTAAAAAATGATCAAATGCTCACGAGAAGGACGCAATACTAATGCAATACTAGAAATTGCTAAATTAAGGTGTGACCAATGGACAGCAACAGTGAAACCGTTACAGATCGCTTATCTTTATTCCACCTGCTCTCTTTCTGCTGGTTGTGTAAAGCTGTGGTGAAATGAGTAATCATTTTTAGTTTATTTAGTAAAGAATTTGTGTTGTTCAAAGTTCAATATCATTGTTCTGACTTCATGAAGATCATCAAACTGAATGAACATCAAACTGACTAGAACAAACTGTTTGACATGTATATATGATACTGGATATCAAGAGTGAAACTGTTAATAATGTTGACGGACAGTAATCTCATTCATGTGTCAGTCATGTGTGTGGTGAACTATTATTTAGTAAAGTCAGTAAAACAAAAAGTTATTATTTTTTTTTAATTCTGTGAGTTTGCAGCTTTCTGTTTAAAGGGTTAGTTCACCCAAAAATGACAATCCTGTCATTAATTACTGTGTCGTTCTACACCCGTAAGACTTTCGTGAATCGTCAGAACACAAATTAAGATATTTTTGTTGAAATCTGATGGCTCAGTGAGGCCTGCATAGGGAGCAATGACAAGGTACTTAAATCATATTTAAATCAGTTCATGTGAGTACAGTGGTTCAATATTAATATTATAAAGAAACAAGAATATTTTTAGTGCACCAAAAAAACAAAAATAACAACTTATATAGTGATGGCCGATTTCAAATCACTGCTTCAGGAGGATTCGGAGCACAATTCATGAATGAATGAATGAAGAATAAACACCAACCTCTTTGTTCTTCAGTATCATGATTTTCAGGGTTCCCACTTTAAGCCAAATTATCCAAATCCAGACTTTCAATGACTGGAACAGACCTTTTAAAATTCCATGATATTCCAGAAATTCCATGACTCGTAGGAACCCTGATGTTTCTTTCTGCAGGTTCTGGATCACTGGATCTCTCTGTCTTCACCTTCCAGATGCTTTCTGGTAGTTCTGACAAAACAAACAAGACATGATGTGATAATAATAAATATGTCAGACCCTACACCAAGTAAGAAGACTAAACACGTGTAAAATAAATAAATAAATAAATAAAATGAATGACACTGATCATGTAAATCTTCAAAACACGCTAGATAACAGATCATCAGGTTTTGTCGAAGCCTCAGCAACACACCTTTTCTTAAATTATTTCTGATGATCAAAACAAACTTAAATTAACTAGAGCTACAACAACTACTTGATGAAATAGATTAAGAAAATAATCAACAACCAAACAGATTCAAGATTAATCATGTACAGTAGTGGCCATAGAAAAATAATGGCAGATAAACAAAAACACATAAAAATGGATGCTAAGAAAATAATCTTATGATTTAATCTTTATCAGGTTCACAGATTTCAGGTCAGCACAGACTGGACATTCATGGATATTTATGCACATATAATCATCAATCCATCTCTGTACAGGGGCGGATCTAGAATATTATTTTATAGGGTGGCAAAGGGGTGGCATGAGGTCTATGAGGGGTGACAACACCTAAGTAAGCGCCCATGCATAGATTTTGGAGATTTATGGCCTGACATATACAATTGTGTTCACAAACATTGCATTACCAAAATAAATAACAAGATTTCAATATCCATCATGGCACCAAGTAAAGGCACTATATGAAAAACATCAACAGATTTAAAATGAGTCTGAGCTTGTATCACTAAAGGAGATGAGCAGTTTTATTAATATTACACAGGCTACTTCGATGGCATAAATCACATGTTTTAGTGCAAGTTAAAGAACAAAAACAAGTTTTTTGCAAACAATTTTTGAGTTTCTGTTGTTAACAGAGGTGGGAGTGTCTGTGTGTGTTCACCCAGAACACCCTATCAACTACAAACTCTAGCAACACCCCAGCAATTGCAGCAAGAGCCTAGCAACCACCCAGAATCTCCTAGCAACCACCTAGCAACCCTTTAGCGATCGCCCAGAACGTCTATATTCTGGCCTAACCAACCAGTTTTTACGTTTTTTTAAACAAGACTTTAAGTTGGCTTTATGACAAGCCAGCATAAATTTGTCTTTCAAACTTTTAATCTAGTTGAAATGAAAAACTATAAACACAATCTTAAAACTATGCACCAGCTTGTACAAACCTCAAACTTCCAGGTCAAAATAAAATGTTTTAGTCAAAAACTTATTCTTGTCTGACAAAATCAAACTTTGGCCTCAGATGACACACAAAACTTAACAAATACACACTACTGCACTGCCCAGTGAACACTAGTGAGATCAATTAATGTAACACTGTAACAAAAATACCACTTACTGGGATTCAGGAATTATTTTGCAGCTCACCGTCTACTACACTATACAAAAATACATTTACAGATGCAGTAAAATACAGCAATGATTTTTTTTTTCATTTTACTATTGTAAATTGATCTGGCAGTAGATATGTATGAACTTGGTATGCACCACAATACAGTAGGCCTATAACAAATGGACTTCGGTAAAGTTGGTTTTATATTCGCACATTCAGACTTCTGATAATTTCAGACTTTTTTTCAAGTTTGAGGGTGTACAGCGTGCGACAGTTTACTGTACATAGTTAAATTTCCCTCATCTAAAGTACTGGTACTGTGTAAGTTTAAAACACCTGTAAATTATTCATTCAGCTCTCTCTCAGATTTTGACTGGTGTGTGCCATCAGTTTTGCTACCTAGTGTAAGGTGACCAGATTTCTGAAATGAGAAACCGGGGACATTTCCTATGTGAGGGGTCAAAATACCACCAAAATCTAATTTGTTATTATCTGTTAATTTAAAAAACGGGGACAGTACATTTTTTATTTTTTTTAATTTATTGTTGTGGGTTTCACATTTTACATTAATAAATATTATGATTTAATTTTATTATTAGGATTTTTGGTCTGGTTTTAATAATTCACCAAAATAACTAGCCAGTAGGCCCAACGACAAAAAACTATTATACTATTTTGAAAAATCACATTACAAAATATAATGTGAGATAAATAGCACAAATAATATTTGCAACTTTTATTATTTTAATTTTCACGAGCTGTTCACCATCTGGTGCACTTTGGAAGCTAAAAATTAAGAGCTTCAACCCATGTACAGAGTGCAAATTGAACAAAGAAACAACATTGACTTGTACCTGGACATGAAAGAGGGCTCAAACATCTTTTTAGCTGTGATATAAAGTCTACATCGTTTTAGGTGTTTTAGGATGCCAAACAATTATTACAATAAAATATTATAATAATGTTTAAGGCCTATATAATTATTCATATGACAGTAATATCCATATAGGCTATTGTAACAAATACACTGTGTATTTTTTGTATTTTTTATTTATGTTTTTTTTTTTTTTTTTTTGGATAGGCTACTTTACACAACGTATAGGGAAATTAAAATACTAGTTTGTAACCAATTTCTGAGATAGATCCTTGAGCTTTAATTTTGATCACCAAATCCCAGCAGGGGCTGGCGCAAAATGCGGCATCGGCATCTCGCAGCGGCACTTCCGGCGGCATCTCCAGCGGCCAGGGACTTCTTCGGCAGCTCTCCCTACAGCGGCATCTCCAGCGGCCGTGGCATCGGCATCTCATAGCGGCACTTCCAGCGGCATCTCCAGCGGCCAGTTACTTCTTCGGCAGCTGTCGCTAGAGCGGCATCGGCATCTAGAGCAGCCAGGGACTTTATTCGGCAGCACCTGCCGCTGGCCATTATAATTCAATGTTGTTTTTTGTTTTATTTTAAAAACTACATTTAATCAAAATAACATAATATACCAGAAGACTATCATTTGTAAGCATTTATCACAAATTTTGTTAATAACGTTCTGATGCTCCACTACATAAGAGAAAGTAAATCACATGCTTTGATAAAATAAAACTACAATGTTATCCATTGCTTTGAAATGCACATGAATATAAACTGATATTTTGTTAATACAGAAATTAATTTCTGATAGACTATGCTGCACAAAGCTGAAATTGCAGCATCTCGTAGCGGCATTTCAGGTGGCATCTCCAGCAGCCACAGATATTCTTCTAATTTTAAAAGGATACATTGCAACAAAATAGCATTATATATCACAGGAGTGTCATTTGTAAGCATTTATCATTAATTTTGTTATGTAAGCCTTTTCTGGTGCTGCAGTTGCTATCAGAGCACGCTGAAATTACTGCGTGTGTATATGACTTATGGTAGCTATATAATGTAATAACAGTCCTGTGTATATAGCAGCTAGTTTTAAAGTGAAAATATTACACCGAAATTAGTGGCAGGTGCCACAAACAGCGACAGCTGCCAGAGAAAGTCCATGGCTGCAGATGCCGCAATTTCAGCTTTGTCCATTGGAATAGTAAAACAAGAAACAGATTTTTAAAATCTAATGTTTTCCTAATAATAGAAAAATGTCCCTTTTTTTTGGAAACCATCAGTAGAAAGTCTGTAATTTCATATATATTTCTTATTTTTAGATTTTTAATCTTGAAATTGACCTTTTGACCTTTCAATGGCCTCATTGTAACGGGGTGGTAACTGATGTGACGGGGTGGTATGAATGAAGTGTTTCTCTATATGATCTGCTGGTTTTAAACTGTAAAAACTGGGGGAGGGGAGACATTCAAATTGAGTAAAAAGTGTGTGAGTGAGTGAATGAGTGAATTAATGAACCAAACATTGTTGCCAAGTCTGCATTTTTCCTGCGAAATTGGGCTAGGCTACTTTTACACTGTTGCCGTGGGTTGTTTTTCATGTCCACGGGTTGAAGCGAGCCCAAATAACATGATATTTAGCCCTTGGAATGTAAATTTTACCAAAGGAAACCTGCCAAAAAAAAAAAGTTTTACCCCCCCCCAGAATATGATTTTTATCAGGGGACATTTTGGGATGAAATTTACCACCACCGGGGTGGTAAGTTTAAGCTTGACGGGCCCTGCCTAACATGAAAAAGCAACAAATAAACAATATTAAAAAAATGTGCATAGTTGCCTTCTTTTGGTGGCTATAAGGCTCAAATGATGTCACTTAGGCTTTGTGATGTCATTTAAAGGAACAGAGCATTATTTATAGATAAAACAAGTTAGTGTGACGGGGTGGTAAGTCAAACTGAGGGACGTGCACAAATCATAAAATATTTACCAAAAAAATAAGGTTTATTCTGAATAAATATATTTTGTGTAAACAGGGACACACATATAATCCTGAAAATAGTATATGTTTGAAAAAAAATATATAACTTATTTGGTGATATTTTAGATGCAAGTGTCATGTTGGTTAACACGGACATGTGAAATTGGCTATGTAATAATGAAAAATGATTAAAAATAGTATGCTAATCTTCAAAAAAACAAACATTTGATCATATATCATGTTAAAAAGAACACTTGAATTAATAACTTTAAGCTTTGAAAAAAAATTGGCACAGTTTTTGTGCCTTATGCATCTGATCAAACGTTGTGGACCCAAATAGCATCCGTTTTGTAGAATGACTCATATACACACGCAGTAATTTCAGCGTGCTCTGATAGCAACTGCAGCGTCAGAAAAGGCCTACATATTAACAAAAATTAATGATAAATGACAGTCCTGTGATATATAATGCTATTTTGTTGCAATGTAGCCTTTTAAAATTAGAAGAATATCCGTGGCTGCTGGAGATGCCACCTGAAATGCCGCTACGAGATGCCGCAATTTCAGCTTTGTGCAGCATAGTCTATCAGAAATTAATTTCTGTATAAATATCAGTATATATTCATGTGCATTTCAAAGCATGTGATTTACTTTCTCTTATGTAGTGGAGCATCAGAACGTTATTAACAAAATTTGTGATAAATGCTTACAAATGATAGTCTTCTGGTATATTATGTTATTTCGATTAAATGTAGTTTTTAAAATAAAACAAAAAACAACATTGAATTATATTGGCCAGCGGCAGGTGCTGCCGAATAAAGTCCCTGGCTGCTCTAGATGCCGATGCCGCTCTAGCGACAGCTGCCGAAGAAGTAACTGGCCGCTGGAGATGCCGCCGGAAGTGCCGCTGCGAGATGCCGATGCCGCATTTTGCGCCAGCCCTCTCTCCCAAATCGCCAGCTGGTAGTGGAGCAAATGTGCTCACTAGGCCAATTTCACACTTCCTGGTTTTTGGCTTCCGGAACGATCCACGCAGTGTAAAAGATTTTCCGGTTACAGTGATAGATAGCCTCGATCAGAACCAGCTCGGGAATCAAAGTCGTTTTACGAATTAAATGTCATGAAAATGTTTGAACATTCTTGGTGAATTATTGGTGAGACTACAGAGCTCTCATTAAGAGCTACATTTAATAAATAATTCGAAGTAATGGCAGTTAAACTGGTTATATTCTCTGTGTCTGTTTGGCGCGGCTGTGCATTATCGCGATCTATGTGCTGTAAAGACAGTGCCTGCGTCTCAATGTGCGCATACTATAGTAGTCTATGTGACATTAGTAATATTCAATACTATTTAGGGTGGATAGTATGCACATTGGGATGTATAGAGTATTTTTATCGACGTGCTGGGGAAATGATTGGCAGCTCCCTTATCACGCAAGCCTGGTCCTCTGATTCATGAAACAGGACCACTCGCACCCTGATATTTCTGGATATAAACACTTCAGTCATCTGTCACTCATATTTTCCTGTCGTCATCATCATAAAGTGTGTATTATGCACAGTATTATTGTGCTGTTGCAACATTAATGCAAAGACTAATAGATGTGTACAGTGTAGTGTTGGAAATTAATTATGTCTTAGTTTAATCATTTTAATAGATCAGGAACATGCTTGAATGTGGGATGTGATGCCATATGAGATTAACATGCTATATATTTTTAAAACGTATTAAACTCACGACAATATGTATCTCACGACTTTATATCCCCCATTATATATTGGGAGTTATTATTTTTTTTTTTTTTTAATGAATAAATTATATAAATAATGTTCGTCGTACGTGATACGATCGGGGAAATTGCTGAATGAGTGGCTGCGTAGCCTTTATGACAGCTGGTGCTATAAATCCACCTGCCGGTAAATTCGAGCAACGGTCTGAGTGGCCATATGAGCTACAAACAAGTAGAAAATAATTTCTTTGTAAATTATACAAAAGCAACTTGGAAAACAGACAAAACAGAAAAGGTAAGAAGCGATATTTGAGAAAATAGCATATCAATCTAATAGCCGTAGACGCATAGCGGAACTAACTTTACCCTGCGTCACGTGATTTCCGATTCTTGTGAAAAAGGCCTCTTCTCTTTAAAACACGCAGCACAAACAGACTGTATACTTAATCACTGTATTTTGTATGTTTTATAAAGGCACAAAGCCATATCACGGTTTCGATTTTAGTTCGTTGGCAAAATCCAACGTAGAGACCATTTATGTTTTAAATTTTCGGTTCATTATGAAACGCCGGCGGCACAGGGTCATTAATGGGAAACACTGAATGAATGTTTAGCTGACAAATGTGTTAAATTGTCATATCAGGTGTTATATCATAACAAAAACCCTTCAACCGGACCGAACGAGTCTCGAGGCCTGCTGCTGCTCTGAGCGAGTGACAGGAGGCGTGGCTCTGTACAACTGCGATGTACGTGCCGGTGTATGGATACTGTAGAAAAGCGGCATTGAACTGTTTAACATATTTTAATAGAGATATGTTTAGAAAAATATATACTGTGTATTTTAACAGCACTATTAAGAAACCTCTATGCTGTATGCTGGCCAGACTTTTTTGCAATGTATTTGCGGATTATTTTGAAAAAAATATAAAACGGGGACATTTCCGGGGACAACTCCAGTCGGGGACGGAGCACCAAAAACCGGGACTGTACCCGGAAAACGGGGACGTCTGGTCACCCTAACCTAATGTTGTCATTGTTAAACGTTTTGAGAAATGTGTCTTTGCTTTGAGAACTGAACGAATGGTTTGGGAAACTGGGCCAACTGAATCACTTATAATGTGTTAGCAATCGAGAAAAGCTAAAATACATTTAGATTCTTACCTAACCGACGCGACTGCGCGCGAGATGCGCCGAGCGCGGAAATTGAAGTATACCCGGGGCTTTAGGCTTTAATGAAGTCAGGATTGTATTTGCGGCAAAATCTTGACTTTTGGGGCGGGTTGGCGCAACTTTGGTCTCCCCTTTTCCGCTTTAAATATTTCTCCATAACTTTTGCTACAGGCTACGGTTGACTGTGTCTTCTTCTGCTTATTAGCGCTTGTTAAACAACTAACTGAGGCATTACTGCCACTAGTGGTGGGATGGTGTATTGTAACTGTCTCATGGATAACAGTGGTCATTCTGGTGTCTTCCAATTGATAACGTAAGTTATGTCTATAACTATGGATCTATGAGACCGAACGATGACCGTCACCACGGTCTTACCTGAATGACGCCATTCTTCCGCCTATCCTCGAGACCTAATATCAACAATGTCAGGTGACTGACCTTAGGGGTTGACTATATAACATCCGGATGAACCAACCACTTCCTCTTGCCTGGAACGCCCCAGTTCGTCCCGAGTGACAAGGGATGGTGACGGTCATCGTTCGGTCTCATAGATCCATAGTTATAGACATAACTTACGATCTATTTCGACCTCACTCAGACCGTCACCACGGTCTTACCTGGATGACTAATAACATCAGGGTCACGAGGGACTAATATCTCCTCCCTCTCCTGGCAATTTAGCAACAGATAAAACGGTAGACCCCAAAGAATTCGGATTTGTCACATTAATCCTATAAAATCTTGTAAAGGTACATGGAGTACTCCAAGAGGCTGCAGCACAGATGTCTGAGAGCGCTACTCCCTTGAGTGCTGCCCAAGAAGTAGCCATGCTCCTGGTAGAGTGAGCAACCAGATCACCCGGAATGGGGAGATTCTGGTTCGAATATGCTTGTGAAATTGTATCCACAATCCAATGAGACAAACGTTGCTTAGACACAGGCTTACCTGTACACTTCTTGTCAAAGCATACAAATAGTTGTGTGTGTGAGTGCCGCAATGGGCGAGTGCGGTCAATGTATGTACGCAATGCTCTAACAGGACAAAGAGAAAAATTATCCAACCCTGTACCCGTACAAAGAGGGTCAGGATGGAAAGCATCAAGCTCAATTACTTGATTTATTGTACTAGGCTTAAGGACCTTGGGTAGAAATGACGGGTTTGGCCAAAGAAAAACCCCCGTTTTCTCCGCCTTCCATCTCAAGCAGTCTTCACTGACTGATAAAGAATGCAATTCACCAACTCTTTTGGCTGAACATATTGCCAAAAGGAAAACCGTTTTCCATGTTAAGAACTTAAGATCAGCTTGTTCCAAAGGTTCAAAGGGTGCTTTAGCCAGTGAGTGTAAGACAATAGTAAGGTCCCAAGAAGGTGATCTCATAACTCTCCCTGGGTGTAAACGATGTGCACCCTTAAGAAATTGAGATACCAAGGGGTGTTTGCCAACACTTACACCATCTATTAATGTGTGGAAGTGGGAGATGGCTGCAATGTAGACCTTTATGGTATTTACCGATTTCCCCGAGTCCAACAATGACTGTAGAAACCGAAGAACAACATTGGTGTCACAACTGGCCGAGTTTAGCTGACGGTCTTGACACCACGTTGAGAAAATTCTCCACTTGCTAGAGTAGTTACTCCATGTAGAGGGCGCTTTGGAACTATTTATTGTCCTCAATACAGCTTCATCTAAGTCTTTAGAGAAGGACTTATCAAAGGCCATACCCACAGTTGTAACGTCTCTGGTTTCGGGTGCCAGATTTGGCCCTCCGCGTGGGAAAAGAAGATCGACTCTCTTCGGTAACGGCCAAGGGTGACCTTGGACCAAACGTACAAGGGCTGGAAACCAATGTTTCTTTGGCCACCTCGGGGCCACAAGTAAAACTTTGTGATGGCCCAATGCTATCCTCCTGAGCACCAGGGGAATCAACGGTAGGGGAGGAAAAGCGTACAACAATTCTTTCGGCCATTCTTGAGATAGAGCATCTATCCCCAAGGGACCTCCCTGGTTGTTCAAGGAGTACCATAGGTCGCAATGAGTTGTCTCTGTAGTCGCAAACAGATCGATCCTCGCCATACCGAACCGACTCCATATAAGTCTCACTACTTCGGGATGGAGACGCCATTCTCCCGGGAGAGGTCCAGTTCGAGACAAAAGATCTGCTGCTTTGTTTGCTACCCCCGGTATGTATACTGCCCTGAGTGATGAGAGTTTCAGAAAAGCCCAGGAAAGCAGTTCCTTTGTCACCTGGAGACATCGTGCTGATCTGGTGCCGCCCTGGTGATTGATGTGGTACACTGCAGACATGTTGTCCGTTCTTACCAAAACATGTTTGTTCTGCAACAATGGGTAAAAAGCCCTCAGGGAGAGATACACTGCCCTGAGTTCCAGCACATTGATGTGCTCCAAGGTCCAAGGAGATTCCCAGACTCCCCTGATGGACCTGCCTTCCCAAACTGCTCCCCACCCCATTAGAGAGGCATCCGTTGTTATCACAGACCGCCTCGCTGGGATGTTGCCCAACGGAACCCCTTGTGATAGCAACGTCTTGTTGTTCCAAGGGCGTAACATTTGGATACACCTTCGTGTAACCCTTATCCTTGCATGTCTGTGTAATTTGGGATGTAACTGGAAATTGTTCACCCATCGTTGTAGTGGACGGGCTCTGAGAAGGCCGAGTGGGATCACAACTGCTGCTGCTGCAATCATACCCAGCAATCGCTGAAACTGAATTAACTTCATCCTCTTGTTCAGACGGAATGACTGGGCTAGAGTGAGCAAATGCACCACCCTCTGGGGTGATAAAGATGCAGTCATTAGTTGTGAACTCAACAAAATTCCCACAAACACGGTCTGTTGTCTGGGAATTAGACTGCTCTTTTCCCAGTTCACTTTGAAACCAAGAGACTGGACATGTTGAAGCACTATTTCTGTGTCCTTCATGACTTGATTGTGAGAAGGAGCACAAATTAGCCAGTCGTCCAGGTATGATAGATATTTCAAACCTGCACACTGAAGAGGTCGAAGGGCTGCTGAAACCACCCTGGTAAAGACCCTTGGAGACAGAGACAGGCCAAATGGAAGGACCCTGTACTGATAGACCCGGCCTTGAAAGCCAAAGCGAAGAAACGGTTGATGATCTTGACAGATGGGCACGTGGAAATATGCATCCTTTAAGTGTATGGAAGTGAACCATTCTCCCAGTTCTATGACTTCCAGAATTTGCACTGTAGTCAGCATTTTGAAAGGTAACACCTTTATGAATCTGTTCAGTTGTCGTAAATCCAGAATTGGTCGAAGTCTGCCATCTTTCTTGGGTACTAGGAAATATTTCGAATAGAACCCAGTTAGCTGTTCGTTGGAGTTTACCTGTACAATCGCTTTTTTCTGTAGTAAGACTGTGATCTCGTTGGCCAAAATTTGTGCCTGGACTGGGTCTTTGACCATGGTCATATGAACCCCTGAAAAAGTAGGAGGGCGTCGCCGGAACTGTATCCTGTACCCTGTCTTGATGGTATCTAGAACCCAAGGATCTGATGTCACTTTTTCCCAACTGTCCAGGCATAGTTGGGAGCATTCCCCGGCGACTCCTAGACCGCTATGCATGGCCTCCCCGGGGTTTAGAACCCCTGGTAGTATGCCTTTTAAGAGGTCCTCCCCTGACTGGAGTGTGAGGCTGGTCAGTTTGGGGATTTTGGTAAAACTGTCTGGTGCCTCGATCATGGAACTGGTATCCTCTAGTTCGTCTTTTGTCATACCCCCAAGGTTCCGAACGAGGAAATGGTAGGGGCTGAAAGGAATGACCAGCTCTATGGCCATATCTGGCAGGTCCACCAAAAGTTTGCTGAACTGTTTCTCTTCTGCGTCTTGCCTGCTCAGCAGTATCCAGTAAAGACTGGGAATCATTGTGGAATATCCGTCCTGGAACCACTGGCATATTAGTCAGTTCCTTCCTAATAGTCTCAGGCAAAGATGTTTGGGCTAACCAAATCTGTCTTCGAGCTAAAATTGCTGAAGACATAGATGCTCCAATATCTCTCGTAAGCTGTGAGTGTGTGATGAGTGCTGTGTCAATCAAATTCATGACATCACGCTCCTCTGTATTGACAAGTTTCCTCAAAGCAGCCAAAACTATTGCCAAAGCATTTCCTGATCGGGCTGCCCGGGTAGCTGCATTATACGCTTGGCACATTAACCGATCAGTCTTCTGACACTCCTTACCAGGACAACGAGGGTTGTCTGTAACCTTATCAGGTCCCAAAGTGGTTAAGGCTGCGATCTCTCGCTCCACTGACGGCATGTTCCCCATACCACTCTCAGAGGGATAATTTATTTTAACAAATTGCCTACAACCCGCATTAAACTGAGGTGCAGCTTTTGGATTATTCCAGGCTTTCCTTAGCATCTGTGAATAATCATCAGCCACAGGAATAGATGCAGGGGGCTGTGTACGGGAAATGCTCGTCCATACACCTTGTGTCGGAGCAGGAGCTGTAGCTTCTTCCTGAGTATCAAGGCCCAGGATCCTTGCTGCACTTAAAATGCTAGAAATAATGTCAGAATGTGGATACCCTTCTGAAACATCAGATCTAAATTCCTCTTGCTCATTTTCTTCAGCATTCTCTTCACTACCATAGAGAGAATTATTTGCATGTAGTGATACGGCATCCATAGAATCATCCCTCCTTTCCTGATCTGATGTTAACTCATCTCCAGGAGGAGGTGCAACAGGGAGTACCGATGGTTGTGCGTTTACTGGAGGATTACGTGTTTCAAGCTTACCAGCTAAGTCACGCAATGCTGCCAAAATTTGTAATTGAGTGTCACCTTCGGGCTCTTGTACTACTGTGGCCCTTTCCCGTTTATCCTGAGGTATGCCAGGACATGAGGACTTAGTGAAATCATCAGGCCTCTTGCGTTTATGAGGGGAAGTGCTAGGAATCACTTCTTTGCTACCACCAGTTGAATGTCTGGCTCTCTGTCTTCTTTCCTGCAAAGATAGCTCCAATGCAGCTGCACAAGGGTTTTCAATATCATCTAATAAATGCTGCATACTCAAACAGGAGGGGCATTCCCGGTGCCCATCACGTGGGTGTAAACCAGTTTGGCAAAAGCGACATTTTGAGTGACTCATGACAATCCAGAGTTCAAGTCACTCGTATAAATAACAGTCTATGGTAAGGGGAAAATAATAATTAAATAAACAAATTTAACTGTAACGAATCACAGTATTTTAATCAATTGAAATTAAACTGCAAGATTTAAAAAATAAACAATCTGGCATTTAGTTTACCATAAGTAAAAATGCCATTAACATAAAGGTTGTGACGAATCACAATTCATTAATCATCCTTAAAGTCTGCGAACAGAACACTTGGATTGACAGAAAGAAAACCCCTTTTTTAAACTGTAATTCTTTAGAATAATCTACTTGGTCTTAGTTTAGAAAAATACAATTAACAATGTACCATTAATATATAGATTGTGACGAATCACTCTTCATAATCATCTTACAAAATAACTCTGCGAACAGAGCTCTGAAGAGAAAATTATAAATCCACCATTCTACGTGCGCACACGCAGTAGAGTAGGATGGAAAAACACTTGTCAGCTGCGAACAGCCGACCCAACAAAAAACCACCTGAATACCAAACAAAAAACACTCACCGTACGTATGTTCCAACGTACGCGCCGAGATATATAAATGAGGAGAAATCCACCGCAATCCTCAGTGGGGACGTGAAGCACCCGTGCACGAAAACGTGACGGATTGGAACTGTAATCTCTCCTATACCGTTAAGCTCCAAATTTTACCGCTTCGGTCTCAGATGAGGCGAGAAAGGCAAGAGGAAGTGGTTGGATTCATCCGGATGTTATATAGATCAACCCCTAAGGTCAGTCACCTGACATTGTTGATATTAGGTCTCCGAGGATAGGCGGAAGAATGGCGTTGCATTCAGGTAAGACCGTGGTGACGGTCTGGAGTGAGGTCGAAATAGATCTTGTCTGGTCCCGGCGGCTTCCTCGCGGCCCACAGGTGAAAATGTAACAGCTTTTTTTGCGGCCCTCCAGGTAGGCGCTCTTTGGGCCGCGGCCCTATGGTTAAGAATAGGTGGACTAGAGCATCCACGTTCTATATTTAAATCCTTTTCACTTAGCCCAGTAGTAATATATATATATATATATATATATATAATATCTCGTGTATCCAACTTTCTATCTCTATTAAAATCATATCCTAATAAATATTCTAAATGCTTATTTACACTTTCCTTTTTTTGTTTAAAAATTATATTAATTCCTTCCTTTTCTTCATCATACCTTTTACAATCATATATTACATGCTCCACTGTTTCTTTCTCCCCACAATTCTCACACAGACCAGTCTCATGTATTCCAGTTATAGACAATGAAGCATTCAATCCCGTATGTCCAAGTCTCATCCTAGTAATTATTACCTCTTCTTTCCTATTTTCTACCACTTATATTTCTTTTAGTATTTACCCATTTTTTTTTAATATTATATAAATGCCAACAATGAACTTACAACAAACAGGAGACTTATATACACTGATGAATTAACTCAAATAACATACAGCTGTGATACATGTGATGAGTGTCCATGGTGACTGATTGTGGTGAGGAAAAACAGAACAAAGGAGCACATGTGACAGAATGAAAACCAAAACAAACAGAACATGACATGACTGTGACAAGAATCAGCAGCAAATAAAATTGGACAATAACAATAAGCTGTTGATAAAATGAGTAGAAGAGTTTAATCAATGATCAATTTTAGTCAATTATTTCTTAAACACACAAAAATGAAGTTAAAAGTGATTCATGTTCAGGGAAACATTCAGATTCATGTCTCTGTTAGAAGTGTTCTGGTCTCTTCTTCAGCTCCTGAACGATTGAAAGGTTTTTCATCAGTGTGAATTTTCTCTGGAGCTCTTTCTTCAGAATGAGAAAGAGAAACTTCTTCCCGCACTGATCACAGGTGTAAGGTTTCTCTCCGCTGTGGATCCTCATGTGAATCTTCTGTCTTACTTTGACATGTGAATCTTTTTTTACACTGAAGGCAGGTTTTTGGCTTGTTTTTCCTTTTCTTGTTCATGTCCATCAGGTCTTAAGGAAACATTAAATCAGGTGAGATTTCAAATGAGAGACAAACATTAAATGAAAAGTGAAGCTCAAAGTCAAGATCACTGATGAGTTCAATAGTCATTTTAATCTCATCAAATCAGAATTAAAGCAACTGCTGTGCTCAAGATTATGATCTATTTTAATGTCATGATGTGATAAATCACTAGTTTGGTCACAAAACTCCCACAGTGGAGCAGGCTTGACATGTAATCTGTAAGCAATCTCTGTAAGCAATGATGCATTTACATCAACGAAAAGGTGGTGTTCAGATGTAACGGTGTTAAAGAAGATGTGCTGTCCAGTTCTTAAAACACTCTTCATTAACTGCAAGCCGTTCTATTCGCCGCAGGAGACTTGCTCGTTCATTCTGGTGAGCGTCTACATTCCTACGCAAGCGCACGTGAGCTCGGCTTTACAGAAACTCAACCAGCTCCGTCAGGCCAAAGAAGATGCTCGCAGAAATGGGGACAGAAGTCTTGTACAAACAGGCCAAATACACACTGGAAAAGGAGATCAGAGTGGCAAAGAGGAATTATTCTGATAAGCTTCAGAATCAGTTCTCTTCTAATGACACAGCTGGAGTGGGAAAAGGTCTGAAAGTTATCACCAACTACAAGACACCATCCAGCTCTGTGCAGAATCATGACTGGCAGACGATCTGAATGAGTTTGTGCAGGTTTTGAAAACACCATTAACACCTCCAACAACCCCCCTCTCCCCC